>NW_026892573.1:14905000-15530000 GCF_033815535.1 Pezoporus flaviventris
TCTGCTCAGATCATGGATGAGCAACCCAAGAGCACCTTTTAGGATTAGCTGCTGACTTCTGTTCCACACATTTGTGATGCTAGTGTGTAAACAGAGTTTGTGGCTGAAGCCACATCTCCAAGAGAATTGGCCCCACAGCTCCACTGAGTAGCCTGGAGTGTGTAGTGAAGGGGACATATCACCCTCCATCTCTCTCTGCATTTGATCTGGGTGCTGGTGTCTACCTCAGCCCTGCTGAGCACAGCATCAATCACTCTGTTTGCTGAACCATCCAAAACTGCACTTGGCAGATGATAAAAGAGTGTTCAAATTCTGCTTCAGGAAAAGCAGTGTTTCAGCAAGGAATGAGGCCTTTCCCATGTAAGAAGTTTCTGAAGATTGTAAGATGCTTTGCTAGACTTTGGAATCTAAGGTGCCAGAGATGATATTTTGCAGTCAGTTAATCGTGTGTAAGCACCTGGTCCCTGACAGCACTTGAGTTACCCTCAGTAGTGGGTTTAGATGATTTTGGTAAATCACTTCCACCCCCTTCCTTGGTTAGGGTTTAATTTACTCATACAGGGTGCTCATACTTCCCAGGGACTGATTCAGCTGGCTGAACTGAGACATGTCCTGCAGCAGGCAACAACTCCTACCATACAGGGCTTGCTCCTGCTCTGATTCTGGAAGAGAAATCTGTGCAAGTAGCTGTGGTACATCTTCGGTGCAGGTCCTGCACTGGTGGGAGGATTCCCATCTTCTCATCGATGGGTTAGGGAGTTGCACGTGAGTGGCTCAGTCAGAGCACTGCAAGTCACTTCAGGTAACAAGACATCATGGGACTGTGGGATGTAGCACCTCAAGCCAACACAAACACAGAAAAGAGCCCAGCACATAGCAGGCAAGGCCTTGGGCAATGTGAGAAAGGTTTCGAATCATAGAATCATAGAATAGTTAGGGTTGGAAAGGACCTTAAGATCATCTAGTTCCAAATCCCCTGTCATGGGCAGGGACACCTCACACTAAACCATGCTACCCAAGGCTCTTTCCAACCTGGCCTTGAACACCACCAGGGCTGGAGCATTCACAACCTCCCTGGGCAACCCATTCCAGTGCCTCACCACCCTTACAGTAAAGAACTTCCTTCTTATAGCAAATCTAAACTTCCCCTGTTTAAGTTTGAAGCTGTTACCCCTTGTCCTGTCACTACAGTCCCTAATGAAGAGTCCCTCCCCAGCATCCCTATAGGCCCCCTTCAGATACTGGAAGGCTGCTATGAGGTCTCCACACAGCTTTCTTCCCCAGGCTGAACAGCCCCAACTTTCTCAACCTGTCTTCATAGGGGAGGTGCTCCAGTCCCCTGATCATCCTTGTAGCCCTTCTCTGGGCTTGTTCCAACAGTTCCATGTCCTTTTGATGTTGAGGACACCAGAACTGCACACAATACTCCAGGTGAGGTCTCACACGAGCAGAGTAGAGGGGCAGGATCACCTCCTTCGACCTGCTGGTCACGCTCCTTTTGATGCAGCCCAGGATACAGTTGGCTTTCTGGGCTGCGAGCGCACACTGAAGCTGGCTCATGTTCATTTTCTCATCAACCAACACCCCCAAGTCCTTCTCCACAGGGCTGCTCTGAATCTCTTCTCTGCCCAACCTGTAGCTGTGCCTGGGATTGCTGCGACCCAGGTGTAGGACCTTGCACTTGGCACGGTTAAACTTCATGAGGTTGGCATCAGCCCACCTCACAAGCGTGTCAAGGTCCCTCTGGATGGCATTCCTTCCCTCCATCAACCGAACCACACAGCTTGGTGTCATCGGCAAACTTGCTGAGGGCGCACTCAATCCCACTGTCCATGTCAGCGACAAAGATGTTGAACAAGACCGGTCCCAACACCAATCCCTGAGGGACACCACTCGTTACTGGTCTCCAGCCGGACATGGAGCCATTGACCACAACTCTTTGTGTGCAGCCATCCAGCCAGTTCTTTATCCACCGACTGGTCCATCCATCAAATTGATGCCTTTCCAATTTAGAGACAAGGATGTCGTGTGGGACAGTGTCGAACGCTTTACACAAGTCCAGGTAGATGACATCAACTGCTCTACCCCTGTCCATCACTTCCGTAGCTCCATCATAGGAGGCCACCAAATTGGTCAGGCAGGATTTCCCCTTAGTGAAGCCATGCTGGCTGTCACCAAGCACCTCATTGTTTTTCATGTGCCTCAGCATGCCTTCCAGGAGAATCTGCTCCAAGATTTTGCCAGGGCCAGAGGTGAGACTGACTGGTCTGTAATTCCCCAGGTCACCCATTTTCCCCTTGTTGAAAATGGGGGTTATATTTCCCTTTTCCCAGTTGTCAGGAACTTCACCTGACTGCCATGATTTTTCAAATATGATGGACACTGGCTTAACAACTTCATTCGCCAGCTCCTTCAGGACCCGCAGATGGATTTCATCAGGTCCCATGAATCTGGGCATGTTCAGATTTTTAAGATGGTCTCGAACCAGATCCTCTCCTACAGTGGGCCCAAGATCTTCATTCTCACAGTCCCTGTGTCTGCCTTCCAAGACTTGGGTGATGTGGTCAGAGCCTTTGCCAGTGAAGATCGAGGCGAAGAAGTCATTCAGAACCTCAGCCTTCTCCAAACCAGGGCAGCCAGTTCTCCTGATAGCTTCCAGAAAGGGCCCACGTTATTCCTAGTCTGTCTTCTGTTTGCTACATACCTATAGAATCCCTTCCTGTTATCTTTCACATCCCTAGCCAAGTTTAATACTAGCTGGGCCTTAGCTTTCCTAACCTGGTCCCTAGCTTCCCAGACAACATCCCTGTATTTTTTCCAGGCCGCCTGTCCTTGCTTCCACCTTTTATAAGGCTCTTTTTTCCTTCAAATTTTCCTCAGCAGCTGCTTATCCACCCAAGGAGGTCTCCTGGTCCTCCTGCTGTACTTTCTTCTAGTTGGGATGCAACACTCCTGAGCTTGTAGCAGGTAATCCTCGAATATCAACCAACAGTTTTGGGCCTCCCTGCCCTCTAGGGCTATATTCCCTGGAACCTTACTAAGCAAGTTCCTGAAGAGACCAAAGTTTGCTCTGTTGAAGTCCAGGGCAGTGAGTTTGCTGCACCCTCTTCTCACTGTCCTGAGGATCTCAAATTCAAGCATCTCGTGATCGCTGCATCCAAGGCCACCCTGGAGCATCGCATTTCCAACGAACCCTTCCCTGTTGGTGAGCACGAGGTCAAGCATGGCACCTCTCCTTGTCAGCTCCTCTATTACTTGCAGAAGAAAATCGTCTTCCACACAATCAAAGAACCTCCTGGATTGCTTGTGCCGGTGCCTACCGTTCCTCCAAAAGATTGCTGCACTGCTGTTCACGCACTTCTCAGCATATGAAGGGCTGTCCTTGTGTGCCCTGTGATGTGAGAAGTTCTTTTTCAAGTACCTTCCAACATGGATTCAACCATTCATGTACCTCCTAGATGGGTTGGAGGCTGCCCCTGTGCTGCTGGATTTTGCTGTGTGCTTTGACAGGCAGTTCTGTGGCTGTGCTCAGCAGCTCAAGAGGGAATGGCCACTTCTCCCCACTGCTTCTGAACACTTCCTTGACAAGTGGGCAGTAAAGGAAACACTCCCATATCTTAGCCAGCTTCCTTGAGTTTGGTTCTTCGCCATTTCATCTTCCTTTGAGAGATTCATATTTTAGTTCATCAGATACTCTCCAACTGATTCTAGATTTTGAGTTCCTGACCTTGCCAACTGCTGCCAGCACAATTGCTTGCAAAGCCATGATAAGAGTCAGTGTGACTCTAGATATTTAAAGGATAGGCAGGTCATGAATTTATGGGCTGCTCAGTGGCATTTTCCAGCCTAGTTGGTCTATCATATCTTTCAATCTGCTAGGAATCATAACAGATCTTTTCCAAAGGGTCCAAAGAAACCCTCCAGCTCAGGAAACATCTAGTTCACCCTTCTATACTATGTAATTTTGTTCTACTAAGTGCTAATCTGACCAGAAGGTATGCCCTACAGTTAGTGGGAGGATTCCCATCCTCTTACTGACACAGTGAGTTTCTGCTGAAACCATACAGACTGGACATTTTATGGGTGCTGAAAAGTGCTGAAAGGTTACACAGGTTCCAGTGTACAGGACACAGTCACAGATGATGTTTTCATTGAGGTTTCATTGAAAAACTCAGAAGTTACATGAGCTGCAAATGGAGGCTGGGAGAAATATCATGTACATCATTCCTGTTGCAGTAGTCATCCCTAGACCTCTGCATTCCCCCACTGCCAGAGTCAGGATGGACCTTTGGCTTGAGCCAAAGTATAGCTGCTCTTCTGCTTCTGCTGTTTGGAGACAGTGCTGGTTTGAAGAGCTAACAGAGAGCGACAGCAATCCGAGTCCTGGCTCAGACCCTATGGTTTGTATTAGGCTGGCACAGCAGCTCTATGATTCCTCTTGAAGTCCAGATCTGCAGTGGCAGTGCAAAAAAGGGCAAATTCCCATCAAATTGATGAACTGAGATCAACTGGCACTTACCATTAAGTACACAGCTCTTAAAAAAAAGGTAGTTTTTGAGTGTTTGGTGTAAAGAGACTTTTTAAGTCTTGAGTTTATATTGCCATTTGCCATATAGGAAACTCTAGTAAGTTTATTTTGTAGAACAAGACATCTGCTGGTTTGGTTGGAGAACGCATCTTCTGTTTGCAGAGGGAGAAAATGAATCTTCATGAACAATTTCTAGGAATGCATTTACTTTGGTAAGTGAGATGGCTCGTCAGAGCCTAGAATAGTTCATCCCTGAGTTACAAGGTTAGGAAAACAGCTGTGTAATATCTAATTCATCAGTGTGATTCTTCTGTGGTGTTAGAGAGCTTTCCTGCTACCCAGGGAAGGCTGGCTGAGTCAAAACCAGGGAAAGAAATGGTCATGGCTCTGCTTGGCAAGAAATCATGCATTAAGTGGGCAATACAAGCTGCAGTACAACAGCAGTCTGAGGTCTTGATCCTGCAGACCCACATAGAGATAGATGCTGCTCACAGAAGGACCCTACTGCCTTCTCCAGCATCCACCATTCCATGCTTCTGTGAGATGGGAGCAGTTCAGTTTAAAAACCTGAATTTTATTAGTCCTAAATATCACCTCTGCAGATTGTAATTACACCAGTGGGACAGCAATGGCAAAACCCTATGGCATTGACAGCATCTCCCAGCTCAGATCTGTGTATGTTTGAATACCCTCAGTGACCTGAAGTTGTGTGTCAGGGTAGCTCATTGTTTTATTATAAATGGTGTTCTGATACATGAGGCCATTTCTTGTACCTCTGGCTCTCCAGAGGACCAACAGGGTGATGAGCTTTGGACCACTGAGTTGCTTTAGCAATAGCAATGAAAAACAAGGTTGGGACCTTTTCGTCAAAGCGGATCCAGCTCTAGTTACCATGACACCATGACAATCAACTTGTTTACTGCTTCAAGGTACAGTCTAAACATTCTTGGCATGTCATTTGCATAGCAATATCCAGAATGCTTTGTGCCACTCTACTGTATTCTGGCTCTGCAAACGCATTGAAAGATTTCTTTGCACGTATGCTTAACTAAAGAGAAAGAAAGGAAGAGAAAGGAGAAGGGAGCTTCACTTTTGGTAGCATGTTTCATATAAAGTGTAACCTAAACTCTGTAACAAATTAAACATAAGAACTGGATATATGTCCCCCTGGACATATATGCATATATGGATATATGTTCTGGGGAAACAGAGGGGAGCATTTATCAAACAGAGGGTTGAAAACAACATAAGAAAATCTAGGTCTCATTCTGGCAGAGTATTTAAGCATGTGCTTGACTTTAAGTGGGTGATACAGGACAGAAAATAAAGAGACATGGAGAAGTGAGACAAGATAGAGTAATAGAAGAGGAGAGAATAATCATGACAGGGGGGTCAGCTTGGCTGTGCAAGCTGAGAGACCTGTAGATGGGTGTGCAGAGCTGGGCTTAAATCACAAAAAGGGTGAAGCTAAACAAAAAAAAACACCAAAAACCAAAAAGCAAATATCAAAAAGTCAGTTGTTAGTAGCTCTAAAAGACAAAACCCGGGATTATTTTAGCTGATAAACTACACAAGCAAAAATCAGTGACAGAGAAATAGTAATCTAGTGAGATATCTGCACTCTCCAGGTGCTGCCCCTGGTTATTTACATTGTTAATTGAAAACTCAGCTCCTCGTTTGGGTATGTAACATCCATAACAAGCCTTGGTGTGTTTTCCAGCATTGCAAATCGAATACTTGCGGGAACCAGCACAGAATCCAATCCAAGTATTGCTCTGCAGTGAAGCAGCATGATCAGACGGTGTGCTGTGTCCCCGTTCAAGCAAGGTAGGCTTTTGTGAGCATGGAGAGAAGCTGACCCAAGTCAGTGAAATGACAGAATTAATTGTTCCAGCACAACCTAGATGTCAAAGAGGGACTCTTTATCAGGGACTGTAGTGATAGAATGGGGGTAATGGGTTCAAAATTAAACGGGGGAAGTTCAGGTTAGATATAAGGAAGACGTTCATTACTGTGAGGGTGGTGAGGCACTGGAATGGGTTGCACAAAGAAGTAGTAAATGCTCTGTCCCTGATAGTGTTCAAGGCCAGGTTGGACAGAGCCTTGGGCAAAATAGTCTAGTGTGAGGTGTCCCTGCCCATGGCAAGGGGTTGGAACTAAATGATATTGAGGTCTTATCCTGGAGAATGAGGAAGGGAATATAGCAAATTTAAGAATGGATTTTTTCTTTTTTTCTTTTTCCTGTTTATATTCATTGTTATAATTACATTTAGGTTTTTTTTTAGTTTTTTTTTTTTTTGTGGTTTTTTTTTTTTTAATAGTATACATATATTAGAGTATATATTGGTTATATATGGGGTACTTCCAGAGCAGTTAGCTGCCCAGCACCATGCAGTCACTCCTGTCTAGCTACAGCCACATTAAGCAACAGGCCCAGCCATTTGCTGTCATCATCAGTGTCAGTATCCTAGGAGATCTCCTGATCTTGCATAATTACATCCTGATAAATGGGTACTTTCTGCTCATAGCAAAAACATTTTCAAAATTAATGTAATTGTGAGATAGCTGCTGTTGATGTACATCTTCAAATCATTAGGAATATCATACAAAAGCATTTTATTTAGGGTCTTTAGCTAACACCTATCTGTATTTTAAAGTAATCACATTCACAGACAAAATGATATTGTCATTACAGAATCAAATTTCATAGCCTCTCTCGGGAACTTAAGGATTAAAAATGAAGCCTTGTTATCCCAATAAATTCACAGGTAAGATTCATTCCAAGTAAACAGGATTGAAATAAACACTTGGCTACCCCTAATGTAGTGCTATTTTGAGGCAGAAACAGTCTGTTTACTCCAAATATTGTTCTAGATCCATTGGACTAACTTAGAGCTGGCACTGTGTAAATACATTAACAGTACATAAACTGAATTATGAGATTTCTAGGTTGATAATATTAGGTTTTTAGTTAAGAGCAACAACACATTATTTCAACTGTAAATCTATTTGATGCAGCCTTTGTATGGAATGAAATGAGATCTAAGGATAAAAATGCAAAAAAGAAATATGAAAGCCAAGTAGTGGAAATGAATATTATGATAAATGTAAGTACACAGGTGTTTAGTGTTAAAGATTCTCTGTTCCAAACCTTTGTTTTTTTCCAAGGACTTATCATACCTCATATTCACATTTAGTGCCTGGACTGGTGAAGGAAGAGTGGCTGTGTAAATGATGGGATGGAGTGTGGGACACTCATGTTCAGCAATGTCAATGGCTGGAAAAGGGAGCCCCAAACACCAGCATCATCCTCTCACACTGTCAGGAGATCCACCTTTCCTTTGGGACACAGTCTTTCAAGCCTCAATAGCATGCAAAGAGGTTCCTTTCTGCATGTTAGGCATAAATTATTGAACTTCTAGGTAGAAATATGGTCAAAAAAGTATGCTGGAAGATATTCAGACTTGTTTTGTGGATTTGCAAATGTGGTTCCTGTCACAATCAGAAGAGACTGGGCATTTTAGATGGCAAAATGCTTAAGTAACTTTTGGAAAACTGCTGTCAAAATGGCTAGAGAAAGAAAGTTGCAAATTGGTGTGTTTTGACACTTGCTGTAGCAGAGGTGCCCACGCTCTTCCCACAGCAAAATGACTTTAATTTGCCCAACCCCGGAGCCCTTGAAAATGACACTCTGAACATTTGCTGTAATGATTTCTCACTAAATTAGAAAAATGCCCAACTAAGGAGGGATTATCTCTGCATGTGGATGTGGCATAATGACTGTCAAGTGCATTGAGAGCCCCACTGGGCTTTGCAAGGTACACAGGGTCTGCAGCAGAGGCCAGTGTGCATTGAAGAATATTAATACTGTCTTGTTGGAGGCATCCATTGTGACACTCTACTGCTATTCAGACGAAATTATGCCATATGGGGGAATTCTCTTTGCTACTTTACATATATGAGGTATCTTTTAGGGCTGAGGACTAGTCTCAAATTGTCTGGCTGACAAACCCTGTCCACAAAGGATACATACACATGTGTGCACACACCCTCTGTAACACATGCACCCACTGGGACAGCATCACTGCAAGATCCTTCCTTGCAGCCCACAGCCACTGTGCCTGCAGTGAGGATGTGCTAGGGAATTTATCTTCTAGCTGCTCCCAGAAGCAGCCTATCAGCTTCAGCCACGCAGGACAAAATGTGTTTGTTCCCCAGGTGCCTGCATTTTGCTGCCCAGGTTTTGAAGCAGGTAAGGAGCAAGCTGGGTGGGCAGTGCCACTGCCTCATCATCCCTATTGCATCCAGTCAGCCCCAGAAGAGGAGCAGGAGGAGCACATTTTTGTTTATATCATGAAGGACAGAAGAAATGGTGGGAATGCGCAGGCAGACAAGGGTGTCAAGAGTTCTTACACAACTGCCACAATGGCACTTCAATAGCAACACTCGAATGCCCAGTGCTACTGTTCCTCACACCCCGGTGCCGGTTGCTGCTCAACAGGCACAGGGAGCACACATGCTTGCTTCTGTGGATACTCATTGACTTAAGTACCAGTGCCCTGTTAAACAGGATGCCAGACTCCTTGGTAAAAGCACTTTAGGCTGTTTCTGTCTCTGTTTTGCAATGGCTTTTCAAAACAAGTCTAGTAAATGTGGGCAGGAAGGGAGGTGAGGGATGGAGAGTCTGCAGGGCCCTGCTGAGCCCATTAGGATCCCCTGAAGAGTCTTTCTTGTTGGAACTGGACCACTGGGGAAGGAAGGACACACAGGAAACATCACAGGGCCAAGCACCTAGGTGAGACTGACTGACTCATGTAGCAAGGTCAGATTTTGGTCTCTCACCTGCCAAGTTCATCCTCAACAGCCATGGGAAAAGGAACTAGAAAGATGCTGCCCACAGAGTGTCCTAATCACTAGCTTGCCCAGCCATGCTGGGTGATGTTGGAAAGACACTGGAGGAGGAAGTGGGGAGGGTGAAGCCAGAGGTCTAAGTATCACAGGAGGCAGTGGGTGAAGGCAAGCCACCAAGATGAGCAGCCCAAATATTTTATCCATGTGTCCCCATCTTGATAGTGCAGCACCTGCCTAGTGTCACCAAGCCCTTGTGTTTTCCAGACAGGGAACACAGCTCAGGACACTCACAGGAGCATATGGGTACTGCCTTGTGCAGGTCCTGCACTGCCATGTCTCCAGCCCTCTCACCCTCCCCATCATCCTGGGGTGTCCAGAAAGATCCATGGTGCACCGGGGTCTGCAGGGTCCTGCTTTCCACTTCCCCGCAGGATGGAGCTGTAGGAGATTGCAGATGTCCTGGCCCCACAGCAACACGAAGAGCTGCAGGGACCTGGGAAGGACAGAGCATGACACGTTTGATTCACGGTCAGGACTTGAGGCTGTCCCGGCAAATATCGATTTTACCAGCTCTTCTGCACCCTCTGTGATCGGGATCCCAAACCCACAGCTCCCCACACCGAGCTCAGCCCGTGTGCAGAGCTGAGTGGACCTTCTCCAAGGCTATTTCGCAGGAGGGATGGCATCTCTGTTCCTGGCTCTTCCTGGTAGCCTCGGTTATTTCGCAGCTGTTACGGCATGAAAAGCAGGTCCCGTCCCGGTGAGAGTAGGAACGGATGGCACCCCAGGGATCCAAGCACATTCCCCAAGGCTGCAGGGCACAAAACCAGCTCTGCGGCCCCCGGGGAGACCCGAGGCATGGACTCGCGAAGTAGGGATGGCGGCTGCAGGCCACCGGTGAGCGCGTCCCCGGGAGGCCGAGGGTCGCTGCACAAAGTGCGTGAGCGTCGCTTAAACGGGGGGTCCCTGCTGTCCCGCACCCTTGGGTGGCAAATGCGGGTCCGGCACAGCAGTCACGCTCCCCGGGGACTGCGGGACACGCTGGCTGCTTTTCAGCCGGGGATCTCGGCCGGGCAAGTGAGAGCAGCGCGTAAAAACGGGCGCTCCGCTTCCCCGACAAAAAAGCTCTGTGGGGAGCTACGGGGCTCGAGCGGGGCTGCCGGAACTCTGTGGCCGTGGAGGTGGAAGCCCAGCAGGGCCGGCCCCGTCACGGACGGGTAGGCGGAAAGCCGAGGCCGTCCTTCCAGGGTAGTGGCAGTGGGCACCTGGAGAGAGAAGCGGAGCCCAGTTGCCAGCCGAAGCTTCAGCTACAGCGTACGTATAGATGTATGCATGTCATGCATCTCTCTTCGGCAGACGTGAGAATGGGATAGGAAGGGAAAGGTGTTGAGCCGAGCCGGTCACCAGCCCGACATCTAGCATCGCGGGGAGGACCTGGAGAACCCACGGGAAAGGGACAGGGGTCCCCCGTGTCCCATACCTTTAGCACTGCCGGGAAAAGAGCCACCCGCGCTCGTCGGGGCGGGCTAGTCCCGGTGCCGAGCAACGGCGGAGAAGGGATGGAGAGAGACGGTACTCCCAGCGCCCGCCCGCGGACACGGAGCGGCTGCTTTCTGCATGAATAGAAGGAAATAAACCACCAACGAGATTTTATTATTGTTATTTATCATCATAATTATTATCATCGCCATCGTCGTTTATCTGCACATAAATAAATAAATAAATATCTCCCGGGGTGAAGGGAGCGGCACGGAACGATACAACCACAGCTGCACGCCCGGCAGCGGAGAAATGGAAAACAAAACCGAGAACAATTTTGGAAAGAAAAATTTACAAAAAAATAAAAAAGAGAGTAAAGATAAACCCCAAAGAGCCCCCGACCCTCCCTGTTCGCCCGTTTTCGGGCACTGCTGGGCTCCCGGAAGGCTCCTAGGACAGCCTCGCTTCAGGCGGTCCGCACCGCCTGCCGCCGCACAGCATCCGCGCCTGCCTCGGTGTGCGGGGTAGTCTGCTAGGAGCCCCCGGGGTGCGCCTGCGGGACACAAGTGAGACAGCACTACTGGGGGATGTCTGGGGTCCGAGGGAGCAGTTTATTTACAACAGGGCGCACGGACACCCGCCCCCATGGACTGGGGTTCTAGAAAGGCGAGGAAGTCCTTCGCAAATTACACAATTATACAAAAAGGTATAAAATCCTTCCGCTTCAGGCCAGCACCGGAGCAGGCAGGACTACCCCTCCTGCTCTGGCCACAGTTCCTGGGGAGCCGGGTGGGCGTGCTGGGGGTTAGGGGGTGACTGCTAGGCCTCTGTCGTCCTTTCCCGAGGAGGACGGAGACATGCGCAAGTCCTCGTCGTCCTCCGAGCACTTGGTGGTGGACAGGGACGAGCATTTGCAGCTGTGGCCGCCCCCCCCTCCCCGGTGGGAGCTGCTTTTGCCTTCTTTCTTGTGCTTGACCCGTCGGTTCTGGAACCAGATCTTCACCTGCTTCTCGGAGAGGTTCAGGTAGGTGGCGATCTCGATTCGTCGCAGCCGGGAGAGGTACATGTTGGAGGCGAACTCCCTCTCCAGCTCGAGGAGCTGCGTGCTGGTGAAGGCGGTGCGCATCCGCTTGCTGCTGGGCAGCTGGCTGGACGTGCTGTCTGCGGAGCGGAAAGCACCGTCAGGACCAGCGGACCCGCTGCACCCCGCCCAGCCACGCTGAGCACCCCCCGGTCCCCGCTGAGTCCCCTCCCGCCCGCTCCGTGGGGCTGCGACCTTCCCCACCGGGGCCGGTTACCCGGCAAGCGGCTGCCAGGCTGGAGCCCGAGATCACGGGATCGCCTTCCCTGTTCCCGCTGCCTGTGTAGGAGGCTTGGCGGGCAGCCGCTGGGCTTCCCCTGCGCATCCCCCGGGACACCAGCAGAGAGAGGTGACGGGGCTCCCCGTCCAGCCTGCTGGAGCTGGGCACGGACTCCCAGTCCTATGTGCTGTCGGCAGGGTCCTGCCTCCCCACATCCCCCGGGATCCCATCACCTCCTCGCAGAGGCTACTGTTAGCATGCAGCCGTGCCCCCCTTTCCCTCTCCACTCATGCCCCCCTTACCCACGGAGATGCAGTGGAATTGCCGGGGGTCGGGCAGCTGGTAGGCGCCCTGGTAGAGCGCTGGTGCATGCCCGACGCTGACAGCGGAGACGGAGTGCTGCTGGCGGGCCAGGGGCGAATGGCAGTACTGGGAGCCGAAGGGGGGGAAGGAGGCCTTGATGAGGGGGATGGCGGGCGGCGGCGGGTGCAGCTGGGAGGCGGTAACACAGAGCGGGCACACGCAGAGCAGCCCGGCCTTGCGAGCGTGGCAAGCTCCAGCCGGCAGCCCAGGCAGCGGGTGCGAGGGGTGCACGGCGTAGGGGAAGAGCGGCGGCGGGGGGCTGCCCTCCCCCTTCTTCTCGCCCGCCTCCCGCAGCACCAGCGAGTCCACCAGGAAGGAGCGCGGCATGGCCCCGCGCAGAGCCCGCGCAGAGCCCGCGCAGCGCCGCTGGCCAACCCGAGTGGTGCTGAAAGGCGCCCGCCCGCCCTCCTTAAATAGCGCCCGCGCCATGTGATGGCGACGCCGGGGCGCTCAATAGGCTTCTGTGCCTCTTCTCTTGGCATTCACGCCGCACGCTCCCTCATTATTTCCCTTGTTAACTAAATGAACTGCATAATGTACTCTATTCTTGTCGACCCCACCCACGCCGTAGCAGGCGGCCTCTCCCCTCCTCTCTCTTTGGCGGGGTTATTTTCTCATTCTCTCGCGATTTAATATTCTTTTCTTTCTCTTTATCGCTCTCTTTCGCTTTCAGCCCAGCTTTCAGCCCGCTCCCTCTTGTTTATTTTGCCGGCTGCAGCCGCGGACTCTGCCGGCCCCGGCTTCCCCTGCCAACCCCCAAGCGCTGTTCCCACCTGTGGCACCAGGTCGGCCCCCCGGTCCCGCCGCCCTCTGCCTCCTCTTCGTCCCCATTACCGCGCCCGCTGCCGGCCCCAGTCCCGCGTCTTTGTTCCCCGTCCGGTGTTGGCAGCGGGCGCCTGTCGCTACAGCTTCCGTCGAGCGAAGCCGCCGGGCACCGCGCCTTGCCACCGGTGCTCCACCGCAGGCACATCCTCCCGGTTCCGGCGTGGACGCCGGGGCCCGGACAACAGCCGCCGAGCGCCGCAAGCAGAGCGGGTGCGCCGGTGCGGGTATAGTGACCCTGGCGGCCCGTGCCGGAGGTACCCACGGAGAGAGTCTAAGAGGAGGCAGAAGAGCAGCTCGGCACTTTCCGCGAGGCTTTGTGCCTGGTTCCTCCGCCCGGTTTTAGCGGTAACACCGGCCATCGCACCACGGGAAGGGGCCCAGGCCGCAGCAGCGCTCGCCCGTCCCGCACCGCCGCTCCCCTGCCCCACCGCTCCGCGCACGGGGAGTCCCCGGGTCTGAGGGGACCTACAGGGACACGGTTTGCTCCTGCCGAAAGATGAGATTTAGCTTAAACAAACCGGCGGTACCCGGGTTTCTTAGCGCAGGGATCCACAAAACTCCCAGCGGGGTCCAGAGGGAATTTCTGAGCCTCCATCCGAGTTAATGCGCACCGGCGCTTCTCCGAGCAGCTGCACGCCGTCCGTGCAGGAGCTGTCGGCGTTGGGCTCCCCGGAGCTTGTCGATTTTGTAAATGAATGAGAAATGCTAACAAATAACGAAAAATATATCATTATTCTGCATATATATTCATCCCCGATCTTCCCGTTTAATATACCAGGAAAAAAGACAAACGCATCCGCAGACTCCCGTCAAAATGTGGGGAGATTTCTCCCTACAACAACGTGCCCGCCTCAGAAGTAAATGGACTTCTTTAAAAGGGAAGGGGGGGGAAAAAGCAGGGGAAAGGAAGGAAAAGCCTTGAAAGCAGCTCACTCCCGTGTCTCTGGTTTGTGCGCGGCTGTTCTTGCCTGCAGTCTTATTTCCCACTGAAATCTATGGGAGTTTGCCGAGATACTGTTGATGCCCGAGCCTAGAAATGTGCTTATGTACACAAATAAATAAAACCGGAAAATACAGAGCGAACAAAAACAAATGTTAGTAAAAACCCAGTCCCGCAACGACTTAGAGAGGATTCCCAAGCACCCTTCCCCTGAAAGTGTTAACGGGGTTTGGATTCCTATTTTTTTGTTTTGTTTTTAAGGAACTGGTCATTTAAATCATTTGCCTCTGGAGTCGCGCCCGAGCAGCGGAACCTCTCCCCACTGAGAAGTGGCCGGTCACGGAGGGGCTTCCTCCAGCCTGAGCCCGAGGGATTCCCACTGCCCAGGGGCTGAATCCCAGGACTCCGAGCCACAGGGATGCAAAGGGTTAACAGCTCCTGAATACACACCAAGCCCAAAGCTACTGGGAAAGAATATCCAAAAAAATAACCAGTTGTTTTTTTTTTTTTTTTTTCCAGCCGCTGGACCTTATTGAATGTCATTGAAGAAAGTTTTGAATGCCAGATAAAGAGAGGCGAATTAAAGTGTGTGACAGCAGAGGATAAGCAAACACAAAGAGAACTCTGTCACACTTTGGGCAAAATCCGTGGGCTTTTTACCAAGCCTCTTCGCTATGATTGAATTAAGTAATAGGAAAACATTTTCTTTCAGTTTAGAGCTATTAGACAAAAACTTCAAAGCGAATAACACTTTTTAATGTGCAGCCCAACAATGGAATCTGTTTTGTGCTGAAATGTTTAAATGGTTTGTTGTGCAACTGGGGGCTGAAGTAACCCAGACTGCAGCAAAATAGCATCCTTCAGGCAGTTTTATGAGCGCTTGAATCGAGCACAGACCTTTAATCCCAGAGCTTTAAACCTACCGCCCCCCCCGTCTTTTTTTCTCTCCCCCCCTTTATTATTATTTTTTTTTTTTAATTGGCGAAATTCACCTCGTGTGTTCGCTATCTCGAAGCGATCGCCGCTAACGAAAGCGGCACCGGGAGCGGGGGAAAGACAGCCACCGCCGATGTACGCGCTGCAGGCGGCTTGGGGGGAAGCGGGGGGGGGGGGGATCTGTCTCTGCACTGCAGGGGGATAAGGGTGGCCTCACGCCGGCTTCTCCGCCCCTGCCCCTCGGAGTGTCTCCGATGCCACCAAGAAGTGCCAGCGCTTGGGCTCAGTGGTAAATGGTGCCCCCGCGCCCTGCACTCGCTGTCAGACCCCCGGAGAAGGGGATGGGGAGGCATTAGGGTGCGTATCGGTTGGGAGGGGGGTCAATGAGAGAAGTATCAGGTGTCCCTGCTGAGCATGAACGGGAGAGGGGGCAAAGCATCCGCACTGGCTGGGGGGTCTTTAGGGGGCCTATGGTACCGCTGCCTGTGGGGGAAGAAGGTGCCGTGCTGCCAGTGCCTGGCACTGGGCAAGGGCATTGCCTGGAAAGAGGTCCCTCAACATTTTGAGGGACCAGCCACTGCCTTTTGCGGCAAGGCCCTCACTTTCCGTAGCACTTGCCATTAATATCTGGGGGAGATGACACACACCATCAGTCCCTAAGGAGAGGTGCATTAGTTTGAGGGCAGCAGGAGGTGAGGATGGGATCGTGCTGGGATGAAACAGAAACACCATTTCCACAGAGCCATGCCCTTGGTAGCAAAGAAGGGCTGATGATTTGTGAGTGACTATGATATACCCCAGCCTAACCTGAGAAACTATTTTCTAATGGCAAATAACAAAACGAGTCAATCAATTCTGAGCCACAAGCCACACTGTGTGTTAGGTTGTCCACAGAATGTGCCTTTTTACACTGGACAAACACACCCAGGAGTAAGCCTGTAAGGTACCTCTGCCCCCCCCCTTTAAATAACTTGATCACAGAATGAATCTGAGTTTACTCAAATAACCAGAAATATATTTTTTTTTTTAATCACTTGTTTTATCAGCAAAATTGATTTTCATGGCTGCTGCACTTTCCTCATTGGTCTCTTGCTTCACTGAACAGGACCAACAGCATGAACCGATATAAAAAACATCTTATTTTTGGCTCCTGACTCCAACTGTATTCTGTACAGAATGAATGTTTCCTCGTGGGCTTATCTTGCACACAGACACAACAGTGCCTGCATCACCAGCCGTTTCTGCAGTATTTATTTCTAGCATCTCAGAGGAGAGGTAGAGCAAGCTTTGTTCTGCTGATGGATCACCAATGTGAAGTGATGAGGGCTGGTACCAACCTGGAACCAATAGAAGATAATGCTTGTGGAGTGCTCATGTCACTCCATGCTTATGTGAAGCTCAGTGTCTGAAAACTGCAGTGTGTATTTCATGCTCTGACTTAGGTCAGGTGCTGGAAGAGTTTGGCAGCCTCAAAGCCAAGATTCAGGGAAGGAAAACAGTGAGATGGTGAGAAGAACACAGGTATTGAGTATTGGCAAGAAAACTCCCCACTTTTTATCACATGCTTAGTGATCTACTTCACATTGCCTGTGAATACCATCAGAGAAACAGAAATAAAACCCACTCTGAGCACAGGCCACATCGCATCAGACCAGAAGCCCACCTACAGCCAAAACTTCTCTGTAGCAGTGTCTGTAGTGGGAATATGAGGAAGTCTATGGGAAAAGGACAAGTGTAGAGCGATCCTTCCATGGTTTACTCCTGGCCTCTAGTGACCCACAATGCAAAGGCTCCCAAAAACATAGGTTATGTGTTTGTGTTTGATACCAGTTCTTCCAAAATAAAGGCAAAACCTCAGCTTGCTTCATTATGAAGTTGCCCTGTGTTTTCCTTCAGCTCTTGTTTTATCTATCAATCCCTTCCAAATTTATCATTATAAAAATTTGGCAGCCTACCAGCAATGGCCTTCACTATGCAGCCCTGCTACATTTTCACCGTGGTTCATCCAGTTTCATTTAATTTCCATCACAAGCTATCAAGGCGATAATTAAACTATGCCAGTAAAACCTGTGCCACAAGAGGACTAAATTAAAGCTGCTTGTTTGAGGACGTGTATTTTTTCTTTGGTCACTTTCAACAGCAGGTATCTAGGGTAGAGATTTGCTGTTTAGCTTTTCTTCAGTCCTATTGCTTGCTAACAGGATGGGTCCGTAAGGGAATCCTGTAATCATCTTCTAAGAAGATGACAGTTTGCTGCTGTTTCTCTTCCTTAATTTGACCTTTCACTCAAGAGGAGCTGTCAAAGAGTTAGCTGGACAGAAATGGTGAAAAGTAACAGGAAAAGCAGAAACATGTAAACCACACAATTTGAAATAGCCTTTTGCTTTTCTAGAGAGACCACACTTTAAATTGCTGGTGAACTTGAAGACAAAAGGGCATACAGGATGCAGAAGTCCTTGAGAGTAATGAAGATAAGGAACTGCAAAAAGAGCTGGGTATGAGTTCTGCAAATGCAGTTAAATTAATAAATTATTATAGATATTGTCCTTCAACCTCAGAATGCGCTAGATTTCCCAGTCATTTTTTGGTGTTGTCTTCTCCAGAGTTCTCACCTTTATGTATGCCAAGTCCTTTACAAACTGGAGATGTCTGAGGTTCATCTGCTCTTTGAGAACATCCAAAGGGAAATTCTACTATCTTGTATGGTAAGAGACTATATCATATCTGTTATTTAAATGAATTGTTTGAATAGTTTTCTGCAGCCTGATGAACTCCTTGCAGGTTTTAATCACATTCGTGCCCCAAGTGCTCAACAAACTATATTGATATGCAGCATGTGTGCTTGGGATTATGGATGCAGTGGTTTCAGTGTTGGCTTCTTGTCCCCTGCCAGGCGGATTTGGAGAGTTCTGCAGTGATTGTGGCTATTGCTGAGTGAGACATCTGGTTAGTGCATTCTGCGATGGAAGAGATACAACTAAAGGTCTTTTACAGTTGCTGTTCAGGATCTTTTTTCAGCTTCTTCTAAGTGAAGTTCCACAGGGAACTGATAGGAAAAAAGGAAAATTTTCCTGTCATCTAAAAAAGAATGTCGAATTGCTGAAGGTGTTGAAGTCAATAAAGGCACTCAAGATCAAACTGCTTGAAAGACTCATCACGACTAAAACTTTCCAGAGTTCTCCAACACACAGAAGACATTTCCTAGATCGTTTTGCAATGCTGCTGTACAGCCACATGAAGAAACACACTGAGAGTTGCCAAAGGTGGACTAAGGCAAAAGAAGCGGGGTGTTTTGCACCGGATCAATGGCTGGTAGGTTGTGCATGGTGAGTGGCAAGGTTTGTGAGAAAAGAGGGAGGCTTGCTTGCTGCAGCAAGGTTTCCTGACAGCTGCTGGTGGCATCATCACAAAGACTGAAAGTTGCAGATCAGAACCATGCAGTTCGATTCCTTCTTTGATGTTGACAAATTCATGTTCCTTAAGTGTTTATCACATGTGAATATGATTATCTTAGATGTTTATTCAGCCTGTGCAAAGCAGACCTCACCAAGACATGTTAATTCCTCTAAGTTGCCAGTTCTGGCACCAGACTTAGAAGAAGAACATTCTGAACTGACAAAATGATTTTTGAATACAGTAGAGAATCCAGGACATATTATGTTACATGTGCTTGTATCTGATATCTGGATATAAACTTGTATGTTATATTATTAAATATATCAACCTATCTACCAAGTGTAGGATGGGAGTATACAGACATACACAACAATCTTGTAGTAATTTTACAGAAATTGTTTCCTGGAAGATGAGCACAGTCATTTGTTGAACCCCTTGTATTTGCATGGAAATCTTCCAGTACACAGCAGAACAATTTTAGATACACAAAACAATCATTAATTAACAAAACACCAACAAGGATACCCATGTCAGTGCATGTCAAACATGTTGCTGGCATTGTATTTTTTGTGTATTTCAAATGCAAGTAAAGCCTGCAAACGTCATTCTTCCACTTCCTTGTTTTTGTAAGTGCAATAATCCAACACATACAAAGTTTAGATCTGCAGTTGTTATAGTCTGTCCTGGGCTAGTAACAGACATGGCAATTCTCCTACTGAAAATGTGAACCTCACAAATATGAATTCACTCCCTTTTGCCACTAGACCTTTATCTTCCGTGTATGGGGAGTGGTGTCAAAGGCTGTCCTCTCCTGTGGGCCTGTGTGCAGAATCACAGCTGAGCTACTGCTGGGGATGTGGACAAACAAGGAGGCTCTTCTCCCAAGTAACAAGTGATAGGACAAGAGGTAACGGCCTCAAGCTGTGCCAAGGGAGGTTTAGGCTGGATATTAGGAAAAATTTCTTACCCAAAGGGTGGTCAGGCATTGGAACAGGCTGCCCAGGGCAGTGGTGGAATCACTGTTCCTGGTAGTGTTCAAAACACGTGTAGTTGAGGCCCTTAGTGACATGGTTTAGTGGCAGTCTTGGCAGTCCTGGGGTAATGGTTGGACCTGATGATCTTAAAGGTCTTTTCCAACCTAGGTGATTCTATGATTCTCTCCCATCACTTGGTTCCCATGAGGGCTAAGTTGGTTCCCTCCACTGTGCTCAGCAATACTGTCTTTCACATGATACCAAGCAGAGTTGTCTTATGTTGTGAGAAGATAGCCCAGAGTTGTGTGCTCTGATAGCTCTGTGAAAAAGGCTATCGCAAGATACAGGCCTTATGCCAGTGAAGTTCAGTGGGAAGACAGCATATTCCAAAATGCAAGTTGGATATCATGGACTTATGGAATTCCACAGAGCTTCTCAGACCCTTGAACTTCAGCTCTTGCAGTTTGTGTGAAAAACTTACCTGTGAAAGGATAAATTTGTGGCAATATAAATGCTTATTGGCAGCCAGACAAAATATTCTTTATCCACTGTGAGCAACTAAGTAAACTTATTGAAACTTTATTCTCCGTGTAGTGCTACTGTGGGTACATAAATTTTTCCCAGTGTGTTACCTTCCACTGTACCTGTTAAAGACATACAGGGAATGTGCTGTTTTAAGAGTAGGCAGTTTACGCAAGAGCTGGTCACCTTTGTAGGTGGGGAGAAACATGCATCTGCAGGGAGGAATTCATTTGGCTTGTTTCAGAAATTCTTAAAGATATGCCACCAGAAGCACCTATCTGGTGCTACAAGGTATCCCGAAATGCCTAACCCAGATACATGTGTGCAGGGGAAGCCCACTCATGCTGTCTCTTTACGCTACTCTGTCTCAGCTGTTGCCTTTTCTCATGGATGAAGGCTTTAACTTTTTGGAGCATGATCTGTCTAGAAGCCATGGGCTATATGATGTGGTAGCCAGGAGCAGGCCTTGTGGGATCCCCTTATGCCATGGCTTCTCGCACTTTTGACTTCTGTGTTTGAATCATTGCTCTTCTGATACCTTTGGCAGTTTGTACAGGTGAGGTCAAGCTTTTTAACTCCACTCCTGACACACATTATGAAAACTAAGTTGAATTCTGTGTTAAAATAGTGTCCTGGGAGGCCAAAGTGATTTTCATCAGCTATTCCTCCTTACTCTGAATTTTCTAATTCTTCCCTCCATTTTTCCAACTTCACCTTTTCTTTGTATGGTCTCCTTTTCCTCCTCTTCTTCAGAACATTTATCACTTTTTTCCATCGCCATCTTCACTTACTGTCTGTGTTTTCTTCTATTGAGCCAGATCACTATCTCAGTAAATGGAACAATTCTAATAGCTTTCCTTCCAGAAGTGTGAGAGAAGAGGTCAGTCTGGATGAATGAAATCTTCCAATTATCTCTACCAAAAGGTCAAACTAGGAGTGAGGACAAGCAGGATTGTTGGTATCTTCTCCAAATTTTTCACATTGCCCAGACATCAGGGTTATTAAAAAAGAAAAAATAAAAATGTCATAAACAGACAGCATTTTGTTGGTCACAGGCACATAAAATGAAATGATAAATTAATCTTGCCACAAAGAACAGGCTGGGGGGTTGTGTGTGTGTGGGTGTGGAATCAATGTTGCAATCAAGAATCAAGTAAGACGAGGAGAGGAATTCCAGAAATTTCTACAGAAGTCAGGAGACTAACTGTGCCCAGAGATGAATAAATACGTAAACCCAACCTTCAGCATCAATTGAAAAGACTCAGCAATTGCAGAAACCATACCCTTTTCTTTGATAGAGATTTTAACCAAATCTCACTTGTTCTTTTTTCATGACCAAGCTTAGATTGAACAATGAAATAATGTCCTTCATGGTTAAAACCAGCTGGAAAGGGACTGGAAGTGGGGAGTGTGTGAGAACCCTCCAGATGCAGCCTGGCTTTTGGTGTGTTCGTCAATATGCTTAATGTACACACAAAGCATGTAGCCTTTCTTTACTAAGTGCAGTACTGGCCAGGTTGCCTAAGGAAAAGACAGGGGACTCTCTGCAGGTGGAACATCATTATTATGGCAATGTCTGAAGGGCAAAACTATGGCCAACACATGTCCTCCAGCTGTTTTGTTACTAAAATAGCCACAGATTTGGCTTTACCAATCAGAGAAATCAGAGGAATAAAATAAAAATAAAAGAACTTAAGCTTCCTGGCAAATGCTCACCAGTATCGTCATCACATAGACATCTCTGGTCCTTTCAGGAAGCATGCAGTACAGAGTCCTCTCTGCAGCCTTTCTGCTACCCACGAAGTCTCTCCAATACTGACAAAGGCACAGCAAGGAAAAGTAGCACTAAACCTCCTACTTCCATTGTCAAAGTTTTATCCCCTTTAACAAACAGATGAGCTGTCCTACAGAAAGAAAGAAATAGACTGGAGTGTGTCTTCCATGAGTTTTCATCTCATTTGTCCTATGGACACTGTCTTAAGATATTTAATCAAAAAACCCTTCTTCTCCAGCAGTCTTATCAACCTCATGTTATGAAATATCCTTCTCCCTTTCAGAAGGAATGGGAGTGTTTTTGCCACTGAAGGCCGCAAAACATCATCTTCCTTTCTGGAGCTGAGACAGAAAAGTGGGGCTTCTGAGCCCAATTTGATTTGCTGTTTAGGGTAGAATCCTGCAGCTTCTCTCAGTATAGGAAGCATTTTGCTCTTAAGTAAAGGCAGCAATGTTTTGGAGGAGGCTATGACCAGCCTGAGTACTGTTGGGCTTCTCTGTCTGGTTCTGTAATCATTTTGGTAGCTGTAGCTCGCAGGTCTTGCGTTTGCCATTATCTTCTTGATAAAGATGCTCTGCTCTATCTTCCCCTTGCTCCAGCTAATTGCCTGGGCTGTTCTGTTTCTGAGTACCACCTATTTCATCAGCTGGTCCATTCCTGCTTTGGCCAGAGCCCTGGTTTTGGCTTAAGAAGGCTCAGTAGAGATAACAACCAGATCATTTGCAATGTTGAGTGCTTCCACAGGGAGAAAGAAGTCCCATAGCTCTCCCTTAGTTTAGATGTTTTGGGGCACTTGCTTTTAGGTTTGATTGCTATTCATTTCACTTCCACCTACCTTTGGCTTCACTATAGTACTTCATGTGAAAAGTTACTTCAATATGCAGTCCCCTGTCCAGCCCTGCTCCCATCGCTCACCCTCCCATATGGCCAGGCAGGAATTTGTGCCCATGGTGGCTGGAGACACTCTCTGGGAGTTCCTGCTGTGCTTTCCCAAGCCATCTCTGGAGGGATCAGCAGTCCTGGAGCCAAGGATGAGGTCAGAGTCATTTGTTTCTCCCTGCAAGTTTGCAAAGAACAAGCTGTGCTTGGTGTTCCCCCAGCCCTGTGCTTGGCTGGGGGGTGCAGCCCTCTTGTTGCCCCTTGGCCTCTCCTGATGACCTTTTTCTCTGCTGTTGCCTTTTCTCACACAGGGGCTGCTTGTGTGTGGCTGTGAAAAGGGATCTTCTGTTTGTCCCGTTGCTGTCACCATGCAGCACACACTGAAGTGAGCTATGGCAGGGTGAGGGCATTGCTTCAGGACAGCCTCTGAGGCACCGGCTGGAGCCAGCAGCCCTCAAGCTTTGTGTCCATGGTGGCAACAGCTCCACAAGGTCTGTGTTGCTGCGCATTTCAGGAAGAATCCTCTGCCTCCTCATAGAGTGACACAATTCACATCAACAGTAAAATCTCCCTTTGAAGGGAGACCTGCTGAGTGAATTACTGTATTGGTTGCATGAGATGATAGGGAAAAAAGAGCATGAGAGTATACGTGCTGTTCCTGTCTCTTCAGGACTGTTCTGTCTGTAAATGAGATGCTCCTTTGAGGCAGGGGTTTGCAATCTCAAGTAGATGCCAAAAATACTTTGCAGACATGACAGATAATCCAGTGTAAAGCATGCTCAGAAGTAGACTGAATGCCTGATGAAGGCTGCTAATACAATGTCATGACAAATGTTTACCTCTCCCTGGAAAACAAAGTCAAAGGAATACCAAAGATGTCGGTAAAATATTTATGTAATTAAATAAAAATCCAAACCACAAACACACACACACAAAAATACAGTGCCTGAGGATGAAAACCACCATTCTGGGCCCCATGAAACCTACCAGCATGCAGAATTTAATTCAGCTTTTTGTTATATTATCTCAGTTTATTTGTCAAGGATGAATATAACATTCTAGCGCTCTTCTGAGCTTTGCTGCTGCCCTGTGAGAGGGACAAGCACAGACACTGTCTGCAAGAATGCAAAGGGAAAGGGTGAACAGCTGTGGTGGCTTGACCCTGGCTGGTCACAAGGTGCCCACCAAAGCTGCTCTATTACTGCCCTCCTCAGCTGCACAGGGGAGAGAAAATATAACAAAAGGATCGTGGGCTGAGATAAGGCCAGGGAGAGGTCACTCGGCAATTACCGTCACAGGCAAACCAGACTCCATTTGGGGAAATTAGCTTAATTTCTTAATTAATTAATTACTACCAATCAAATCAGAGTAGGAAAATGAGAAAAATAAAACCTAAATCTTAAAACAATTCACCACCCCTCCCTTCTTCCTGGGCTTGACTTAGCTCTCAATTTTCATTTCCTCCTCCCACCCAGAGCCACAGGGATCAGGGAATGGGAGTTGCAGTCAGTTCATCACACACTGTCTCTGTGCTGGAACCCCTGTTCCAGCATGGGGTTCCTCCCACAGAACTCAGTCCTCCATGAACTTCTCCAATGTGAGTCCTTCCCATGGCCTGCAGTTCTTCATTGACTGATGAACTGCTCCAGTGTGGGTCCCTTCCAAGGGTGCAGCCCTTCAGGAACAGACTGCTCTAGTGTGGGTCCCCTGTGGGATTACAGTCTTCTTCTGGCATCCCGCTGCTTTGACACGGGCCCCTCTCTGGGCTGCAGGTGGACAGCTGCTCCATCACGGACCTCCGTGGGCTGCAGGAGGACAGCCTGCCTCACCATGGTCTGCACCATGGGCTGCAGGGGAATCTCTGTTTCAGTGTTGTTTCTCTTGGGTATTCTCACGCCTCTCTCCAACTGCAATTGGTCTTGTGCAGTAACTTCTTCCCCTTCTTGAATATGTTATCCCAGGAGCCCTACCACCATCACTGAAACTTTAAGCAGCTTCTCACAGAAGCCACCTCTGTGGCTACTGTGCTACCAAAACCTTGCCACGCAAACCCAATACAGCAATGTCATACCCAAAGATGAGCATATCTGCCTGCCTGAGCACAACATCTCCTTGATAAACCACCTGCATGATGCCCCAAGGTCGCAGGTGGTGGCTTTCTTGGTACTCCAAGTAAAAGAGAGCTTGGGACTACATTAATTGACTTCACAGCAACAGTAGGTGAACCTGTAAAGGCTGAGGTCTTAACCCATCAAGATTAAGGTCTAGCAAAATCAGCAGATGAGTACTAATAATTAAAATGTAATAATGAATATTATTGATCAAAATTAGACCAAATAATGAGAGCCAAACACTGTATGTTTCTGAGGCTTCCTTCATTGCTTCAGGTTGGCAGTGTCAGACAGCATAACAAGTGCCAAAAGTTGCTTTTTCTAGAGTTTTCACGTCTTAAAGTTCCTTTTTTCATTATAGCTTTACAATAACCCACCAAAAAAAAAAAAAAAGCCAGCTAACACAAATCTCCCTTTTTCAAGCTGGCCATTGATCACTACTGTTTTCTATGTACCCAACATCACTTTCAAATGAAAACTGGCACTTTGGTAAATTGGACAGTGAGAGAGGAGTAACCATCGGTTTTATCCCATTGGAATTTATGGGTTATGCTTTCTTGCAGAAAAAAACAATGCTCTGAAGAGTTTAGTGGCAAATGAAAGTGCTATCAAATATATTAAATCAAATAAAATTAATTAAATTAAATTAAATTAACGCATTCCTCACAGTTTCAACAAATACTATATTTACTATTGAAAATTTTAAGGTAAAAACATGGTAACGATCAAGAGAAATTCTTCCTTAGACATGGAAAAATGTCCCCAGCAAAGTCTCAGAGAATAGCTCAGGAGAGAGTGGCATATCTTTCATTAGAATTAAAAACTAGCAAAGGACACAGTGAACACCCAAACATGTGAAAGTTCAAACAAAAACATAACAAAACATACCCCATTCATTTGACATTTTGAAAGAAATGGTGCATCTGGAAAAAATAAAAAAGTTTCCATGAAAATGTTGCTGTTCACAATGCTTATCCCACTCGTTTCTCTTTTCTCAGACCATCTTGTTATACCTGCTCTGTCACTGCTCCTCTCTGTTGCCTCATCAGCCTCTGTGCAGCTGAGCATGGTGAATGGCTCCTGGCATTTCCCCACCTCTCAGCCTCCAAACAGGACCAGTGCTGAGAGACTGTGTATCTTACAATGGAAAAACCTATTACATCTGTGCTTCCTTGCTTACAATTAAAGTTTATTTCTTAACTATAACCATGTCTTCAGGTTCATGGTTGAATGTGCTTTGAAGTCAGTGGAAGAACAGCCATTGCTTTCAGTGGCTTTTGAATACCTATCACCTCGCAATGCTTTCCAGTGTTTTATTGTTGCCCACGCTCCAATGGACTTGTTTCATACTGTTCTCCACACCAGCACGAGGAATAAGGTTCAGAAGTCTTTTCTCCTTCCCCTCCATGGTGTATTTTCACAAAGCTTGATCTTGCATTCTGGCATCAGGGTGTCCCTGGAGCACAGACCAGCCATCCTCCCCATGTCCTGAAGGTGCCAACAACAGTAACAGCAGCTGCTGAGCACTTTAGGGGCCTCCAGACAAGGTGAAGTCTTGTGTGACTAAATCCAAGGTAGGAGCTCCTGTTAGGTGATCCATCTTGCTTAGGATGTGTTCACATTAGCATTTTTGTACAGAGCAATGGCATTATTTTGCAGTGAGCACATGACCATCTCCTCATATCACGCTTGGGCTTGGTCAACAGAACAGTCTGTGTGTGAGTCGGGTGCCTTCTGGAGAACAGCAAAACAGGAACCTCTGCCCAAGACACGCATTGAGTGGGGGGGCTACAACCTGTAGAGGTGAACCCAAGGATCTGAACCAGTTACTGGCCCCTTGAGAAGCAGCAAAGCAGAGGCACGGTGGAGACATTAGATCCAGGGGACCGCTCCAAAGCTCATTCAGAAGGTAGCCCCTCATCTGAAAATGAATGTAGAAGAAGGGGTTGCAGCACCAGAGGCTTCAGGCTACAGACCTGCCTCTGGTACTCTGCATTACTGCTGGGGTGGGCATAGCCTCAGAAGGAGAGTGGTACATGGGGACAAACACATCTTCCATGTACCCAAGCCATCCAAATTCAGTGTGCTCAGTCTGTGAGTTGTTTCCAAGTTACCAAGTTGAGAAAAAAAGAGAAAGCTGAGCTACAATAGAAAAACAATGCATCTGAAACCTAAATACTGTATTTTCTTACTCCTAATAATTGTCCAATGTTTGACTTTGCTGAACAAATAACAAGGATCTGAAACTCTAAACTCATCCTTCTCTGCTAGGAAATCAATGACAGCCATGAGTGTGATTGCACAATGCACACATCAGTCCTGGAGCAGAGGAAGCTGCAGTCGGTGCATGGCCTGTCCCCCTGTACTTGCACACTTGTGGTTATTTCCTGGAAAGACACTTTTCTGAAGACTGATCTCCAAAAGAAGAGCATGAAGCAGAGAACATACCCACCGCTATGTGCCATGGTTCTCCTAAAGGACAGTTACCTCACAAGCTGTGCACAATCCAGCATTTCTTCCACCACAGGAGGCTAAATAAACCCCATAGAAGGAATTCTGAGATGCGTCAGTCAAGTTTGCTACTTCCTCATCCATGAGAAAACAGTGAACCCAGAAGCGGGAAAGCACATAAACAATTTCTATGTTAAGTCCAGTAAAGTACATCCACCGTACTCTACAGACTTGGTAAGGTAAATGGTTATTTTTGCCTCCAATGACACTAGTAGTAGAAGAAGGCTCTGAATTTACAGGGTTTGCATTGGCTGACATTTTACAGGTTTTGACTATTAGTTTTATCATTAGAATAGAATGAACAGGTTTGTGAGAGATAAGGACACGAGTGCAATGTAATTAATTAATACAATTAAGAAAAAAGAGACTTGTCTTTCTATCACACAAGAAAAAAACCCCAGACACAAACATATTCTTGAGCTTTTTTTCTGTATATGAAACTGACTCAAAGCTGGTTTTGTTTGCTCTCTAAATTTCTCTTAGAAATGCCTTTCTCAAGCTGTGATTATTCATGGTTTCACAATAAACACGGAGGTCACTATTAGAATCAAAAAATTAAAACATCCAAATATTTCTTTTACCATTAACTTCAAATATGGAACAAAAAAGGTCTTTATTTCCATCAATAATAGATAAGGGTCAAAGGTTACACATTAAAATCCCCTCCATTAGGCACAGTCAATTGAATTTTGAAGTTTGGTTTTCTATTCTGGAGTCTTGGTTGGGAACTAAATGTAAGACGAAGCCACATTTCCTGGAAAAAAAAAATGCCTGGGGACAAAGGGACCTGCTGATGAGTGTTCACACGGCTCTGGGCTATGGCAGCAATATGACCAGGTTCTGACTCCTAGCTCTTAGGAGGCAGTGATGGATGACATCCCAGTGTGAAGGCTGAGCAGTGATAAATGAGGCAGCCACACTGAGCACACTCAGGGCAGCATGGTAGGCTTACAACACATCATAAACCAATGCTGGCTGCTGCTTTAATGGACAATACTCATGGAGACCGGAGGGGAAATATCAGCTGTCTGTGATAAGGCCTTGGGAAGGTCTGGCTGGCAACTGAACGCCAACAAGAACACCTTTGCTGGTGCTTCTGCTGGGAGGGCAAGAACAGCCACTTGGTAGGTAAAGACAGCTTATGCCTCTGCTCTGTGGATGGCCATAGAAGAGCACTGAGCAACATGGGAGAGAAAACCTCTTAGGTATTTCGAGCTTTGGTCTCAGACACACAGGTAAGGTGGGACATTTGGTACCTTGCTCCTGGACTTTGAAAAGAGACGGATGCCAAAACAGGGTGGGAAACAAAATCAGAAGTAAATCGAGTGTTCATGTAGGCATCAGTCCTTTGAGTGGATTTGCCACATTGAAGATATAGTCCCTCAAGCCCGAATGAGAGGACAGTGGTCAGAGAGTACATCTCTGTGACCTGCAGCTCTGCAAAAGCATGCAGGGCCAGAGCTGGGTCTGGCTGAGACAGGGAGGTGGTGTGGTCAGTGGGAGGCAGGAGGGAAAGCGGTGTTGAAGAGGGTTGAGGTGAAATCAAAGTAACTGCCCTTTGCTATTGCCCATGCCATTGTCTCAGCTGTTGGCTATGAATGGCACAAAGCAGCACAGTAAGTAAGGAGCCCTGGCACAGTGAAAGCACCTCAGGCAGTGGGAGTTCAAGGCACTGAAGCACAGGCTTAGCAGAGCAAACACTGACTAGGTTTGTGGTGGAAAATGACACCAAACATAGAATCTCCAACAGATGGAGACTGGAAAGGGGAAGTGGGAGGAAGGGGAAGGCTGGCTGACCCTCACTGCTAAGCAAGAACCAGAAGTGGATATCCTCTGAAGGTGTCCCCTGCCGTTTCCTGGAACTACAGGAGCATTCTCCTCTGCTTGACCATTACTTAAACACAGCAGGTACGGACCTTCACAGACATCCAGAAACACCTGACATGTTGACTATGTAAGAGTGGAAATCATCACATCACCCGTGACTGCCCAGAATGTTGGAGTCAGGAGGAAGCAAGTCAGCTGGGCTCCTGCTGTAGCTGGTAGAGGGAATTAGGCATCTCCAATTGGCAACTAATCCCTGGCTAGGGCAACCTCATTTCCCTAAGACCCCACCCCAGAACTCAGCCACATACATAATGTCAGAACCACACTCCACCTTTGAGTAATGACTGTAACCATGCTGCAGTTACGTTTCAAGGCTGGAAACTCTCCTGAACATGCCTGGCCTTCCGTGTGTGAGCATGTGGTAACTTCCCCATGAAGTTAAGAACATACATCAGTCATTGCATTATCATCAAATCATAGAATAGTTAGGGTTGGAAAAGACCATAAGATCATCCAGTTCCAACCCCCCTGCCATGGTCAGGGACACCTGCCACTAAACTATGTCACACAAGGCTCTGTCCAACCTGGCCTTGAACACTGCCAGGGATGGAGCATTCACAACTTCCTTGGGCAGTTATCAATGACTAAGTTAATGATCCTGAATTATTAGTACAGATCCTATATAAAACCTATGAAAATAAACAGGATAATGCAATACAGAGGTCACATGCTGAGCCCTACAATGATCTTGAATGATTCTTTTTCATATTAATGTTACTTTTTTTTTTGTTAATTTTGATATATATGACAATTTGCATACACTGCACAATCTAACAGGTAGGTCATAGATCACCTTGGGGGTTGGAACTAGATGATTTTAAGGTCCTTTCCAACCTTAACTATTCTACAATTCTATCTTCAGATTGTGGTTGAATATGCGGATCAGTGAAACGAATAAAATGAAACAAGTTTGGAGGAGGAGAGAAAAATCTTTATTTTTTTATAACTTTCTTTTTTGTTTTCTTTGATCCAAAATTGCCAATTCAGCAGCAGTTTTCAGAGAGAATACTGAAGAAATAAAGACTTTAAGACAACTTTCATTTCTTTTTGCTGTCTGCAAAGTCAAAGTGTCTTTAAAAAGGACTCATCCTTTATTCAACTGAATAATTCTATTTATCTTATTTGATTAAATTTACCCTGTGTAATGGGCTAGATAGATGACCTAAAGTATTCCCGGAATATTGGCCCTTTTTTTAATCCCTAACTTCCTTGATTCTGTAAATACATATATCATTAGGGTCCAGATCCAGCCTGAAGACAGCATACAGCTCAACTGAAAAAGCAAAATTTTCGCCAGAAACAATATAGAGATGAGGAGCAATGCAGCAATTAACAGCGATCCAAGAGGATCAAATGTAAGTGTAAGTGTAAATGTAAGTGAGCTCAGAGGAAGACCCCTACCAGAAGTATCTCACCCTCCTGCCCAGTCCTACCCAGCCACCTACAGCAGCGTGGTCCTAAGAAACATATGTCATACCTGAAAGGGGAAAGATTCAAAAGTTGTACCTAAAAGGGGAAAGATTCAAAAGTCGTATCTAAAAGGGGAAAAACCCCAGTGGTGGAATGTATCAGAAAACAAACTAAAAGCAGTGCTATGTCCTGTACACAGCCTGCTGTGCCTGCTGGCAGAAAAGTTCACTGATAGGCATGTCCGTATCACAGATTGCTTGGAACCTCTCCTTTGAAGAACTGTCAGTCCCACCTCTTATCAACCTGCTGTCCTGCAACCCTGAAGTTTGGACTACCCAAGCGTGTGTGACATGTGTGACTACACATTATCAAATAATAGCAAGTTGGACATTTCTGACAAAAATACATTTTTCTGCCCATGTCTGGTATTTTTATTCACTGTGAAGCTGTACCATGTGCATTGGAGATAGGACTTGGAGGAAGGAAAAAAGTGGTGTTATTTTGCCTTTATTCTTTCCATTAGCTATCACTTCATTTTGCCCCAGGCTCTTGGAGCACATTTTGGACATGCTCAGTAGGCACTGCAGGGTTGAATAACTCTTATTTACTGAACTGAACTCTGTCTCAGGGCCAGATGGGGCCACCCTGGGATACAAGTTCAAAGAGACTCAGTCATGTCTGTGAACTCACTGCTGCGCTCAAGGAGGACCAGGTAGAGAATGGATTGGGCAAGAGCTGGGCAGAAGGGTATGGATGGGAGGAGTACACTGAGCCAGCAATGCTGTGAAGGCAGGACTGGATGTATAGTGAGGATGTGAAGACTGTGAGCATGTGTACATGGGACAGCCTGGACAGCTACAGAGTCTGGATCAGAGAGTCACAGACTGAGGCAGAAAGGCTGGAGAGGAGCCTGTGATGGAGACATTGTCACTAGCCTGTGACAATGACTGACAAAAGACTTGAAGAGAGGCAAAATGGAGAAAAAAATGGCCACAATATGAATCATCTTGGTAAAGAAAAATGGGATGAGGAGGATGGTCAGAAACAGCCAGACAAGAGCAAAAGAGCCTTATATCCCAGCACAGAAGGTGCACACATTGATGGGTGAAGCTGCCATGAACTCTGAGCATGCCTTAGTACCTGGGCTCCCATGTATGCAGTGCAGAGCTTTCTCTGTACAAAGCAAGTGGAGAAAACCATACTTCAGACCCTTGAATTGTTAAATTGCAATTCACTGCAAACATTGCCCTATGGCTGTTGAAGCTGAATGCAGAGGAATAAGAAACCTGGATCCAGTCTCAGGCAGGGTATGTTTGGTCTGATGCAAACAAACGGGGTTGCATTGCTCTGGACCTCAAAAACACAACAGGATACAAAAACAATCCCCCCACACAAGGACATTAGCCTGCCTGATTCAAGACCAAGACATAAGAAATGCCGAAAGGGCATTTATAGTAGCAGCTTTCCTACTGCTGGTAGCAGTAGACCTCAGAGCTACAGCTGTTGGCCATTGCCTGCATCACATTCTTCATCTGTCCTGCTGCGGGTTTCTTAACCTGCCTCTACTATAGCTTTGCAGTGTACTCCTCTGTGTAACCCTGCAGTGTCTGCCATCAAGCTGGACCTTTTTCCCCCAGAATACTCAGACTGGCTTTGTAGTTTTCCTTTCTTTTTCCCTTGTATTTTGGGAGGCATTAAGGTCTCCTGTGGCACATTTCCTTTTGATCAGCACCACTGCAGTGAAGCATACACCTGCAAACTCCCTTCTTTGTGTTCTGGGGAGTTAGCTCAGGTTTCCCAACAAGACTGTTTTTGCAGATTCAGGATGCTCTTCAGGTTCAGAATTAGCATAGAGATCACTGCTGCATTTCGTCTCCAAGATAAGGAATGTAGGGAGCTCCAGGCCACCAGACCTGTGAACTATATGTACATCTCCCAGAAATTATTGAGAGAAATTTGTCTTTTTTGTTTCTGCTGTGTTTTATCCAGTAGTGGCCACCTTTTCAAACTCTACAATCTGGGCACCACACAACATGTTATAGTTGTTTCTTAGCCCAAGGTGAGAACACTGTGTAACTCAGAACTGTAGGAACTGGAGCTAAGAAGAAATAGACACCAAGAGACATCCATCAAGTCTGCCAAACCCGGTAAATGATGAAGTTCATTGTTTTACTTGCTGCTGCTGTCACATCAACCTGTCCCATTTGCTATGCTGATCTGGCAGAAAGTAATCCAGATGAGGACCTTCTGTCCCTTCTCAGACTCCCTGCACAGGGCTCTTCCCCCAGACTTCTTGTCCTCCCTGCTCCTTTTCATGTGGTCCCTCCTTCCTCTTACCTTGGACCCAACACCTGTGATTGTAGCTTCTTCTGCTTCTCATCTACAGGACAAGAACAGCAACTAATCATCAACCCTGAGTGAAGTCTATTTTTCTCTCCTCTTTTCTTTCTTTACTCTTTACTTTGTTTTTTCTGATGTGCTCTAAAAATTCTTTGGGCCTTTTTTCATAAAGAAATAAACTGACGCATTTAATTAAATTATGCCAGAATTAAAAAACACAACTATCACTGCTTTCACCTTCCCAAGTGCAACAGCCTCCAGATTTCCATATTCTGTTGAATGGATAACAGTGATAACTGAACCTGGATGAAAACTTCTAACAACGATTTTCTATCATAAAGACTGCTTTGGCAAAATCAAAAGGTATGTGAGGAAGATAGATAACTGAATCATACACAATCAGAAGAAGTGCTTTAGTTTGTCCTGACTACATTATTCCATACTAATAATATTGTAAAATATTCCATGTCAATAAAGTCATAATATAATGGTTTGATATTTTTATCCCAGTACTGGTGCTATTGTAGTGCATATATTTTATAATTACACTTTATTATAACGCTTTCACTTTATTGAAGTCAAATGAATTGTAAAATTAAAATGTCCTGGATTACCAAAGCAAAATCTTTCCTAAAACACACTTTTTAAAAGTTGAATGTGCACTAAGCTAGAAATTTAAAGTGTTGTTTTGTGTTCGGATATAGTTCAATATGAAATGCTAACCAGTAACATGCCTTTTCTACCAGATTTACTAAATCTGTTTAAATCAGTGTAAACTGATTTCAGGCAAACAGTTCTGTCATTGATGAGGCCTGAGCTATATACAGAAGGGAGATGTCTCCAAGAGCCTGCAAAGCTGGAACATGAGTGGCCAAAACATGTTATGCTCCCACTGGTCTGCCAAACGTTTGCCTTCTTGACTTTAAAGTAGAAGCCTTTATAGTCAAGCCCTTGTTTACATGCCCTTAAAGAACCTGCTTGAACAGCACATCTGGGAGTGACAATACATTTGAGGGTTGTTCATCTATTCTGCAAACACTCACCTGGAGGAATAGGAAAGCCAAGCATTGAGTTCAGCCTCTGTCTAAACAACATGCTTATTTGTGGCAACAATTAACCAAGTCAAACTATCAAAGAACAGAATCAAACCCCAATGCAAGCTAACAGAGCATCTCTGACTTCCACAGGATTATAAGAAAAGATCCAAACCATTATTTTGATGTTTATAACACCTTGTGTCTCAGTGGAAAAGTATTAACGTACCATAAATATTAAAACCCCCTAATTTTGCTGCCCAAGCATTGTGCATCACTTCTCAGGTCAAGATAATGTTTTTCAAATCTGTCTTTATGAAGTAATGTGAACTTTTTAGCTGGTGAGATGGAAAGTCTAGGAAGGAGCCATGGGCAAATTACTATTGAATTTCTTATTCATGGGATAACCAAACAGAGATTGCCTGCAATATTCTCTGCTCCATGTGACCTGTGAATGGAGATGATGTGGCATTTTCCCTTTTTTTCCCCTCAGAGCCTGTGATGCCGGTCTGTGTTATGCACTAATTCCACATTTTAGCCCTGCACAGGTAAAAATCAGTTTCATGAAATGCTCACAGCCCTTTAACTTATTCTTGTGACCTCATCCGAAGAGTCAGCATCTGACTGAACCCCCTGCACTTGCTCACCAATATCTGCCTTGGCACAGTGGAAGCAAAAAAACCCTATTTTCCATAAGAAAAAAAAAACCCACATCCTCTCCTTCTCAATAAAATAAAATACATTGTGAGAAACTTGTCAGTGGCCCAGTGAAAATTCTCCCGTCCTCTTTTCCCAGTCCACCTGCCATGAGCAGTAGTATTTAACACTGAGGCTTTGACTCCAGTCAAATGCATTGGTGTCAGGGTTGGACCCTGCCTGACTCTTCTTCACAGTCTGGGAGCCCTGGAGGAGAGCAGTTACCATCCATGCCCCGCGGAGCCGAACAGTAGGGACAGCATGAGCATTTGGCTATTCCTTTTAAAAACCTGTAGTAGCTGTTCTTCCTTTCCATGCCTTCTGGAAACAGTCCATCTACCTTAGTTCACACCTGGCCCTCAGACATTACAGCAGAGAAAATACACTGCCCAGCAGACCTATCCACCCTAAAGCTTCAGCGGCAGTGTCTTAGCTGTGCCACTGCTGCCATCCAGCTAGGATGCTAGTGAGGATGATCAAGAGAAAGGTGAAAGGACCATCCTTGTGATGCTCATTTCCACCAGACTTTGGTTCCGCAGTATTTTCCTTTCTTTCATGGGGAGTTGTGACAGGACATGAAATACTGGGCAGCTGGAAGGTGTATTTCTCCCTGTTGTGCATCTGTGACTCTCAGAGACCATAAATTGCTGAAGATGTTGCCTTCTTGAATCTTATATCCTTCTCCTTGCTGATGGATGTGAGGATAAGTATAATACCCCGCTGTCTGCAGTCCTACACGATACAGGCACTTGCTCGCTACTGTATTTGGCTGGATTGTCTCCTCATGAGTGCGATTAATATACACAACTGCCATCATCAGAATGGAACTTGTTTATATTCTTAACATTTTAAGTGACTAAGTTGTTAAAATGTTTGGAGTATAGGTTTACGTTTTTTAATGGAACTTCAACTTGTGAATCTAACATTTTGGGAGAAAGCTCAGATTGTTAAGGAATCAGCAGGACACATCACCAAGCTACAATAGGTTCACTTTCATGTGGATGCTGTAGCAGGCAAGCCTTCATGGAAAAACTCTGAATGTGAATTTAGCTAGTTTTGGATAAAGACGCCTTTCAGCGTCAATAAACACCATGAATGCAGCCACGGTAGAGTTACAACTTAATGAGATGAGGGGAAGTGCACAGGGTCAGGCCTCATCTCCCGGCCTCTGTCATGCTAATCAGCTGGGCAGCCTGCAGCTGAAAAACTGCTGGAATTTTTATTTGCATTTCATTTAGTTGGAAGGAAATTGACCCAGATGGTCCACAAAGGCAATAGAAGGCTGGCAAGCAGTCTAGTGCTGCACACTTTTCCGAGGGGCTGCACTTGTCCGCCCGTCCCTCTTGGAGCCCAAAACATAAAAGATTAAAACAGCGTAAGGGAATTGATTTCATGATTTTTAGATAATTTCCCTAAGATTTCAGAAAAGACCTAAAAACCCCTAATTTAATCAGCCAGGAGCTCAATAGTAATTAAATGGAAGAAAAGCTGAGATAATGAAAGAGGTGGTAGGGATTTTTGCTGTTGCTGGTGGGAACCTTTCTTAATTAGAAAAAGTCTAAAATCTAAATGATGTTAATGATGACAAGCATGAACATTTATTGCAAAGACACTGTATCCTTGGTTAGCTTCAATGATTGATTGCCAAATCTGATAAACTTCCTTAGAAAAAGCTAAAATGATTTGTTCTGTATTCGTCCCAGCTAAATATTTCCATGTGTTTGCTCAAATGAACAATATTGGTGTCACTGTTAGTCATGTGGCCAAAGCTTTGATATTTGCACAAGTGATGTGCAATTCCATACCATCTGCTCATGGTTTCACCTATTTTGCTTTGAAAGCTTAGCTAAAACTCTAACAAAAATACAGGCGCTCCAGATTCCACCCACTTTTGCATTGTAATCTTAAAGATTATAACATTTCAAAACAAGTGCAGCATGGTGGGCCAGTTGATGGCATATCTACTTAATTGGAAGATATAAACCATAACTGTAATCACATTATATAAAGAATTTCATAACGGCAAACTTTCAGCCATAAATTGCCATGACACCCCAGAAGCGCATGGAGCTGGAGTAAATGGCTGGGGATCCCTGATCTGCCGGTTGCACCCATCAAAGTGCTGCCCTTTACCTCCACCCTGCCCTGAAAAGGGTGGAACTGACCTGTCTTTCATTTCTACCAGCATTACCTCAGTCAGGGTGAAGCTTCATCTGCTTCTATCAGCTGTCTTCCTAGATAGTTCTGTTGCCTCAAACAGCAATGTGATAGCCCCTCTGTTCTGTGTAGCTATTGACCATGTGCAAACAAGTCTTCCCAGTGCAAGTCCTGCAGAATTAAATCCAGCAACTTCAATGGAATTGCTTCCAATTTCCGCTTGTATAAAGTGTCTGGAAATCTGGATTGACTCCCTTGAATTCATGGGCTCACACAGGCTTTCGTTTTCATGACAGGAATTCTGTCTTTGGGGAAATGTGATAAAAAGAGCCTGAGGTAACCACAAAGCCGCACAGCAGTGTGGGCACTCTGACAGCTTGTGCATAAACAGAATGATCTGGGATTTTTCAGCTCCTCCTGGTTCTCTGAGGACTTGCAGTTGGTTCAACTTGTGGCAGCTCAGCTGCTTAGCAGTTGTGTGAATATACCAAGTCGACCCAAACATATCACCCGGACCCTGCTGCAAGCCAGAGACCTGGTCTGTGTCTTCAAAGGACTCAGCCATGAGTTATCTCGAGGTTTGCTCCTTCTGACAGTTGTGACAGTCACATTTGAGCTTTGATTTTGCAAAGCTTACATAAAGCACTTGTCCACAGTCCTCTATGCAACGCAAATTGGGACAATTTACATTTCCAGCACAGTCAGAAGTCTCATACTACTCCTAATGTCACTGTTAGAAGTTCAGTAGCTAAGAAAGAATGGAAGAAAGGTAGGAAGTCATTAATTCTTTTTTTTTTTTTGATCTGGCAGTGGCCTCTTTAGTAGCCTAGAGTGACTTATAGGAGAAATGTTTACCATGGAGCCAAGACCAAATACTCAAGATGTAACACCTAAAAATTGTACCTGAGCAGCTTGCATAGCCACTGTCCACACCAAAGGTTGCTGAAAGAGCTTTTGGCACTGCAAGCCCTCAAACTATCGTCTCTGAAAGACAGGAAGAGATCAGTACTTCCAATGTAGTTTTCAATACCCCTGCTTGCCCTCCACTGTAGAAGGGAAAGATGCTGACTGTGAGCAACACCTGCATCACAGGGCTGGAGCACACTGTGCAGGTGTGGTCTTGGTTTTCTTGAATGAACAAACTGGTTAAGAAACCATACATGCATGGTTCTCCCTTTGCATGCATCCTCCTATCTACTTAGGAGCCTGGAGGTGAGAGGACTTGATAGAAAATACAGAGGGATGAAGCATTCACCTGATGCGCTAACTGCATGAAACCCAAAAGCACATGAGAAGCCCCAGATGAAGTTTAAAGCAGCTCTTTCCAGTAGGGGTAGCAATGGCTTCTCTGCAGGATGCTCCCTTAGAAATAGCAGCCGATTCAGCAATGAAGATGGATAAAGGACTTACAGATGGACATTCAACATCACTTGTGCAAACTTACGTGCAGATAAGGGTTTCCTCTGGAGTATCCTCAGTGCAGATACAATTCAACTTTGCAAATGAAGGGAGGCTCAGTGCTAGAACTGAATATGACAGGCACTGTTTAAGATACATTTCGGCTAGTGACTGAAATCTGCATATAAAATTCAAATTGCCTCTTCTTCGTACGGACAAGGCAGAAGATAAAAAATTAGAGGTAAACCTGGAGCTTTTTTATTTCAGCTGTGCCACTGCTGACCCAGCGCTGTCCCACCTGCAGTGTGGGTGGGATGCTCACAGCAAAGTTGCCCATTTTATCTTTCAGTGTTTCATGAAATCTCCTTGTTGCCACTGTCTGTCTGGAGTAGCTGTGTTGTGCAAATAGACTAAATCCAGAAGAGCATATATGAGGGCAGCAGTAGGCTGTGCCTCATGAGTCCCACTCATTAACGCTGCAGGATGCTCATAGCCACATCAGGGCAGATGATGGACAGAGCTGGCTTTCTTTCCCATCATGCTGCTGAAGCTTATGGATGAAGGAGTTTGGATGAGCAAAAGTAAACATGGAAGTTAAAAACTGAAAAAAAAAAATAAAAATTAAAACACATGAGAAAACTGTCAATTTCTTTAGGAATCATTCATTGTGGTTAAAAAGGCTTGTTATCTTCTTGGCATGCATTTCAGCAGCAAGGATTACCAGAGCACGAGCTGCAACTGCTAGAGGAAATGGAAAGACTGATTTCAAAGTACAAAGTGTAGCCCTCAGAAGAACAGTTAGGAATAAAACTAAGCTGTCAGATAAACTAGATGCAGTTCTAGGACTGGTGAATCCAGTTGGAAATCGCTGCAGGCCGCTGAATGCTGCTGGTTTCTCAGATAGTTTGTTTTAAAGCATTTTCATGTCCACACCACATTTTACTTGAAGACTACAAAAGCCAAAATTTGTTGCTTATGCTGAAATCCTGAGAAGGTCTCAGCAAAACAGGAAATGTTTATTCAAACATCTGGCAAGGGAGCGTACAGGCTGAACTGGACCCTGGCTAACTCTGCTTCCCTGCTCAGCACTGGTCCATGCTGTGCTGAGACTCAGCTTAGGACTTGCATGTCTGGGAATCTGCAGGCAAAACAGAGAGCCCAGATGAGGTTAAGGAGTATGACAGTAAGTCCAGAGAGTGTAATATACTATGAAAGAACAGGGGTTGCTCTAGTATATGCCAGGGATTTCCTGATAATGTTTTTCAAATACTACAAGAGCTGTTGCAAAGAAGGAGCAAAATGCTTTTCATGCCCATATAGGACAAGAATTAAGGTATTTAGGTGCAGTGAAGAGGTTCCAATAAGGCACTAGAAATACTTGCTAATGGTATGGACAGTGAAGGAGTGGAGCTGTGCTAAAGAGGTGTGTGTTGTCCATCATGGGAAATCTTTATGAACAGCTTGGAGAAACCTCTGTCCATGTGGTAAGGGTGATCATGTCTTGTGGCTATGGTATTGATTAAAAGGGCTTGAAAACCTCTCCAGTCTTATTCTGATATTTTGCTTTTCTTGTAACCTTTCAGAGTGAATCTTCTTTGATGACTTAAGCTCTCTGAGCTCTCTAGATACTTCTGGTTTGATGATGTAGAGTCACCTTACATGACATGTAAGGTTGTCTGCACTTGTTCATCCCTCTAAAAAACAAAATAATGTCAAATATAGGGCTATTGTATGTGGACACAACTCAGCTAAATACAATAGTTTGCAAATTCTTGTCCTAAGTCTCAATTCAATCTCAGTGAACCCAATAGAAAAACTGTCATAGAATTAGTAGACTAAAGGGAAATAATTCCAGAAAGTTAAATGATTTTAACAGAAGAAAAATTGTGCTACAGAACTCTGTAGTTTAGCTTAAAATGCAACAGAAAGTTAATTCATTAGTAAAATCACTCAAGCTTGACTAATAACAGCCTGAGCCAGAAAATCTAGCAATTTAAAGTAAACCTTTAGTTGCAAGCATAACTTGATGCATGTGATCAGATGCTGCAGAAATTGCCATTTCAAACCTCACTCTGGTTGGCACAATGGGAACAAATAGCTCTCAGCTGCAGGTGAAGCCTACCAGACCTTTCTCCTCAATCTCTGTATAGTCTCAGTTCTTCTTAAGAAACAGCCATTAAATTATCACTATTGTCTTGGGGGAATGGTGATTGATGCCTCTTCTTTTATGCTAACTCAGCTTGTCTCTCTGCTCTAAATGGCCTTGTCTTTGGCATGGATGTTGGTAGTGCATCATTAGGTTTTGGTGAGCGTCGTGCCGCTTGCTGCTCTCAGCTTGGCAAACAAGGCTGTAAGATGTGGCCCTTCAGAGGATTAATACAGCTCTCCTGAACTCCTGAATACAGAGAGCCACAGGGTCCCACCTGTTGGAGCTTGAGCAGGGCGTTGTGCAGCAAGTGCCTTCCTCCTGTGAATGCTAAGGTGGCAAGGTAAAGTAACTGGGATTTGTGCTTCTGTGGTATCTGTTGGGCTTCATCCCAGCTGCTGCAGACGGCATGGGAGGACGTGCGCAGGAACTCCCACAATGGCAGCAGAACCCACAGAATTCATTTCAGATGCTTGCGCTGGTATTTAAGCACGTTTGCTTTGCTGTTGCACTGAAAATGTGAGATACTCTCTCATGTGTTCGTACACTGCAAAGGAGGGCTCTTTTTTGTACACAGCTGATCACTGTTCATAGATATGCGACATAGATCTCTGGAGAGGAACCAAAAAGAGAAGTGAAAACAAGGAAAAAGAGAAAGCTCTAAGAAAGTGCTAGAAGTCTGTTCTGCTAACACTGGTACAAGCCCACAGTGAGCCCAGGGACATTGTGCAGTTATCCCTGCGGCCATGGTGGGGGGATTAGAATTAGATGATCTTTAAGGTTCCTTTCAAACCAAATCATTCTATGATTATATGATTCTTCAAGGAGGGAAAGTGTCCTGCCATGTGTTTGAATCAGCATACCATGTCTAGTGGTGACTGGTTTGTCAGAGTAAAGCGAACTTTAAACGCTTTATTTTTTCCCTTTCTGCCCTTCAAACAGCCATAGTTTGAATTAGCTGTAATCTTCACAGCTTGTAGATGTCAAACTTCCAAGTAAAGACAGCAAGTAGTAAAATAAACAGATACATCAAAATTGTTATCTCAAATGGATCAAAAAAGCTTAACTTATACATCCTGCCTGGGGAGTGTGTAAGGCTTACCCATGCATCTGTACTTCAGAGGTGGGTGATCTGAGCTCAGGGGTTGTTACTCAGGTCTGTATTTTTAAGCAGCCTCTGCCTTGGGAGCCTCTGCTTATGTATAGCTTCTATGTACCTCCAGTGCCACAGCCAGCAGAGCACTGGCAGGCTTTGCGTGGACAAAACCTCTTCCACTGGTAGCCTTGTTTGAACCAAGTCTACTCACAGGACACTATTTGTGAGATTACTGTGATGTTCATAGCACAACAGAACCCTCTATTTAGTGCATAATGTGGTTTACATTCAACTGATTTTGTATTCTTCCTCATTTTCTTTTTAGAATTAAGAGAGGCTAAAAACTATTTCTCCCATACATTGAGTACTGAGCGCAGTTCAGGTCTTTTCATCTCAAGAAGGACGTAGTAAATTCAGAAGACATAGAAAAAGAATTAAAATGACTGTGGGATGAATCGGCCACTTTATGTGGAGACACTAAAAAGACTTCTCAGTTTAGAGGAGGAAAGGCTGAGGTGATACATTCACAAAACCATGAAGGTGATGGATAAGGTGAACACAGGACTGCTGTTGGGATTTGTTCACCAAGTCCTGTAACCCGAGCACTGGAGAGCATTTGAGAAACTCAGAGAGACTGGTTTAAAACAGACACAGCCCAGTGCATTGTAGGTAGCAAACATCTGGAAATCACACCCATAGGATGCCACAAAGGTGAATGGTATCAGCAGGTTCACAAGGGGATTAGACACATGTGTGGACAGCAGTCTCATGCAGTGGTACTCAGGAGCCTAGGCAGGTATCTCCCACTAACATCCCATCACTACCCACTGCTCTCCCTCATAGCAGCTCCTACTGCCACCAACACAGTCCGGCAGCTGGGGACCACTGCTCTGACCTAGCAGGGTGTTTTTCAAGCTCACCTTCTGCAGTTTCTGCCCCAACAGCTTGTTGCTCTCCCCAGAGCCCAAAGAAAGCTCTCTCTGCAAAGGGACCACCATGGCCTGGCAGGAGAGTGTGCCATGGACTAGATGGTTTCCACATCTCTGAATGTGGTCCTGGAGTTACTTTTATTCTGCTTTGGTGGCCGGGAACAATACCCCTGTAACAGAGACACTGTTTTAAAGGGACTGTTTACAGCCAACTCCAAACAGAGTTTTGCAAATATTTTCCCAAGTACAAAATAATCAGTCTGCTTTGGTGGCATTCAACTCCTTCTTCATCTGATTCCTTTCCAGAGATGTGAGGGGAACATGGTCTGCTAGGATGTTCATGGACATAGAGCCTCTGGCAAACATGCTCCTCCATGAAGTGTCACAGTAGGAAAGGATCGTCTGGTAAATCTTCAAAGCTCCAGGAATTGCCCAATTGGACATTAAAAAAAAAGAAAGTGTCTCTAAGTTACCAATTATGGTCCAGTCACAAAACATAGGAAAAAAAATCATTTTAGGAATGCACAAAACAATAGACAAGGAGTCTGCGGACAATCCAGACCCCGCGCAACTGCTGAGCAAATTGCTACAGGTGAACAATAAATAAGACAAAATCCTTTTACAGATGATTTTTCAAACAAAAAAGTGTCAAATGAACTGGCCTTGTCTAGGGGTCCTGTCCTAGCTTATAGAATCTTGATTTGGTACCAAATTGGAATCATAGAAAATAATGGCTCAAAGGGCTGGTTTAGATATGAGTTGTTTGTCTGTTTGTTTGTTTTTCCTTAAGTTTGCGTTTGCTTCCTTCGAGTGAATGCTGTGCCCTTGGGAGATGTCACACTGACCTTTCTGAGAACCACAGAATTCATCCAACAGCTAAAGAAACTTCATTTTTTTTCAGTCAGCCTTTCTATAAAGGTGACATTCTGCCACTACCTAACACCAAAGGATTTCCATGTGTTGTTTCTGCTGCTTCCTCACCTCTACATCTTTTAGGTGGCAGGATCTGTAAAATAATACTTCAGTGAACCTAGAATAGAAGTAGAACCTACTCTTTTAGAGACCTACTGCTAGATGAAGAAGATTCTACCTGTTCCTGGACTTCCTTTTGAGCATTTAAACTCATCAGTGATCCCTGTGTGAGCTGCTGCATTTACTGAGTTCATTTGTTTCATGGATTAAAGCACTTGGTTTGCCCTGGTTCTGCATCAGCTCAGAGCTGGATGTAGTCTGCTGGAAGCATCTGAGAAAGCATTTTAACCACTTTATTGCTGCTTCAAGGGGACCAGGAGCAGATAAGTACATATGGGGAGGAAGAGGAGAAAGGGTAGGCTGGACAAACTTTCGCTGAGCAGGAATCTGAACATAGCACTGGCCCACGCCTCTTCCCTGCACTCATTCCTTCTGCTGTCTTTCCACCACCATGTCTCTGGATTCTGCTCTGCCTTAGCCTCCCTTAATTTCATAGTTGCTCATGCTGGTAAGCAGCTCTAAAGATTCAAGTGGGTGTAATGTGAGAAAGGAATGGTCAGATCTCTAGAAAAGAAAATCAGCTTCTCCAGATCCTGTTGGGATATAACCAAGAGCCACCCTCTTCAGGCTCCAGCCGATTTCTTCAGCAGAAGGGATCACCCACGTTTCTGAAACACATTCATCCCTGCGCATCCTGCTTGTAAGCCCCTCTGTGTGCAGGGCAGTGAGCGATCTGGAAGTGTAAGCCACCCCAGCTGCTGGGAGTTGGAAGGTCAGTGAGCCACTCCAATGGCTGCAAGGAGGTTTGCCTCCACTATTTGGCACAACACTCAGATAGCAAAAGGATGCCATCTGAATGCCTGACTCAGGTGTCCAGGACTATCTATCTGAGAGGCCGTTGCCAACACATGGGCTTCGAGCCTCACAGCTCTGCTCCAGTTGCTGGAGCTCAGACCTCCATGCACAGAGCCCTCATGCCCAGGAAAGTAGATAAAAATGGAGTTTAATGAGAAGATGGGACAGACGGGATAAATGAAACCCCCAGGTTTCAAGATTTTTGATGTCTGAGTCCTAGTTGAAAACTAAATTAAGGCTTAAACCTCTGTTTTTAATCTAAAGCCCTTGGGTTTCACGCCATATTCCCAGGAAGAGTGAACACTAGTTCTGAAATTTGGTCTCCAAACGCAGAAGACAGGCAGTTTATTTCTTGACACATAAAAACTGATTGCTTCTTTTTCCCTGATACTGCAGTTGACCATGAGCACACCAAGAATCCAATGTAAAGCAACAAACCTCATCCACGCCTGTCCATCTGCTAAAGAGATTTAAATAATATTTATCTACCCCTGAACTCTGCTATGCCCTGTTGAACAGATGACTTGGAGCAAGAAAAAAACCATCAGTGGGACTGTCTCCAAGCTTCAACTTTTTTGTTCTCATTTAAGACAGGGAAAGCTCTGATGAATCCCTTCAATGGTCGTGAAAAAACTGGACAAAACTGCCACTCCAGCTATAGGCCACACTTCAAATGGCCGTGAGATGGCCTTTTCTGAATGTTACATAGTTCAAGGAGGCAGTGAAGTGCTCAGTGGAAGATTTTGTATGGGAACTTTAACTTCCCATTCCATTTGACTTTTGGTCTTTAAAATACAGGTCAAATCAATGAATTTAATGAAGGCCGTGGAACACAAAGGCTTCGCCTTGCATTTTGACCTAGATAAAGGAGAGTCAGTCCAGGTCAAAAGGCTTTAGCAGCACTTTAAGTGGTTAGTACACAAATGTGACAGAGTGTTTAGACTCTTGGAGACTTGCAAGACCCAGTGACAAGCCATTAAAAGTATTTGAAATAGCTGCTTGAATGAACTTTGATAAGGTACTGCTATTGTCTTCCATTGTCTCTTTCTTTTCATACCAAAACACCCCCAAAAGAACAAGAGTCAATGAATGTATAATGCAGTCCCACTTTTACTGGATTTGGGGCTTCTTTTGCCCCTTTGGACTTTTTTTTGTGAACTGTTTATGCCATTTTCATTCATTTCCCCACATTAAGCCTTTCTCAGATGCTAGTGATTAATGTGACTTGTCAGCAAGAGCTTTTAAAGTGCAATGATACTTTCAGAAGCTATAGCTTGTCAATCGAGCCTAAGATTAAGAACAAATTAAGAGTAAATTTACTCTTACTGAACCTTCTTGAGAGATGGAGATACCATACGTGGAGGTGGTGGTGGCACTTTCTAGCTCCCATACCACAGATCAGACATCTGAGACAAAACTAGCTCAGAATAGCAGACCTCTATATTAAATTCTGGGTTCATACCTTTCCTCTTACTGGGATTAAATAGGCTGGTGAAACCATGAAGCACATAGCACACATTCGCATACTCTACACAGGCATCTAAACTTTGTGGTTGAAATCAGCTTGTTGGTAAAGGTAAGTTTCTATTATCAGCAATAAATATATTTTAATGGTGGAAAGCTTACTGTCAGGAAGCTTACGATGATGAGATCTGCCAGAAAGCAAATCTCCATTTAAATACATAATTATTCTCCATTACCAGAAAGCATTTGTCCAAGGAAAACTGGTAAAATGTGTAACAGTTCATTATGCAGGACCAAATTTGTCTAGAAAGACCCAAATCCTAGTTAATTTGTACAAGGCAGAAAGGTTCAGTTTTGTTTTGCTTTTCAATTTTGTTGAAAAAGTCTGCTTCTTGAAAGCTTTCCAGGCCAGAGATCAGGTTCCCCCTTTATAATGGGAGCTATTAATGCCTGAAATGGGCCGCTCTAAAGAACCACATGTCCGTTTCACATGGTTTGATAGCTCCAAGATTTTGCTCACTGTGCTTTTGGGACTTTTCTCAGTATTCTCTATAGTGAGATTTTTATTGTATTTTACTCTTTTGTCTGGTTTTTGTGTTTGAGATTTTTCCCTTATTCATTGACCAGCAACTTTCTGTCACCCATCTTTGACTTTTCTTCTTACATCTGCATTAAAGCTGTCATTTACTTCTGCTTTTTCCCCTCTCTCCATATTTGACAGCAAAAGCCTTCATCAGCTTTTATCCCTTTTTGTTTGCATTATGACATAACCTGCGCAAAGTGGCACAGCTCCCCAATTCTTGTATATAAAATTTGCAACATTTTTTGAGACGGGTCAATGCCCATTTTTGGGATCCTTTTCTTTATCTGAGTACCGTGTTAAAACTTTTTGCAGATGTGAGCTATTCAGGAGCAGCCTGCGGCTGCATGCAGAGATGGGGAAAAGAAGAAAAGGCCTTCCTATTTTGTGATTGCCATAGTAACTCAAACATTGCCAGGGCGTTTGTCGGTTTGGTAGGGCACAGCCGGGGAATTTTATTTCCTGTGCAATCAAGCCCTCTACTGGAGATCATGGCTTGTATGACACAGGGTTACAGAGAGGACAGTGGGCTTGTTAGGCCTGGGATTAAGCATTTCACTTTAAAATAATACCCATTTGTATCCATTTTGTTCAACATAACAACAGCTGCTGGCCTTGGGATGACAGGCTTGCCTTTTTAACCGAAGTCTCGTATGTCATTTATGAATGAGGCAGACCCCATTCATTTTTGCTTTGAGTTCACATTCCTTATTTTTGGTTGTTTGACTCTTTTTTTTTCTTTTTAAAGCGTGTGGTGATAGTCAACATTGTTCCTGCAGTTATATTCATGGTTTATGACAGGGTAAAATCCAGCTTTATTTGGGATGTCAAATTATAACTTCCATTCAGGGGCAAACGGGTTAAAAAAGAAAGGAGACATAAGCAAAGAAAACATCTGAGGTCAGTATAGTGGAAGCTTTTTATTAGACTAATACGTAGAGATGGAGAAAGACACTTTCAGGCACAAGAGCTTTTCTTCAGGCCTGAAACAGGAGCCATAGACTTCAGGTTGAGAAGGTTCTGTCTTCCTTCTAGGTCAGAAGAAGGACTTTCTGATCCAGCAGCTTCCCGTGTTTCCAGGCTGTGGCAGACACCACTGCTCCCTGCAAAATGTGCTTTGTGTGTACTCACCCCAAGCCACCCTTTAGCCATGGCTGCTGCCACTCCAAAGCACCTCTGCTTTCACCTGACTGTGGCTTAACTGAGTGGCAATGGCTCTGCTGACCTCAGCTGCTGGTCACCTTCTATGGTGGGTCCCAGCAGAAGACTGGGGACAGATGCACTGATGCAGGCGTGAGCAGGGAAAAGCAGCTTATGAGGAGGCTCCTTCAGTCTATCAGCTTCAAAGAGAGTTCAATTTTCGTGCCTTCTGCTAACCTTAGCACTGTAGTGAAAGGACTCACCCACCCAAGCAATAGTGATAGGAAGAGGGACAAATTTCATCCCTCATTCCATCATCTCCCCAAAAAAGCCTGTCGTATTGCTTCACGTTTTTAACTTGAAGCAAGTAAAAAAGTGTTGGACCTGGCAGCAAGAAGCATGGTCCGGGGCAGCAAGAGGAGGTCTGCAGCTGTCTGTTTCATGGCTTTAGCCCTGGTGAGTGCCAGCTGAGCACAGGACATTCCCGTTTCAGCAACTGCACTCCTGCTTTAGACAATACAAAGGAGGGTGAATCACACTCAGGGCAGCAGTTTGCTACCATGGCCCTGAGAAGGGGAGATCATTAGCCCTCCTTCCCCATCCCCACCCTCACACAGTAGTCCTGAGGCCAGGGCTGTCCTGAAGTCTCTGCAGAACTCAGGACATGAGCACAAGTCCCATGTTCCCACCAGCTCCCCTCCTGACTTTATTGCTCCTGCAGTAGGACTTCGAGAGACCCCCAGACCTATCTTGATGCATCAATCCAATCTAGGACTCCACATTCACTGAAGACATCCAACTCCACTTAAATACCGGCCAAAGTACTTGAAATCTGGTACATTGGGAAAGCTGTAAGGGAAGACTCCCTTCCATAAAGCCTGAGGTTAAATTTGGCTTTTCTTATCCTGAGGTATTTCCTAGAGAAGACAGTCACACTGATCTCTCCCTGACACTGAAGCTCATATTATGGGCTTCCCCAGCCCAGGAGAGCAGTATGAAGCAGTGTGGTGCAGGTGATCTTCTGTAATGCCTCGCAGCTGCTTGGAGAAGAAGCAAGATGGGGTGAGAAGCAGGTGATAGCAGCACAGCAAAGACCTGGAGCTCAGTATCAGATCCTGCCTGAAGGACAGAAGCTGCCTCGTGCAGTATCAGATCATTAAAAAAGCTCCCTCCCTCTCAATCTTCCTCCTCTACCCCCAAGGTCCAAACACTTCATTCCTAAATCATAGAAGAGGTTTCAAGGTAGACAGGAGCAGAAAGCTTCCTTTAGTGCTTGTGACTGAGGGAATAGAGAGGAGAACTACTTTGATGATACCAGAAGGGCTTCAGTCTGCCTTAGACATGTGAAGTACTGGGAAACGTTTAATTCATCATGCACTCCACCTTGTAAACCTGACATCTGTGTAAACCTGACATTTGTGTATATATATAATATCTTCAGTGTCAGTTTCTGGCTTCCCAGTGAGATGTAGGAAAAGCCAATGAAGACTCTTTCTACCAACTTTGGAAGTGAAATAAAATAATTTGCTTTCATACAGATAATATTCAAAACCATCCCTAACCAAATCTGGTGGTTCAAAGAAGGATCTTTCCTGTAGCTAGTATGCTGCTATTCAACTTGGAGTCCGGTTTGTTTCACCTTTCTCTGCCATAGTAGATTCACAGCTGTGAGATTGGTGGGCAATGTCCCATACTGCCAAATGGATTCATCCTTAGCCAGGGTGGAGTGCAACCACAGCCATGACCCATTTGAGCTGTTTGACCATGGAAGTACCTGGAGGGCTGCACCTGCAGTTACTTACCCAGCCAAGCCCCAGGAAGGGCAGCACCCTGTGCCGGGGGAGCTCGCCAGCTCACTCCATGGCCTTGCCCTCCTCGTCTCTGGTACTTACAGGTCACATCACTAAGAAGCAGGATGGGGTTTAGGGTCACTGGCCACACCAAGTTCATAGATAAGACACTGCAAAAATCTCTTTGGTTGCATTTGCTGCAGATCAGCCTTTTTCGCCTCTCTGAAATAAATGAATTAAGCTGATGTGGAATGAAGAGAAAAGAAAATCACATACATCATGATGATGGAGTGGCTGCTCTTCTTAAGTCTCTATGTTCCATGAAGCACTTGCTTTCAGATTGAAAAGGTTAAGATTAACATTTAGCTATCCCTCTGAAGCAAACAGAATTGTAGGCCATGACTACTTCCCTGGAGGTATTTAGAAGGGGTGTACATGTGGCACTGGGGGACATGGTTTAGTGGTGGGCATGGTAGTGTTATGTTATGGTTGGACTCGATGATCTTAAAGGTCTTTTCCAATCTAAATGATTTTTTGATTCTATGATTCTTTAAATATGGTTAAGGATTTGGATCCAGGCAATTCAGGTCACAATCTTAGGAGAAGCCTGAGCATGCACGACTCATTAACCCATGTAAAATCTTCCTCAAGGCCAGCTCTCCCCTGTACTGCCTCCTCACTTCGTGAACAGAGGTAGCAAAGCTAATGTGGGGACTTCTGAAGTGGTTGCACATGTGTACCTCTTCTGTATGTGCTGCCCACCAGGTGGGTGGCAGGACACAAAGCCACATTTGGCTGGATTGCAGCAACCCTGCATCCTTTGCCCACTGCATGGGCTTGCTCAAGAACCAAATCACATGAATGTAGAAACTAAATGCATCCTCCTAAATGGAACCACATCCTCCTGCTCTATGCAAGAGCCCTACTGCCATGCACAGACAGCTGGCTTCGAGCAGCCATGGCTGGTCACTCTGCTCTGGAACTGGATGGGGCAGCAGCCCCATGGCCTGCCTTCTTAGTGCCCACAGCCATGCAAACCAATACTGTAACCAATTGTACCTAACAGCATCCCACACAATAAGGCAGCAGCATCTGGAAATACCACCAAGCTCACCACTCTGACTGAGGGCAGGATCTCCCCATCCTAAAATCCCAGTTCTGCCCTTAGATGTCAAAAAGTCTCATATGCAACCTAGAGGAAGACTGTCTTCATTAACTCAAAACTGTCTTCCTCTTGCATTCTTGTGACCTCTCTACTTTGCCAATAAGTCAATTTTCCCTTTTTATCTCTTCCTTTGTCCCAAACATCCAACACGACTGGGAAAGCCACCATTTAGAAAATAAACTTCATCATGTTAGCATAGTTAACATTACCGCATTCTTTAAATTCTTCTCTGTTTCCACTACCAGGAATTCTTCCTCTCCCCCTAGAGCAGGTAAAAAACTCTAGGGAGTTGGCTTGCTTTTATGGTGTCCATTGTCTACATACAGTGAAATCAGCCCCACTGTTATCAATACAAGTTGCACCTATAATAAATCATCACAGTATGATAACATAATGCTATGATGCTATTCATAACTCCTTGGAGATAATCAGATAATCAGAACCCATCTGGACATGGCCCTGGACAACCAGTAGGTGAGCCTACTTGAGAAGGAAAGTTGGACCAGGTGTCCTCCAGAGATGCCTTCCAACTTCAACCCCTCTGTGATGCTAAATTGAGTGCTGGCCATTAAAACATTGCTAAAATCTCATTGTGACATTGGTATACTATGGTAAACAGCTTTCAGAAGGTAATGATAGCAAGAATCAACAAAGGATGTTGAGATTTAAGGATAAGAGGGGCTACAAAACAGTTTCACTGCTAATTTTCACCACCATGAATTCACAGTAACTCTTCTGGTGTCTATGGATTTGCACAGATGTAAGAAGGGAATCTGGCCCAAGTCCTGTATTTCTGAAGTAAGGTGTTTTAAAGTTCAATCAAATACAGCAATACACGAAAACTCGTTGTTGTAGGAGACTCCACTTGCAAGCCATATCACGTCTTGCCTACTTACTTGCAGAGGAATGCAACTTCCCCCTCCCCCATGGCACTTAATTTGTAAGTTTTATATGCCCAACTAATTAAAAATGCTTTATCTGAAAGCAGGTGTTTTCATCATGGTCATACCTAGGAACACAGCTCAGGTCTGGTGAGATCATTGTCTTTCCTGTGACACATGATCCACTGGGCAGCAGTGGGTGCTGGGCTCTGGCCTCACCCTTCCTGGAGCATAGGAATTAGGATGATACATTTACTTTTCGGTTAGAAATATTAAAATTCAGAGGGTGATGGCCTTTGAAATAGGGAGCTAATACGTATTTTATATAAAATCCCAAATTTACTGTGGAATTTTATATAAATTCCCAAATTTATGTATACAAAAAACATCCTCAGTTCCCAGAAACAAGTGAAAGGAAAACCTTATTAAAATAGTGCACCACATGCTGTAATCTGCTTCTAGGGAGAACACTGATGTGGCTCAGAGCTTGTCTTCAAGGTGAGCACTCCTAAAATGCCAGTGGAATCTTAGTCATCTTCACTACAGCTGTCTTGTGAAACTTATTGTGACACCTAAAGTACACAGATATACAGAGAAAATCTGCTATTTTGTCTCACAGATTCTGAGCTTGACAGATCTTAGAAGATATTTCCGTAACTTTTCTCTTTGCAGAGAGAAGGCTGCAGTGGGACTTAACTAAACCTCAGTACAATTCTTCACTGTGTTAATGCCTCACCAGGTACTTTAACATGATACAAATAAAAAAAGCCAAAATAAAACCTGCAGCCAGCTCCTCCCCAGTAAGGTACTCAGGATACAGGTTTATTGCCACTGCTGATGGAGAAAAATGGTCAGGCCAGATGCCTAACAGCACAGGGAGAGAGGAGGAAAGAGTCTGTGCTAGCCATGGCATGTTTGTAGCTGGCTGTGGCCTGGGAAGGGTTAAATGCTTTGTGGTGAGGTGGGACAAGCTTCACTTAAACTCAATTCTGTGGTCAGCCTGATTGTTTTGACACCTGCACTATACGGGATGGCATGGTCTCCTTTGTGGCGCATAATGGCACATCTTCATTATTGTTCTGGTACTCTGCAAAAAAAAAGGGGGAAAAAAATCCCTAATCTTTCTGTGGTGCCAGTGACTGTAACAATGCCGGGAGGTTTTCTTTTCCTCCTTGCTCTCTTTCCCTTAACCCGCTATTGTTGCCATAGCCACGATGGTGCAGTACTGCTGGTTCGGGGAAGTTTCTGTACTGTACCGCCCTGAGCTTATTGTTTAAATCTTTATTATTCAACTGTTCTGAAGATTTACATTTTTAATGGCTCATTTATGTAATCCCATAAATAAAGTAGCAGAAAAGCATCCCACACAAATGAGTGAATTGGGGTTTGAAAAAAGCTGCTGAAGCAGGTCACTCAGGGTCTCAGCTGCGGGGCCTTGATTGGTATCAGCGATATAACCACTGTGGCAATGGACTTAAGACCACCCAGTCAGCCCCAAAATGGTGTATTACCAGGGAATAGTGGAATGGTGCTATAGTTCAATCTCCCCTATTTAGCAGGGAGCAGAGTTCTGCTGCAAAAACCATTTCAGGCTCAGACTCATTTACCTTATTGCTTTGACAGCTGCACCTCTCCCGCCGTAAAGTTTAGATGATTAGCTTTTCCCTCCTAGCAGCTGATGGCGATAGGTCTTTTTTTTCTTAACCAGTATATTCCTGGGGCTGATAAATTCCCTCTAAAGAGGCTGTGAATTCAAGCACCTGCCTGAAGAATTTGTTTTACAAACTGAGCCCTGAGATGGAGACATGTTCTAACAATTCACTTGTAAGCTTCTCCCCAGTGTTTCCCTTGCCAGCTCCCTCCCCACACACAATCCTTCAGGAACTGTAAATCCTTTAAACAGGGTGAGTGCATTCGCATCTGCAGCCATGCTTATGGAAGTCGGGGAAGATACTCTGTTTCTGGTCAGTTCTCACCCTTGATAGTCAATTTTTAGTTGTTAACTCAAAGAACAGTCAGCCGTGGTGCATCTCAGGGACTCTGTCTTGGGGCATCCACCACATCTCCCAAGGCATCCCGCTCTTGAGGACAGGTACACAGCTACCAGGCCAGCTGTGTGCCCCACGCTTTGCACTCACTACTCCTCTAAGCTAGAAACCCACCTAACCCCAATCTTGTCTCTTTGGGTCAGTGCCACCCTGGCATGGCTTTGGCTCCACCAGCTAGCATCACCCTAGAGCACAGGCAGCTTGCTTGGGGCTGTCCTGCTTCAGGGACTGCATCCAGGCAGATGTGAGCTGGCAGTGCCAGACAAACACAACTGTGAAGAGCTGGTCCTCAGCACAAGCCCTCATCAGCTGGACCACTTGGTGCTGCATGGGCACTAGGGTCTCAGTAAGATGGGAGCAGCTGGGGCATGGGACAAGTGGTGCTGCCTGAGAAGTGAACACAGGACTGGCTGCTCCTTCTCCTCACCCCCAGGAGGTCTTCTGGGGACCCCAGTTAGTGCAGCACGTTTGGAGAACAGTTTGCCCTCCTATAAAATGGGAGGTGGATGCAGACGCAGAGGGGGAGCTTGGTGGTGGCACAAGCTGAGGCGCCACCACTGTGAACACCTACCCTGGGAGCCAGCAGTGGCCCATCCTTGCCAGTTCCCACGTCCCAGATGATGCTGACAAGTAACATCAGCACCAGCCTCGCCCTGCCACAAGACAGTCAGGACAGGTCCTCACAGCACTGTCCCATGCACCTCCCCTTGTCCTTGTCTTGGAGAGCTGTGGCAGCACACAGCCATGGAAACAGCCCCATCCATCCTTCCCAACTCTTGCCAACACTGCCAGGACAAGCTTCAGCCAGGGCACCGGCTGACAGAGACAACAATCATGCAGCCAGAGCCAAAACGATGCAACCTGCAGTCAGCACCAAAACCATGATATGGGGCCTGCTGTTACCAAGACACGTGGGTGCTGCCTTCTCTGTGCCCACATATTTTAAGTGCAAAGGAACAACGCATTTTCCCTAACTGAAAAGCAAAGCAGGTTTTTACAGGGCTACATCAGCATGAAGCTCTGCCAGCAGATACACCACAGCAGGGCACAGGCAAGGGGTGGCAGGACAATAGCCCTTCCTCAGTTTACCTGCTGGATCTTGTTCTGCCTGGCTGCATGGAGTGGAGTCAAAGGAAGCTGCTCAGAGGAAGGGAGCAGGCAGCAAAACAAAGGCAGGGAGAATACCAGCCAGCCCAAAGGAACAGTGGGGAAGCTGGTAATTGGGCTGTGTGTGTTTGGCTTTCGCCAGGCTAGCAGGTTTGTTTTTCCCAGGCTGGAGCCTAGGCTGAAAGAGACACGAAATTATTAAAGACCTAAACCTAGAAAGGAGAAGAAAGGAGAAAAAGTTGGCAGCAGTGGCTGGAGGTGAATCTCAAGTAACGAGAGCACGGTGGGGGCTCTCTGCTCCCCCCCCAAGGGCGGAGATGCCTGAGAAATCATTTTCAATGGGCAAAGAAAAGTGAAGTTTAAGTAAAATCCATTCCTGTGGATGTTTATTGCTAGTTTAACTCATTTCTCAGGCAGCAGGGAGCCTACTGGGCAGGATGCAACAGGGCCTGCTATGGAAAGGTAGAGCTGTGGCTTCCTGGTCCCTCTGTAGCTGCAAGATTCCCAGAGTGATCCAAGACCAAACGGGACCCATTGGTGAGGCAGAGCCAGAGACACCCTCAGAAGGGATTCCCCCATAGTGGGGCTGATCTTCAGTCCTTTCGCGAGGCTGGAAATGCAAGGAGCTGTATGTCTGCCTGCAGGTCTGTAGTACTGCTTGCAGGCAGGATGTACATAGGGCAGACCAAAAGCCGTGCTAGTGCAGCACTGAGCTGAGCTGCTTCCCCCTGCTCTGGCTGAACACCCTGCTAATGCTTGGAGGACTGCTATGTATTTGCAAAGCACACTATAGATATGAAATCTTCAATAAGGCAACCAATCATAGGGCTGGTCATAGGGAGGAAAAATATATTTGCAGCTCCTTTCCCCTTTAGTTCAAGTGAGAACCTGTATTGAGCGTCACAGTCTTCATCTGCAAGATGGACAGGCAGTCATGAGGGCTGTGGAAAGCAGTACCCAAATCATGAGTCCCAGGGGAAAAATGGGATTGGTGGGAGCTGCTGGTGATCCCACACTGCTCTTCTGGCTTCAGTTCCCCTTTAACCTACGCATCAGTGCTTGATGGAGACAGAGCAAGGTGCTTAGCTGTGCAGTGGCTGATGGCAGCACAAATTCATGATTCACACCAGATGATGGTACCACTGACATGGTACCAGCCACTTTCCTAGGAGGCTATGCTTTCTCCCATAGATCTATCTAATGAGAGCAGTTTCAGGTGTTTGATGTGATGGGGGTCTTCACAACAGCCAGCACCTTGCTGTGGTCCGCAGGAAGGGAGGTGCAGGGCCAGACTATGGGAAACTTCACCTGCCTCTCCTTAAGGCACCCCCCAGGTTAGTAAATCAGGACCAGGAGAGAAAGGAGGTAACAGTCAAACTCTTTCCTAGACAAAACATTCCATCCTCCAAGGACTTTGCAAGTGCCTTTTCTGCATGGAGAGGTTCAGAGGCACTAACCTCCCAGCAACAGCTGGATGAGCGTTAGAGACTGAACCAGCAATGCCATGAAATCCGAGCCACATTACCTCTCTGCTGCTTTAGCAATTCAGTGGACTACACTGAAGAGTGATGTTTTAATTAAAGGGTCTGCTGTGGGCAGAGTTTAGACATTCAGATTGACACCAGCAACTACTTTGCTTACCTTCCTTTTGGCTTTTGCTATTACTCTGGTGTCTGCTAATATAGTAGAGAGAGAAAACTGTGTTTGCGTATTATATACAGAATTAACACAAAGCAATAGCTCACATAGAGGCTTGGTTTTCTTCATGTGCTATACTCCTTTCTTAATATCATTGAACCTAAGTGATGGCTCATTATCAAGAACTCTGTCACTGTTGTTCCTCATGGATTGCTGGCACTTTTCTCTCTCTGAGGCATTTTGAATGACTAGTGTTGGGGAAACTTTCCCATCTTCACGGGATGTTTTAAAAGACACAGCCTTCCCTCTCCAGGAAAGGCTAGAGAACTCAGAAGACAAAGTCTCATGCAAAATTTCTATCCATATTTTCCAAAACCAGACTTTGGTTGCATTTACACAAGTGATATTAAGCTGTGTGTAATATTGCTCCTGTAGCACTTTCTGCAGTCTTTCCCCAGGAATACACAGGCAGCCTGGCTGGGCCATGGGCTTCATGGCCAGTAGAGGACCAGGGACATGCCTGGCAGGAGGGAGAAGGGAGACTGCACTGAAGACTGCTCCAGCTGCCAACCGCCCAAGTGAACACCAGGCCACGTCCCTGCACTCTCCCTTTCATACTGTGATCTTATGTTCATGCTTCACTTTCAGATCCTCCAGGCTGTACCTCTGCAGTGGCCAACCCACTGTAGCTGTGACCACACAGGAACAATCCAAGGAGGGATCTCCACGAAGTGAACTTTACTAAACATACAATTTAAAAGGATCAATGATTAAGTAGCTACAGCATATGTTAGCTTTTCTTTTATTATTCTAATTACTGCATATTTGTGATGAGTGAGTCACTGTACCAACTCACAGGGCTTGTGCCTTTAGCCTTAAAGATGACAAACATTAAAGACCTTTGCCATCTCAGCACAGACCTGGGATGGGTCAGGACCAATGAGAGACCAGGGAAGACTCCCACTGTACTGCATCTGCCACTCAAGGGAACAGGAACTGTGTGCAATGGGGTAGCCATGGCTCCTCCCATCAAAGCCAAACTGGTTTTGGTGGGAGGGTGGCAGGAAGCAGCAGGATTTCCTTTCTACTCGCTAACAAGAATCTTCATTGGCTCTCTGGGGTTGTACTTTCAGACTTAAAAGTCTAACTAAATCCTCAGTTACACTGGTTTTCTACTGTGGCCTAGACAGCCTTTTCTCAACCACACTGTTAAAAATGCCATTACCTTCACTTTCTGACAAGTTTTGATTTTTGCCTTTCTGACTGTGTCATACCCTTGTAGCACTTTTTGTGACCATGTTCCAGTCTGTGACGACACTGAGATGGCAGAACATGCGTCTGTTTGTCATGCCATACTTTATACCGTAACAGTGCTTCACAGGATGCAGAATGCCTGAGGTTGTGATGTTTAAGCATTAGCTTAGAGTGTAAGCAATATGGAACCAATGTAAAATCAGTAAGGAAGATGCATCACAGTGTTCACTTGAGACTTAAAAGAGGCTGCTAAATTTCTGGCATAAAAGTATTTGATTTTTCTTAAAGACTACTGTATCTGGAAATGAGGGTGTGAATATAGTTTGCAAAATGCTTAAGGCTTTTTCTTTTTAATTGGAGCTGTGCCTTCTAACACTTACTCTTGATTATCTCCCACTGTCACTAAAACAAAGAGTGTATATTAATGCAGACAAGAGTTTCATTCATAGATGGTGAGCTACACCAGGATTATTTGCAAGTGCAAAGATCACTTGCATGAATAAAGATTTGGTGGATCAGTGATTCTACTGATAAAATGAGTAAAATCCTTCTCCAAACACAATCCAAGTATGTTTTCTTGTTACTTATCCAAGCAAGTCTACTTTTGTGTTGTTCCAATTTAATTAACTGAAAGCACATAATTATTAATGAGAGGCCTGATAGGGCAGGAGAGGAAACATGCTCCTCAGTGATCAACTTGCAGCCACCACACAAAACCCAGTTCTGTTTGTGCAGGAAAAGCAACCCCCTCCTGCTACATTATTCCATTGATCTACAAACATTTACATCTCCTTTGTTAACTAGTCTTCTGTAGAAATTTCATAATCACTAAGGAAAGCTCTTACAACTCTACCTCAAAAACCTTCTGGTTTAGACTGGATCAGTCTCAAACCCAGGGTCTATTTTTGCTTTTAAGTCATAGTATACATGAAATCTGTTGTGATTTTCTTGGATGTTCATGATTCATTGTAAATAATTCAAATTGGATTTACAAAAGAGAAGAGGCTGTACAATGAATGTAAGAACCGCTTGTTACTGTATCACTGGCAGTCAAAACTAACACAAGTATTTAATAAAGCACAATCACAAAATGTTTCCTCCTCCTCTTTCACATTCTTTTGTGATCTATAGTCAGCATAAGGTTGATGAAAATGAACATTGTTGATGATTTCTCTTCAATAATAAAGTCTAATTAGCACGTTCTTCTGGCTATGGCAAGAGAATAGCCTCACCTGAATAAACTCTGTTATCTGTACAGTGTGCACTGAAACTAAACAAAGACAACATTAGTAGCTCACAGATAAACAAAAAGTACTTTTGAAGTATCACTGCAGCAACATTAACATAAGGTGCATTCCTCCCCATGTGAGTAATCAGGTTGCAATGCACTACTATGGGAAGCTGAGACCAAGAACATACTATTTATTTATGTATTTATTTACTTTAAGGGCAAGGCACCTCAAGCAACAAGTATTCTGAGTTACAGCAATTGAAAACATTTTGAAAAGTCATGTTCAAGCTTTAGCTTCAGGGCTTAAGTCCTACCTTTAAGATACCTTATAAATGTGATGCTGGTGCTGCGCAGTATGAACAACTGCAGATACAACGCAAACCTGGCTTTACGCACCCATTTTTTTAATTAAATAAAGTAGTCAGCAGCTGAACACTTGCCTTAAGAACAGTTAATGAGCAGCAGGTTTGTGGTTTTATTACATTTATAAAATACAGCAATAAAATACAGAATCAACCAATGAAAGAGAAGTAACTTGCATACGTTCTGTAAGTCATAAAAAACCAGAATTAGATCTGAACTTACCACCACTAATTAAGACAGGCTTTCTCCAGCTATCTGCTTTAGGTCATGTCAGATCCTCTAGTTGAGCATTTCTAGGACAGAAGCACTCTCTAGCAACCATGCAGACTAATGCTGAAAGCATGTTCTGCTCATTTCCCCTACCTAAAAGCCTGGCTTAAATCAATGTAGAATCAACAGCAGCACTTATCCTAGAGGGGTGTTTGAAGGCCTGAGTGTCTCAGGGCATTGTAATATCACAAGCCAAACAAGCAAGAATTCATGGGGATTTGTTCTGCAGAACATCTCCAGTCCTGATCCTGACCAATGGTGAGATGAACTCTGCTGCAAAGCCACATCTATCCTGTCACTGTAGCAGAGCCCAGACAGTATTACAGGTGCTGTCCTTCAAAAAACGATTATTAAGAACACAACCAGTGACCAGGAAAGGAAGGACTACAAACAACATTTGATTATTTAAAGCAAAGACAGTCCTACATCTCCAAAAATACTACTTTTTTTTTTTTCATGGATCACAATTAAATCGTTGGAAATTTCTGGGGCTTCTATTCTAGTGCTACGGTTCCTGCAGGGAAACAGAGAAATTGTTCACAACTCCTCAGTGGAACTGTAGCAATATCCCACTTTATTGGCTATTGTGACCCTGGCAGCCACTGGTGGGCTCAGCACCACTTCAATTAACTTCACGTTACTTAGAAGAGTAATTCCCAGCTCATGCATCAAAATCCAGCCCCAAAAGATCTCTGCCTTGGTCTCCCCACCTCCTAGCTAACGTGATCTTTCCAAGAGAGTTAAGTACAGCACGAAGAGACAAGCCTATAGGTGGCACTCTTGTCCCGACACAACACTGAAGGACCACGAAGCGCTGGTCCTCCTTTCCGTTAGAGGAGGCTCACTCATTTCAGTGAAGAAACCCATTAGAAGCATTAACTCCACAAAGCACTTTCAGTGAACATTTTCACTTTATTGTCCCATACACTTAAAACCGGAAACCTATGTTCAAAACACCTACTTTTGAGAATACTGAAATACAAAATATTTCACAAAGAAGTTTGTTACTGGATCACAAACAGAAGTGAGACATAGAATATGCTGATGTGTGCTCCAAGTCACAAGTTTAAGAACTGTACCACTACAGAATTGTCACACAGGCTTGGAAAGTGACCATTTGACTGTTTTTAAGTATCACCTCTGCACTTCTAGTATTACACATTTACTTGGAAACTACTAGCAGTGGACAGAGAACATGGTAATTTTGACTTCAAGGTTTGTTTTGAAAGCACCATGACAACAGACTGTTCAAACTATTTCCTTCCAGAGGGAAGTCTAAACAGAGACAATTATTGCAGTTATGGCTTTTTACTGGTAATGTTTAATACCTTTGATAGGTTTGTCAATATACAAAACCAAGCAAATCAGTATTTCTTGGCAGTTGCTTCTGGAGAGCAAAACAAGCACTGCCCGTTTTAAATTTGTCCTTTTTAACTCTTATATTCTATACAAAAATCCATGTGCTTGGCCAGGCACTGACCAGCTTTCCCTCCCTCTAGATTCTGTAATACTAAACTAACTCAAACAGGCAAAACTTCTTTATTGGTCAGCAGCAAAGAAGTTCCGCCAGCTTTACACAATAAATAGATCTCTGCTTAATTGATTTTTTTTCCCAAAGGGTGACATGACTAAATGAGTTTTATCAGTGACACACGTACCACACTCCATCACCAAGACTCTAAGCTTAGCCAGAAAGAGAAAGAGGAATGAAGCAAAGGGAAAGGAATGTCTGTTCTAAAACAACTGAAGATTTATGCTGCACTCTGCTTTTCTCTTACAGATCTCAAGGAAACGTTTTCTAATGCTACCTCAAGGTTACTTCTCACACAAGCATCTTGGTTCAAAATTCAGTTTTGAACAGTATCTTTTCCTGAAAAACTGAGACATCCCTGCAGTCCGACACTTAATGATATTCCTAGCTTGTAACAACACATGTTCATCACTCTCCTCATCGCTTGCTTGATCGCTTTTCGTGCTTATCCTTTGTGTGCTGGTTCCTGCTTTGGTGCCTTGGAGGAGAGTAGCTGACTCTCCTTCTGGACTGAAAGCCGGGTGTGTATGGGTGAATTCTGCGTTTCTTTGGTTTTTCTTCTCTCCTACTTTTGTTCGGCTCAGGCTCTTTACTGTCTTCCTTTTGCTCGCGTTCTTGGTCTTGTTCTTTTTGAGACGGTAATGTGTTTTTGATGGTATTAATAAGAAATCTTTTATTTGTACCAGCAAGAGGACATTTCAACCTGTAAAGACATTTAAAAGTCATCAAAAGACAAGATAAAACCATCATGAAACAAGTCTGAGATTTTAACTTCAAATATTTTTAAGACAGGTTTGTGCTTTTGGCTTTCCTTGCATGCCACCTAGTGTAAACTCTCAGTACAGAAAGATATGCTCAAGGTAGTCTCCATTCTCCTTTTATCTCACCCTTTATAGGATGAAAATTATTCTACTTCAACACAGTGAAATCCACATGAATTTCACAGGGTAGTGTGTGCAGGGGGAAGCAGAGGATGGCGATATATTTAAGGTTGATGGTGCTTAACTTAGACATTCAGGAATCAAATATTTAGTATCATATTCTAAGTCAAATTGGAACAGTTTATAAAATGATAATCTACTAAAGTCAGCATTATGTAACAAATTGAGATATTCAGAAATTAAGATATATACTTGCATTAAGAACCCAAACAGCTGTAGCGATGAAACATACACAAGGCATACCCATTTTAACTTGTATCTGGCAACCACCAAACATTTTTTCTTTTTCTTAAACAGAAGAGATACTTATCCAACCCTTTCCCACTGTTTCCGACTTTCTCCTCTTACAGCTTATCACTTTTGCACATAGTTTATCATCTATATTTAGTATAAGTATTGTACAATAAGTATTGTACTAATAAGTATTGTATATTTCATTTATCTTGTGGTATCAGCTGTATTCCAAATTCATAAGCTCTTAAAGAATGGAATGAGAAAAAACAAGTTTGAAAATATTCCTGCAGTCAGCAGAAATCACTCTGAAGACTTGGTTTTTGGTAGGAGTCACCGTGATGTTTGTCTTCACAACATTTTTGAGTTTTGGAGAAGTTACTGATTACCCTAAAAAAGCAGAGCTGTTGGAGATCACAGTGCCACTTACTGGATCCACTATGGAGTCAATGAATCCTAACACCACAATGTTAGGATCACCTATTCTACCTGAATATTTTGTTTAAATGTAGAAACTATTCCTGACCATTTAAAAATCTTTGACACCTCTGAATAATCAGAACAACAAAGTGTAACAGAGATCACATCTGATTATTTCACATACTTCATGACTTTGAACTGGACATAGCATTTACAGTGGTGTTTTCCTTCAGGTCTGCCTACTAAGTATTACTGATAAGTTCTTTAGGGATTTAGGATAAGAACAATCATGAGAATAATTTCAGAAGTATACATTAAACAGCCACACTGTCTTATTTCCGCTAGGTATCTCATGACCTATTTCCACAGCATAGCTAGTTTTAGAGTCTTCTAAGCTTTCTGCATATAAATCTACACTGGTTTGCTCCAATCCTAGTTAAAAAAAAATCATTAAAAAATTCTAGATCTGCACCTAGTACAGATGTTTTGTAAATTAGGGAGACAGTATTTATCCATTAACTGTATTAATGAGTAAAAAAAACAAGACTAACATATGTCAGTAGAATACGGTTTCTACTTCAAGCTATATTACCTACAAACATGGTGCTGAACATGCCATGGCACAGGTTACACTCAAGACATACCACAAAACAGCCAACACTTACATTCTCGGTATGGCCTATGCCAGCACTAAACTGTTGCACCTCAACATTTCTGCAAACGAGGGCAGCTTTCTCTAGGCTGCACTCAGGCAAAAGCTATTTCACATTTGTCCCCTTCCCCTTGCTTTTTCTTAGGAGCTAATGCATTGATTAAGTAGTAAATATATAGCACCAGAATGAGACAATCTGCCCTAAATAAATTCACCTTCCTGAAGTATTTATTTCTTTCTGGCACTATGAGTGCTGTTTGAGCTATATTAAGAATGAAAACTGATAAGAAATGCAGGGCTTCAGTGTTGGCTAAGAGATGCTATTAGTTAAACCTCCTACAGTGACAAAAGCGAGCCACTGGGCTTTCACAGATCAGCAGTAAGTTATGCCACTGAAGAGAATTATTAGTCCTTGATTTTAGTGACCTCAGACTTTAACAAAGCAAATTCTGCTTTTAACTCTTAAAGGAAACAAGATGAATAGCACATGCTACATTACACATGCACAAAAGCCCATAATGTTTACATATATCCATGGTTATATGGAGCTGTGAAGATTAAAAGTGAACGATATTAATCCACTGATCTCTTTGAGAGCATTTCTAATAGTGAGAAAACCAACTCCAATGACAAGCCTTTGGCTTGCTGTAGGTCTGATCCTGCAACACTCAATTCAATGACAGTTTTGCCTTCAATATAAATTTTGAAGGGCTGGGAGGCAAGCTGAGCCTATGCAAAGTGGAACATGATACTGCTACCTAGTAAACAGGGCCACAGATCAGATTTTTAAAGCTTTTATTAAACAAAAGCATGTTAAAAAAACATTAAAGTTCAAACTGAAGTGTGCCTGAAGCAGGGTTGCAGGAGTGACCAAAGCAAGCATGCAACCTGCAATTCTTGAGCAGTCTGGTCTACAAAATTAACTCCAGCTCTGTAGCACCGTATTCACTCAGGGTTCATTTGTTACACTGCATGCTCCAAGAAGCTAAACCAAACTATTCTTACACACGGAACATTGTCCCCCTCTACAGGTAAGTCCCCCACACCCCAAAATCTCCCTCCCCACTGTGCAGTGACAAAAAGTCAACACCACATTTTGAGCAACAAAAAAAGATTAAATTCATTATTGCCACACAGGTCAAATCTTAACTCTACTTTTGATATTTTAAGGCAACTTCTGTGCAATAATACAGAATTTCCTGCCAAAACCTGTCATCAAGTATAGCACTGCAGTTCAGCTGTACACAGAAGTGTACTGTGCAAGCTCTTAACAGTGATACATGCTGACACCATTTAAGAAACCAGAATGCCATGAGCTAGTCTTTGTCTCTGCTGAGTAACTGGACGTATCAGACAGGTTTGGCACAGCCAGTCTCAGCATATGCAGCAGATCACATCTTTCCAGGGAAGATACAGTGACTGAAGGCAAAAGAAAAAAAAAAAAACAACAGGCAGCTAGGGGTTGTTTTGCCAAACCAACTTATCTGGCTGTTATCCTTTCACAAGGATCTCATAAAAGAGGAAGCCTGGGAGGACACTGCAAGCTTTTATGGTCTTGGTAGCCAGATACAGCTGGCAGGACTTTGGATGGGAACCTGTACTCTGATCACAAGATTTTAACGCATTTACTCTCAATTGCTGTCTGCACTCTGTTTCTCCTCTTTACATTCAAATGAAAGAGATCTAGAGGAATCACACTGCAGTGTTTCTGCACAGTCATGCAACACCCATTCAAAGACAAGATGCAATACAGCATTTCACAGTTCTGGTGCCCTTAAACACTTCAGCCAAATCTTCATGATTTTGTATTCTGCAGTACCTCTAACACATTTGGTATTGAACAGAAAGTTGTCTATATGAATGAAAGCAATTTTAGGATTGCCTTACAAGAAATGGAGTTAAAAGTAATTCAGTGCCTCCACACTTTATCTTCTTTTTGTAATTTCATCTGCTCTTACAATGTAGAGCAGAACAACCCATCCCAAAACATCCTGTTTTCCATATCTTATTTTAGGTAAGCTTTTCAAGTAAGCCAAGAAGACTGTATTCAGTTCAGCCTTTGCTTACTTGCTACTAGCATCTTTGAAGATAAGACCTATATGCTGGAGGAAAAACAACTAAAAAAGCCTCTAGACCTTTCCCAAGCAGTAGCTTTTGTGGCATTTCAACTGCCTTTCTGAATTAAAGCAGAACAACCCCTTAAAACAGGACCTAACTTCACTGCTATAAGGAAGCTTATGAATTATGTACATAGGACCAACAAAACCACTCAAGGAAAGATGAGCTTTTAGCTTCATTTTACCTAGAAACAAAACAGAAAACCTCCAACATCCTATAGCTTTATTCCACCTGTGTCCAATACTATCTGATGAAGCAAGGATAAATCTATCTAATGATTTCAAGTGTTTTTACACTATTTGCCCACAACTTCTCACCCAGGATCCAGCTGGCCCTTCAAATGCTAACTTCCAAACAATTGTTTTGCTGTCTTTTCTCTTCCCAGAAGTTCTAGCATCACAGCAGCATCACTGAGATTCAACCACATATTCTGCTCCCTTTTGCTCAACGTTTCTGGCATGAAGACACCTTCAGAAGAGAACCGTCCCTTCTCTTAAACCTTTTCTTGTTTGTGATTAGTTCCACAAATGCTTGACCCAGATACATCAGCAGCAGAATCAACATCATGTAGATGTCATAAGGATGTAGGAGACCTCTCACAAGAATCACTATGGCCACAGAGTACATACAAAAGGAGCACTGCAGGAACTAGAAATGCTGCAGTGCTGAGAACAAGAATCTTGAGGAGATACAAGGAACAAGTTAACACTCAAGAGCCAATAATGCAAAACCTACAAATGTGAATACCCAGTATTTCTTGGATTAATTTGCCAAGGATCTAGATACTACCAACCTGAGCAGTTCTGAGAGCATGGTGGCCAGACAGACAAGATTCTTAACCAGCTCAGACTTTAATACTGACAGATGCTCCATGGCCAGAGAGTCTCAGATAACTTCCCCTCTCACATAAGCTCTTTTCCATTATCACCAACAACCTCCCTGCTGGGGACAAGCCTTTATTCTACTAACATCTAACCCCTACAGGTTGTAGCACCTACCAATGTTATCCACAGCACTTATAAGACAATGTAACACTAAAGTAAAGCAATTCCAAACTGGAATAAATATTAGCAACGCTGGCCCATATTTAAAGGTGAGTCTTTGTATCAGAGACTGTGGACTACAGGATGACTGCTTGGTACATTTTTCCTATACCTGTCAGCTATGCTAGCTTGATGCCTGCTGTTTAGGCTTAAATAGCAGCTGACTATCCATCTCACATGAGGACACAGCAAAAAGTTAAGTAGGTGTGCTTGGGGAACCTTCTTCAAACAGAGCACTTGAACTATGGAGAACTTACCACTCTGGACAGCAACAGAGCAGTGCCTTGAACCTGAAAGCAGTCCCAAAACAGTGTTCAGAGGCTTGCTGACTAAGCTTTTGCTGCAATCAGCACCCACCAGGAGACACTACTCCTTTGTAATGGCATGCACAATATAGATCCCCCCAGGAATGCCACCTCCCCACACACCGCCCTTTAACCAATTCCTGTCAAATGCCACTGACTCCAGAAATGCATTTCCCAGTATTCACCAGGTGCTGGAGAGCAACATAAACTGGAATCAGAGAAGTATGAGCAGTAGCAGCCTCTGCTTCTCCTTACCCAAAGACAGGTGGCAGAACAAATCTTTTCTTCATAGGCAGAGTGGCTTCAACTATCCAGTATCAATGCAGGACTGATGGCCTTAAACTAGATGTCTCCAGGGTTTGTGCATCTCTTCTTCAGGACTCCTCTGACAAAGGGCTGAGGAAATCCCAGAAGTCCTCATGAAACACACCTGTAAGCATTTTGAGTTTGGCAAGGAAGGAAGGTTTTGCGTTTTACCTGCTAAGACCATGCTTTTAGACAAGCTGGTGATGACATATGGTCACATACACCAGTTGTACACTAGCCTATGCCAGACTCTATGGCAGCAGATCTGTGACAAATGGGATTACTGCCATTCTAAGGACAAATTTAGGGAGGCAAAAGTCCCTGGAGAAGCATCATTAAAAAAAACCCCAAACAACCCCACCATGTCAGTGCAGGATATCCTGAGCTGCAGACTGCCCAAAGCTGAGATTGCACCTTGAGGAAGTACTGCTACCTTACTGTACTTTTCTTGCTGCATTTCCTAGGCACCAGGTATCGACTGCCAAAGGAGACAGGCACTGCAGAGACTGATCCTTTGTTTCACCCAGTATAGCTATCTTCATGTTCCTCTGCAGTTGCAAGAATCCTTACTTCAACAGTTTCAGTTTAGGGTATCACCACACCAGCCCTTACGTCAACAGTCTTCCTCTGCCTGAAGCCTTCTTAACTATCCTCTCTTCCACCTTTCATGCAAGCCTGGCATAGCCAGACATTATTTCACTCTAGTGGAATCTGCAGCTGTTCTGAAGAACAGGTCACCCTTATCTATCCCCTCTGGCAGGTCTTGGGCATCAGACTTTAGTAAACTGCGTGCTACCCCAAGCTGATCATCATAGCCAGCTGAGCAGGACTATTTTACAGATAAGGAATAACAAGCAGCCAGGAACAGAAGCCTATACATAGTCCTGGCAGGTATTCCAGACTGCACAAGGGGCAGGCAGCACAGTTGCACAGTGACACTTGGCTATCTCCCAACAGAAATCTTTAGTCTCCATGCCTGGAATTAACTTGCAAACTCACAGTAACTGGATGCATGCAACACTTCACTGCTGATTCTCAGCACTGGTTTACCTGGCCATCTGGCAAGGCTGACAGCAAAAGCATGCTGTGTCAGTATAGCGACAGCCACCCTAGGGAATTAAATCAATTGAACTACTTTAATAAAAAGGATATAAACACTAGCAGAAATACTGGGTAAAATACACGAAAACACCCCAAAACGTGTTTAGAAAACATAAAAGATTCACTTTTTTTTTTTCAGCAGGACACTATTTTGATGTCTTCAGAGCTACCAAAACAAACATAACCAAGAATCCAGCTAAGAACTTGATTAACAGTGCAGGCTTATCTCAGGTTGGTGAAGAAAGCCAAACTGTATCTACAAATGAGATTAAGTCAACTGGTGCACTACTTGCATGGTCATCCCTAGATCAAATAGTTTCTTATCAAAGTTATATACACTACTTTAGAGATGAATGACCCTTCCCAGCATGTTATTACCTCTTTAATTAGAATTACATTCCATGATAATCTAGCTGTAAAAACTGAAATACTGCACTGAAGAATTAATACTGAATTTCACTTAAGATTTAAATACTGTGATTCTTTTCTGACTGGCTATACAAATTAGCCCCTGGGTTACTGGAATATACTTTGAGTTCATTTTTTGCTGCAGTTTACATGTGAATTTTCTGCTAGAGGATGATTTCTTATTTTCACTGTATTAATGGTTTAGATTTCTTTGTTAGGTTGTGAATTCAGGCTAAAATTCCTTTAACTTAAACAGAATGTAACCCAGTAAAATGTGGCCAGTATGTGCATGCACACTGAAGCTACTCGGTATTTTCAAGACTCACAAGGTTCCAATCTCAACATCACAATTCCATCAATTATACAGAAATGCTATTATAGAAGCTATTCCCAGTTTTCCAGTTGCTTTGACTTCAACATATTCAGACAAGCAATTTAATGCAAGCAGAATTTACTTGAACTTCCTTCTTATCTGGACTCAAATTTTTGCCCAGACAAACTAATACCTGGATGAAGACAAATTATTTAAATATGAAGCACATTAAAGGTAAGAGACTTCTATCACATGTTAAATGTAAGACTTATTTTGGCATCGATCATAGCATTCATTTCCTCTTGGCACAACTTACCAACCCATAGCTCCCATTGTCTCAGCTCTGGTTCTCCCACGTTTTGCCTCTTTAAGTAACTCTTCCACAGCCTTCCTAAATATGAGGAGAAAAAAAAGTCACCACTTGCACAACACAAGCACTTGCCACTTTATGTACTTAGGTAAATAAATTGGATAGCTGTTTCATGGAAATGAAGAAAGAAATAAAGAGGCTACCAAAACAATCTTGATTTTTATTAAGATAATTCACATTCCTATGCGCCAAAATGAAAAGAAACGTTCTAAGATATTAAAAGCGATTAAAACTGTTGCAAATACAATAGTTGCAACACTAACTGAAGAACAGAAATAAAAGTGTACAAAATTGATGTCCTACACTGAAAAGCAAGTCCCTGTCACTTCACTTTAGGAATGCTCTTCCCTGCTGTCACTTCACATAGGTTTCTCCTGAAGTCTCTCAACCACAGCAGACCTGTTTTGAGCACAGTTCACCACCACCAGTAGAACAGCAAGCAGCCAGATGATAATCAAATCACTGCAACTATCAGCTCTCAAACTGCAGTAGCTTCATGTAAAAGTGGAAGAAAAGAGACCATCATTGTGACTACGATCCACCACTACCCAAAACAACCAACCTTTACATTCAGTACCTTCTAAAACAAACTGGCCAGGCTAGCACTATAGCAATTAGGTAACTATGCTCACATAAAAAGTCATCAGATTCTAAATTATGCAAATTATAGAGAACTCCTGCAATATCAGTCTTTCAGCTCTCTTTACAAATCAATTTCAACTGCTTTACAGTACATGCTTGAAGTTAATGGGAAAACCAATGAATGGATAATGTGAGCCATTTATTTTATAAATTGAATGCATAAACTAACAATTTGGTTAGTTAACTGTAAGCAACTATTTATCTTAACCAAAGTATCTGAGACCTTTTTTTCCTCTGGTTATATCAAAGATCAGACTGACTTGGCATCCATCTTAGTAGCCTTATAAGTTGACACCCTCCTTTGTAATCAAACACTGTTTCCTAATATTGGTCTTTCAACATCACTCTTACTCACTGCACCTTTACAAAGCCCTTTCGACTTGCACAGACAAATGAAAGAAACCAAGCTCAGATCCTCTTTGAAAGAATGTGTTTCCACTCACTGAACTTATACCCTCTACAGAAGCAAGCCAAAAGCTTAAAAGCTATGCAAACAAGGTTTTTACATTTGCTTTTAGAGGCCTCTTGGGACTCTGCATTCTTTGTTCTCTTCATTTTTACAGCTTGGTTATAATACAAACAGCCCTGTGGCTGCCAGCTTCAACTCCAACAGTGGCAGCATGAGCAAAGGGAATGCAGCACGCAGCTTTCACATGAGAGCCACCCAAAGACCATGGGACTGATAGGAGGGAAAATTAGGGTCAGAGACATATTTAAGAACATTTTCATCATTCTGGCATGTTTTATAGCAAATACCACTTAAAACTTGCTGTGGCAATCCTTTTTGAGCAGTCAAGCTTAGCTGCAGAATTACAGTAACACAAAGGTACAAGCAATGGTATTTTTATCTTCCAGAGCATGTTCCCAAGACCTAGTTACATTTCGGAGGGATTACACTTTTTCCTCTATATTCTAAGGTTACAGGCAAAGCTCCTGTTAAATAAATCCTAACCACCTGCACCACAAATGAATGTGCCCAAAGAACAGGAAAATGTTTAAGGCTCTGAAGTCAGGCAATACCGGAGATATTTACTATTCCTCACTCAGGGAAAGAGCTTCAGGTTTTTTTTTCTTTTTCCCCAAAAGATCAAACAGGCTGAAAAATTAACAATTGGTAATAAAGAGTTATGTCTGATACAGTTACAGGCAATGAAAACACCATGTCATTACAAAGACCACCCAATGCTTGAAACTACAGACCACTCTGCTAGCAGAAGACACATCATGCTGGATCTGATGGCTGAGAGGCCAGGCAGCCACAGCTCTATACCCAGGTCCAACCAGCAGCAAGGTTGAAAATCTATTCCCAGCAGGCAAAGTGTAGACAAGTGAACCAATCAGCAGCCTATTCACACACAAACACACCTCACGATTCCCTTATTCCTCTATTTTCCCCACTGTTGCTTCTCTGCAGGTCACCTGAACCTACCCCTTTCCCCACCTTTGGTTCCTCCCCTGCACATCCCATAAAAAGCCACAGGCAACCTCAAAATGCTGTTCTCACACATCCCATAATGCGTCACACAACCTGAGGCAGCAACACCCATAAGTCTCAAAGGCACCCCAGCATTGACTCATCTTGATGGGTGTCATGCCTGGAAGCTGAGGCTGGCTCCTGGAGTCAGTCCTAGGAGAGACCTAGAGAAGACATTCATTCCTCCTCGTCTTTACTGTGGGGCTCCCATCTGCCACTGTGCCCTGTGCTCCTCTGGGCTTGTGAAGATGAACTTCTGATGGGCTGGTGGCTCTCAGGATGGGCTTGGGAGCAGTCAGGGGTGGGTATTATTTGGGATCCCACATCCGCCATGGTCTTTCTTTAGTCACCACAGAATGGCTTGAGTTGGAAGGGTTCTTAAAGACTGCTTAGTTGCAACTCCCCTGCCACAGGCAGGGACACCTTTCACTAGACCAGGCTGCTCCAAGCCCCATCCAAATTGGCCTTGAACACTGCCACAGATGGGGCAGCCACAGCTTTTCTGGGCAACCTGTGCCAGTGCCTCCCCACCCTCACAGTAAGCATTTCTTCCTAATATCTAACATAAATCTACCATTTTCAGTTTGAAGCCATTCCCCCTTGACCTGTCCCTACATGCCCTTGTAAAAAGTCCCTCTCCTCTGTGGACATGCCTGGCAGCTTCCAGCACATAACCTAACAAACTGCCATCTCCACCCATGCCATCTTCTCATGTATCTACTGGAATTGCTTCACAGCACACAATTGGCTACGGAAGTACACAGACCTGGAGCAGGAGGGCAGCCTTCATATTCAACACCTCCCAAAGTCAGAGAAGGGTCATCTTTATTACACATTTTCATGAAAGACCTTCATAGCATTAATAACTGCTTGCAGTCTACACCATTACTATTCAATTCAAAGGCCAGGCTGCTCGGCTACTGCAATCCCCAAAAATCACACTTATACCTACTTCCTGAGGCACTCTAGGTCCTAACAGCAAGCTGCAAGCCCAGGAAGGAAAATAGCAGGGTTTTTTAATCAGTTTTCTTAAAGTAGTTTTATGCTGACTACACAACTTCTTTTCAACCATGCATGGGACTGGAAATAGAAGTGATGTTGGTATTCTGATTACATCTGAATAATTAATCTCAAGACCTTCAGTCAAGTAAAGGACTGAAAATACCGCCTTTCACAATAAAGGAATGGTAATGAAGGCCAGTGTTATCTATAATTAACTCCTGTGAGCTGATTTGGCCTATCTGTCAAAAATATAGCCTAACCCACAATATTAAGAGCAAGAATGGGAAAAAAATGGACAAATATGCCACAAACTTGCTAACACTTGTTCAAGGGCAAAGACACACCACACTGGGCATGTGAATGCTCTCATTCTCTGTCGATCAGGTTTCTACCTACTTAAACATTCTATTTGTCAGTTCCATGAATTCTATTTGCAGCACATTTCTGTGCTGATATTCTGACCAGCTTGAGTAGTGAATATACCACTCCATTTAAGACTCTGATTTTAATTTGCAGACCACTTTTTTTTTTTGCCATGAATATGAGAAAGAATGGCATACCAAATCCTGAAACTTTGATTTTAACTGTTAAAAACAATAGTAAGAACTATCAATTAATGTCTCCAAGGCACAAAGCTTGCTTGCTGGAAAGTGTAATTGGGATGCCTGTGCAGCAAAAATATTAGACTACAGATTCTCAGCTACAGTCCTCTTGTTACAGAATTAAAGCAATCCTCGTGATTCAGAACAGCATCTCCTTAGGAAACACTTAATTCCAAGTAAATGGTGCTCCAAACAAGCTTGGTAGGCACCTCTAATAAAGTATGGTATCCAAGGTTATGAAATATTTATAGTTGTTGAAAGAATGGATTATAGAAGGATTTAGACACATAGTGTAACAAAGCTACTTTTACATTCACAGAGAAATGACATATTTGCTGGCTTCAAACACACAAAACCACCATGAAAATTTAGGAAAGAGACAGGGAAGAAACAAGTTAGTTTTTTTTTTTTTTTAGGTAGGGATATAAAGTATTATCCCTGTAATGTCTCAATGGATATTTACTTGAAATAAACTAGGAAAAGGACATGCACTTGCTTGCAAGGGAAACAAACGAAACAGTTCCTAGTAGCTGATTGTAACCTCCCCCCCCCCCCCATTCTTGGGTCCTATCTTCACAATAACATTAATTATGTATTAACAGAATTTAGCCTAGAATTTTCTTAGAATCACATGGTATCTCAAGACTCTGGGCCTTCACTGATGTACCGGTATGTTCACAGGAAAAAACAATCAGTTCATACTTCTAGCAAAGGTTACTGCGTGAAATGGAGCAGAGGAAGTAAGTAAGTCAGCAGAATGTAGCAAATATTACTATTTCACACACCTGTGGTATTTACAGCATTTACAGTTTGAAAACCCAGAGTATGGAACAGTCACATGGTAACTTGTGAGTCAGTATTCAGCTTTGGTAGCAACTATCACTTCCTATTAAAGTGAGAAAAACATCAAACACAAGGTCAAGCAAGAGTCAGACACAGTGAAACTGAAAAATAACAGCAGGAAAATGTGTCAGTAAGGACAAAATAGAACAAGCAAGATGACAAGACCTCTCCTTAGATAACAACAAAGAAATAGGACTTATCTGTCTTAACAGATCACTATTTGGAATGCTGGGGCACAAAATTTGCTTCAGACCTGAGAAAACATGCACAAAAAAATTTATACTTCTTTTTCTGCCATGGTAAATAAAATAAACCCCTTACATCTGTTAGTTAAGACCTGCACATGCAAGACAAGCATAAATTCAGAGACAGACTACTGAAAATATTCCAAATAAGCCCATTTTTAAACACTCAAAATATACCTAAAATAGTTAACACTGTGTCTGGAGAAGAGAAATGCCATTATTTGTATGCAAAAGCCATACTACCAAAAGCCTAAAAATTATAAACCTTAATTATAAACCTACCACCACTGTACTACTCACAGGAGAGTATGGTCAACAGGTCACTGAATATGAAACTAAGGAGTAGTCTGTAAAACCAAAGGATAAAAAGGTCTGTATTAAACTCCTGAAGATTGGGTAAGGAAGCATATTTGGAGTAAGAAATATCCAAGCATGACATCTACATGCATACAACACAAGCTGAATTCAGGGTGCTACTAGCAAAGTGAGCTGTTGCGAAAGCTGATGGTAGAAAACGTAACTGATCATAGAATGGTTTGGGTTGGAAGGGACCTTAAAGACCACCTAGCTCCAACCACCCTGCCATGGGCAGGGACATCTTCCACCAGACTAGATTGTCCAAAGCCCTATCCCATGATAGGAGGATCCAGCCCAGAAAGTGATAATCAATTATTGTACAATAATTTGTACAATAAATTGTACTTATACAATAATTTGCACAATAATTTGTTTGTGTTCAGAGACAGATGGCAGCATGGATCGAAGACACTGGACAGCTAAACTCTACTGTGTACCACATGATAAGTAATACTGAGCTTCATCTTCACTATCTACCATAATGCCACAGCAAAGGAATAGCAAACCCCAATTCCAACTGAAGCTATGAGGCTGGATAAAACTTTGAATCTGGTTCCTGGGAAGGAGAGCATCAGAACAAGACTGGAGCAGGCAGCCACAGTGACTGACTGGCTATACCCTGAACTGCCTGGGGGACCTCAAGTCCCAAGCACAGTCACAGCAGTCAGAAGACAGGCAGCAAGAAAGAACAGCGAGACGGTTTCAACTTGCTATGAATGAAAAAGGTTTAAGTGTGGAATGCCACTAATAAAAATAACATTCATGCATATAAAGAAAGAAACTTTTAAGTGATGATCTGAGAGCAGAAGTAGCTTACTAAGAATTAAAGGCCTCTTAGACAGCATTATGCACTTGAGGCCTTCCACCACTGCAGTGCTATCAATTTTGGCTCGTTTAAAATACTTTACAGATATAAGCAGAGAGAAGTTATTTCCTATAAGCACTCTCAGGCATAGTTTCTTTAAGGTTAAGGGAGAGACCCATGAGGAGAACAGTTCAGAAAGCTTCTGGTCACCAAGTCACTGTAATGGGTTTTTTAAACATCCATAATAAAATTGCAGTCACAAAGAACCATGTTTAAAAAAAAATAAATTCCAATAACTACAAATAAGATTATTACTCCAAAATTTGTGATATAAACACCTAAAGTCTACTCCTTAAAGCAAAAGTAAGAGGCCTGCTGTGACTGAGATTCCAAATACAGAAATCTACGTTTAAACCCTAAGCGTTTGCTTGGGAATACAGTAACTCAGTATGTACAGAGAGGTGCATCTTCTCATACCAAGAAAACACACAGCAGAAAGCAATTTTATTATTTTGTGGAAAATAACTGCCAAACACTTTGTATTATTCCATACAAGGAATAGAACAATTTTAACAGTTAGTCAACAGCCAGATCTCCAGTACTGAACCTTGAAATTTGTAAGAAAACAAAGTCTGGGCTTTATTTATTTTACCATTTACGAGAAAATAAAGTTTAGGTTTTATTTATTTCACCAAGTATCACCAAATGATAACTGATGAAAGATGAGCCAGCTAAGCCTTCTCAAGCTTGTTTCTAAATGGTACGTGCATGCCTCACAACTGTTTTTTGTAATGGATTTCCTCCTGATGCACGAAGATTTGGCTAATTTTCTACTGCAGCTCCCCCAGCGAGGCCTCCAAGGGTTTGTCGTGAGGACTCGGAGCAGCTCGGCTCCAGGGGCGCACCCCCTGGCGCGCACCCACCGCTACCCAGGGGCCGGGGCGATGTAGGTCAGAGCAAAGCCGAGCTCGAGGTCTCCTCCCAGCCGTGGGCCAGCAGCCGCCTCCCGCCCCGAGAGCCGGGCCGGGCGCCGGGAGGGGCCGTCCCAAGGCCGCAGCCAGCTCGGAGCACACCGGCAAACTGCGCAGAGCCCCGGGGCCCGCTCTAGACCACCACCGCCTAGGCCCTGCGGGGCAGAAGATCAGGCCGGGCCCTGTTCGGGTGAGAAATCCCGCTGAGGCCGAGAACTCCGGCAGCCGCTCAGCGGTCCCCACCGCAGCCGCTCGCCCCTCACCTCTCCAGGTCTGGGTCCTCCTCCATGTCGGCGCCCACTTCCCCCGCTACGGCCCAGCTCCTTAAGCGAATGCCAACGCCATTCCCCCTTCGCAGACCAGAGCGACAGGGGCAGGCGCAGAGGACGGTGAGGACCCCGGCGGGGAGGAGTCAGGGCGGGGCGAGCCGGGCCGCCGCCACACCCGCAGGGTACCTACGGCCACAGGCGGTCGCGACCGGCTTCTCAGGAGGGGAGAGCGGTGTCCCAGCGGGCCCTGTGGGCTCCTGCCCGCCCTGCTGCATGCCAGCGGGACGCACCGGACACCTCCTTCCCGGCGGCAGGAGCGATGCGGGCCCCGCACCAGGAGAAGCCGGTGTGGGGCGTTCACCGCTCGGTCGTCCGTGTCTGAGTGGAGACGGGCGGGAGTGGGCTCGGCGGCAGCTCCCGGGGAGGCGGGAGTGGGGCTGCGCCTCCTGTCAGCGGCGGAGTCCCCAGGGACTTGGCATTCAGCGGGGCCGCAGGACTGGGGCGGACAGGGACAAGCCTCCTCTCAGTGCTCTGTGCGAGGCAGTTTCCCGGCCGGCCCCTCCTCCGCCGGGGTCCCGCCCCACGAGGCGGGCTGCGATCAGGCGAGTGGTGGGGACACCCCGGCCTAGGGCTCCGCCGCGGCCCGCCCCGGCCGCCCTCCTATAGGCTGCTGCGCGCCCGGCCGACCGGCCCCGCGCCCCAGGCTGCTGCTGGAGTGGCGGAGCGCGGCTGTCACTTGGGGTGCGCCGTTGCCCAGGGTGGGGGGCGGGAGTACCGGCCCGGTCCAGCGGAGAGGCGCTCCGCCAAGTGCTGCGCGGAGTTTGCCTCCCGCCGTGCGGAGCGGGTGGGCACGGCGGGCGCGGCAGAGGAGAGCGTGGTGCGGAACGGCGGCGGTGAGTAACTTCCCTGCCCCACCGCGGTGCCGACTGGCTCAGCCGCCCTCCCCTCGGCCGGCGGCGGCCGCACCCCCGCTCTTCCTCGGCCGCGGCTCTGGGGGCTCCCCGCGGAGGTGGTGGGGCTGGGCCTGCTGCGGCTGCCGGGTTGCGCCGCCCTGTAGGGGTGACAAGTAGGGGAGAGGAGCCGGGGCTGAGGTGTGTGAGCAGGGTCTCTGTCCCGGGGCTCCGGCGGGAGCGGCTCTGCTCGGGGAGAGCGGGGATTCCAGCCGGCCTTCGCGGGAGAGCGGGTGCGGTTGTGAGCGGGTCTGCGCCCAGAGCCGCGACGAACGCGGGCGGTGGGACTGCTTCACAGGCGCCTGTACTCCGAGTCCCCGAGCGCACCTCCGTTGCTCCCGGGCAGCTCGGTTAACGGAGCGGCTGCCTGCGAGGGAGTCAGGTTACTGCGGGTGGGGGAGGCAGAGGAACAGCTGCGAGCGAACCCCTGCTGCAGGAGCTGGTTTCACGTTGTGTGTCTTACAGCTGCGCCAGAGCAGCCCGGCGCTGCCTGTGAGATGTCTCTGAGCCCTGTGTAGTTAGTTGGCAGCTATTTCGAAATATTAACTCCGGTCCTCGCTGTTCTGACCCAGGCGGTCTGGATTTTTCCCCCGTTTGTTAGATCTCATCCCTGAAAACGTGGTTAAAAAATTTAAAGCCTCGTGTCTTTTCAACTTTAGCAAGGCATACTTTTACATTGTCATTGCTCGTCGGTCAACTAATTGAGAAAGCAGTTGCTGGAGCGGTGGTAGTGAGGAATCTGACAGTCCCTTGTGACTCTTCTGACTGCTCCTGATGCAGAGAGCTGATTGTTTACTTCTGTAGAAATCCACTATTAAGTACTTCTGAGCTTCGTTTAATTCCTTTTTTAATTACATGATATTGTGGGTTTGTGTTTGTCTCCGTGTGCAAAGTAAAAAATTTCTATTGGGGATTAGCTTTGGGGTATGTTTGAAAGTCTCTGGAAATAAATTTCAAATTATAAATGCTTTTGAGCTTCTGTTAGAAGGGAAACTGGTCTGAGCTCGGCTCTCATTGAACAAATGCTTTGGATTACTTTGTTTTTTATTTTTCCTCTGCCCAGTTCCTTTTGGCTTCACGATTCTTTAGTCTAAGCTGCAATCCAGCAGCAGATCAAGGAGGCTTAGGGAGAAACATCAGATGGTTTTGGTTAGTGTCTCTACCGCTTGGAAAGTAAACATGATAGTACCATATGCTGCCCTGACATTATTAAAACACATTTCCTCAAAATGGGAACAAGGTATATCAGTGCACTTTCTAGAGGCCTAAGATTTAATATGGTCCTTTATCATTTACTCTGTATTTTTCTAAATTATAAGCTTGCTGAGGGAGGAATCCTTTTTCCTGAACATAGTGCAATATGAAATTATTAGTTCCAAATTCAACAGCTGCAGTGGACACCACTTTGCCCAAGTAGATTATTTTCTTAATAATAATAATAAAAAAAACCCTAATGCAATGCTAAGTTTTAAAGTGCTTGTATTATTACAATTCTAAAATCTCTGAATATTGTGGGAGGGGAAGAGTAATTTTACAATGACAGTTTTCAGTAATGAATTTTTGACTCTACTGACCCCTAACTCTGCCCAGTGACTTCAGCAAGAGAGGCCAGGGCCTTGGACTTGGGTCTGAGATTTGCAGACATAGTGGGATTTCCTTATACGGGACTTGAATTATTCAATTAAAGCTATATTAAAATTAAGCTACATTTTAGGGACAAAACTTTACATGAGGAGCGTAAGCTGGTGATGGAGTGGAAAAGTACTGTTCTCTTGAGACAGTTGGGTTAGGTTAAAAAATAAGCCTAATAAAACCTGTCATGCATAATTACAGAAATGCTTGCTTTGACATTGCAAGCTTTGGCATTTGTTTGGAGTCGGCTCTCATTGAAGCCCTGATGACCTTGTGAAACTTTGTTTTTTCGTAAGGCTTTACTTGCCCTTGAACAGCCTGTCCATCTCAATTTCAGTATATATTTATGGGCCTGTATCACTAAAAAAACGGCAGGATGATTTTAGCTGCTAGTTAAAACTGTCTGCTTAAAAATACTTCAAAATATTCCCCTCTTTCTTTTAATCCAGTTTCTATGTACTCTTAAAAAATGTCTTAATACAGTTGAAAGCAACTGTGAAGAAATGATACCAACCCTATCAAAGTGAAATGTATAAAGATATGATTGTACTAGACACTGGATTAATATAAGTTATTGTCTCAGAATAGCAAAATTATGCTTGTTTAAAGAGAGCTCTACACATTAAGAGCTATAACTAATAAGAAAACAGCATTCATTCGGTGTTAAAAGGCACCAGAGGAAATTAGTTGCCTGTTTGATGCAGCAGTGGCTTGTCTCTGATATGTGAAAATTCTTTATTGATTTACTTTCCAGGGGCAATTTTAATGTCACACACTGAATTGCATGCTGCTCAATTGCTTTATTAGGTCAGTGGAGTTTGTTACAGATTGTAGTGCCTTTTAAAGATGAAAATTCTTTTAAATGCCAATATCAAATAATGCAACTGTTGGGTCATGATGTCTACAGAGCAATAAAAAAATAATAATCTTGTGGTGTGTGCTTTTTGTGTTTTTTTTTTTTTTCTTTTTTTGCCCTGATTCTGCAGGTGTTTGTGCTTACATATGTTTAGTTTTAAATGATCAAGTATTTCTTTCAGAATTAGTGAGTCTGTACTTAGGCTTAATGTTAAGCCTGCATGTAAATGTTTTCAGGGTCAGGATTTATGTACACAAAGTTCATGGGATAAAACTGTTGTGTTTTCATACTGACTGTTCTGTATTCTGCATGTAAGTAGCTGACTTCTGCTTTGGATCTGGGGACTGGTTTTATCTACTAATGTGTATGGATATGCTCCCAACCCTGCTTCTGCTGTTTTAGAGGGGGTAGAAGTGCTGTATGTCAGCTGACTTCATCCTTGCAATGTGTTTTGTAGTACTAAAGGTGTCTTTCATTTCTAAACTATTTTGGGTGATATGAATTTGCATAGATATCAATCCTTTACATTTTCATAGATGCTTATTTTCAGCAATTATATATAATTGATGTTAGTATTACAAGTAATTTGGGGTCTGGAAGATGAAAGGAGTCTCTTGCTGAGTCTCTCATACTGAGCTGTGCATTAGATGGTGAAAACAAAAGCTTAAATACACAGATGTTTGATACAAAATCAGGTAACTTGTGAACATGCAAGATTTTAAATTGTTTTTCTCTTCTGTGATTTTTTTTTTTTTCTGCACAATGAATGGGAATGCTTTTATTTAAAAAATGGAAACTTGGGGTAACATAGCTGAATGTTTGCATCCTACAAAGATGTTAAACAGTGCCGGTTCCAATACCGGTCCCTTAGGAACACCACTTGTCACTGGTCTGTACTTGGACATTGAGATATTGACCAGAATTCTGTGAGTGTGACCATTCAAGCCAATTCCTTATCCACCAAGTGGTCCATCTGTCAAATCCAGCCAGTTTAGATTGTCTCTGGATGTGTTTAGATTGTCTCTGGATGTTGTGTGAGACAGTGTCAAACACTTTGCACAAGTCCAGGTAGATGACAGTCACTTTTCTCTTGCTAACCAATGCTGTGGGACCATCATAGAAGGCCACCAAATTTGTGAGGCATGGTTTACCCTTAGTCAAGCCATGTTTGCTGTCACCAATCACTTTCTTATTGTTCATTTGCCTTAGCATATTTTCCAGGAGGATCTGCTCCATGATCTTGCTGAGCACCGAGTGAGACTGACTGGCCTGTAGTTCACCAGGTCTTCCTATTTTTTTTTTTTTTTTTTTTCCCCTCCGTTTAAAAATGGGGGTTATGGTTCCCCTTTTCAGTGGGAATTTCACCATATTGCCACAGCTTCTCATATATGATGAATGGTGGCTTAGACGCTTCATCTGCCAGTTCTCTGGCTGAACCTGTGGATGCATCTCATCAGGTCTCATGGACCTGTGCACCTTGGGGTTCTTCAAATCTGATCTACTGTGGGCAGTTCTTCATTCTCTCAGTCCATGTGTTTGCCTTTTGTGACTTGCGCTGTATGGCTGGAGCACTTGCTGGTGAAGACTGTGGCAAAAAAGTCACTGAGTACTTCAGCCTTCCCCATATCCTGGGTAAAAGGTCTCCTGTTTCCCTCTGGAGAGGGACCACATTTTCCCTATTCTTCCTTTCATCAACATACTTGTAGAACCTTTTCTTGTTACCCTTGGTGTCCCTGGTCAGGTTTATTTCTGTCAGGGCTTTGGCTTTCCTAACCTGATCCCTGGTTGCTCAGACAATTTCTGTGTGTTCCTCCCAGGCTAGCTGTCCTTGCTTCCAGCCTCTCTAGGTTTCCTGTTTGTGTTGGAGTTTCTCCAAGAGCTCCTTTTTCATCCATGTAGGCCTCCTGGTGATTTTGGACTTTGTCAGGATACATAGCTCCTGAGCTTGGCGGAGGCGTTCCTTGAATGTTAATTTGTTTTCTTTACCTCCGGGGCTTTATTCAATGCTACTCTACTAAGCAGAACCCTAAAGAGAAGAAAGGCTGCTCTCCTTAAGTCCAGGGTGATGATTTTGCTGTGCACCTCTTCACTGCTCTAAGGGTCTTGAACTCCACTGTTTTCATGATCAGCCTTGAGCTTCATGTCCCCACCAGCTCTCCTCCTTGCTGGCGAGAACAAGGTCCAGCATAGCACCTCTCCTTGTTGACTCCGCTGTCACTCAGAAGTGTTGTAGAGAGATGTCACACTTAACTGCTGTGTGATGGAGTGTGCAGAATTCTTATGAAGAACCCTTTATTGTAGAGCAAAATGTAGTTTTATCAAGGAGTATAACCAATGTATGAACTGATCCAATTTAAAAATGTTGTAAATGGTAGTAATAAGTAGTTCTAGATAATGAAGAAGGAACTATGGCGTATATATTTTTTCTATCAATAGAGCACAAGGGAAGTGGTGTATGTTAAACGAGAGCCCATGTGTGTCTGGGCAAAGGAAAGAACCCAGTAGCTGCAGAAAGGCAAAGCAGGGGTTTTGGATCAGATTGCCTGGCATGGTATAGTGCTGTCAGATATTATTCAGCACAGTGGGGAAAAAGTAGCAACAAGCTTTGTGTTGGTATGTTCTTTGCCATGGCAGTGATTCTGAAGTGTGCTATAGACTGTGCTTCTGACCCCAAATCCCTGAGATGGCACTGCCATGGTGTGTTCCCATGACCACCTCCAAAGAGGTTGCACAGGCCCAGTGGAAGGTATGAGGATGCTGGCATCGTGCATTCGTGATGGTTGGCTGGTTACAAAACAATCCGGAATAAGCGCAGTTTATTACTGGGTTCAAGTCAGTGTTCCTATATCTTGACACTTTATTGATTCTTGCAGTTGTACTCATTGTGTAGATTTTCTTTGTATGCACTTTTTGCTTGAATCTGAGCTCTCCTCTACAGAGAACCCTCTCAATGCAGTGTCAGTTTCAAAATTTTGGCCTGAAAGGCCGAAGAATACTAGTGATGGAAGATTTTAAGCTCTTACCTTCCCTGTGCCTTGCTTTGCTCTTCAGATGAGTGCTAATCCTTGTTTCTGAGTGCACACATAGGAAAAAGAAAGCTGGTGCAGCAGAGGTTTTTGGCAGAACAGAAGCAAATGGAAATTCAAGCAAAGCTAACGGAGGTAAAATGTCACTGCCTTGTGTACCAAAACCAGTTTGTGGAAAGTGGTTTTCAGTGGTTGCTATATTGTGCTTGGATAAACTGTCATGTTCTGCCACAGGAATGTTGTGTTTGCTTTGAAAGGACCAACCCATGGGTTTTTTTTTCTTGACACAAGGCAACTTTTCAGAGTCTAGGTGTGTTGTGATTTTTCTGGCTATCAGGTTTTGGTTGGCATTGCTGAACAAAGTCTTCATTGCAAAAAGAAGCTTGGCTGGCAGCAGTGAGCCTTTTTTGTTGATGCATGTTACTTTGTCATAACGTGAATGTGCTTTTGTCTGTGGACCTTCTACTATTCCTTAGATTAAGTGAGCTGTGTCAGCAAGATACCCTTATGGCAGTAGATGAGAGCCTATATTGGGGTTTTCTGTGGGTGCAATGATGTCATTCAGATCATTCCTGTAACTGACATTGTTACCTGCTACACCAGCGAAAACAACAAGAAAACTCACAACCTCCACAAGGCCCTTAAGCTAACCACATTTTGATTTCAGCAGAGTCGGTTCTCACACTGCCTTCTTGTCAGTCTGTGCAGAACAGTACATTCAAAGTCCATGTTATGGATGGGTAGCCTACATATAGAGCAAGTCACTTCAGGAAGACACTGGAGATGTTAATATCTGTATGTGCCTCATGGATAATGCAGTGAATTTCTGTAGTAGATGATATTTTTTAATATGGACCATATGAATTTGCTTCTACACCTCCTGGAGGTTAAAAGTCATCAAAGAAAAAAACAGCCATTGCCACTTCATGTGGAGGAGAATGCCTTATTTTTACTTCTAAGTTCATGCATTTATTTACCAATAGCCCACCCTTCCTTGTGTTCTTGACTCTCTTTATTAGATCTGCCCTATGTCATCATTTTCTCCTATATATATTTTTTTTAACAATTTTACAATTTCTTTGTAACCAAACTGGAAGAACTGTAAGTGGAAGTTGATCACATTACATCACAAGACAACATAGATCATAATGTGTTGTATAAACTTTCCGGTCATGTTCAGAGAGTTTGCTATAAATCCCTGTGTGATGGTACAGCTGTAACTGTACCTTTGGTACAGTGTGTATGCAGCATAGCTATCTTCAAAACCCCTGCTGCTCCCTGGGGCTGTTTTGACTGTTAATTGAAGTAACTTGTTTTTTAAACTTGAAAAAAAGCTTTTTCAGTCAAGCTTTCTCCAGAGCAAGCTGGTGAGGATTTCCTTCTGTCTGGCCTCTTTTTCCTGTCATTATGTCTTTTGGCAGTAGAGGAGTTTTCTCAGTGCTTTATTGTTACTGACAGAAGCTAATGAAGACTCATGCAGTGAATTAGTAAAATAGTTCCATGTCTGTGCTACATCTTGCATTTATGTTAATTAAAATTAGTACAAGTCAATTCCTGGACTGTTTTTACAAGTAATTCATTGCAGGTGTCATTGCTGCTTCTAATGAAGATTGAGGTTTTAAAAATCACAGGGTTTCCTGCCTTATACTAAACCAGTATAAAATGCTATTTGTTCAGTATTGAATGCCTTCAGAGTTCAGGTTCGCTTAACTATTTTAATCCCTTTTAAATGTTAAGGTAAAGATAATCCCACCCAGGTTATATTAAGCTAAAAATATAGATGTGTTTGTGTACTCATGGATCTGTCATGCATTTAATCTGAATGTCTTCAAAAGATGTTAGATCTTGCATTACAAAATGTACACTGAGAATTCAGTGACAAGCACCACATATGTTTGTTTCCACTCATCAGTAAAAAAAGGTATCTTTCTACTTTGCCTGGCAAAATAACCACTCTTCATTCTTGTTATCTGGGGGATCACTCAGCATATCTGTTCAGCACTGATACTTTTCTGTTCTGTAGCTTCTGATAACATGCCTGTCTGTAGCTGGAAGTGACATGAACTGAATTTGGTTTCACTGCGTGTACAGCAGCAAATATACCTGTCGTGGTGTATTTATACAGTGTGGGCATACGCTGCATAAATAATACCTGCAGTTTTAGTTGTGTGGAGGGTTTTTTTCAGACTTTGAAATTCATTTTGACTGATGGCTGCTGACTTATCTACTGACTGTAGCTCTCCTACTTTTTGCAGGGAAAATATCTTTCCAGTGAAGCAAAAGTGAAGGTGATTCAGTGATGGTAAAAAGGAGAATGAGCAGCACAGCTTGTCTCTGCACTTGACCTGAGCTGTCTTGCCATGTAAGCAGAAAAAGAGAATCTGTGGGAAAATTAACACCAAAGTGAGCAGTAATGCAGAATTTGGGGTTACTGGAGTGTGAAATGAAACTGTTACAGTTCTTTCTTCTTTAGTAAGGGATGTATGCTGTCAACTAGCAAAATGCTGTAGAAGTGTAATGCTTTCTAAGTCATATTTTGAAAAGTTGGAAAAGCTGTGGAGGCAGGAAATGTTCAGAACTAAGTGTCACGCTATTGTGAAGCGAAAGATACTTGATGATGAACTTTTGGGCATAGCTTGTCGTGTTACCTCCTGCAGATGATCAGAACCATACGGATTTCACAACAGGTGTCGTTTGTCTCTAAGTAAGTCTCAAGTTTGGGGAAGGCAACTTACTTCTCGCAGTAATGTCAACATTGTGCTGGGATTTTTATTTCTCTTTGCCTCGAAGGGTCAAAGAGGAAAGATTTCTGTTTTAGCTGCAGTACTGACTGAGGATAAAGAAGATGGTTTGTTCTGAAGTGTTGCTATAAGTGAGGCCACGCATGCCTGAAAACAAGCTAAGCAGGTGAAGTTAAAATGCAGGAGGGAAGGGACTTCACTAGAATTCGCCCACACATGTTAGGAGCAGTTGCTATCCCATATGTGCTGTGTTTCAGGTGATGTCCTACTTAGCCACCCCTGCAGCTTGACCATACAGTTGAATCTGCAGTGGTGACTCTGTGGGGTCCTTTGGGGGCATGAGAGTCCTTCCGCTTGCTTCTGCTCCAGAGGAAGTGATTGAATTCACCACGGTTACAGCAAAGCATCCTTTAGGGATTTCTTTGCCAGGGCTCAGTTGCTGCTGGTACAAATCTGGTTAGCATTCTGCTTATAATTGAACTTATTTTACATATTTTATATATATAAAATCAATTTCTGTATATAAATGAAAGCAGTATAAAAAGGAGAAAAACCAAACCCTGAAACCCAGTACTTTCAGCAGTTTTTCTCTTTTCTTTCTTTTCAGATCTTAACTTAGAAATCCTTCCAAATTTAGCTCTAACATTAAACATTTTTTTATGGAAGACTGAAGTTGAAATAGAGTAGGTAAAGACATAAAAATCTGGTACAATATGTTTTTACTAAATTATTGTTCAATTCTGTAGTTTTTGCTTTTACTTCTTAGTTACAGAGTAACTTTATTCTTGTGCTGTCAGCAGTTTTAGCAGTGAGGAGCTTCAGTAATGTGTTGTTCTTTAAATGGAAGATGCTTACAAATTTATTTATTATGAATATTGATAATAGAAAATGTCATGAACAATTTACGGGTTTTATTTGGGGGATTTTCACATAAACCGCCAAAACAAAAGTTTGGAAAACAGTAAATCAATGATGGGAAAATAATAACATTTATAAGACAGGAAGAGTTATTTTCTTAATTTTCCATCTGCTCAGTAGGTGCATATAGAAAAACAGACACTGGATTGATTGCTGCTGTCGTGGTAAATTTTTTCTGTAGTCCAGAGATTCAGTTCTGTCCTTATTTAATAAAAAACTTACTCAGTTTTCTGACTGAAAATTAGCCTCCTTCTGAAATTTGAAATGAAATGGAAGCAGTCAAAAAAGATGGAATAACCAATCATTTAATCAGATATTAAACCTGTATTTAAATATATTTAAATAATCATTATTTATAAAATTGCAGTTAAATAGAGTATTTTTTCCAATAAAGAGCATTCTCAGTCTTAACATGAATTGGAGAGGATTAGGATTTAATAAAGTGAATTACCGTTTTCTGTTTGAGGGGGAAAAAATGTTTTCCCCCAAGGTTTTGCTTTTAAAACTGTCATCTTTCTTCCCACATGTTCTCAAATACATTCTGCATTGTTTTAAAACAACTCTAATCTTTAATGCAATTATCTGTAAACTTCCTTTGTTTACTGAGGGATTTTTTTCAGATTATCAAATCATTTTATATACAAATCCTCCTTTTCTTGGTGCATACTGTAAGTCTCCATTGCATGCCTGAGGCAGTGCCCCAAATGAAGCCGACTGACATCAATTATTGATGATTATTCTCTGCACGCTGGAAAGAGAAATTGAGTCTCTGGCCTTGATTCGTGGTTTGTTTCAAACAGAGGGTAATGAGAGTAGATGCAGGGAGACACCGGAGTGTGTGCATTGATTCTCAGCATAAGCATGGACAAGTTACTTAAGAGTATATGGGATAGGGAAGAGAAAATAATTGGAGGTGAAGTTCTCGTGGGGTTTTAAAGAACTTGGTCAATGTTTTCCTGGTATCCATACACCAGTATGAGAGAAGCTATTTTCTCTCACCTTGTCAGTGATATTTCATTATACTGGGGCATGGAATAGCACTTAACAGGGGAGAAGAGCCCTTCCATCCCAATTCCCCATTCCACCTAAGTGCAGCCTGATAGGATTTGCTCTGACTCCATCAGACTTCACAAGCTAAAATTGTACTCCATATTTCTCATGTGCCAGTAACTTCCAGTGAGGTATTTTAAGTGTGAAATCAGGCAGCCTAACGTTGAAAATATGCTTGTGCCTCCCTCATGCTGCTCCCTTCTGTGCCCGTCCTTTGCATGGAACTGGGCTGCTGGGAAGAAAACCTGAACAGAAACCAGTAACTGGTTTACAGAACAGGTTCAGGAGGGGTGGAGAAAACTGACAGGCAGTGGGTAAGCTCTGAAGTGGCATTTCTTACTTATTTTTAAAATGAGCTTGCAATCTGAATCGTTATGTTTTACCATGGCTACATGTACTTTGTCATGTTGTCTTTTTTATTTAAAAATGCGTTATTTATGCAACAGTTGGCAGCAACTGTATCTTTAGTAAAACTCTTACTGCTCATGGAGTTTTAAAAGGAGCTGGCAATACTGCCTGAGCTAGGAGACAGCTTAGAGAAAACTTCATTATCCCATGAAAGAAAAGTAGCCTGTTTGGTTTTTTTCTGAAGGAAAAAGTGATCAGTGTGAGGTGTCCCTGCTTATGGCAGGGGGGTTGGAGCTAGGTGATCTTAAGGCCCTTTCCAACCCTAACTGTTCTGTGATTCTATGATCAGTGAGGATTTGGGTCCAGCCAGGTTTCCCCTACCACAAGTTCTTTCCAATGCAGGCAGCCTCTTGCAGGTCCACTGGATTTCCCTGTAAAGCTTTCACTCTTGGGTGTTGTTTTGGCAAGCTGTCTTAAGTCTTTCTGAAGAACAGACAAAAGAAGGGAAATACAGATCTTCTTAAAACCCAGTGTGGAATTTCTTGGGACAGAACAAGCTCTGCAGGAACATGAGGATTTCTCATGTTTGAAATTATCAGAATCTTGTAGGGGAGAAGGTCAGGTGTGAATACAGGAGCCTGATGTTTTGCCATTGGGGCTGTCCCTCCATCCTCTGAATGCAGGAGTTCAAATGCCAGATGTCATGAGGGAAGTAAGAAGTAAGCAAAAGAGGATGCATCTTCGAAGGACGAATCAGTGTGGTGAGAGCCTCCTTTGCTGGCAAAAGCCTGAGTAAGCAGGTGTGGCTGGCAGCATGTCCCGAAGGTTAATGCAGTCGGTCACCAAGCCTGAGGGGGAGGCGAAGCCCTCTGTCTGCTGGGGTTCTCAAGAAGGATGCTCTGAAAAAGCTTCTGTCTGCTGCCTCTCATTTCACCTTGATCTGTGGGAGAAATGAATGGTAGCTAGGACAGAGACATCAAAAGGCTAAAAATAAAATAAAATCAATATATATAATATCATGGCATTTAGAACTCTGTTGTTTCCTTTGGTGGGCTCCAAGCAGCCCAGGACCAGTGTTTCATTTCTCCTGCAGCTCAGTGTCCACAGAAACTTCCATGCGCCCTCCCATCCGCCCAAGCTGCCCACTGCCCTAGCTGAGGTTTTATGGTGCCTCTGAGGCTATTCCTGGATGTCAAGTCGATATGGGAGAAATACTGCCAAATTTTTTTAATGCTAAGGCAGGAGAGGTCTAGCTGAACACAGACAGTGATATTGTTAATTTTCCAGGCTGTTGCTATCTTACTCTCAGCTGTCCCTAGGCATCCTCACCATTTTATGTTTCCTCTCTAATGGCATGAGCCAGGATGTTGTAGTATCAAAAATCAAATGTACCAGAAAATATAATAAATATAAATATAATAAATTAGAGTCTGGCTGGCAGAGTAATTGAAGAATAAAATGAATTTTAAACACCACCAGGCTGCGTTATGAACTGATTGCTATGCACAAAATGCACCAGAGGAGTGTGACTTCGTGTAGATTTACTATTGATGTAGCATTTCCTAGATTGCTACTGGTAATAAAGAAATGAAAAGAGGTTGAACTTTTGCGTTAGTACCGCAGCATAATATTGCAGCGAAGGAGAAGTACTGTTCTAGATACACTGCAGAGTAATTCAGGAAGAAAAATTTTCTCAGTGCTTTACTTATTTATTTATTTAAGAGCTTTACATGTATTTAGCAATTCCAGAGTTTATAAAGCCACAAAGTGAATGCAGCCTTTGGCACAGAAAGAGCTAAATTTGTCCTCAACTCCTAATGTAATTCTTCCTCTCAATTCAGAAAATTGAATTTAAGGACATTTGGTGTCCTTAAGGAATTCTAAGGTGGTTTGCCAGGTTGGTTTTACGGCAGATAGTCTGCATATTTTGTTTGAATAATTTTCTTGTATTTATTATTTCAGTAAACCCACGTAACACACATACATAAGACTTGTAAAAATAACTCTCTAGTTGTGATACTAGTGGAGATATTGGGAGATGGCATAGGAAGTTCTGGTCTTGTGAGCCAGAAGTTACCTTGGCTGAGCCCTGAAAGCTGAGCATCCGTGTTCTCCTGGTCTGTTGAAATGCGAAATGAGATAGTGCTGGTGAAAGCCTTCCTGATGGTTGCTCTTAAAAACAGAAGCTATGGTGTCGTGGTTTAAACCCAGTCAGGTAACTCGTTCACTCACTTCCCCCCCTTCTTTCCGTCCCCCTACTCCCGGAGGGATGGAGAGGAGAATGGAAAAGAATGCAACTCCCACGGGTTGAGATAAGAACAGTTTAGTAACTAAGGTATAACACAAATCACTACTGCTACCACCAATAATAACAATGATAAAGGAAATAGCAAGGGAAGAGAATACAACACCTCACCACCAGCTGACCGATAACTCGCCCCCCCAGCCCGACCAAGCACCAACCGATACCTCCTCCAACCCTGCAGTCTCCCAGCCCTTCTGGCTAGCTCTCCGTTACATCCTGGGCATGACGTGCTGTGGTATGGAATACCTCTTTGGTCAGTTTGGGTCAGGTGTCCTGTCTCTGCTTCCTCCTGGCTTCCCCTCCTCCCTGTCAGAGCATGAGGCTCACAAAGTCCTTGGCCAAACCAAAACATCATTGTTATCAGCTCTGTTCCCAGGCGAAAGTCAAAACACAGCACTGCACCAGCTACCAAGAAGGAGAAAAATGACTGCTACTGCTGAACCCAGGACATATGGAAAAGCCTGTGAAACAGAAAGAGGCAGTAGCAGGTAGTTGCTAAAAGATAATAAATGTTGCTTGAGCTGCTTCATTGAAGAATCTGAGCAGGCTTTGTGAAAACGGGTCTTACGCAGAGGTGTTGGTATTGAGGTCGTCTTGCTGCTGATATGCAGAGAAACCTGAAAAACACTTTTGGCCATACTTTATTTTTTATTCATCCTAATTTTGAGAATGCAAGGGAAATTTTTTAAGGAAGAGATTTTTTGAGGCAATAATCCAAGCTCAGGGCAAGACTTCCACTCTGAAATTATGTTCTGTGGTGAAATGCCAGTGAATAGAAGGGGCTGTTCAATGGTAAAAATCAAATATAAGTCTTCTTTGGTGGCAGGGAGGGGAGAAGGGCAAATCCCTGATATTACTGCACTGAAAGAATCTAATTTTGTAGTGATAAGCAGTATGATTTTTTAAAGTGAGTCCTTTTAAGTTTAAAGTTTCATTTAAACACGAAATGATATTATTTTCATTATTCTTGTAACATTGAAATAAGGCTTTCTACCAGGAATAGTAATGAAATACATTTGATTTTTAAACTAATTTTATAAAATAATGAAAAAACATAGCTCTTGTGAGTTAAATACTGGACTATATACAGTAAGATTTAGGATTATTAAACTAATTCAAAGTGCTGTTAAATCCCTTGATTTAGATTATTTCACTGTGTCACTGTCTAATGGAAGCAGAAATTAATCTAGAAGATATAACAAATAAGCTACTTGCACCCCCAGTGTAATATTGAAAATTAATTGTTTTTCTGTATGTATTTTGATCACTTAATCATGTATCTCCTTGCATGCATCCTGCATCTCCATAGAAGTAGGTTTAGGTAGCACTGGGAGGCAGGAGGGAGGATATCTATGCCTGCCTCCCCAGGCTGCCTGGAGAGACAGTCAGGGCCAGTTTCATCAACAAGCCACAGGCCACCATGGCTCTGGCTCTTTGAACTTGTGTAGCAGAAAACTTGGGAGGATGGTGTTATAAAGCAAAAAATAAAGTGCCCACTGAAGTGAAAAATTTAAGAGCTCTCCTGCAAAACTGTAGAGCTACCAAGGGTTCCCTGTTCCTTTTCCCCATCTGCATCCCAGGTGACTTTTGGTGAGTTTCACAAACACCATTGAGAGCTTTCCCCAGCAGGACAGGACACTTAGACAAATACTTGTATGATTAAGCCTTCCCCTAGCTGTGGTTAGTCTCTTTTCAAATGCTTGTTTCCTAGTTAACCTAGCCCATGAAATCTGTGTACTATGGGCATGCTCTTAGCTACAGGTAAGACCATTCAGGAAACTTTGAATGCAGTTATTGCGAAGGAATATCATGTGTAAATTGAGTTCTTTTGATGCAGTGTGGAACATCATGTTCTGTCATAATATACTAGCGGCATGGAAAAAGCGAGTGTTTCTGATAAAGTTTATTGCAATAGTAAATGTTAGAAACAAGTCAGCAGTATTGAGCAGTCCAGATTGTTTTGGAAGCTGCAGGCAGTTTAATGATATATTGCAATTTAAGCAATATATTTTCTGTAATATTTAAAAGCAGAAAATCTAAGTAATTTTCACAGTGTGAATGCATCCTGAAAACATGAAGCAGCCATCATGACTGACCATTGGAAAACAGCTCTGTGTTCAGTCGCACAGTAACATGCCTAAGACTCCTTTAAGGATGGATACCTAAAGGGGTATTGAAAAGGAACACAAAGGTGCTGTTGTTTGGGTATAGGGCACAGGTGGTACTGGGGACCTGCCAATTTCTGATGTGAATGCTCTGAAAGAGTTAACACATGAAAGCTCAAAGACTTAAAAAAAGAATTGCAAAAATTGTTAGAGGCTGCTTTGTGGTATTTATACAAGAAGCCTTCTTTCCTCATCTAATTGCTAAATAAACCATAGTGCATAAAAGTAATGGGAACTTTCATCAGTTTAAAGACATGTTTGCATATCTGGTGATATCACTGACAGGCAGCTAATACAGCTAGGTAGGCCTGGTAGTGCTAGAGATTGAGTAAATATAAACACTTAAGGATGGGAAGCGCTCAGAACAGTAAACGTGACTAGCTAAAACCAGTAAGTAAAGATATCACTGTCAGATGCAAAATTGCAGAAATGTGTATTTAATGTGAACACCCAAAGTAATTGACTCAGCTAGATACGTTGTACAGTGATGCTGTTGGGATCAGCACTTAATGATGCAACTTAAGGAACACTTTTCCTGTAGTAGGTGGGCAGGGAGTCAGTGCTGTGTAAATCATTGATGTCATCCCACGGCTGCTAATACAGGGGATTTGTGAGACCAGAGATCCTGAGACCAACATGTGAGGCAGACATATCCATCCTTGGCTTCCACTGCTGCTGTGGTCGCAGACCACTGAGGTTCTTTTTGTGTTATGTTGTTGAGTCCTGTAAGGAAAGCCTGTTAGTCTGTCAGTCTTCTTTCTGGTGGAGACTGCTATGCTTGAGGATTCTCTTCAGTCTGTTATTTTTAATTATGTATGCCCCAGAGCAGGTATAAATGAATGCTACTAGTGTGTCCTTTAGATGGGGAGATGGGCAACTCATAAATTCAGATGTTGCTCTGTTTCATGTTCAGTCAAATAGACTTTGATGGGTGTAATGTAGCAGCACAAAGGCATTTTGAGTTTTGTGAATGCAGGAAGGAATATTAATTCAGTTCAACTTTATTCCTGAAAAGCCCAGTGAAAAAAAAATAAGAGTTTATCACATACGTTGTTACGTTGTTTTCCTACTTTAGTAAGAGCTAATTCTCTTCAGCTTTAATACAGGATGTAGTAGCTGAAAGGAAGATTTTCCTTTCAGGAAGCTGAAAAGAAAAAGGTGAGAAACTGCAAAGTGAGTTTGTAAGATCATCAACAGAAGTATTTCCTGGGGCTTACATAGGATCCCTTTGGATGAAAGGGGGAGAACTACAGGTACAAGCTAAGTCCCTGCGTGAGGTAATAGTTTGTTTGAAGTGGCATACCAATAAAATTGCTTTTTTTTTTCCTCCCACCTCTTCCATGGTGGGTGGGTATGGAAGAGGGTATGGAAAAAGCCCATCAAAAATGTTTGTAAAGGTTAAGACCTTTATAGTTGTCAGTGACTTTGGGGTTCTTAGGTAAAGGCATCAAATAAGTGGAGTACACACGCTATAGTTATATTATACCATGGGTACTATGTCATTCTGTCGCACCTCACAAACTTAAAAATGTCATGAATTCAAGATGTGTTTCCTTGTATTTATGCAATTGCTCAGCTAAATGAACAGGACATTTTCAATTACAAGGTGCCATTACATTTGTGTGTTCTTGTCATTTATGAAATCAGTGGGTGGTTAATTAAATTGCTCCTTTGGACTCTTCTGAAGGATATGTATTAATTACATTTTAGTGGTGGTATGCATATTTCTCAACTTTTTAATGAGGGTAAAAGTTGCTTACCTCTTCCTTCAGAAATACATGTTGGTTTTGTTTTGTTTTTCTTGAGGTTATATAATATTTTATGGTGGGTTTTTCTTTCTTTCCAATAAAACATCATTATTTAACTGCTCCTTGCAACATGTGGCATCATTATTTGAAATCAGAACTTAAAATCTTAATTTTCCTGCTGCAAAGCACTGCTAACCCTACTAAATCTGTGCGTCAAATCCTATGTTGATGGAGTGAATAGGTTCTTCATTCAGGAGGAGAATAGGCTTCCTTCAGCCATTTGGCCTTTTAAAGACATGGCTCCTGAATCTCACTGCCTTCATCAGTAGTGAGACCAGTGCTGGTGTTCGGGAGTGAGGAGGGAACCTTGCAGCAGCAGGGCTGGGCAGCAGCTTTGCTCTTACCCCCTTTGCAGTGTGGCATTTCACCACACCGTTTCACAGTACTGCCAAGATCCTCATGTTAAAATGTTGGTATCTTAGCAAATGCCATTTCCAGCTATGACTTAATGACACTTGTGTGCCAAAGGAATGTGTAGTATCGATGTGTTGACAGAGGAATGCTGTACCAGGATTGGTTTGTATTGGTTCTCTAGCTGAAATGGTGTATTAGATGCAAATGCTCAAACCCAAAGAAAGCACCCCGTAAATATCCTCAACATCGTAATTTTAGTGCCATTGGAAATATCTCTAGCAGAGGTCAAAAGTTTCCATAGCTCTCTCTAGGCCTTTGAAATACCATCACAGGTTTCATCTCATGGGAAGGAGCAGAATGGGCCTTTCTTCTGACTGGACAATTTATTTAACTGGTCTGTTGTCCTCACCAGGGGTGATGTTTCATCTAGGCCATGCAGCTGTCCTGTGAACCAGACATCAGTCCTCTTCATTAGACTGTTTATCCAAGCCCGTTTGTTTAAGGCCAAGAGAAGAGCAGTCAGGAAAAATAGTTTTGGTACTTTTTCAGATGTGTAATTTACTTTGCAATCATGTTTTCTCAAGTGGAGGGTGATATAAAGACCGCCCTGAAGTCTTCTGAAGCATCCACTGAGACCTCAGCCTGAACCCTTTGCTGCGGGGGCGTACGTGTCTACTACTGATTTATGGTCTTGTTTGTAGGTTTAGGTTTTCCTTTCATCCACTTCATGGGACTAAGTAAGTGAAGGGAGAGGATGGTGTCTTGAAAGATATAGTGGTTATCACATTTAGCTGCCCATAGACTCTCCTGCATGTCATTTGCTTTATAATGCAGTATAATGGCAAAATAATACTTAAGTATTCAATTTGAAGTGGAGTTACTGAATTCCAATATACTGGAGGATAGTGGCTTGTAGTTTGAGTCTGCAAACATGCAGTATACCTAGTACTCAAAATGCAGGAAGCTAGTTAATTTAAAAGAAATCCAGAATACTGGTTGTTTGGTTGTTGTTTTTTTTTAAACTACTTTTTTAAGTGACACAAGCAGAGTAATTTCAGGATGTAAAACTGACTTTCAGCACTGAATACCCCTCTAGATACTGAATTATAAAGCTATATAAAACCTGAGAGTTTTACAGAAAGTATGTGCAGTTTCAACATTTCCTTTATATTTTTTTAAAGCAGAATTTTCTTAAAGAGGGGAGGGGAGGAAAGAAAAATAATGTTTTTTAATGCAATTGTGGGTTGTTTTTTCTTGAAAACATGTTGCTTTGCATAATATTCACAGCACATGGAGAGCATGACAGAGACTGTGTGTTGTAAAAACACCGTGTATGTGGAGTTATTGTAAGTATTTCTGTGTGTGATACCCACACATGCTTGGCGGGTGTGCTTAAAAAACTGTGATGTGCTTGATGTAGTAGCACCGTTTCATTATGCATTCAGGAGAGATTTGTGGCGACATGTTAGCCTGCGGTTAATTTTAGTGTTAGGTTTAGGATTTGAAAAGCACACAGTGTAAGAGAGCACCTGCTGATCTTTTACGCTGGCTCCAGCTCCGGTTAGTATTTACTGAGCCGCAGTTATTAGGGCTTCGCTCTCATTTGTGCGAGGTTAGGTGATTAGGTGAATTTACTGCTGTAAGTAAATCAAACCCCAAGAGCTGCTTAGTGGTTATTTGAGGGGCCTGTCCTGTTTTAATTACCCACCGGTGAATTAATCTGTGTATGCTGGCATGCTGACAGCCTTTTTCCTTGAAGTTCCTCGTTGCCATGTGATATCCCCTCTTCCCAGAACAACAGTATATTCTTCTTTTCCTGTGTGTTGGGCAGGTAAGCTGTGCTCCCTTCTCACTTCTGTGGGATGGAACGGTAAGAAATACAGACTAGAAAGGTGATGAAGGGAAGGGGCTGTTGTGCTCTGTGCTGCAGGTTTTGTAATACATCCTCAGTGCCAGCTGCCGAGGAATCATACCTGGGTGTTTCCGGGGCTCCGCTTTGCTTTTTAAAGGCGCTGCTCTTCACAGGCTGGGTGCCGAGTGTTTGTTTAATTGCAGGCTAGACCCTGTGACAGGAATTACAAACCAGAAACGATGGGAATGCTTTTGATACGGCTCATTTCAAATACGTAGGCTATTCTAACCTGAAGTGTAAAGTGAGTCTCTCTTGAATTAGCTGCTTTGTGTTTTTTTTTAAAAGATACATATATATATATATATACACATATATATGTGTGTGTGTGTGTGTGTATATATATATATATTCATTTCTCTTTCCAGGTTTTTTCCTAAATTGTACAGTTCTCTGATATGTTGTATTTAACAGGTTGATGCTTTGCAAAATGTTGTGGTCAGGAATCTTAAATTTCTCTTGCATGAGTACAAAGGCTTTTTCTGGTGATCTGCATGTATGCATATGAATTTTTACAGGTTAAGATTTTAGCTCTGCTCAGTTGTAAAATTTAACTTTAAAAGCACATTTCATGATCTACATGAGATTTCTGACATCCATCAGAAGGTGAGAAAGAAGGTGAAGTGAAATGAAACATTTTTGCTGATACAAGCAGAGGTCAGTATATTCTGGCTGATATTAAACCAACATCCTCCTTTCTCTTGGCTATCTGTATTTTATAAATGCATGAGATGTGTATCGAGAGGATGGCTGGGAAATAAGCTCTTAAATGTGAAAGCTCTTTGGTCTCCTAGGATACGTATGTAGTAATAGTTGTGCAGTTATCCATAAGGTTTTCCAGTAGGCATCCTAGAAACCCTGGTAAACTTCCAGGTAGCCTTTATAACCACCTTGCAAAAAAAGGCTTCTCATTTTGTTGAGCATTGTGCAGGGCATGCAACTTTATGTAAAACAAGTCCTTTGGTTCAAACTACTTTAAAAGCAAAAAGGGATGATTATACTTCTGAAAAACAGGATGAAAAGCAGAATATCAGTTGTGCATTTGTTTCTTCTTTTTACTAAATCATTTGCTTTCAGGATTTCTTGGTAGAAAAATAGAAGTTAAGAGCTGTAGAGTGTAGGTATTTCGAAACAAGTGTACTTAAAGTTTTCAAGTGGAAATGTGAAATGTTTTCCCAGAAAAATAATTCGTATTTTGCTGTTTTTGCAGGCTTTGGGGAGGGGAAGGAGGGAGAGAGAAAAATGGGAGAGCAAAATGAGGCGTTAGGTCTGTGTGTTAGGAGGGGTTTTAAGTGACAATTTGAAATTGTTGGTAAAGGTTCAGTGGTTTTGTTTGTGTATTTTCTTACCCTGAGCATGCTATGTACCAGTGTTTACAATAATTGTTTGGGACAGGGTTTTATAGCTAGTTCATTGCACGCTTTGACCCCCTATTTGCAACTAAAATAGGAATCTCTGAGCCAAAGCATCCCCTCGGGCACAGTCACAAGTCTGAAGGGAGTCTGGAGGGCACAGGAGAATGTGGGTCTCCAGCCAGCCGGAGCCCCAGCAGACCTGCTGTTCCGAAATCAGGCATCCAAAAAAATCCATCTTGTATTGCATGTGGGGAAGGCTGCAGTGATTTGTTTTCATTTACTTAGTAAAAAAAAAAAAAACAACCACAAAGACTCATTGTAAACCCTTTTAGCTTTATATTTACTTCAATTTAGTAGTAGGTATTGGCTGAAGCTAAAGCAACACAACATGCTCTAGCAAGAAAATAAGTGTCAGTTCAGAAACTAACCTTGATGAAACTTTATGTTCAGTTAAACTGGTCTGTGTGGACAAGCAGTGAGTCACAGTTCATATATTTCCACTTCTGACATTTATAAAGGGACATGTATGGAAATGGCTCTTTTTTGCCAAAGTGTGCTATATTACTGCAGTAGCTTCCTAGTGTAACTTCTTGGTTCTTTTAAAGGTTTCACCTTTTCCATCTTAAAATTGTTCAGCTAGGATGGCCTTTTCAGGACTCTTTCCTTTTCCCTGTATGTTTCCTTTACATTCACTCAATATATGGAAGCAGATTAGTTGCTTGGGATTGTATTGTTTCTGTGTTCTCATCCCATCTGACTGATAATAAGAGACAGTGTTGCTCAAAGTCTGCTGCTTTTAAAGTAAGATGTCTCCTTTGAATGAAAATCTCATCATGCTGTTGACCACACTCCTAGTTTTCGGATTGCACGCAGAAGGGACAGGATGAAAGCTTTTAATTACCCTGTTTGCCCACCTCTTGCAGGTGAATTTCTGACTAATTCCTTGAATCCCTGTTGCTGCTGATGGGAGCAGAGAAGCTTCAAAGTATGTGATTTCCAATACTCCATCTGCTATATGCTAGTGCCATTGTATTAAGCTAACCTGCCCTAATCAACACAACTGCCATTACTGTTTCTTCTGTGTGAAGGGTAGGCAGGGGTCTACAGCAGCACTTGGGGTCCCATCATCTTAGTGCACAGCACTGCTCCCCTTTCATGAAAAAGAGATAAATCCCATGGGAACGTGAATGTTTATCTCAGAGACAGCATAATCTGTTGGGTTTGTTTATATGGCTTCCAGTGCAGTAGCAGCATTGTCTGCGATGGTTTCTGGCTCTTGGACAACATAACAATTAAAAAAAAAAAAGAGGTTTATAAACTTTAAAAAAAGTTTCATCTGAGTGTCTGGCATAAAACATGTGAAAGTGTTTAGCATGGGTTAGGTTACAAAAGTATGGAAATAAGCAAGAGTTTGAATTTTTTATGTCTGTGTACCTAACCTAACTTGTTCAGAAGTGCTTGGTTTGGGAAAATGAGCATTGTGGTTAGGGAGTGCAAAGAAGATAGGTACTCTGACGCCTGAATCATCTGTCTCTTAGAGAACTTTATCCAAAAGCACTGCTAATGAAGTAATGCCCTTCAAAGCAAGACTGGTATTTTCAGTGCTAGCTCATAAGGGTTGAATACATAGAATAAATGAGGAAGTTAAAATTGTATCATCCCCCACAAAATCTCACATGCAAAATTTTGGCGTGCTGAGAAGAGATTGGACAGGGAGGAGGAGGAGAAGGTTGGCTCCTTCCCAATGTAGTATGCTTCTGTCAGCCTCTATTGCTGGAACCATTTTGACCGCGGATACAGAAAAGTGGTGCCTGAAGTTAGGAATCTGAACGTCCTACCTGGTGGGGCTTTTCAGATCATCTCTCCTTTCCCACTGTCGTCCCAAAATGTGGTGAACCAGAATTCCCTACTGATGTGAGTAAATGTCTTCTGTATCTTGCAAATTCATGATGAAGTATCTGAGAACTGAAATGCATGTTTCTTTCTTAATGTTAGATCTTTGTTTTCCTAACAGCTCTGTTTTTGTTTGCTAGGTGAGCTTACCAGTTAGAGCCTGGATGGTTCCCCATCCCAGCAAACTCATCCTGACCCATCTCCCTGTTTGGTTGTAGAAGTAGCCTTCTCTGAGCACTTAACCCTCTTGTACTTTTACTGGCCAATTTTATTCTAGTTTATTTCTTTATATTAATATATCTGTTATAGATAATTTCTGCATATGGCTACCAGTTTGGTGTTTCACATACTTGCATGTCTTTAGTATTTTTTTTATTCCTTTGACATTATTTTAATTTGTACTACTCCCTTTGAAGGATCTTCCATTTGTCTGCCTTTGTTTAGGAATCTTGGGTTTTTTTAAACAAAGAGAACAAGACTACCAAGGAAAGCAGCCAGAAATGCTGTAACAGCAGTTCAGTACTCACTCCTCCACATTATTCATTCTGCAAGGGAGAGGTAGAAGATTGCTTCTTAATATTTAGCTCCTATCACTCATTTGAGAATACATACCAGGACCTGTTGACCTACTGTGTGTTACCTATGCATCTTTGCTAACATTTTCACTTGAATCTTAAAGGACTGTTTTTCAACAGTTCTCCTACTGAAGTACTTTCTTCATGAGAGCACTAACAAGATTCAGGGCACACGCTGCAGCAGCCAAACTTTGCAGCTCAGGCAGATAAATAACTGCCTGGTAAAAGCCTTCCTATCAAATAGGTGCTCAAATTCTACTTCTTAAATATATATATGTGTGTATGTATATATGTATTTAACATGAACTCATAAACAGCCGCAAATACAGGGGATAGAGAAATGTGTTAGAAGTGTGGGAGTTTTTTGTTGGCTTTTTTTTTTTTATTCAACAGACATCGTCTCTTTTCTTGGTGGCTGTGGAATTACAAGGGTTGAACTGGAGAATATATAATTCCTAAAGCTGGACTAAAAGCAAATGCAGTGCTGTCTCTTTCCATATTCTTTGTCTCTGTCAAATCTGTCCAACCAGACTTGACTTTACATAGTCAATGTCCACTTCCCTTTCTGAATCCTGTCTGGAGGCCCCAGGTCAAGTACTAGTCTACTGTGTATGTAAAAACCTGTTTACATACAAAATATTTAAATGTTTTTTATTTAAGATAATATTTGTATATTTAAGACTGCAGCTTCTAGATCCAGCATGTTCTTGTTATGTAAATTCTGATGATGTGTGAAGTTATTTACTTTCAGGATCTGTGAAGAGTACATCTGATGTACAGTACATGTACATACAGAGAATGTAAGCAGAAGGTCTTAAAGGTTTTACCTTCTGACAAGCATCCTACAAAATATTATGGGGGTATTTTGTATGCGTATGAAAGAGCATGAGGACTGATTGCACTCTGCCTTTTCTGTGTGCTCAAAGCTCAGTCAGGCAGCAGGCTGTGAAAATAACCTTTTTACAAACATCAGAAAGAAAGGTCTCACTGGAAGTTAGGTGGAAATTAAGCTAGGTACAGCAGCAAAAAGAAATATCTTCAGCAGAGTTAACAGAGAGAGGAACAGCCATCACCCTGAAGCATTACAAGTGAAAGAACTTGTGGAGTTAATTCAAGTGACAGCTAGCGGGTGGCATCCTAACATCATTCCCAGGCACAGGTAGGGACTACTCAAGAATGGCAGTGCTTTCATGACGAGTCACCTTCCTGCCTAGGGGTGGCTGGAGCCAGCACAGTTTTCTCTGCTCCCTGATTGCCCTGGGCTGCAGACCAAGCAGGGTAGTTGTGCAGGTGGACCAGTCACTGCATGCGGTACCTCTGCTCACGAGCAAGTAACGTCTCCTGGATAATTTTGTCTGCATGTAGGTAGTTAAACACTTTTGACTGGAGGCCTGAAGGGTTTTATTTTCCTTTTTGGAGAGTCCCCATGCAGTGGCATTAGTTTTCTTCCATTAGGAAGAAAATAAGCAGTCTTTAGGCAGAGCACACCAGTTTAGGGGGTTGCCTTAGCTCTTCAAGTGATGCTCCTGAGCTGCTGTCATGCTGTTTGACCTTTGGTTGATGCTGGAGGCTGAAGCTGCAAACCTTCTGTCTAGACCATCCTCTACATCATTTCAGCTGTGCTGTCAGGTTTCTTCTTCTGGCCATGGGCTCCTCACAACTGATGGGCACTTGCTTCCATGGAGGACTCTGCTTTCCTGCGGAACAAGGACAGCATGTGTCTTACCATTTATCTGAGTCATCTCTAATGTGTGTCATCTTCGCTTCATCTTGCACAGATCTTAGAAATCCTTGTTTTGAGAGAGGTTGTCCATTTTGTTAGCTTGGTAGGGGGTAGCTTCATTTTTTTCATTATATTTTTGAGCTAAAGAACTGCCTAATAACACCATAGTTTACCTTTCAAAATAGCTTTCCACCATCACTTGGGTTGTGGTTAATGGGGGAAACCAGCTGTAACACGTTAGGCAAGGTAGCGCATGCCTGAAGGAAGAGAAGGGGCTGGTGTTTCTCCCTGAAAAGTTAGTCCTGTGATTTAACTACCTAGAAGGTGCTTTCATCCTTCTTTCCACCCCTCCACCCCCAGTTTCTCTCTGTCATCAAAGCCATTTTGTGATTAATCCAAGTGTTGTCTCCCTGAATTTTCTCCATGTACACCTGTAGCGATGGGGGCTGGTGATACAGAAGAGCATAAAAAGGGAACATAGCTCACCGCTTCCTTATTTTCTTTGCATTGCTTCAGCTCCTTAAAATCTGAATTAATCAAATGAAATTCTCTTTGTGCATATCCAGGAATGAGCTACGTTTAATCTAGTTAAGTGTTTTCTGTTCATCCACGAAAGTCCCCATTTCATGGCAAAGTGTGCAGGGGAGGGCTTTCCAGAAGGTTTAGCATCTTGATGGACAGCTTTGTGCTGCCTTCATCTCTCCGAACAGAAAGGGTGGCACATATGGCAAGGGCTGGTGGACAGATTGCACTGCAGAAAATAACCATGGTGGATACGCAAATGTTTTACTCTTTCTTGCCTTTCTCCTGTGCTCCATCCGTGAGAAGAAAGCGTCACTAATTGCCTCCTTATGTGGATTTTTGGCTTTTGGGGTAGTGTTTTTTGCTCTCTCTGGATATAAAACCCCACCTGTTACAGCAGCAGGAATGAGGTATGGCTTTTGTCACTCTCTTTGCGCTAGGAAAGAGATTTAGCTTTGGCTCTACTGATAGGTAAGTGTGGGTTATTTTCACTTACATTTCATTTTGCTGTTCTAGATATTTTTTTTCACTGCTGCAAAAATCCCAAAATGGGTTTAGGAGCTTGAAGGAGGTTTCATGCAGATATTTTTATATATGCTCAGGCCTCAAAGTTGCAAACCTGCTTGGTTGTTGGGAGACCTGGGATCATCTTGTTGTCTCATGTTTGGGGGGGGGTCCTGTGGTGGGGTGGCTTCTGACACCGAGAAACAGGGCCTTCTCTTTCCACTTAGAAGAAAATCGAATGTACCTGCAGAAAATCAGATGTACCCACAGCAAATGGATTTTCTTGCAAATTGTAAAGGCAGCCCCCACTTCTGTTGAGGAGCAGGATGGCAGAGAAGGGCAAATACATGTCAATGAGACTTTGAGTAGGGTGGGTAGAAGTGGCTGCTGTGCCTGCAGAGGAAAGGATGCAAGTTCAAGTTCATTCTTCTCCAGCGTTCAGGCTTCCTGCAGGTCAGGAGAGTGGCTCAGCCATCCAAACCTGGGTAGCTCTCATCTAGCTTGGCTTGTGTGTCTGTCTTCTTCCTTTTAGAGCGCTCCTGTTGTTTAGTAGCAATATGCAGAGTTTAATCTTTAGATGCGTAGATGTATCTTCGTTAAAGATTCATACTCTTGTCTCCTTTTCTTCTATTCTGAGATGATTTATCAGATGGAACTCTGTATTTTTTATAAAGAATGGGTATTTCATTGCAGAGACCTCCATAGGGTGACAGTTGTCATCTTCCCTGTTCAAGGCCGATTTGACTATAGTAAAGCTATTTTAATCTTCTGGTCCCAAAATAGAAGCTATTCCATTTGTGTCATAGAAAATGGCTGTCGGATGATCTTTCCGTGTTTGAACAGAACCGTCTGTCCATTTATTTTATCTCTGGGCACTGTGTCCTCTTTCCCTCTGTCACCCCCTGAGGTTGTTCATGCCTGGGCTTGAGCTGCTGGTTTGGAGCAGCAGGCATCATCATCTTCTTTCCTAAGGTCGGATGGTCTTGTGCTTCCTCTCTGTTTATGTCTCTTTGCTCCTCCCTGGTGGGATGGTTGCTTAGACCCCTTATATGTCAGGACTCAGGGCAGAGCAGAGGTTCTTCCTGCCGGTCCTCTTATTGGGCCATGTCTCTTGCATCTGATCTACAGCGGCGGCCCTTAATGTTGTGATGGTAATTAAAGCCCATAGCCCCCTGTTGCCATGGAAACACAGCACTCCACAAATACTGAACACAACTTACGGTTCTATTAATTTTCCCAAACACTCCTTATTCACCAGATTTAAGCAGGGGTTTGTTTCGCAGCCTGGAAAAACACGGTACTCCAGGAGTACCCAGCAAGGGGAATGTGTGTGCCTATCTGTTTTAAGATACTGCATGTAAAAACCCACATCCCTGTGGTGAGGAAGGAAAACTATCACCTGTGACCTGTTGCCTTTGTGGTGGTGATGCCACATCAACATCTGGTGTAGGGCTGACACCTTGCTGGGTGGGTGTTGCTTTGATGGAGCAGAAGGATAAACATAGAGGCAAAAACATAGTCTGCGGAGAGATGGTTTTACTGCAAGGCCAGAGTTGCCTGATTGTGGTTCAGTGGAACAAAGTCACCATTCAGGCAAAATATTATTTAGTTAGAATATAAAAATTCCATTCATTCAGCTGAATGACTTAAGAAAACGTGGAAAATACCTGGTCATTGGCACAAGAAATAGGTGTACTGGATAACTGGCATGCAGCGACAGTGTGGCTGCAGCATTAGCAGAAAGCTCTCCCAGTTTAATTCTGTTCTCTGCCCATCTCTCGTAGTCTTTTTCCTGACTTTCAGCTGCCAGATGCCATCTTTTGACAACATTATCAGTTGTCTGCATTTTCAAAAGACCAAGAGTCTAACAGGATTGCTGCCTCAAACTTGGACTAGAATCGAATTGGGGTTTGGTGTTTGAAGACAGTGCAGCCCTCAGATATTGGTATAATTAACATGGATATTGTAAAGTCACTACAAGTTGCTAGTTCTGCTTCACTTGTTTGCTGTATGGCTTTAATATTAAAGCAGAGATTGTATCTAATGAGCTAGGTCACGCTCATTGGAAAATGTGGAATAACACTTTTCCCCTCTAGTGCTGTGTGTCAGCTATTTATTCTCATCATGCTTTTTATTACAGTTTCTGCTATCTTTTATTCTTGCACTTGAGCTAGGGTCTGCTTTGAAAACAGTTATGAATCATCAGTCTGATGCTGTAATTCCTGTGAAGGATACTGGACTGGTAACTAAGGGCTACTGTTTAATTGCTTATGATGGGTTTTAAGCAGCGGATGTAGCCACTTTCTAGGTTCCTTCTCCTGGAGCTTGCATCGATCCATTCCTGGCTGCTAAGAGATCCTGTTCACAGCACTGGTGTTTGAACAAGGCAGGGGGTTTGGGTACCCTGACATCATTCTTGGCTGGTGTGGGAGCTCAGGTGCCATGGCCATGGAGAACGCACCTCAATAATCCTGTGACATTTTAAAACTAAGCTAGCCTTTCCTGAAATCTGGACTGATGAGTGTACTGTTGTTCAGAGTTATTGATCGATAGATGTTATGTGTTGCCTTACAAGCTCAAATCTGTCTGACCAGGAATGGGCTGCCGGAGTTTAGGGTCTTATGAAACCTCCACCATAGCTGTAACAATTTCTTTCCATGCCCTCCCTTTCCCCACTGTGGAAGGTAGGAAAGGGGTATGATGAAGCATTCCTGTGCCTCCGGAATGAGAAGCAACCAGCACCCATTAGCCTTGAATTGAGAGGAAATACAGGTGGACATTTTCCCACCTGCAGTTGGTTTAAGCTACACAGTGGAAATTAAACATTGATTCAGTGTTTAGATAAATTGTGGTGGGAAAATGTCCATTCTGGCATACAGAGTTATTATCCACAGAACTGAGAGATCTGCATCCTAGGTTTTGGGATAAGGGATACCTGAGTTGAGCAAAGGAACAGGGGTGTCATTCATCAGAGGGTTTTTTTGACCTTTGTTTTTGATTGAGGAAATTGCAGAGGATAGTAAGCAAAATAGGAAATTGTGGTATATAAAGATAAGTTTTAGTTTGTTAGGTATTTTCCTGGTTGGTTGCTTCTGAGGCATAGTCAGGTTTTTTGGTACAAGTTTGAACAGTCACTTAAGGACTCTAAATCTCTGGGATTTTAATAAAAGAATTTAAAAATAAATTACTTAAATCTGAGAGCAATCATTGCAGAGCACATATTTCCATTAATTTCAAACTGAAGCTAGTGTTATTTGTGACTTATGTAAAAAAAGACAACCATAGCAAAAAGGCCAAGTTCCTGCTACAGTTACAGTTTACTTGTGCTTTGGGTTTTTCTTCTTCAGTGCCCATTCAGACAGAAGGAATAAACATAATGAATCCAGATGTAGGTATAAATCCTGACATCTTATGCTTCCATAAAAATGTGTCAAGCTTCTCTAAGTTGAATCAGTAAGTCAGAGATAGTGGAGGCCTATGGACAAGGCTAGCTTTTCCAGCCTAAAATAGCTCTCATGCACACTCCACTTCAGAAGATGAAATAGGAATTTGCACAGTTGGGTGTCCAGTCTTGCCCACTTCCCAAGTGGACTGTGTTTTAAAACTGAAAGCAGGGCACCACCTGTACTGTTTGGCTGTTGTAATGAAGTCCCGGGAGAATGATTTCTTAGGGAATTACATGACTTGAATAACAGGCCTGGTGGGCTCTTCTACTCTCATTATATTTTTAATAGTTTTGACTATTTTTCTTGTTTACAGCTCTCCTGAGATGATATCATCCTGTGGAGCTGCTCACCTGCTATGATAAGAGATACAGAAAATAATGTAAGGGATGCATAAAGAGGGTTGAAGAAAGGTGTTATAAATGACAGTGCTCCGGTATTGTGGGTTTCAAGGATATAGTTCTTTACATCAGTGAAACGTCTGCCATCCCAGTTGTTGCTCAGACCACAGATACTGTGTCTGTGGACTTTGTAAATCAGTTGATATTTTGTACTGGGAACAGCCTGTAAAAAGGCTCGGCAATACAAATCCTGGTGACTGATTCCTCAGTTATGGAACAGCTTCCTCCAAATGCAGCACAGCAATGAAGGAAGCAGGCAGCAGTGTGAAAGTGGTGGAATCTTGATGGGCTTTTTCTGAGTGATGGTAGTAGGTGGCTTGTTTTTAGTTTTTTAATCTTAATGTTGTAATACACGATCTGTTTTTCCTGCAGCTCTGCTGGCAGTGAGGTGGTGGAAGGGTGGTCACGTCAGCTGTGGAAAAGGTGGTGGTTAGTTTATAGGGTATTTATTGATGTTTAAGCTAACAGGGCAGTGGTAGACCTGGGGAGCAGCTAGAGGTGGTGTCAACCACCAGCAGAAACAGCCTGCAGTGGGTCCTCCACAAAAAAGCACAGCCTGAGGGCGCTTGTCCCTGCATTTGCAGCAGGGATGGGGCAGTGGTAGGAACAAGTCTGCTCACCACTTTTGGTGGTGGGCAGCAGTGACTGCCTGTGTCTCACTGAGGACAAATTCTTGTGATTTCAGTAAACAGAGCTTGTCTCTGCATAGACGTTTCCTAAGAAAGAAGGCTTGTCATGATAATGGGAACGTGGCAGTGAAAGCCTGATCACTCAGTAACTTTTCTTACTTTACTTTTTGTTCCAAATTTATAATAAGCTGTTCGAAAAAAGTTTTCAACTCTCAATAGGGTTTAGTTACAGCCTTTTAAAAGAGTGGTACAGTTATCTTTGTAGCAAGTAGATAGTTGAAGTGTCTCATGTATTTACTGTATAACACTGCCTGGTGCTCTGAAGAGACTGTCATGTGAGCCAGGTAACGTTCAAAGGATATAAATGCTAGAAGCCTTCAAGAAGGTGAATTCAGGATGCTCACTGTCAAGGGTCTGTAACTGCAGTGCATAGAATGGTTCCTGAGGTTTTCCATAGCCTTGCTGATGTAGGACTCGCTCTTTTCTTGGGACCTTGGTTACTTGGAGAAGGAGCAGGAGTCCTGGTCATAGTCAATAGTAGGGGTGGGTCTAGCATTTTGTCAATGCACTCTTAAAATGGCTTTCTCTGCCAGTTCTGCATGTCCCTTTCCTCTGACCTGATGGCTGGTATTGCAGGTACCCCTAAGTACCGTATGACATGAGCCATGTGTTCCTCTCCTGGTGTTCTATAAGCAGCAAAATAATTTGGTAAAGTCACAAATTAATGCAGTGTTTTTCTAGAGCGTTTATCTGATTTATATTGCATTACATAAAGAACAGCCATTAGATGAGTCTCATCCCTTCTGTGTTAATCCAGCAGCATGAAGGCAGAGCGAGAGTGCTGCGGGTTGAGCATGAGGGCCCCATGTGTCTCTCTCTTCTTATCTGCTCTCCAATCTTTGAACTCTTACATAATACATTTAAGACTGGGTTTTGAGTAATCTCTCTTGGGGTCTCATTTTGCATTCTTAGTCTCTAGTAACAAAGAACTGCTGTGTTCTTCCTTCGTGGAAATCCTTTCCAGAAGGTGCACATTATCTACTACAAGTCAGGACGATGAGCATCAATTTCCATGGCAGAATAGAATCCTGGATTACAAATTACTATTTAATCCTTTTTGCGTCAATGGGTATAACAATCCTTGTAAAATGGGCTCTAAGTCTTGTGCTTGGCTGTGTGAGGTTAAGGCGCAAAAAACAAAACAGAGGTTCTCTTGAAAACTAAGACCTAGTGAAATGCGTGTGTTCTGCATGAATTTCAGAACATATTTATGACTACGTTTCAGAAGCTAAAAGTAAAGATGATGGGCTGGTACCTAGACTAGCAGTTTTCATTGCTCCGTATGTTTGCTACTACTCTGGGAAAATACAGCAAGTGTGTGTCTCGAGTGTTGCTTACTCAACTGCAAGAAGGAATTTAGACACAAAATAGGCATTGCTCAAATTAGATTTCTTTTGTTATCCCCCATGGATGAGAACATTTACCAAAACTAACAAATGAGGAGGTCTCTTAAGAATGTGAGAAAATCTTTCATTTTCTGAATCATCATGTTACGAGTGTCAAGCAATGTGATTTTGTAAGGGAGAAAAGGGTAAATAAGGTTGGGAGGGGTAAGGATTTAGTGTTTGAAGTTGCAGATGGTGGCTGCAGAGTTTCCTGACCACACAGCTATTTTAAGAGGGGCAAAGTTTAGTAGCTTGCAAAGTTTAGAAAATACATCCCACAGCGACCCGCCTACAGTCCTTTGACTGACATGATTATTGTAACATTGAGTATGCTGTCATTTTGTTAGATAACAAGTAAAATAGGTTAGTTGTTAGGAACCAGTAGCTTCATATGATTAGTTTATTCCATATTTTTATTACGGGTCTCTGTACTAAATCAAATGTGGCATATTGGATAGAATCAGTCCCTCCTTCTGTGAAAACTTGAAGGTAAGTGATGACATATATGCAATATTACTAATGAAACAAGCAGGGTAAGCAGTTTGTTGCTATTATTTTTAATGCAATGTACTTAGAACTTTTAACGTGTAATATTCTACTTTAATAGTCAAAATCCCAAAAAGAGAGTAGGGACAGATTAAAATCAGTCTCATAGTAAAGAACACATTTAATTACTTAGTCATATAACCATTGTTGCACAATGGGGTATTTTTGCACTAGATGCTAATTGCACGTTTCTAGTGTGACATTGCATAATGCGGTGTCCTTGCTGTCACAAACTGGTCATCTTGCAGGTGAAAACTGTGCAGTGCAGCAGCTGTTAGGAAGCCATGAAACCTTTATGTTGTAAAAGGAAAAATACTGATAGATTTTTTTTCTTTGTTTTTTTTGTTGCTTGCTTCTGTGACAAATTTACACAAAACAGGGATATTCTCTTAATGTATCTAGCTTTTGTGTTTTGGTAAATCCAGACAAAGTCAAAAGTTCGTATAAGAACCTCAATTTGCATAATTAATGCAAAATGGATAATTCTCATTTCTTTATTTGTTGCAGAAAATGGCACCTTACTGAAGAGCATAAGTCACGCTGGAAGAAGGTGACTTATGCTCTGAGCTTTAAGTGAGCAACCCCATCTTATGAGGAGAAGGATCTGTCAGCCTTCTTAGTTCTACAATGGGGACTTCAGGTGACGACATGGCTTCGGTGGAGCAGAATGCCTCCTTGAACCCTCTGTGCTTCGAGTGTGGCCAGCAGCACTGGACAAGGGAGAACCACCTCTACAACTACCAAAATGAAGTGGACGATGACTTGGTCTGCCACATTTGCCTTCAGCCCTTGTTGCAGCCATTGGACACTCCCTGTGGACACACTTTCTGTTACAAGTGCCTAAGGAACTTTCTGCAGGAGAAAGATTTCTGCCCGCTGGATCGAAAAAGACTGCATTTTAAACTCTGCAAAAAATCCAGCATTCTTGTTCATAAACTGTTAGACAAGCTGTTTGTTTTGTGCCCCTTCTCTTCCGTGTGTCAGGAAGTCATGCAGCGATGTGACCTGGCAGCCCATCTCAAAAACAGGTGAGTGGTTCAGATGCTTGCACTGCATATTCCTTACATGCTTGGTAGGCCAGTTTGTGCAGCAATAGGAATTGGAGACAGGAGGGAGGAGAGGGTTGGTAGTGGTTTTTAAATTCACAGTAAAAGACCATAGGAAATGGTCAGTCTGTAACTGTGCACAGCTAAAGCACTGGATCCCCTTTTGGACACCAGAAATAGTGTAGAAGACCTGGAGAGAGCCATGGGGAGAACATGATTCATTAGAGGTCTCAAAACCATGATTTGAATGGAAAAGTTAAAGAAAATGGGGGCTGTTTATGTGTGCTAGGAACAAATGAGATTTAGTTTAGATTTTAGGAAAAAAGGCTTTATAATGGTCTGGCGCTAGCACAGATTGCTTGGGTGGTGGCTGTATATTCCTTAATTTCGGAAGTGTGTATGAGCGTGTTAAACCAGGCTTTATCAGGAACAGTTACAGCAGAATTGATTCTGCTTTGGGGTAGGTAGATGGAGACGAGGTCTCTCTCAAGACTTCTCCAGGACCTATTTGTTTTTAAAAACTACCTTTTTACTGAACAGGGTGATTGATGGTGTGTCCTGCAAGCCTGATGTAGTTTCCAGGGGGTTTTGTTTGGTTGTTTTGACTGCTTATGGAACACTTCCAGCACCCTGTTAATCCAGTAGAAACTCATTACTTCACACCAGTGGGAATTTCTGGTGCAGCTTAAGTGAGCGTTTTTGTGTCAGAGAGATACATTACAATGCTACCCTCACCTAAATGTTCAGGACCTGATTTTGAACTGTTAATAATTTTATAGTCCTTATGATTCCTGTCCTACTCTAAATATTTAAATATTGAAAGGATGACCATATAGAAAGAGGGAAATAGGATTATTATTGTAAGGTTGGACCAGATGGTCCTGTAGTTCTCTACGCTGAAGCCACCTGACTCTTGCAGGCTCCTCATATCGTTGGGTGTAAGAGAAAAATGTGCATCAAAGCCACTCTTTTATCTTCTGCTTTTTCCTGAGTCTACTGTGATTCCCAAAGCTAGATCACTCCTAGTGCCTCCTTTTCTTTCTTTTTTTTCCTCCATTTTTTTTTTTTTTTTGCTGGAAAAATTAAAACCAAGACCCAAACACTCCACTTTCCAAAGCAGTACTGTGTTTTATTTTGCATTGCAGCTGTAAATCTTGCCAGAATTACTGCTTAAGGTCACTGCTGGCAGTTTTATGAGCAATAGCAAAGGCATTTGGGTTGCTTGTCTGCAGTCTTTGCTTAAATTCAGCTCCTGCTTGGAAAATTATTTAGTGCAACTGGTTTGAAGCTATTTGGTGTGTTTGCTTTTATCAAACCTCTAGACTGGGCAGAAGCTGATGGCGTAAGTTACAATGAAATCTTTCTTTTCAGGAGTCAGTAAGCAAATGTGTTTTTTGAGCCCCTACTGTTATTCCATGGAATATACTGTAAACTACATCTTAATTTTGTATGAAAGCTCTTTTTATCTGCAGAGAGGGATTGCTGCTGGTGTTCCAAGAAGTCAGCTTTTAAATGAGAAACCCAGCAGACTTGGCTGTAGAAAAAAAATTGAATCAAAATCCATTTTCTTCTCTGTCTGATATAGCTTAAGAGAACACAAAGGTGAAAACTTTGCTTTGTCACCATCCAGAATTGAGCAAAAGCTGGTGCTGGAGGGAGGAGAGAAGTGAGTTGATGAATATAAGGAGAGCTCATTTTACATCCCAACAACTGCCCTTTGAGTTTCCCAGTAAATAACATTTCTTGGTTGCTTTATCTGGTTGTTTCAGTATCTCTATTCTTGAGCATCTTGATTCATTAAAGAAACTAAATAATTTCTGGAAATTCTAAAAAACATTCCTGCTTTTCTTCTTGCTCCTAGCCAGGATATTCTGACTTTGTAGGTAGACATGAAATGCTGTTCCTGTAGGATACATTTCAGCCCTTTTTTATGCAATTTGTTCTATGAGAGTGAATTTCCATACCCATAAAACCAATCTTCAATACTTGTTTTGATCCCGAGATGCTCATCTGTGTACATAACCTCTTACAAGACTTAGTCCAAAATGCTCTTTATCCCAGGTATTCGGCAAAAACAGTATTAGTGAAGGTGTGAACCTTTAGGGATTTATTGGCCCTTGTTAACCGGTACAATTGCTGTATGATTTTACTGTTTGTAAGTAATAATAAAGTCCTTTTACATTGCAGTTGGAAATGAAAAATCTCCTTACAGATGTGCTAGAATGCCAGTCTGGGCTTTGCTGCTTGGTAGGAAGCATATAGGATTCTTCACTATGAGGGTGTGAGCAAGTGAAACAGGTTGCCCAGAGATGATGTGTCTGCCCCATTTCTGGAAGTGTTCAAGGCCAGGTTGGATGGGCCTTTGAGCAACCTGGTCTAGTGGAAGGTGTCCCTGCCCATGGCAGGGGGTTGGAATTAGATGATCTTTAAAGTCCCTTCCAACCCAAACCATTCTGTGATTTTGTGATTCTCTGATTTGGCATGTCCTGAATTAATGTCTCCACCAGACAACTACTTCCCTGGTGATGCAGTTGTACAATACCAAGCTAAAGTCGTAGTCTGTTGCAATTACTGGTTAAGGTGGGGAAGAATCTGGAGTTTTTTCCTTTAGTGCCTTGTAGAGCCCTGCACAAAAGGGATTCCTCTGAGCTGAGTCGGTGTGCTCAGGAGGCTGCTTACATTTCTTCATATTAGCCTTTGAAATGATAATTAAATATCATTGGCAAAAATAAGCCTCAAATCTATTTATATTTCAAGCAATGACTTTCATCAGCTGCCAGGTAACGACATGCTCTGTGAATGAGGGTGGAGGAGGACCTGGCTGTGGTTGGGAAGGCTTTGACAGAAATGGGACACTTTCAGGGCTGATTTTTGTTCCATCCTGGTTTGATGGGAGTTTAAAAAAGAACAAACCCATGGTTTGTTTTGCCATCTACAGCAGATCCTTTGGGACCCACAGGCCTTTTGAGCTGACTGAATAACAGTCAACAGCACAGTGTTTTGGTAGAAGGTATCCAAGTATCTGATTCACAGAAGTAGTCTACTAAGGCTGGACTCCGCCATTCAAGCTCAGTGGGATGAGAGCGTGGTCCTCTGACAGTGCTGGTTTTGAGCTGTTCATTCATCTCTGCTGAAAAATCACCACTCCTGTAGCAGAGCAGTTTAGGGACAGCAAGGGTGTGCATTTCTGGGAGGCTTTGTCCTAAACTCTTGTGGATCAGCGTGGGAGAGCACATCTGTCACAGCTCCCATTAGACAACGGGTTTCCTCTCCGTGAGCATTTACCCCTTGCCGTGTTGCTGCAGAGTGAAGGATGTTGGAGATTGCTCTCTTTTTTTCCCCCCTGTTGCCAGGGCTGATTTGAGGGAGTGTGAGGCTAACTCATCAAGTTAAAGCATTTCAGACATGTTGAGGGAAGGGATTTGCATCTCTCCTTTTCTTGGCCTTTTTGGGATCTTTTTTTGAGGTTTGCATTTTGAAATGGTCAATGATAAAACTTCCTGATGAGTTTCACCTCTATCTGTGTGTCTCTGCCTTTAGAGTGAATTGAGACTGGCCAGATTTCTTTGCTGATCAGTTCCACTGTGCCAGTGATCTGATGTAATAAATACTACCTGAGCAAAACCAAGACGTAGGGTTGTGTTCCATCATTGAAATAAACTTTTTCATGTCATTTTCATCTTTTGTGCTTGCACTTTCTTAATTTTGAAGAGCAAGATGACCAGCAGTGTCCTTGGAGAAAGCCCCCAAAAATGTTTTCTTAAATATGTAATGTCATAATGTGAGCTGTCCCTGATTTCTGTATTTCTACATATTCAGCACATTTGGATTGCCTAATACTATTCTTCTAAATATGTGTATCACGACTTTTAATATATCTGTATATAGCTCTCTATAGATATATCTCACTTTATGTATGTATAACACTGCTGGGGGGTCACAAAAGCCATACGGGTGTCTTTATCAACATTCTTCAGAGCTGGGTAACTTTGGTAACATTTCTTGAAAATCTCTCAAGCCAAAACAGTGTAACCATATAATTACCAAATGACCTTCACAGAATGTTAGAACAGAATTGTGATTCTCGAAACATTCATGTTTAACAAGTCAGGACATCATTAGACTTCTGCTGTCTTTTACTCTCTTAACCCATTTCTTCTCCTGTTGCAGAAATAAATCATTTCTTCTTTTGTTATGACAATCTGTCACATTCCCAAAACAGGGGGTCCTTGTCCTTTCAAGAACACGGTTCCTTTTTTCTGCTGCAGCAACAAACATCTTTAGGTGGTCAGCAGCTCCAAAGCAGGAAATTTAAGAAGGACATCAAATACTGTAAGAAGCGGAATATCAGACACTGGCAAAACTGTCACACAGGCAGAAGTAAGATTGATGCCCACATCCAATTATCTACACATAAATGTAAGACCATTCGACTAATGAAAGCTTTCCATGAATTTGCAACATTGCAGCCCTTCTTTGCAATAAACTATTGTAGGATTTTAAATGTAAGCAAAAAAATTATTGCAGTAAGAATAATGGGAACTCGTAAAAGTCAGTATATAGTGAAAAGGGCGAAATGCTGATGAAGCATTGTTACATGATGGAAAGCAAAAAATTGCACCTCCTGTATGAAGTCAGGAAGAAAAAAGGGGAGACAGGAGGAGGACAAAACACTACTGATTCAAGAGGAGATAATGAGCAGAGCGGTTATTTTTGCTAAACTTTTCATACAAACTCCTAGACAAGCATTTTTTTTCCAGTATCTTAACACTTAGATTGCAATAGAAGTAAAATTTTAATGTCTTTCTTCCCCCAAGTGATTCGAGGAAAATATGATGTTTCCTTCTCTTGGCTTACTAAAGTGAAAGGAGATTGCTTCAGTGGAACACAGTATTTGTGTCTTTGAATGGGGCTTTTTTTCTGTGAAGTTTTATGCCAGTCCCGTTTAACCTTTTTAGTGAGGCTACCTTCTAGAAACTGGAATGCCCATAACAGAGTAAATCCACATTCAGAGCGTTTTACAGCACACTGCCAAAAAACTAAGTAGTAGAAGTTTTGTGTAGAAGGCAGTATCGGTTTGGGGTTCTGTCCACTAAAACATTTCCAGTGTGTTTAATTATTTTTATGATTAGCTTAAATCTGTGGCTTTGAAGAAGACCGATGTCACTTGATGGATACTTGGACATTTTATGCTCCAAACATTGCTGTAGGTTTGAACCATGCTATTAACGCTGTCTTCACAGGTGTCCTGGGGCTTCTCATCGAAGGGTTGCTCTAGAGAGAAGGAGAACAAGCAAGCTGCAAGCAGAAGCAGAGGGTGAGAGTGGTCCTGGTGGAACGGAGCAGCCTAACAGTTTATCTCCAGATGCAGATCAGGGAATAGTGCCAGCCGAGCAGAACTTCACCTCGCCCACCCTTCCCGCATGGACAGATGAGCCCAGCATCGACAATCCGACTTTTGAGGAGAACACTGTAGCAGACAGTATGTCATCACTTATCTTCTCAAGTGTCTTATCAGATGTGGAAGCATTTGTGGTGTCAGAGCTTGTCTCTTGCCAACCGTGAATGCACATCTTCATCTTCTGCTCTTTTCTTTTGCAATTCCTGGCTAAATCTTAGTGGGTTTTGGTTATGTGCAAGTATACAACTGGGATATGAGCACAGGAAGGAAAGAAATATCTCACTGTGTGCCAGGTATTGTGTTGCTGTATCATCATTTGTCATATCATGGTGCACAAGAGTTTATGTTAATCCACCAGTATCACTGGCCTTGCAGTGAGATGGAAGGGCTGTAATTTCTATGGTGCTTTCTAAGATGAGATTTCTTTCCCCCTCTTCCCTTTTCCCCCTAACCCTGGATCATCAGCCTGCCCACACATGGAGTACTGTCCTGCTCGAGCAAAAAGGCAGCTGAGTAACTCCTGCATTTATCTACACTGAGCAAGCAGTAACATCTCTAGCAACTGGGATTTCAGAGATGAAGCGTTGAGCCTTACCACAGAGGGAGGTGGTCCTGTCCCCTTCCTTCTCCTCAGTATTTGCCATCCTTTAGTATCCACCTTTTTCCTCTTTAGTTGACTCCATGTTTTCTTCAGAAATGGGCTCCTTCCCTTAACCCAGTGACTCAACAACAGCTCCAATTGCACTTGTGAATCCGGCTGATAAAGAGGAGTGACCAAGTCACGGTCTATGGTGTAAAGCCTGACGCATATTTTTATCATTAATACCGCATGTGAATGCACAAGTGGCCCAATTGGAAATTAACTGTATGAAATTTATAATAAAGGACAGGATCCAGAGGGTTCAGAATATCTTTTCCAACCCAAATGGCCCCATTTCAGGAAGCATGGATGCTGCTTAGTCATTAGAGAGCTGTTTTGATAAGCTAAGTGTTCCAACAAGTAGTGGAACTAATATGATTGCACTTGTTTTAGTTTGTTGCTAAACCGTTGTCATGTGGCCTGTCTACATTGTCCTTTGGTGATTTGCTTTATTGAAAGTGAATGAGGTATAAAGGATATTAATCATCTTTCTTTTTAAAAATAATTGGCAGCAAATCAACAGCCACCTACCTTGCCTGAAGGAGAGATCACTACTATTGAAATTCATCGGTCCAATCCTTATATCGAATTAGGAATTAGCATAGTGGGTGGCAATGAAACGCCTTTGATCAACATTGTCATTCAGGAGGTTTATCGAGATGGGATCATTGCCAGAGATGGAAGACTTCTTGCTGGAGACCAAATACTTCAAGTATGAAACCTAATTATGTATTCTCTCTGCTTGCTTTCCATTCACTCCTTGCAGAATTGCCTGTTAAATGAGATGAGAGATTTTCCTTGTCATATGATGTTGAGTAAATGTTAGCTTTGCAATTATCAGTTGGAAGGCAAATTAATATGCAGAGCAGAGCCTTTTCTAGCACTTTTGGCTATCGTGTTTTATGCTGTATGTTGGACCAGTCCCTGGAATTAGTTTTCCTCCTCAGCATCTCTTATCAGTGTTTAAAATATGAGTTTATTTTTCTGTTGTTAAATGTTGTGGGACTTGGTCTTTATTCCAGATTTATGCATTCTTTCTGTAGGAACCCAAGGTTACTTCTGGCTAATAAGTTGGCATAACTTGTGCTATGTAGAAAGCAATTTGTGGATTGTAAGGCTGACTTCATCTAAACTCTTATTTTAATCTGGCTTCGCTGTTACCTTCCAGTACCCTAAGCAGCTGATCTGCATTTTCAGTGTGTGTGAAAGAGTCCCTGATACTCTTTTCTGGCATGATCTAATGTGAGTGCTTTAAATATTTTTCAGCCCTCTACCCCAAACAATTAAAATTTAAGCTGGCTATGCTTGAGTGTGTATTTTGGCTATGATTTTATATAATTAGCCCCAGGCAGTGTAAAAAGATCAAATTATATTAATTTTGGAGTTTTAATTTTGTATTAGGGGAAAACGTCGCGCATAGGACTCTTAAGAATAGCAGTAACTGAGTTCTACATAAACAAGACATTCCTCCAGCTTTTTCCTATTTTAATCATTCTACCTGAAACAAAAATATTACCATCATTTCAAAATTACTTCAATAACAGTGTTTGCTTTTGATCTCATAGTCTAAGATCAGTCCAAAAGTAGTATCAGCCTTTTTCATTTCACTTTCTTGAAGTGAAGCCAATAGAAGTAGCTTAAATGTTGTAGTTACCCTTAGAATGAAATAAGTTTGCACTTCAGAAAATAAAGTCCCTTTTGAGAAATTGTGCCTTTTTCCTCTGTTGGAGTGTTAGCGTAGGGGCTGGCTGAGAAAGCAAGAGGTTTCAAAAATGCTGCCTTTTTAACAATCAGTTGCAGACAGTGAATGCTACCTAATTTATTCTGATATTCAGGTGCTCTCCTTGGTTGCCAGAAAACAGGGAGATTGAGCTCCAGTGAAGCTTTGGAAGGTCTTGCTGTTTGGGCAGGTGTCAGTTATAGTTTCCAAAGCCGTAAGTGGCAATAAATGGGTATGAATGGGATTTATAAGCTGCAGTGTCTTCTCTATCAGTGTGCTGGCATTGGGGCTGTCAGATGCTAGGGTAGTATCCATGAGAGTCTTTCAGTCACACCATGGGAGGGGTTCAGGAGGTAACAGCCAACCTTTTTGGAAGATACAACATCTTTATTGCTTTAAATTTACCTGTGCAGGTGCTGAACTGTTGTGTTAAAATGCCCAGGCTCGGTCTCTGCCAGCTGTAATTAAGTGCAGAGTTCAGTGCAGCTCAGCGTGCACACTCCAGTCAGATATTTCTGCAAATGTCTTCGAAGGCTTTTATGAGCAGCGAAGAACTAAAAGAAAGCCAGAAAGGTCTGCTAGGTGAAACTCAGCATTTTCTTGCCCAGTCAAACAGGAAGTATTGCCCTTCTAAGATTTGAAGGAACATCATTTAGTAACAGCTACTTAAAGGCGCATGTTGTCTGCAGGGTATAGATAGGTGCCTGATATTTTCAAAATGGTCTACAGATTGTCCCTTTTTTGTGCTAAACTGTGACTGTAATTCATGCAAAATATGTCCTAATGAGAATCTCCTTCCCCCAGAAATGCTAAGGCTGTTCTATTATGAAATTGTTAACTGCCTTGTAGACAGAAGAATTACGTATTATCACATATATTCTTCTGTGCCCTTTGAATGCTTCCGTATTCTACGTATTTACTTTATCTAGCTAAAGTATAAGTAATAAAAGTAAGAAAGTATAATAAGTATAGCTAAAAATAAAACTAGATTTAATTTAAGGGCTCTTGACGGATGAGTCCTAGTTGGTTTTGCAGGTGGCAGCTCTAAATGTTATTTCTCCTAGCTGTGCCTCTTCTTCCTCTGCACAAGGTTACAACCTGTCTCAGGGCAATAGCAGACCAGGATATGGCCATGGTTTGGTGTGTGAGCTCACAGTGCTGCTTGGAGTAGCAGCTTTGTACTGGTGTTGGGCTGGAGGTGGCTCAGCAAAGGTGCAACAACCCCTTCACCGAGCTGAAACCACCATGGCTTTATGGTTTGACATTGATCTCTCGGAGCTCCTCCAGTCAGATATGTGATATAAATGTGGTGGCTGTTGTACATAGATCAGGTCCTTTCCCTTCCTATTTTTTTAAGTGTTAATATTGCTATTGTATGGTGGGAAGCTGCAAGTTTCTATTTTAACTGAGGTTGCACTGCAGAGCATGAAAAGACTTAGCTGAGGCAGGTCAGTATAGTTGATCTGGTGTTAGTTTCTCTCTGCTGAAATTACGGGGCACGGGTTCCTCCATCAGGGCACAACAGTACATGCTAAGGATGAAGTTGTACTGTTGACTTTAAACCCCATCTTATGAAACAAGGCAAACACTGTGCTGGGTTTTGTGGTTTTCCTGTTTTCTGCCAAATCTCATTGCACTGTCAATTTTTATCTTTATAGCACAAGAAATGACTGAAAATTACTGATCTTGGTATCAGTTGGTGATGTAACAAATACAGTAGGGTAATAGGGAGGGAAAGTTTAATCTGTTTTTCATTTACAACTGAATTTTGAGTGATAACAGGTTATAAGTCTGAAGCTGACCTAGTTGAAGTCAGTGAAAAATGTCCTAATTTCATGCTAAGACTTGAGAACTTGTACAACCTTTTTTTTTTTCATTGAAATAGAATATTGAAATAGAATTGAATAATGAACAAATTTCATTATTTTGGATTTCAAGCTGTTTGGTTTTTTTTAATTTTTCACATCATGGAAGTACTGCATATTGTTAGACATAGGCTTTCTTCAGAGATTTTGATGTATTCTTTTTATGGCTATTATTTTAAAGTGATGCTGGGCTTGATACTGAAAGCCCATACGAAGTTCTTGTCATGGAGAACAAACAACATAAAGATCTAAGGAAAGCAAGTGTAGGAGACCAGGAGAACAAAAAACCCTAGAGTGTGATGACAGAAGGTGTTGACTTAGAGAGATGTCACCTTTGTGGGAAAAAGCCTCAAGTTGCACCGGGGAGGTTTAGATTGGATGTTAGGAAAAACTTCTTTACCAAAAGGATTGTTGAGCATTGGAACAGGCTGCCTAGGGAAGTGGTGGAGTCACCATCCCTGGAGGTATTTAAAAGACACGGTGCTTAGGGACATGGCTTAGGGGTGAATTTGGAAGTGCTGGGTTAATAGTTAGACTCGGTGATCTCAAGGATCTTTTCAAATCTAAAGGTAGGCTTGTAGTTTGAGCAGCCAAAGTGGGTTTGCAGGAGACGATGGAATGCTGAGAGAGGAAGCTTGGTAGGGTCAGATATGTAGGTTGCTCTACGGCTGGTTTTGCAGTGAGCTCTGAATTTAGTTTGGAGAGGGTGTAGCCAGGAACAATTAAACACGTGAAAATATCATTCCAGTTTCATTGTTGTTGTTGCTTTTCAGGTCAACAGCTTTGACATAAGCAATGTGTCCCACAACCACGCTCGAGCTGTGCTCTCCCAGCCATGCTCAGTGCTGCACCTCACTGTGCTGCGAGAGAGGCGGTATGGGAGCCGCACACACAACCATGCGGACACCACCAGCTCCCTGCGGGAAGACAGCTTTCAAGTGACGCTGCACAAGCGCGACTCCAGTGAGCAGCTTGGCATTAAACTTGTGCGCAGAACAGATGAGCCAGGGGTCTTTATTCTTGACCTTTTGGAAGGGGGGTTGGCTGCCCAAGATGGCAGGCTCTGCAGCAACGACCGTGTACTTGCAATTAATGGACATGACTTGAAGCACGGGACACCTGAGCTTGCTGCTCAGGTTATACAGGTAATTTGTATTCCCTACCTGAGTCCTTAGCTCAGCTTTATTTCTCGGGCAAAGCCTGGGGTAGAGGCTGTCCAGACATAACAGCTTGTGTAATGCCTAAAAGCCTGCAGCGATGCAATTTGCTGTGATTTATGTTCTGGAAATAATAGTGCAAAACAGGGCCTGCTTTGGCACCTAGCAGAATGAACTTTACCTCCTCAGAAATGAAAAGTGCTTTAGTCTTCCCTGGAATACAGCTTGAAGGTTAAAAGACTGATCTTTTGAGCAAGGAGTTACTACAAGCAAGCATATAGCCTATTGCTTAGCAGAAAAGAGGGAAAAAAAAAGGATTATTATATGTATAAATCATAGCTTAAGTCTCTCAGTAAGCTCTATAAAAGTGGGCTTTGTTTTGTATTGATTTGCCTGTGCCTGGAATTGGGGTTAAAACAGGGAAGTGATTTGTCAGACTTCATAGAGGCAAATAGATAGCGGCTGGGAAGGAAAAAAATAGGTCTTACATGAGTCCTGTGCAGTAAAACTCATTTTCTGAGTGTTCAAGAAAGGGCTGTTCCCAATGTCTGACTCCGAACTGGACACAAATATTACCCAAAGGTTGATGCATTGTGACATATGACCCTTCTCTGTTCCCACAGGAAAACCTTAACTCCATGCCTTTCTCACAGTCTGTAAGAAAACAGCTGCAGCCCATTGCCGCTTTCTGCTGATGAGATGTTGGTGAAAATTGCTGTGGTTTTAGGAAAGTTGGAATAGACCAGTAGTGGGTTCTTGCAGTCTAGTTGAGTTATCTTTGCTTAGGCCATCATCATATAGAGAACTGCAGTGCAAATGAGTAGTAAATATTTGTTTCAGGAATCAATTCAGTAACTTCCCTTGCAGTTAAAGGAAAATAACAACAGCCTTGAGAACTGTAATTTCTGTTTCCCAGTTTTTTGATAAAGTGGTCAGATTTTTATACTGGGTGACTTTTATCTATTGAGGCATGGTTTTGCAGCAATAGAAAGAATTGATATTTTGTTTAACATCTGGTAACTGAGTCTCCTGATACTCCCCTAACTCCAGAATCTAATAGTCTGCTCTTGTATGACATCTTTCTTGGAAGTCTCTTAAGGAAGTACCAGAGGTGTTCAGAGCTTTTGACCAAAATCTGAAGACTCTGGAAATTTCCGACATATTTCACTACCTATTTTCCTCTCTCTCTGCTAATAATCAATATCCCGTCTTGCTAATTACTTTGCTTTATGTATTCGACAGGCTAGTGGGGAGAGAGTGAACTTGATCATCTCTAGACCCCTGAAGTCACAGACAGTCAGTATTATCCGAGACACCACAACTCACAACAGCAACCCACACCAACACCAGTCCCAGCAGCAGTTTCACAGCCGACCTAACTCACATAAGGTTGGTGTTTCTCCTTCTAAGAGGTATAAATATCATTTTACTTACATTATAGTCTAAGTGTGTAGTGAGGTAAGATTGGAAGAAAGGGATTTATCTTCTTTTTTACATACTTTCTTTTTAAAAAAGAAAGGCAGGCAACTCCTGTGCAATGGTTTTTCATTGTTTTTCTGGATTTGCTGACTGCAGTGAAAGAAGCAAGTTCTCTGAGCTCATACAGCTGTAACTGTCTAAATGGCTCATGTGTTACTGCTGCATGGGAGAGCTGTCATTCAAGGATGTTATTTTTTTTGTTGCTGCTATTGCTGGCTGCAACCAGTAAGGACTTTAAAATGGTCTCTCTTTGTCATCATGAAAACACATGTATTTTAATTTCTCAGGAGCTTCTTTGTAGTTCTAGGCCGTAATAAATGAGGTAATGCTGATGTTCACTGAGACATCAAAAGATTTGGTGCTGTTTTGTGTCTAATCTTTTGACCATGTGGTTTTGTAGAGCAGTCGTAGAATTTAGCTTGTTCCAGTGTAGGATGCTGAGAGAAACTGGAGTGAAATTTTCAGCATGGGCCTTCATAAACTTTCTGACTATATTTAAGTATTTACATGAATGGCTTGTTTTGGTTTGGGCTTTTTTTTTTCCCTGACCTGGAGGAAATCCAGCCAAAGCTGATTTGCACTACTTAGTGCTTTTAAACCATTTTGTTGAAGTGCCTAAGTATAGCATTGGGGTGTATTTAGTTATGTTTTCTGGTTTTTCTTTAAGTTTAACGATGTTATTTATCCTTGTCAAACAGGATCTTTCCCAGTGCGTTACATGCCAAGAAAAGCACATTACTGTGAAAAAAGAGCCGCATGAATCCCTGGGAATGACAGTGGCAGGAGGCAGAGGCAGCAAAAGTGGTGAACTGCCCATCTTCGTGACAAGCGTACAGCCTCACGGGTGCTTGGCAAGAGACGGCAGGATTAAACGAGGTGGGGCCTGGCTTCCCTGCGGCACGGCACGGGTGGCCTCTGATTGCTTGTTGAATAATAGGGTCTCTGGAGTTGGGTGGTGTCAAAAAGTCGTCTCGCAGATGTAAGGAAGCATCCACAGATGGATGCTTTTCTTTATGTTTCAATAATGGAAATACACTATTTAGTATCACACTTCCACCTTTTCTAGGAAAGGGATGTTTAGAGAACGATAGCAGGGGAAGCGGATGAGACCAGGAAATGTCTGGTTAAATTCTTTAAAGCTGACGGTAATCCCCTGAGCTGAGGGTCTGGTGTGATGCTTTGTACTGTATAGTACATGCATCCTGTTTTTGTGTTTACTTGGGTGGGCTGGGCCCCAGTTCTGCCTGAAGAATCTCTGCTCCTCAGTATAATATCTAAACAGGAGAGATGCTCTGATGACAGGCTGCAGCTCACCCACGCTAAGTTTACCCTGAGAGCTACGTCAGTGTTCATCTTGGTTCATAAATGCTTTCTTATCCTCTGGGGCAGCTTGGGTTTGCCAGTCTTCCTGGGTGCTATAGCACCCGTCCTTGTTCCTCAGCTTTGCAGAAGGAAACGGGGAGGTGGAGATTAGACTTAGTGTAGATGAAGGCAGGCCTGCCTGTTTGACAGCAAAGGATTTGATGATTAAAACATAGGGAAAACAAAGACTGCCTATGGATCTCTGCAGTTCAGGGTTCACAGAATTACAGATTGTTTTAGGACAGAAATTTAGGAAAAGAATTTCACAGATTGCAAGTTTAAAAAGAACAATGTGGGAGCATACTTACATGCTTCTGAGAGAGGGAGATTTACACCCACATACCAGTGGGTATGCTCTTTCTGTACTACTATGAAATGCAAACTCGAGAGAAGAATCACAATTGCTCTTGCATTGTATAACACTAAAGCAGCCATAGCAGCAACAAAAGTAATTTCAAGTTAAGCTGCACCTCAACTTTAGCTTTCCTTGGGAGGAAAAAAGCTTTTCAAATATGAGTCTCATTCCAAATGTGACCCAGGCATTTGCACTTCTGCTTTTATCAGTAGGTGAGGCATTGTGTGAAAGAGAAGGCTGTCACTGCTTGGGCAGTAAATAAAATCCTTGTTTTCATCCTGAGGCTTTTAAAAATATTCTGAAATAAAATACAAATTGTGGCAGTTTTTTTAGTGGCTTTGACTTTTCCCAGATTATCTTTGTAGGGATGCTGTTTCTTTCTTCTAATGGACTGGGTTTTGTACCAGTCTTTCCAGTAAGTTTTTTAATTCCTTTTTGTTCTTCTGAGTAACAGCTTAGAAAAAGCAGAAGATATAGAACACTCTGTGGAGCCTCACTTACCTACAGGAGTTGGTTACTTTGAGGTGCATGTACTGTTCTTTCCAAAATTTTTCCTTTCTTTTAAAGTTAGGGTGGACCTAAGATCCACCACTGGAAGTCATTATGCAGTGGCACCTGCAATAGCAGTTGCAGCTGAGATGATGAGGTGTTTAGGTAATTTCTGTCTCAAATTTTCAAGGTGATATACCATAGAAGTCACAGCATTTGATGTGTTATGTGGAAATAAATGATACTGATCCAACTTAGTAGTTCAGTACATTAAACTTTCAAACTGGCAGTGTAAGGTATTCACATTCCCAGGCTTTTAGTACAGACTGCCTCAGCTCCAAAAAATACAGTATCAAATGAAACTCTGATGTGGGAGGTGCTGTTGGTAAAAAGGACTCTGACAGGCTGATTGTTATGTTCTCACTTGCTCCTTTGAACAGGTGATGTGCTGTTGGACATCAATGGCATTGATTTGACTAACCTAAGTCACAGCGAGGCAGTGGCCATGCTGAAAGCTAGTGCTGCTTCTTCAGTAGTCGCCCTGAAAGCCCTGGAAGTCCAGATTGTAGAAGAACAGCCCCAGGCTAATGAAGAGCAATTGAGTACCATCAGTGAAAATGAATATGATGCCAGCTGGTCGCCATCGTGGGTCATGTGGCTGGGACTGCCAAGGTACAGAATTGATTGATAAAGTAATTAGTTCCCTGTTGTAAGTTAAGTCCAAGATACAAAAGCATAGAACTTGTTAGTTGCAGCACATTTGCCTTTAGTTCTGCCTGCCTGACAGTCTCATAGAATCATAGACTGGTTTGGTTTGGAAGGGACCTTAAAGATCGTCTATTTCTAACCTCCCCTGCCATGGGCAGGGACACCTTCCTACTTGTTTGGCGGTGTGTTTACTAAGTGTACTATGAGCAGGAGCAATGTATCTGTAGGAAACTGGAAGTTAATAGACGAGTTTCTCCCTTCACTAACCTTAGTAACTAACCGTGTGGATTCTTCTCATTGAACACCAGCCATCTTTTCTTGTTTAACCGTAATTTTCTGTAGAATATCTAAAACCAAACAGATTGTTAATAAAACCAAAGTGTAAACCCACGTGTCTCTCTGCTTACCTAAATTTGCAAGGCCAAGTGTATAACCTTAGGATGGATCAGACTTGTCATTCTGATGGACTCTTGAGATGGGTCTCTTACAAATTCCCATGGGTTTTTTTCAAGAACCCATTACCATCTCTGCCAAATACAAAATCTCTTCAAGATTTGCAGTGAGCTCCCTCCCCTTCACTAATGTTCAGTCTGCAGGACATCACAATGTTTAATTTTTACTCTTCTATTTTTCACACTCTTGTGGCTACAGCTATAAGCTTATTCCAGCATTGCTTGCTATCCAGAAGAGTTCCCACTACAGCAAGGAGTGTAGTTGACTTCAGTCAAGGTGTGCAGGTTAATTCCTCCCTCTCTGATAGAGCTACCAAGGCTCAGTTCTGTAGTTGAAGTATAAAGCCACAATAAGAACCGGGCATATTGGTAGCAGAATGCAGTTGAAGGTAAGAGAACCATGTATTGGCCCTCCAAAGATTTCACACTTTTGCTATCAATTTTGCTATCAATTAATTTCTCTTCCACTCAAATATTAATGAGTTACCTAATTTCAGTAAACAGCTCAGTTTTGGTAAATGTACTTCCTTTCCATGCTTCAACAGTGGCCTATTGCTTATATATTACAGATGCTCATGTGCGGCTCCTAAAGTTATGCTATCCGTTGTGCTGAATTCTTTAGAGGAGTGTTGTACTTCAGTAAAGAACTTGGCATCTTTTTTACCCTAAAATTATTGTCTAGGATGTTTTGTTTTTAATTACAGTCATTGCCAACTTATTTGACAGGAATTAATTTTCACTGCAGGAGATAACATATACCAGTACAGTTGATGAAGCATGAACCGCACTGTATACATTCTGTGTAATAAAATGGTTAAGCATTTATATTTCCCTTACTGGAGATGCATCAGTTCAGAGGTAGCAAATGTGATGCGTGAATGTTTAGATCATTACTTAAAGTAGAAAAAGCCTAAACTGAGTGGGTGTGGAAGAAAAACACACTGCATTTTTGGCTTGGAAACTAAACACATCAGGTATCTGTCTTTCACCCACATTCTTGCCACCTATGAAATCCTTGAAATGTCATTCCATTACTGTCAGATTACAGAGTTAACTGTGTTGTAATTATCCTAGCACTGCATTATTTCTTTTAAACCACTTTTATGTCTCAAGATTGTAGGGGTTTTTTGGTATTCGGTTTAAATATAGTGAAATTACTCTGGGAACAGAAGTCTAATCACCATTCCTCCTCGTCTCTTCCATGCTTGGCACAGTGGTAATGATGAGACAGCAGGTGTTGTGCCTACTACAGAAATATCTATATGTGCTATACATGGCTTTTTCTCTTGCTATCCTGTGCTTCCATTCCACAGCTGCCTCCATAGCTGCCATGACGTGGTACTGCGGCGGAGCAATTTAGGGAGCTGGGGTTTCAGCATCGTTGGTGGCTATGAGGAGAACCACACAAACCAGCCTTTCTTCATTAAAACCATTGTTCTTGGAACTCCTGCATACTTTGATGGAAGATTAAAGTAAGCTAAAATAATAGTAGTAATAGTAATAATAATCAACACTTAAATAGTGATGGGGTACTGCAATTAGTTGCTTAAGGAAATACACTGCAGCATGTTGCATCTCATTAGTGCTTGGCCTCTTCTTTAGGCCAAGGGACATTGCATAATGTGCAGAACTGGCTAGTTTGTAACGTTTTTGTCTTCCTAGAGAACAGCTGAAAGGACAGAACTATAAAGTGGGGAAAACTGCTTTATTCTTTTAGATAGCCTTCTGAAGCCACTGCTGGAAACTGGTGCTAATTGCTAATGGAAGGGCAAGAAAGTAGATGAAAAAGACCTTTGAAAAGGTCTTTAAGAAAACAAGTCCCCATGCCAGTACCCTGAGAGTCATTAATTGCAGGGAAGACAATGAAAAATGAGGCACATTCATGAGGCAAGTTCAGCAAAGGCTCCTGAGATGGTGGGAGCTGGAGCATCTGCTCCATGAAGAGAGGGCTTTGAGGGCAATTTACAGCCCCTTCCAGACCTGCAAGAAGATGGCCAAGGAAATAGAGCCGAGACTTTTCACAGTGCTGTGGGGCAAAAAGCAACAGTGGGCACATGTTGAACAAAAGAGATAGAGATTGGTTATAAGGAGAAACTATTTCTCCATGAGGGTGGTCAGGCAGTGGCACAAGTTGTATGGCCTCTGCTCTTGGAGGTTCCTTCGACCAGAGTGGACAAAGCTCTGAGAGACCTGGTCAGGTCTCATAGCTGACCTTGCTTTGAGCAGAAGGTGGGACCATAGACTTCCTGAGGTCCCTCCTGACCTTAAAGATTATATGATTTTACTTACATATTGTATTTGGATGCAACCCTCAGGTCTAGTATTCAAATACGCAACTTAGCCTCTTGTAGGATGACCTACAATTTCTATTGTAGGATTGTATTCCTATTGTATTGCTAAGATGTTCTCTTACTCATTTTTTTGGTGAAGGTGGTAGTAAAGAATATGCAACTTGAAGTTTTATGGCATGATTTTTACACATAAATTTACTTACAAAGTAATTTAAGCAAAAAATATACTTATGCCTAGAGCCTTGACAGTAATTGATTTTTCAGTTCAATGACTAAGTAAATAAATGAAGAAATAGCTTGGCTGAATAGAGAATTACATTTCTTTTGCCAACTATAGAACAGTTTGGCTTAATTTAAAGATCTCAGTTCAACCCAAAGTAAATAATTTCAGATGGGGGACTTAATAACTAGGAGTCTTCAAACAAATGGAAATTCAGCATCATTCTTAAGCAGGGGGGAAGAGTGGCTGTGGTCACACTTATCCCCTTGTAAGGAATGGAGAAGAGGCTCTTGTGTGATGTTTGAATATTCTGAATCACTGAGAATATGGACTTAAAAATGGGCCATCAGCAAGGGAGAGCTCATTAAAGCCTGCACCATGAGTTATTGTGGGGTAGATCTTTTTGAAGCTGTTCTATTTTGTTTAAATTATCTAAATATTTTGTTAGGCTAGGGAGGAAAGAAGTAAATAGTATCACAGTTCTATAGTTAAGATGGTTTTCTGACATGAAATGATATGTCTGGTGTGGTTTTATAGAAGATGAAATTACTTCAGCAGAAAGGCTGGGTGAGTGAGACCCCACTCAGTCAACTATAGCATTGTGGTTTGGCTGAGGGGTACCTTCTTTTAGGCAGAGAAGGCCTTCAGAATGCACATTTGACTGGTGTTGGTCACACGGACTCTTCTTCCTCTGCCTTAGTGGAGGGCACCAGGAAAGCATCACTTTGCCATCCATTTTGGTGCTGCCAATAGCTGGGAGGATCACTTTCTGGAGGAGCCCTGTGTGATCTCCAGGGGTGTGTTTGGCTGCTCTGGTGGGTGCCACACACTCAAGTCACAGAAAGGAGATGCTTGGAGACAGGGCATGGTCAGTATAGGAAGGTGCTTTTTTGAAGTTTCTCTTGAGCTTGTAAAAACTGGAACTTAACCCTTTGAGGTCAGTTTTCTCAAGGCTGACAAACAGCATCCTCCCAAGTTTCTGCTCCCTGCTTCAAAACACAGAGATGCTACAGCTGCTCAGTTGAACCATCTGCTGAGGGCGGTTTCAAGCTAAATGGTTATGTTTGACAAAATTGTAAGCCCCTGAAAACAAGGTTTTCAGTTGGTAACCGTAAGTATCTTTAGTTACACCTCCTACACTGAAGGCATGCTTGGTGTAAATGTGTTATAATCCACACAAACAAACAGAAATGGTTCTGTCATGCACATGCTATCTCATTATCTTCTCTTGACTCCATTAGATCTTTCCGAATCTCTCTTTTCATGTTTCTATACAGGTTAGCTCTTAATGCAGAACTATCTTTGTATTAGAATTGAAGTGTGGTGATTTGGGAATTTCCCAGATGAATCTCAGTAGTAAAACAGACTTAAAATTGAACCTCTTCGTGTTTCAGCTGATGCAAAACTGTCACCCCAGCAATGAACTGTTTGTTGGTGTGTACTGGTTACTGCAGAGCAGTAGTCATAATTTGGTTTTCTTCTTCTTGTGTTTTTTAGGTGTGGCGATATGATTGTTGCTGTAAATGGACTATCCACAGTTGGAATGAGCCATTCTGCACTTGTTCCCATGCTGAAGGAGCAGAGGAACAAAGTAACTTTAACAGTGATTTGTTGGCCTGGAAGCCTCATATAGAGTTGCAAATCACTTCGGTTCAAGCAGCATCTTTTTCTAGATAGCTGGCACAAAAATCTCTTCTATCTTCTTTTTCCCTATTGATACAGCTGGTTATAAGCAGGGCCAAAACTGCTGTATTTTCTTTTTTCTTACAGGCCTCTCAGACTTGCTCTGTATATCTTTCCATCCTGAAATAGCCATTTCTGTTTGCTATATATCTATTGCTGACGCAAATGCAAATATACATGAGCCCACAGAGAAACTCCCACTCTGATATGGTTGCCATTGAGCTTTCCCCATCAGGCTTGTAAAATTAGCAGAAGAACTTAGTGGTTCTTTGGGTTTCTCTGTGCAGTCCTCAAGTTATATGTGGTATATAAACATAATAGCCATGTGCCCATTCTTCCCTGCAAAAAGAACATGTGTCAGTACCAGAACGACGCGTCTATCTGCTGCTCTGAATCAAAATCTGTTTCCAGAGGTACGTCTCTTCATTGCGTAAGCTTTTCCAATTTTGATTCAGTATTTCAGACTGATTCATGCAATCCATCTTACTCACCAGAAATCACTTGGTCCCCCAGATTTTTCATGCAGGGCATCAGTGTTCATAGAAAAGTAGGACAAAAGCCTGATATTACTGGAATTTTTATAAAGTGCAATAACTGGACTCTTTGCTAGGAAACTTTAATATATTACAGAGTTTGTATCCTATAGTGGCAAGAAATATGGAAGTAATTACTGTTGCAACGCTGGCAAGAATACACATGCCCGAGGTCGCCTTTGAGTGAGTGGCTTGCAGTATTAGACTTTACTTTACAAATGAATGTTTTGCTATGTCAGAGAATTTTGATGAACATTTTTACAAAGATCATTTTTACCGTTTCTATTGTAGTTGTCAACTCCCTTTGTTCATGTGTGGAAAAAATACTTTGACTTGTACTTTCTAAATGAGAGAATTATTTCCAGGGAAAAAGCAAGCTGTTAAGAAACCATACACTATGGTTTACAAGTGGGCAGGCTAAAAGGAAGGCTCTTTGAATTCAAGTCCAAGTGCAAAGCAAGCTGCAAAGTTCGCGCTTACTCTGTCACCTCCCGGCAAATGTGCAAATGCCTAGATACCAAATGCTGAAACCATCTCTCTTGCATTTCAGAATATTATTTTAATTTCCTTTAGAGAGCACCTGCTATTAAGTTGTCAGTAGAGTAATACTGTTTCTCTTGGATTGTAGTTAGTATTTTTACAAGCCAACCTGTAACTTCTAGACTTTGCCTTTCCATGATATTTGTAGGCTAAGCACCCATTTGTTTAAGAAAAGAGGGGTGGAGCACAGAAGGAAATGTGCTGACCTGGAGCTAACCCTGTGTGTTGTCAGTGTTCTGCAAATTTGAAAAAGAGCTTCATTTATAAAGCAGGTTCCCAACCTGAACTGATTTTATGAATGACTATGTATTGTAGTATTCATTACCAGAGAATGTATTTGAGAATCACAGCATATTTCAGTTGCGAAGCATGAACTTTATGTTCCAACTTAGCTGGTATAATGTCAGGGCATATTATCGCATGTCATTAATCCCAGTAGCTTTGTTTTCAAAAGAAATAAAGTTACTCTTTTGCAAAAAAAAAAAAGTACAAATCTCATACGAATGAAGTGGTTTTATTTCTCTCTGTAATGTATCAGTTTCATTTCATAACATTAAAACACTAAAGAATGTCCTCTGCAGTATATCACTATACTGAGAATCTTTGTTCCTGAAGCAAATACCAAACTTCTTTGATACTCTAACTGATTTGAGAATCAGTTTCCTCCCGTCCCCAGATGCTGTTTAACTGTATGCTTTGCTCTTAATGAGGATTTTTTTGGTAAAGTACATCTTAGTGTAGAGTGTAGGGAAGATTTTGATGTGTGTACTAGATTTAATGTTTGTTTGGGGTTTTTAATTATTATTTTTAAAATGACACTTTTCAGTCAAAACCCTGCAAAAATCAGATTTTTAGATTTTTTTTTTCTCTTTTACGTGTGTATGTAAGAAAAGCATGGGTTAGCTTAAACTGTGTGGTTTTGTTTCTGTGAGCTGTAGCTTTTGATCAGAATGTCTAGTGAGAAAACCTTTCTGAATTAATTCCCTTCCTGAATCATTTTCTCCTCTTTTTCTTGTAGCTTCATAGTTGGGTTTGGTTTTCTGTGCCTTCTGTTTTAAATTATTTCAAGGTTATTTTTCTTTCCAGATATTGCATTCTAATTGTATGGTATTAATGGAGGATGAGTGAAAATAAACTTTCATTCTACTCATTGTAGTAACTCAAACTATTGTCTCTTTGCAAAAGATACCAGACTGGGTTTTAAGGTATTTTTATTTCCTGCTGTGATTTATCATACATTACAGTTAGTGAATGTACCAAAAGAGTCTGAGGGCATGCTCATCCCAGCAGGGTAGCATACCAGCTGTTTAACCAGTAATTCCACGCTGAGGAGTGTTTCTGAAGCAGAGGCGAGATGCGTGCCTTATGGTGCATTGCCACAAGCAGCATTTCCTTTCCCCCTCAGCACCAGCTGGTACCGATCAGCTGGAGGATGTTTTCACAGCATAGATTTGATGCAAGGAGACAGTCTTGCTGGAAACATGAGTTTTACAGCTGGAACTTGAGCCTCCTGGCAATCAGTTCCCCTCTCAGTCTCCTGCAGGCAAGTATGCTCTATCTTTAGATGTCCGTGAAGCTGGAATGCATCTAAAAGCAATTTCTTAATGATTAGCAGTAAAGCTACCCAGAACCTGGACTTTTAGTCCTTGCGGTAGTTAGTGGGTTACGAATAGATGAGTTCCTTTCAAACAAAACTATGCCTATGTACAGAAGAAACTGGACACGTCCACCAGTAGGCTATTAGCTCTTCTCGTAAGGTGGGAGCCAGATGATTAGAGTTTTGATTTACAGACAGATTAATGTATTCATTGTTGCAGGTGAAGGTGCACAAAACAGTTGTGTGAGGTGGTGGACCAAGTCATCTGTGTGCTGGAGCTTCATAGGAGTAACACCTTCCCCAGACAACCCTAGGCATCCTCAGTGAAGAATGTAAACCAGTTCATTCTGCTTCACAGCATGCCAGGGAAGTGAAATCTGAAGACTTTTAATTTGCTGCTCTAAACTTCCTATTTAGAGTAGGTAACAACAGAGGGGAAAATTTAGCATGACAAAAGAATTACAAATCCATTTATTTGTAAATGTCCTAATAGATCTGGGGTGGGTATAGTGAAAATCTAAGCCTGGTTCTCAGATACAGTGTGACCCAGATAATATCAGAAGCAAGGCAAGTTCCTTTTAGAGAGACTTAACCATTTACTTCTGAGGTAATTTTAATACATTGTGAACTAAGTTAGGAGATCCTGATGAGTTAAAAGAATGAGTATGCCAGGCAGGGCAGCATGTCTGATATTACATGTCTTGATAATACAGGGACCAAAATATAACACAAAGGAAGGTCACTGAATCAGTGAACATCCTTGTCCCAGTTGTTTCAGGCACCTTCTAGGCAAGCTTGCTTACCTAAAAAGCAGATCTCCCCCAACACATAGAAAAAGGAGAGACAGAAAATGATTTGCAGTGACCTCATCGCACCTGCCATAAACCTGTCCAGCTAGTGAAGAACAGTTCTTAGATTACGTGTTGCCCAGAGGGTGGAGAAAGCCTCAGACTTTATCCATCTGGGACAATTAAAATAACTTTATGTGGGTAAGAAAGCTTAATGTTAGCTAAATGTTGATGATGACCTCTTTGTTGCCATATGATGTGGTGGATGGGTCCCATGAATATTAGCAGTGCAATACGGATGCAATGCCCATGTCAATGATACATTGATATGATGGTGATGAACTCCCTTCCGTAGGGTGATGCCACCAACCCTCATAAATCACAGAGGCCTGAAAGTCCAGTCAAAGGAGCCTGCTCAGCATCAGCAGTGGCATTCACTGCGCCTGAAGCTGTTTTAGAAGGAGAGGGAATGTGTGTTTGGGGGTTGTTTTTGTTGTTAAACTCTGCTGATAAAGGCTGGCTGAAGGAATCTGTGCATTGCAAGCACAGCCAGGCACAAACAGCATGCTCCTCAGCAGGAACAGCCACGTTTGTTTTGCCAAAGGAGGTATGAGAGCAAACCATTCCCATTGCAGGAGGAGTACATGAAGATGGAAGAGATGAAAGAGGAGAGCCCCTTCTGTGACTCCTAGGGGCAAATATCACATCTAGGAGGGGTTACCCCTCTTCACCCTCCTTCCCAAGTAGTAGTACTTACCTTAAAGCACCTCAGCTCCCTTCCTGGACTTTTCCTGCCCTGCTTTAGCCACAGTGAGACCGTGGCTTGGATTTAGAGAGAAGAAACAGTGGCATTGTGGCTACTTTGCATTCCTCAGCAGCCTGCCATGGTGTTAAACACTAGCTTTGGCTTCACGGGAGTCAGAGGTTGTGGTCTCAGAAGTGACTCAGTCTTGGGCGTCTTGCAGAACAACCATCCCCACCTCTTCATCTGTAGCTGCCCCCATTCACGTCAACACATCAGGAGCACTCACTAACTCTGGTTTCAGAACTAGGCTTGCCTAATGCTGTGGATCCATAGCCCACAGGATAACCTCTGCTGTGTAGGGGTTTCATCCAGCAGCTCTGCTTTACCCCTGAAGCATAGTGTATGGTGGTGCAAAATCACCAGGCAGCAAGACCCAAAATGCCTTTCTTCTGCTCATAAACCATGCAGGTATTGAACCTCAGCCAGCCTCAGACTGTCCCACAAGCCCTTTCTTAGTGAGCAGCTGCACTAAGGGCAAACGAACCGGGTCTATAGTTTGGCCCCAGCTTTTTATGGTGATGAATGAAGTACACAATTAAGGAGCCCATTTGGTATTTTGATCTGGGACAAATCGAAGTGCTGGTGGCTTTGCTCCCAGGTTTTGCTATAAAGCGATTGTGGAAAGCTACTGAAGAGAAGCATTTTAATCAGATTAGGATAGATAAAGAGTATAACCCCTTGGTTATACAATTGAGCTTTCTAATCATATTAAACTTTAATACTGGCATCAGTGCCATATTGGAACAACAATCGCAAAAAGCTACAAGCATAAAATATTACAGATCCTTAAACATATTATGAAATGTCATCCACTGAGGTTAAAAAATGTTACCGTGTTTGGGGAAATGTGCCAGCTAAAAAAAAAATAGACCGAACTGGGAGCCCGGAGTCCTGTGTCCATGTGCAGATTAAATGCAGCACAGCAGAGGCAAGGCTTGACCTTTCTGTTTCTTACATTTTTATTCATTAAATTGCTTCCCCAACAGCTACTTCTGCCACCACTATTACCCATCTTAGTCCTCATCCACCAGCATGCTAAGTACACTCCACTCTTTTTGCAATCAATTAAAGGGTCCCTTGTTGTGAGGAACAGCAAGAGGTAGCTCCTCTTTACTGGTGAAGCAGCCCTGGGTAGAAACAGCTTCAGCTCTCACCCCTCTGCTGCTGCAGCCACTGCTCAGCATCCATCAGTGCTTAATGTAGGAGAGGACTGAAGCCAAGAGCCAAAGGAAAGGGGCTGTTAATGCACATCAAATACCTGATTTAAGTGGGCTGGTCTCGTGACATCTGTGTCTCCACTGATCTGAGTTACCTCAGTGAGTCAGGCTTGCAAGTACAAAGGACCTTGCTTGGGAACGGTGGCCTTGCACTGCCAGCAGCTGCAGGTCCTGAGGTACGCCTCAGAGCTGCAGCAGCCTTGGATCCCAGCAGGGTTCACGGCTGGCCCTCCTTGAGTGAAACGGGCAAGCAGTAACTCAGACACAAAGGTTTTCCTTTCTTCCCCCTCTAAGCTCTTCCCACAGGCATGCCAGAGGTGTTACATCCATCCTGTTTTGGTTGAATAGAGTCAAGGTAGGAAAGACCTTGACTTTAGACCACGTGTTCCCTTCTGTCTGTGAGCACGGCTGGCAGCTTTTCACGGGGTCATGTCCATGGGGGCAAGCTGGGACAGGCCAGGAGCCTCCATGCTGCTTCAGCCCTCATCCTGCCCAGGGGTCCTGGGGCAGCAGTCCAGCTGTAGGAGGTTGTCCTCTGCCCTTGGGGTGGAATTTTATTCAGCCCTCAGAGTCTTTATCACCCTTAAACAGCATTTACACTTAGATTTTAGTCCCCAAGCTTTCCACTGCTTTTCTGTATGTTCCATGTCCAACATCCTACTGCAGTGATGCCCTTATGCCCCCTTAAGTGTTGCTTTTCTCAAGGCAGCTTTCAGTCACTAATGCTTCCTCCAGACTTCATGTCTCTCTGCTGTAGCATCCTGTAGCCCACAGTCTGTGACGTGGGGAGGCGTAAGGGGTACTTTGAGTTTTCCATTGCTGCCAGCACCGTTGGCACCTGGGGTGCAGCCTGACACTGGAACAGCTGCTGCGTTTGCAGCTCCCCACTGCAGGAAGCATCACACTGTGTCCCAGAGAGTGCCCACCCAGCACCCCAGAGACTGGCAGCCCCAAGGTGATGGGAGGGAACTGCTCTCTAACAGCCTGGGAAGTTTGGCTCTTTGTGATTGACGCCCTGGTAATTATGCACCTTATGAAGATATGCGATGTAATCAGACCCTTCTAAAAAGGCCTTGGATTAAAAGCTTTTCCTGGGTCTTTGGTGATGGGCCTGCAATTACAGAAAATGAACTGCATTTTAGCTTCCCACTGAAATTAATAACAGTGGTTCTCCAGTTGACTCCGAAAGTAGTTAATGGAACAAACTGGATGCTCACTACAATATCAGTTTTAAAGCTATTTGAGAGAGATTCTGTGTTTCAAATAGGAAAATAATTCACACAATGCACAACCATTTTGTTCACATCTTTGGAAATAATGGCTCTGTGTAACTTTGAGATGTAACTGTTTATCAATAATGATTTCAATGTGCTGTTCCATCCCTCGCTGCAGCTGGGGGGGAATGACCTGTGGAGAACTTTGGAAAAAGAAAAACAAGCCCAGGAACTAATGGTGCAGAAAAGAGCTCCAGCCTGGCCTGAGCAGCACGAATGGGTTTTACCATGAATGCTGAAATACAGATTCGTGTGAGTTCATGCAGGGCAGAGCAGCAGATACGCCAAGACTTGTTGAATTTCAGCTGCTCAATCTCCAACTCATCTCAGCTGAACTGAACCTGTAGTAAAGTTTGGAGTGTTGCCGGTGGGTTGCAACCCATCTCATGGAGAGAGCAGCCAGCCCCTGTCCTACATCCCAGTTAACCTGCCCCACAGACGGGGGTAAAATAGCTCACATCTTCTGCTTCACCTGCCCCCTTTCATGGCTCCTTGCCCACCAAGCAGAGGTGTGTCTAGGGCATCACTCTCTGAGTGAGGAGAAAAGTAAAAGCTCCCTTCTTCCCTAGTGCCTTTTGCATATGAACTGGGCTCAGGACGGACAGGGATCCGATTCTGCACTTCCCACGGTGTACCCAGTTCTGTTGTGTCTCTATGCTGGGAGTACTGGAGGTCCAGATCAGGCTTAGACCATTCTTCCTGTGGTGTACCACAGGGCCACCCTCTCTCTGCACCATCAGCACTGTGTGCCCCCAGTCCTGCCTGCTCCTCCAGTGCCATGGTTCACCTGAGAAACATCCCAACACCTTTGCTCCCCAGTCAGCAGGTTCACTCTCACAGCAACCGTGAGCTCAGTTTTCTCAGGCACTGTTGGTCTCCTACAACCAGGAAGCCTTTCCTGGCACTGGCCGTTGGAGAGGTGATCACTATTCACTCGTGCTGCAGCCGCTGCGTTCCAGCACTGGTGTGTTTGGAAACCTGTGACCCTGTCCCTTACTCCTCTGTAGACACCGTCTCAGTGTCCACATTTTTATCTCTCATACAGTGAACACCTTTGCGCCGTGAAGCTGAAGCACAGCAAGTGCTGAGTGCCATGAGGGGCAAGAACACCCCTGAGCACACCCGCCTCCTCCCCTTGGGCTGAGCTTCCCACGGTGCATGGCTGGTCCTTGCTTCCACACACTATGGGCTGCCAGGGGCTGTTCATGTGCATGAACCATGCCACGTGCAAGGTCCTACACCTGGGTCAGAGCAATCCCAGGCACAACTACAGGTTGGGCAGAGAAGAGATTCAGAGCAGCCCTGCGGAGAAGGACTTGGGGGTGTTGGTTGATGAGAAAATGAACATGAGCCAGCTTCAGTGTGCGCTCGCAGCCCAGAAAGCCAACCGTATCCTGGGCTGCATCAAAAGGAGCGTGACCAGCAGGTCGAAGGAGGTGATCCTGCCCCTCTACTCTGCTCGTGTGAGACCTCACCTGGAGTATTGTGTGCAGTTCTGGTGTCCTCAACATCAAAAGGACATGGAACTGTTGGAACAAGTCCAGAGGAGGCCACGAGGATGATCAGGGGACTGGAGCACCTCCTGTATGAAGACAGGCTGAGAAAGTTGGGGCTGTTCAGCCTGGGGAAGAGAAGGCTGTGTGGAGACCTCATAGCAGCCTTCCAGTATCTGAAGGGGGCCTATAGGGATGCTGGGGAGGGACTCTTCATTAGGAACCGTAGTGATAGGACAAGGGGTAATGGGTTCAAACTTCAACAGGGGAAGTTTAGATTGGATATAAGGAGGAAATTCTTTACTGTAAGGGTGGTGAGGCACTGGAATGGGTTGCCCAGGGAGGTTGTGAATGCTCCATCCCTGGCAGTGTTCAAGGCCAGGTTGGACAGAGCCCTGGGTGACATGGTTTAGTGTGAGGTGTCCCTGCCCATGGCAGGGGGCTTGGAACTGGATGATCTTAAGCTCCTTTCCAACCCTAACGATTCTATGATTCTGTGTGTCGGTATTGCCAGCATCATCTGGTCAAGTGTTAGTACCTTCCCGGACATCAAAACCAGTTGTGTTTTCAAGGCATATCTCCTAGCTGTCCAGAGCAACCTGATCTGCAGTCTGAAAGAATTGTACTTCACAAGGAGCTTCTTGAATGAAACATCTGCTCTTTTTTTTTCCTCTCAGAAGCATCTGCCAGAAATCCAGTGAGACATCAATCATGGAGAAATATTTGTCATCAGCTGAGTCTCCTGGGTCTCACACTTACAGGAAAATACTCCCTCAGTCAATGGCCATGTATGTGAACCTGCACTGCAGTGGCCTCCTCAGGTATCTTCTCAGAGACTGGGTGGCATTTTTATGACCTATATATTATGTATAACCCATATAATTACCATATAACTAATTATAACTCCCTATATGTTATAGATAAAAAGTTATAGATAATTACCTAAAAGTCTGCAGCCTTTGAGTGGCCCAGTGTGGGCAAGACTGAATGTCACTTGTTTGTTCTGATTCCAGACCCACAGCTCCTCAAGGCACAGCTCTGCTTCCTTACACAGCTGTAAATCAGTCTTAGCGAGGTTAAAAAAACCCAACCCTCACTCATTTTTCCTTTGCTTCCTTCTCTCCTAATTCACCTTCCCTCACTATTTATATAGTCTACCTTTACCAAAGGACCTGGGAAGGTACTGGCCCCACCACCCTGGCCCAGAGCTGCTGCTGCGGACTATAGCCAGGACAGGCTCAACCCCAGGGCAGGCTTTGAAGGCACTCAGCAGCTATGCTTCTGTCTACACTGATTTCATTTTATTTCTGTGTCTTGTTATTTTGTTGGCAAGGGAGTTATGGGGAGGGATTTCTTATCAGGAGTCGAATCAGTCAAGAAGCACCACAGGCACATCTTTTGGCAGGTGGATGCTGCACACCATGAGGCAGAGAAAAGCTTGCCCCAATCTAATGCAGTCCCATGCATTTGTCTGCTTTTTGAAAACCCTTTGTTTATTGCTAAATTGGTTCATTCTATTAGGAAACAGGTCAGCTATGTTCAGCTCTTTGTGTGTGTTATGGTCTCATGGGCTACATGACTATGCTGCACATGGACCATCAACAAGAGGTCTGTAATGGTTTGACTTTGCCTTAATTTGTGCTCTGCTAGCACAAGAAGCCACAGCTCCTCAGCTGCTGCTGTTGATCATGGCTGGAGCATTTAAGTACCTGTTCTTTGAAATACAATTAAACCAAAACCTTGCTCCCCAAACAAACTCCTCTGTGCAGAGCCCCAGGGCCATGGTTTCCTCCCAGGGACTCCATGTAAAGTCAACCGGAGTGAATAAGATGTGAGGCTCGGTTAGTATCGTACAAATTAACAGCCAGTGGTCATCTGTCTTGGTTTAGGGTATTTTATCAGCCATATCCTGCAGACTCTGTGTTTCTCTCCACTGTTTCCCATTCTCAGCAAAGAGTAAGGAGCTGCTCACCTGGGCTTGAGAGTGTCTTTTTGCACACCATACGTGTTGTGATGCTGAAATGACAAAGCTATTGCCTGCATCATGAGGGCGGGAAGCTGAGCACAGCGATGCATCTTTGCGATGCAAATTTCCCCTTCCTTCAACGTGATTTTTCATTGTCAGACGCATAAAAGCTAACCAGGGAGCAAGGAACAAACCTGGCATGTTGTGACAGGCACCTGCAAGCAACAGATAAACTGCGCCGCTTCCAGCTTCAGCCAGGTGTGTCTGACTGCCACTCACGGAAGCTTTGAACATCGGATATTTTAATTATAAATTCTCAGTCAAGTCAATGTATTTCTCAGTGCAGGAGCAGCAACAGGCAGAAAGGAGCTTCTCAAAACCCAGTGTATGCAGCGACAGCCCCAGAATTGTAAAGTGAGACAAGCACAGCTTTAAATAATGGTTTAAAACTCATCTATGCAAACCAGGAACAACAAAATAGACATCTGGGGACAATGCAGCTAAGCTTCAGCCCGAGTCTGGAAATGAACATCAGCTTTAGAAGTCTGGAAGGGCTCCATGGTATATAACTAGGTTGCACTTTCACACTTTGCAGTAAAACACAGCTGTAGCTGTGGAACCTTTGTGCTACCCAGCACCTTCACGATGGAGGAGAATTTCACCAGGCAGGCATCTCTCCCACCGACAGTCTGGATATGAGGTGTGAGAATAGAGATGCTCTGCCCAGGCACAGATATCTGTCATGTTGATACCTAATGTTTATACCAGGGAGCATGGGCTCCTGGTCTCCTTAATGGAGAGAAATTGGCACTTTCAGGGGCTGTTCATCTCATCCTAATGTAGTTGTCTAGAATAAATCAGATGACTCACACTGTGGGCATAGCTTTTTTTCCCCCTGTCTTGAAAGGGAGCAGCTAAGGTACCAGCTTTCACCGAGTAGCGTCTAAAGGCAGGTGAGATGAATCCTACCATAGACAGGAGGAGGAGTTTCACAAATAAGACAGATACAAAGCCCCTGAGAGAGACTGGTTTTGAGAGCAGACAACAAAATGTAGGTAACAAAGACTTCAGCTCACCTCCTGGGATGCAGCAGCATCAGACAACATTGAGCACACATGTAAAACACCCAAAGGAGGCCCAAGGGGTGAAGTACTTGGAGAGGTCCATGCCAGCGGAGCTATCACCTCCAGCCACCTCCTTAGGGTGCTCCTGGGTTGGAAATGGTTCATCTCAGACAAAACCCAGCCCAAAACTTGTGGTCTGGGGGCTGTCAGGGAAACGTGACCACACTACAACATTGGTAACTCAGGAATGAGCCACCCCCTGCCACTGCCTGTGTTCTTGCTGCTTCCAGCAAATCCTGTCTTGGAAATGCTCCCAAGCTGTGGACATGGTCCTGGGCAACTGGCTGTAGGTGGCCCTGCTTGAGCAGGGAGTTGGACCAAACAACCTCCTCACCTCAATCCCCCTGTGATTCTGTGAAACCTAAAAATAATGTACAAATGGTACAGAAACAAAGACTGTTCTCAATGAAGCTTTTCTGAAAGGTGACCCTGGGATTTTATGAAATGGCATATTGCAGAAGTACCTTCGTCACTCAGGAGCACTTTGAAGTTTCATCAAAACACTCTCTGGTGGAAGCATTCTTCTTGTCCTGCTCACTGAGTGCTTTCCAGCAGAAAGGGGGTGCACACAGTGTCAATCCCCTTCCAGCTGGCTAGACAACACCACCACCGTTCACCAGTGAGGCACCACCAGGGTGTCCTCACTCAGAGCAAAGCCCATCTCCCTCCTGGCCTGCCCCTGCTCCCCTGCCACATAGTGGGGATGTGGCCACAGTGCGGGGCATCCTTTCACAGCCACCCCATGTCAGCCAGCCTCATGTCTCACTGCTTCTGCATGGGTTTTCATGCAGGCTACATACATACTAGTGGGATACAGACAGCAAACCTCATCCCCTTCCTCCCCATCCATTGCTCTGCATCTCTGCACCTGCAGGGGAAGAGGCTGCTGTTGTTGGTTGGATACAAGAGTAAAAATAAAGAAAAGGAGAAAAAGGCACCATAATTCTCCACAGATGAGAAGCTCTCCTGTTTGTTCAGATCATTACTGTATCAGCAAACCCACACAAAAGTACCATTAATTTTAATACTTTCCCAAGACTAATTAGGTTTAAATTGGGTAAAAAATATTACACAAATAACTAGCTATGCATAAAACCCTCAGTGAAGTTTAAAGAGGAGTGGCAGAAAACAGGGAAAATAGTTTTTATTAATGCATTTACACCATCTTAGAATTTCCCTGAATTGTATTTTACCTTGGCTATAAAAATGAAAACATTTAAATTTCTTTAAAATTACATTTGACTTAATTACAGCCAATCCCTAATACCAGCAAACAACCCATTTTGCCTACTTTGCAGCATAAATAGCCACCAGCCTCATCATTTCATAAAGAGTTGTTTTTCTACATGATGTTCTCTATGTGCAGAATGTTAATAGCTACTATAGCTGAATATGAATAGGCTTTGTAGCTCCACTTGAAATATAGAAAAATGGCCCAGACATTAAAAAAGATAAAAGGGAAAAGGGCAGTAATGAATTTAGAGGAAAATGAACATTAATGGTACTAGCATTACCTCATGTTCCACATAACAAATTATTGGAAATCTGTCAAGCACACCAAATTATCTACTCATCTGCTGTTGTGGGGCCCTTTGGAGCCATCCAAAACCAGCAAAAGCAAGACAATTTAAGCTAATTTTACTATTTATAACAATAGAACAGACCATTAAGATAAATTAATGTCATTATCAAGTTTCTATGAAAATGACAAATACCGCTATTTCAGGCAGCTTTAGAAGCTGTTGACTATAATGAAATCTGCTGTACAGGTACTAAAAAGAAACACTCCAAGTAATTATTTTCTAGTAGCTTGTTTGTTTCCTTCACATTCATTTACTTTCACCACAATTAGTTCTGTACACAATATATGGTAACTAAACAGTCAACACTACGCAGCATTAGGACTAATTGGGCAATTACGATGCAGTTTTCAGCCTTTTAGGTCCTAAAGAAAGCCAGGAGTAAACATTTTAGAGGCAACAATGGCAGCACCGCATCGATTTGCCGGGTTGGAGTTTGAAGGAATACAAAGCAATGCGGGAAATAAAGCCAGGTAAAATGCTTTACACAAAACAGCCCGAAATGAGATGGTTTATTAAATGATCTAATTGCTGAGGCTCTGAGCGTGAGTGAGGCTGGACATGGATGACAGAAGCCACCGAGGTGGGATTTGGAGCAGGGCGAGAGCGATGCCGGGTCAGTGCTGGCAGCCCCCCAGCCATGGATGGATGCATCCATCCAACCAACAGCCCGCGTGACACCAGGCAGGGGTGGGGAAACACGTGTCCTGGGAAGGTTTATGCGTGTTCTTCCAGGACCTCCTTGGCATTGTAACTCCATCTGTCTCATGTGTACTGTCCCATCCCTTCCAGACCTCATCAGCACTGCTGTGTTACACAACAAATCATGCAATAAACCAATCTTTTCTTACTGCCAGTCTTGACTTTGTGCTTTGGAGGGTAAAGGAAACAGAAACTCCTGGTTCCTCCTTCTCCCTTCTCTCACCATTTATTAGATGAGGCTGGGAAGAACACACGGGTACTGCAAACACCTGGATGTGGTTTGATATGTGAATAAATTCCAGCCAAAGCATTGATGTTCGGCTGCATTAACCAAGCACTATGGAGGTAGCACAGAAAGCTAGGTGGAGATGTCACGCTTTCCCAGGCCAGCCTGGAGGATTTTTTCCCCCCAGAACTTGCTCATGCAAGAGGGCAAGAGTGAGACAAGGGAGCTTAGCATCCCTCTTTGGATACCTTTTTGCTTTCCCCATTTCTGTTGCTGCCAAGTTTTCGTCCACTCTGTGTGTGCCATTTCATGCCAGCACCATAATGATGTAATCTGCATATTTGCACATAATTTCCATGCAACCACCTCCAACTGGGGTGTGGGATGCAGGCAGAGCTCACTGTTGTGATGCTGGGCGACCAGCAAAGCAAAGCTCTGCCCATATCTCTGCCCCACAGCATGCGAGTTGGTCAAGAGTCTCCTCCTTGAACACAGCTGAAGAGTTGAGCTGGGGGCTCCACAGCTTGCCATGGTGGGAGCTAAAATCTTTATGCTCAGCTCCTTGCTGCAATGGTAATGCTCTGCAGGGCAGAGGGCAGACAGTGCATGGGGACAACTGGGATCAATGAATTCCCAAGGGCCTGGAGCCACAAAGTGGTCTCCAGCCCAGGGACAGGGGAGGAAGGTGCCAAACCCAGCCACTGACACCAAGACCCCTCCTTTCTCCCCTTCCTCCTGGCCAGGCCCTGTCCTGCATCTGGCAATGCCACCACGGCACAGTGGTATCTGCTGATCAGTTCTGCGCTAAAGATAATGAAAGGCAATTAGTCTCTAAAAGCATTATCACAACATTCATTGCATTTATGACATTTTATTAGTACTATCACTCAGGGATTTTATGAAGCAGAGGTTTTCTTTTTCCTTAATTAGACATTTATGAGAGAATATCAAATCTGACAATCCATTTAGGAATTTATTACAGAATAAAGAGACTCCAGCTGAAATTCAGCTTTGGTTTATATGCTTGGGTTTGCATTGAATTCAACAGGAGCTGCATCTGTTTGCACCAGTGCAAATTTGGCTCAGTGTCCTTATAATGGACTATGCACACATGAATTTAGGGAAGGGTGAATGGCTCACCCTGCTCACAGCTGCTTCTGAAGGCTGGAGATGCTCAGGCCGTGGGGGGATGCACAGGCTGCAGAAAAGGTCCCGAGAGCTCTTGCACCAGGGTGATTTTTAATGGGTTTTTACAGTAACCTCCTAAGTGAGTGCTTTGGTGCTCAGAGCTGGGCCTGATGTACAAAAAACTGGAGCAGCTACTGTGGGAAATTAGTCAGGCCCCCAAGACAGATGTCAAACCCAACCAGGGGAGTGTGCCAGGACACCAGGACAGGTTACACCATCCCATCTGGACTGCAGCAGTTTTCTGATCCCACTGCTCATGGAAGGTGAGACATTGTGGTTGCCCTGGACCTCCATCCCTGCTGATGCCCATTGCCTCACCTTCACTGCCCAAAAGCGAGCACAGCAGCCAGCATGCAGCAGGTGTTTGGTGAGCTCAGTCCCTCAATTGTATGCCTGAAGCTTTGGTTTTTGCCTCATTTCTGCCTTTGGCCCTTGTGCTTTGTCCCGCATTTTCCATTATCTGGCCAGACTCTTGCATTGTTCCATCTCTAAAAGGCACTAAAAGGAATTTCTTAAGGATTATATTTAACATTCACCCCTAAAAGGAATGAAGATGCTGACCCTTGGCAAGCAGCTGTCACCAGCACTGAAGCACTCAGTGAGTGCGTGCAGGATGGGGTGGTTTCACCAGGAGTCATCAGGGTCTGGTGGTCTCCTTGGTGGCCAGGAGAGCAGCACCTTTCCAGGTGGTCCAGGAGACAGTGGAAGGCACAAGACAGATGTGCTCCATAAACTGGATTTGTCATGTCAAGAGACCTTCCACTAGACCAGATTGCTCCAAGCTCCATCCAACCTGGCCTTGAACACTGCCAGGGATGGAGCAGCCACAGCTTCTCTGTGGAACCTGTGCCAGGGCCCCACCACCCTCACAGGGAAGAACTTCTGCCTAATCCTAATCTAAATCTCCCCTCTGTCAGTTTAAAGCCATTCCCCCTTGTCCTGTCACTCTGTGCCTTTGTAAAAAGCCCTTCTTCAGGTTTCTTGTAGCCCCTTTAGGCACTGGAAGCTGCTCCAAGGTCTCCCCAGAGCCTTCTCTTCTCCAGGCTGAAAAGCCCAGCCCAGCTCTCTCAGACTGTCTCCTTAGGACAGGTGCTCCAGCCCTCAGATTGTTTCCGTGGCCCTCCTCTGGAGTCCCTCCAGCAGGTTCATCTATAAAACATGTCCCTTGTGTACATAAAGGGCTGTTGTGATCCCTGCATATCCAAACAGGGCTGAAAGGGATATTTTAATTGAGCACTTCAATGACCCTTATACTGTATCCACTTCCGCGCTCTGCAGTTTTGGAAGGTGTTCAATATTCAGGGAGTTACCAAAATAATCCCCACATTTCAAGACTTGGAGGAAATGCTGCAGTGCAAAACCTGACGAGCTTGTAAAGGATATTGAGAGCTGACCTAGCCGCAATTTGTACTAACTCGTTCCGAGAGAAAACAGGGGTTGTGAAGGGACTGTATGATTTAGAGGAGAAAGTCATAGCAAGAACTGAGGAATGAAGCTATAGCCACACAAATTCAGCTTGGCAGTGGAGTGCAGACCTCCACCAGCCAGGGTGCTTAAGCATTAACTCTCAGTGCCAAAGGCAATAGCTATCACCACCTCAAAGCTGGACACACAAGTAATTGGGCTCTGGACAGGGGTAAGCAAACAAAATGTGATAGCCTGTGATAGACAGGCAGTCTGCCCAGGTGATTTGAGTTCCCTTCTGCCCTTAAATACTGTGGCTTTCTAAGAAGGATGTGCAGGGTGAAGAGCTAGATCAGCAGGGAGCTCACCTGGGCACCTAAGATAGATGGCAAAAAAAGTCTGTGATGGAAAAAATGCTAAAATAGCACAGCTTTGGTGCAATTGCTGATTTTGCCAAGCTTTTAACTCGGTAAATAAAATTTACCCTAGAAAATTTCCGAGAAAATGGGATTTTTGTAAGACCTTTTGCTTGCATAGGAGTGTGGTAGAGGTAGGAAGGGAGAGATTTATCATGGCAGGCAGTTACATCCTTAAACGCCAACTGTTCTTGTTTCACTATAAACAGATGAAACCCCACAGATATCCCCACTCATCTTTGTCTCAGGTAAAGACAGCTCGAGGTCGTCTCCGGCTCTGGCATTCATGGACGCTGTGTGGAGCAGCAGACCCAGCCAGAAAGCGTCAGCTGCTCAATAGGCGACCAGCCCCATGTCTAGCACCTCAGCTGCTCTGCCACCAGCCTGGCTGCTGCCGCTTCCTCAGTGGAGGCTCTTTAGCGTTTGCTTTATGGAATAGGAATAAAAATTAACACTGTTTTTGCAAGAAGAAACCCAAGTAGGGAGAGGACTGTGCTTTTCAAATCCTTCATCCTGGCTCTTGCCAAAAATGCTTTTATCTGTGTCTGTGTTAAGGAAAGACACACACACAGAGACAGCGGAAAAGCTGCAGGCATGCTGGCGAGGGTACAGAGAAAGACGAACACAGCTTTTTCCCTTTTCTTCATGCTTCAGCAGGAGATGCAGGGCAGCAACGTGGCCAAGCTGACTCTTCCCTCCTGCCCCTGCCTCTGCCTGTGCAACCCCCAGAAAGCCCCACCTCACCTGGCAGGTGCCTCCGACATGGCATATAGCACAGAAAATGATGGTCAGATTTCCTGCCAATCAAGCTGATGCTTTGCCACAAATCCCAGCCTGAATCATAGACTCACAGACTGGTTTGGGTTGGAAGGGACCTTAAAGCTCATCCAGTTCCAACCCCCTGCCATAGGCAGACACACCTTCCACTACCGCAGGTTGCTCCAAGCCCCAGTAACCCAGGAAATCACATGGTCACTGGTTTAGGTTGTTCTGGACTTCTCAGAGTTTGGGTTTACATTTTCCCTCTACCCCCAGAAGCACAACCTAAATCATGATGAAGAAATCCCTCTCCCCACCCCCATGAGTATTTTTCCTCCCCCTTCCCCGCTTACAAAGAGAGTGTTAAGACCTGATGTAAGCATGCTGAGATGAGGGCAATGAGACTGCTTCAGAAGTCTGCAAGCAGCCTGGCACAAGTCACTCCAAGGTGTGAGCTAGCACGGTAATTTAAGCAGCAGCAAAACAAAATGCAGTGATCAATGTGCAGCTTACTGGAAATGGAATTTTGTGAGCACAGAGACAATGCATTAGTGCACTAGCAAAGCAAACACCACCAAGCTGATGCTATTACACAGTTGTTGTCAGATTAATTCCATTGAATCTGTCCATTTTAAGAAACGGATGCTTTTTCAAGGACTGCCCTCTCAAGGACTGCAGACAGCAGAAACCTTGTGCAGAGCTGACAATAAGCTCACTGCAGTGCTCAGCAACCTGCAGGCACGGTACTAATAGCTGCTTATTATATCTTTCTCCAGGCAGGACGAGAAGGCACAGCATCTTTCCCAGAAAAATCATCCACAGCACAGGGTGTGCCAGGTTGTACTGATGGAAGAAGAGTTGTCGCCTCCTTAGTTCTAAGTATCCCTCCTTCCCCCGGGAGAAATCCACCACCATTTCCTTCTGACGATGGACAAAAGCTTGTTCACTTCCACAGCAGCAACTAAAAATAACAACTAGCACACATGGTTGCCCCCCCGTGAACGGATTACCTGCCAGCAATTACTGTACCTGCACTGATGGAGCTTTCTAATCCCAGCTATGCTTCCTGCTCTCTGCATAGCTTTCTCCAGAGGAGCTTCCTGAGAAGGCTGCAGAAGGGGCTCCAGAGGCTGTAGTCCACATTTGTTTCCCCAGTGAATAGGTACCCTTGGAAAGGCTTTGCCATGGAGCATACTTCCTGCCGGATGGATTGCAGTGGGCTGCTTTTTTCCTTTAACCCCATGCACACAGGCAGCAATGGGAGGTGTGAGGCCCTCTCCAGTGCCCTTGGTGGCCAAGCCATGCCCAGGATGTCCCAGCACTTCACCCACATTAGACGCCACTGAGTTCTGCTGCCCTCAGTGCTGGGGACACCTTCTGAAGGATGGTGCTTTGTCCACCTGGGTGCTTTGCCTGAGATGGATCTGGGGGAAGACACACTCAACTTGTGTGATTTACAGCCAGTTTGGAATAAACTGCCTTAAACTGAGAAATTACTTACTCAATAGAGTCTCCGGGCAGTGCTGGTAACATGGGGATATTATGACTTGTTAAGGAAAGGAGCTGGAGCAAAAGTGGTCTAGAGATCTAGACCTCTGATTCGCCCACATGTGGGGAGATGAGCAGCTCCTGCAGTGCCAGAGAGGACCACAATCCACCTCCTCCAGGGGTGCAGGAAGGACCTGCTGGCCCCTACCCTGCAGAACCCTGGTGGCATGAGCACAGGGGACAGCCACCTCACCAAGACAGAGGGCTCAGAGGCAATCACAGTTTATCTGTCACATGTGCCCTCATGGAGAGGGCTGGAGCATTGGCTCGTTTTGGCCCACAGGGAGGAGAGGAGCACACACAGTGGAAAGTTGACATGGAAACCTGCTAAGCAACATTGACTTTGTCTTGTGTCTCGCATCCTGGAAATGGCTTTTAGTTGGAGACCGGAGGAAAAGGTGTCGTTATGCACGCAGCAGTGTGCCACTGGGGTATTTGAACTGTGCATTTTAATACACAACAGCCATGGGGTCTATGAGGGACACAGCTACATGTGCATGGAGGGTCTCAGATGTCAAGAGAAGCCACTGACTCTTCTGCCTGTGTGTTTGGGCTCTTCCTCTGGCTCCAGGGTGGTGATGGGGGTGCACCGACACCCTAGCAGTACCACAAGTCAAACCATTCACGATATCAGCCCCTCAAGCTATGGCAGTTTCAGCAGCACCTACCTAGGACACGTGCTCCTCTCAGGAGACAGGCTCTGCATTGTGCTGCTGCCTCCATTAGGTGCTGGGTCAGTCAGGCAACAAAGCAAGCTCTCTGCCCCCATCCACAGCCACCTGAAACACTTCTGCAACACCTTGGTGACACTGCTGTGGTACCAAGACATGGTTCTTGGTACTGCTGGAGTTTGTCAGTGTCACCTATCCCACCGCTGCAAAGTCATCGCCACCACTGAGTGTGTTACCACCAGGCTGATCATGAATACCTGCTCATGCAAGGGCATTATCACAACAATGGTGAGGAATTGCTGTGTGAGAGATCCTGGTGTCTGGATGTGGGACATATGGTAGGACTGTGGTGGGCATGGAAGGCAAAGTGTCTGGTTGTTGGGCTGTATGCATTTCAAACGTATTTGTATTGTGCACGTTTCTGCACTGCGACTAACAAGACAGTCAATTTGTATTTCCTCACAACTCCATCCTCAGCAGCTCCTTCTGTGTCTAGTCTGCCCACCAACTGTGCCAGCAGCCATTTGTGCCACACAGGGTGACCAGGACCACTGTACTTACTTGGATGAAAACCAACATAAACAACACCCCTTTCTCCAAAGTAATTTTTCATCTGTTTGGCTCAGCAGCCGCAAGCTGCTTGTGTCAGTACAGCACAGGTGGCAGCATGGCAGGTAGGAATGAAAGGGCAGGGGAAGGAGATGGCAGCAGTTGCTGGTGGAGAACTGTCTCCACATGAGGCTGTGGCTCTGCCGTGAGCAGCAACGCATCCGTGCCCCCTCGCTCCTATACCATGGTCCTTTGACCACCTGGTACCGTGTTACGTCTTGGCTCTGGAGCTGCCACGTTGTGAACTGAGTGAGAGCTCTTGGCCTCGCCTTTAGAAAACCTGCCAAACACTTATTCTTAACCCAGATCGGGATTTCAGTCACAAATCACAGCACAGCACAGTTCAGTGGGTGGTATGACATAACATGGGCTGGAACAAGAGAAATGCAATCTACAGCAGCTGCTGAGGCTGCTTCATACAGTAACACCATTGAGCAGTGTAAGTCAGGACCAAAGTGGGATGTGCGTCCATAAAAGACTTCACAACAATAGCCACAACGTTTTTCAACTCCCCTTTAATCTTAGCTGGAGCAATCTGTTGAACTACTAATGATGTAAGACTTCTTAAAAGAGTTGGGGTTTCTTTTAAGATTGGTATGATAACGACAAAGGAACTATGCAACATACATTGTTACACTTTCTTCTGGGATGAGGACTGAGGAGATAAACACGAAACACAAACAGCTTTGTGATATCGTGGTTCATGACCTTTATCTCCAAAATTAAGCTCTATAAATAAATAATAAAATGAGCACTGTAAATGAAATTCTGAAAATTACCACTTTACCTTTTTGGGGAACATAAGGAATACTTATATGGCTATTTTTAACTCCCGAGACTGCAGGTCTTTGAAGCCTGAGCTATGTTTTGAGCTTGGCAGAAAGTGGTGGGCCCTAAGGAGAGCAAGATGGGTGTGAATACAGTGTACAGTGGCTCAAGTTTGGCTCAGGGTCTTGCACTGAGCCCAAGGCAGTTATTGCCAGGGTAGGGGCACAGAGAACAGAGAGAATCAGAGAAGAGCTGATACATTCCTCGTTGGGCCTCTCTGCTCACACTGCTGTGCCCTTTCAGTTGGGAAACAAATCCGTTTCTCCATTACCAGGTGTATGGGGGTGATGAAACGACCCCCAGAGCTCCAGTTCCACTGGGGACCTCATTGGACTCTCAAGACAGAGCAGTTCAGACATCACCTTTGCCGCTGGCCTGAAGGACACAGACAGGTCATGACTAAATCATGAAGTGGCGGCTTGAATTAAACAGTGATTCACTTTTTACAGCCCATTAATAGCAAGCTGTGTCTAATTACAGTAATTCGTGGTAATAAGTGACAATTAATATCAGATTTGTCTGGGAGAAAGATAATTTGCTATCTAAAATGAGGGACATGAAATGCTTTTGTATGCAGGTGCTGCTCAAAGACATGATTTGGGTTGCTCACGGGGACCATCGCAGAAGATTATCCCAACACTCTCTTTGGCCAGGATAGGTATAGGAGAACTAGACAAATAAAATATCCAGAGCTGCAACTCCTGTGGATGGAGGTTTAGGACTTTACACTGACTACAGAAAAACATGATTTAAACTGGAACAGGTTTCTTAGGTCCTTCTACAGTCAAGGTTTGAAGCCCTGTGAGGACTGATTCCTTGGCTGCCTGGCAGAACACCCTGGTTCAGTGGAACATGTTTTCATCCAAAGAGTTGCCTCAGATATTTCATTTCCCACTTGGTTGCATCTTACCTCCAGGTACAATGAGGAAAGTGGGAGGTTTGCTTCACCCACCTTTGTAAGTACTTTTTCCTCTGTACTTTTACCTTTGTGGTGTTACCTTTTTCTTCTCCTTTTTTCCAAAAAGCTCTCACTCAGGTCCCTCATGAAGGCCCTTACAGAAATGGAGCTGTCATGAAAGATCCTCCTTTGAGGATTCACATCTAATCGAAAGTGGTTAAAGGATGTGAAACAGAAGGTGGAGAAGATGAGGCAGTTTTTCATGATGAAGGAGATAACCACTGGGGAGCTGTGCGGGCCAACATTTTCATACGGGATTTGGACAAGGGAGGTGACAAAGTTTGATGAGGTTGCAAAATCATCAGGGAGTAACAGTGGCAACTGGCTATGAAAAGCTGCAGATGGATTTTATTTCACGGAGTGACTTTGTGGATAAAATGCAAGATGAAACCCAACATTAATAAATCCTAAGCAATGTACATGGGAGAAAGCTCAGTGATGGGCTCTAAATTAGCTGTTATCACAAGGGAAGAGATCTTTGAATAGCTCTCTAAAATACCAGCTCATTACTCAGTGGTGGTCAAGAAGGTAAATATGATGTCAGGAGTTATTAGGAAAAGAACAGAGCACAAAATACAAAACACCATTATGACATAGCATAGATGTACTCAGACCTTGAATACTCTCTACAGTTCTGGTCTCCCTGGCTTAAAAGTATGTGCTAGAAGTGACAAACCATGAGATAAGAATACCAAAACTATAGAATGACTTCTGTGGGATGTTACTGCAAATAAGGCAGGTCTGAAAAAGGTGAACATGTAAAAAGATGCCATATTTCCAAACTGTTGAGAAATGAATAATGCATTGGGAAGCAAACATAAGCATTATTTCTCTTGTAATCAGTGATGGGTTGACCCTGGCTGGATGCAAGGTGCCCACCAAAGCTGCTCTATTGCTTCCCTCCTCAGCTGGACAGGGGAGAGGAAATATAATGAAAGGCAGATGGGTTGAGATAAGGGTAGGCATTGATCACCCAGCAATTACTGTCATGGGCAAAATAGACTTGACTTGGGAAAATCAGTTTAATTTATTACCAATCAAATCAGAGTAGGAAAATGAGAAATAAAACCGAATCTCATAACACCTTCCCTCCATCCCTCCCTTCTTCCCAGGCTTAACTTTACCCTCAAATTCTCTTCTTCCTCCCCCTGAGCAGCACAGGTGTCAGGGAACAGGAGTTGGAGTCAGCTCATCACACACTGTCTCTGCCGCTCCTTCCTCCTCAGGGAAGAGCTCACACTTCTCCCTCACTCCAGCCTTGTGTCCCTCCCACAGGACTCAGTTCTCCATGAACTGCTCCAGTGTAGGTACTCCGTGGGGTCACAAGTCCTGCAGCAACCTGCTCCAGTGTGGGCTTCCTGTGGGGTCACAGCCTCCTTTGGGCATCCTCCTGATCCAGCATAGGGTCTTCCATAGATGGGAATCTGCTCCACCATGGACCTCCATGTGCTGCAGGGCACAGCTGCCTCACCACAGGCTACAGGGGAATGAATCTCAGCTCCGGTGCTTGGAGCACCTCCTCTCCTCCTGCACTGACCTTGGTGTCTGCAGAGATGCTGCTGCTCTCACATATTCTCACTCTCCTCTCTGTCTGCAACTGTGCAGAGGGCCTCAGCCTTGGCCAGGGGTGGGTCTGTCTTGCAGCCAGCAGGCATTGTCTCTGTCAGACACGGGGAAAGCTTCCAGCAGCTTCTCACAGAAGCCGCTCCTGTAGCCCCCCTGCTATCAAAACTTTGCCATGCAAACCCAATACAGTACCGTGAAGCATACTGCAAATTAACCTCTTTCCCCAGACACTTCCTGTGTTAAGTAGCCCTAGGCTGAGCCCTGTCAATGTGGACAGCACCATCTGCATTCAAAAAATTGCCTATACATTTATTAAAGTGAAACTCATCCATTAATTAATCCTGTCAGTGTTCTCCCTGGAAACTCTCATTAGCACATTGAGTTAATTACTACAACTATCAGCACCAGGAGGTTTGTGTATGTGCAGGGTGGGGAGGAGGGAAGGTTATTCTAACTTCATCATGGGAAGAATACCTCATTCTTACATTTACGTTAAAACCAAATTGCCAAAGTCAGAATAATTTTGGAAGGACATAAAGCTGACATTTTCTTTTCCTTCCATACTGGAATCTTTGCCATAGGAAGAAAAATATCATAAAATAGACTGGTTTGGGTTGGAAGGAAGCTTAAAGCTCATCCAGTTCTAACACCCTGCCATGGGCAGGGACACCTTCCACTAGAGCAGGTTCCTCAAAGGCCCTTCCAACCTGACCAACCAACCAACACTGTCAGGGACAGGGCAGCCACAACTTCTCTGCGCAACCTGTGCCAGTGCCTCACCACCTTCATACTAAAGAAATTCTTTAAAATGTCTAATCTAAATCTCCGCTCTTCCAGTTTAAAGCCATTTACCCTTGTTCTATCACTACCTGCCCTTGTAAAAAGTTCCTCTGCAGCTTTCTTTCAAACCTATTGGGCACTGAAAGGCTGCTATGAGGTCTCCACGCAGCCTTCTCTTCTCCAGGCTGAACAGCCCCAACTTTCTCAGCCTGTCTTCATACGGGAGGTGTTCCAGCCCCCTGATCATCCTTGTGGCCCTTCTCTGGACTCGCTGCAGCATGTCCATGTCCTTCTTATGCTGGGGGCCCAGGAGATGAATGCAGTACTGCAGGTAGGGTCTCGCAAGAGCAGAGTAGAGGGGCAGGATCACCTCCTTCGACCTGCTGGTCACGCTCCTTTTGATGCAGCCCAGCACATGGTTGGTTTTCCGGGCTTCAAGTGCACATTGCCAGGTCACATTGATCTTCTTGTCAGACAACATCCAAAAGTCTTTCTTCTCATGACTCAGCTAAGCCATGTTTGCTGTCACCAATTACCTCTTTATTTTAAATGTGTCTTAGCACAGTTTCCAGGAAGATCTGCTCCATGATCTTGCTGGACACTGAGGTGAAACTGGCCAGCCTGTAGTTCCTTGGGTCTTCCCTTTTTTCCCATTTAAAAATGGAGGTTCTTTTTCCACTTTTCCAGTGAGTGGAAACTTCACCGATTGCCACAACTTCTTATATATGATAGATGGTGGCTTAGACACTCATCTGCCGGTTTCCTCAGAGCTCATGGATGCATCTCATCAGGTCACACAAACTCGTGCACCTTCAGGTTCCTTAGATGGTCTCAAAACCTGATTTTCTCCTACAGCAGGAGGTTCTTCATTCTCACAGTCCCTGCCTTTCCCTTCTCACTTAGGCAGCGTGGCTGGAGCACTTGTCCATGAAGACAGAGACAAAAAATCCCCTGTTCCCTTATGGAGAGGGCCTGCATATTCCCTGTTCTTCCTTTTATCACAAGCATACCCATAGAAGCTTCCCCCTGAAGCTGCAGACTCTTGGCATGCCAAAACCAATCAACTACATTAACTTAAACCTTTTTCATTGAGGTTTCTGTAAAAGATTTTCCTTACATGTTCCCACAGGTCAGGAGTAGCTGTGCAGTCAGGAAATACAGCTCTGTTGATAGACAGTCCTTTTTGATACCATGGTAGCCATATCCCCATGAAGAATGTCACTGTATGAACATCAAGTGAAACACAGTGACACCTCCTCAGGGAGCCTGCTAATCAACCTGATGAGATATCAGGTGGGTGACAACATAGAGAAATGAAATTACTTTTAAAGGTCTTGGAGTAGGAGTCAGATACTAAACCCAGGAATCTGAACTCCTCATTGAGTTGCCAGCATACACAGTTGCCCACACTAAGCATCTTCAAATTTTTTCTTTTCTTTCCAAACTCATCATATGTTGCACATTGATACAAAGGAAAGGGTATTGTTTTAACAACTCTCCTCCTTCATCACACACTTGTAGCATAAGTGCAAATACAGCCATTACTGCCAACAGTACCTACAGCTTTTCCACCTGTGAAATGGGAGCAGTTAGGGATGGGAATGGCAATACTCAGGTCATGCACAGCAGAATGCAGCTGGCAGAAAAGCACATTATCCATCTGACAACACCAGGATACACATGGTGTGACTATCACAGCAACACCCACATGTGGCTTTCCAGAGTCACACAGCAAAGAGAATGGGATCTGAAGGCCTGTGCTGAAAGGGAATATGGGGAATGTCAAGACTGATGTGTGCTGAAAATTAGATCAAACTCCAGAGGCCTGCAGCCCCAAGGGAGAGGAATCAACTGCTGGTCATACTGCTCCTGCATATATTATACACATATCAAAATTGACAGTCCTCTCTGTAAGCGGGAGACTTCACAAAAGGTCATTGTAAAAAAACATTCCTCCCTAATTAAACTTGATTTGCTTTTACTGATTTTACTGTAGTACAATTCTTGTAACTATAATTACCTAAAATTCTCGGAAAAGGTACGCACAGTACTTGCCAATGAGGCCATCAGCCATCCCAGTTCCTAAGCACTCTCCTGCATAGATAACTTTTCTCAAGCCTTTAATCCCTTTGAAGTCGGTAGAATAGTCCCTACGTGCAAAGCAGCTCTTACGCACACCTTCAAAACCAGACTTTAAGCAATGCCTCGTAACCCCAAAAGCCTTTTCTGTTTAATAAAGAATAAGAAAAAGTGTTTCTTTTTCAAAAAGACAAAAATACATTTAATGAGATTGGGACTGGCCTCAAATACAGATCTGGATTATTTCAACTTGCTAGGGTTTCTACCCAGCCCTTTCATGATATTGTTTCTTGCTTTCTAATCTTGATAGACTTCAGCTGTATTCCTCTAGCAACAAATGGATTTTCCTGTGGCTAAAATAATTGTGCAAATAGTGTATCTAATGTACTCCCTTCTGCTGATTAGTATCAAGTTGTGAAGACAGGGAGTTCAGCTCACACTTGTATTATAATTTCTATTAACTTCTGCCCCAGTCTCTATGTAAAGATACTCCAGCAGAGAAGTCACATGAAATATGCACAAGGTGCAAAACAGTTTTGGTGTTGAAAAATGAAAAGAAGAAAAATCGGAGGCAGAACTGCATCTGTGTCATTCATGCCAGATGGCTGCTTATTTAAGTAATCAAGTTAAGCAAGATGCATTTAAAACTATTGCATTTAATTTGATTATTTAAATGAATAAACTGCCTGTAAGGCAGCGGTTTTCTGCACATATAATCAGGTCACATTCAACTCTGGTTCGTATTTGCTGATTTTGATATGGTTAGATACAAAATGAGTTAGTTCATCGTTTCTCTGTGTAGCTAAACTGTTTTGCTTACATGAGGAATGAGGATCAGATGAGAATTACCCCGATGCACCAACTGATATTATGTTAATGCCACGCAGATTAATGCTCTAGCAAATTTGCATATAATGAACAGGGACCATAACCCTTCGTTGAAGTGCGCATCCCTGTGTGCCTGCACCAGATAATGGGCCCTTTTCCTATCAACAGGGAAACGAGAAGGGAGGACAGGCAGGTTCCATAATTCCTTTTTTTTATGCATTCAACAAAACTACTGCCATAACCACGGAGGTATCAAGTAGTTACTGGTACAGGAGCGATTATGCAAATGACATTATGCAATTTTAGGGATTGAACTACCACCACCCTGAGGCTCAACATTTGTTCAGTCTACAGTGGATGTTTCCAGATCCTACAGACTCCAACAAAGATTAAGTGCTTATATGGTCAATAAACAATGTTGTTCTGCCCTTTTTCCTGGCAAACTTTGGGTGTGGTTATTATTTAGGGCTTGTCCAAAAATTTTCCACTGAAACTGTTTTTAAGGAAAACTTTATTTTAAAACCCAACAGCTTTTCTTTTTTACTGAAAGAATGTCTTCTGTTTATGGAATATTCTGACCCTCCTGTGCCAATGAGCTGTGTCCCAAATACACCACATTTTGATGGGGACACGCCATTCTGAACATTCAGAGGAACTCAAAGTGTAGATCCTTTGGGTTGGGTGGGTTGACCCACCAAGGGATGGTCAAACAAATGAACAGGCTTCCTAGAGACATGGTCGATGCCCCAAACCTGTCTGTGTTTAAGAGGCATTTGGACATTGCCCTTAATAACATACTTGAACTTTTGGTCAGCCATGAAGCGGTCAGGCAGTTGGACTGGATGATCATTGTAGGTACCTCCCAACTGAAATTATTCTATCCTATCCTGTCCTGTCCTGTTCTAGGCTCATCTTAACTGCTGAGGCAGTATTTACTAAAACACATAATAGAACACCCAGCGTGGAAAGGGCAATGAAGAGATGAAGCGCCTCAGGGCATTTCCATAACAAAGCATTAGGGTCCAAACAAAAGCTAGTAATTGAACTTCCTTGGAAGTAACCAAATTTGGCAATTTTGTATGCTTTTTCCATTTGTTCTGCAGTCAGCTTGCACACGGCTGGGGAGGACTGCTTGGGAAATGTGGAAAACCAGGTTCACATATCTAGCCTGGAGTGAAGTGAGGTAACGATTTTGATACGAAGCTGATGAGGTGACAACTTGAACTGGTCTTTTCCTTCTTTTGAGCCAGGATCCCAGAGTAAAGCCTTTGGCTTCAATGAAATGCTACATTCTTTTCCCCCAAAATTAATTTTATTGACATTTTTACTGTATTTATTGAAATACATTTACTCAGACATTTGTTACTCTATAAAAATCATTTTGCTTGGCTTATAACTGGTTTTTAGACATAATTAGAAGAAACCATTTACCTTTTAGAGCATCAGTTAATTATATTTCAAGCTCACAAAGTACAGTTGTTTTTCATTACCCACATATGTAACTGTAAAAGCATAGCAAATGTTACTGGTATAACACAGCATTCCTCTCCAAAGTTTACAAAAGCAGGGTGAGCTAATGGAAAAAAAACCACTAAATAAAGCACCAGCTGGCCTACTTTCTAGGCTTCCTTTTAATTTTTTTCCCTTTTTTGGACATTTAAGAAAAGATACTGTGATTTCCCCCCCTTTATTTTTACCCAGATATGAAATACCTAACAATAACTCCTATCTTTTCCAGCGGCATGTCGAAACATGTTGGTCCAGATGAATGAGATTTGGGTGTTAAAAGAAGTAATTCCAGCTCTGTCGCTCTATTTCCTTGTAAACAAGCAGACAAACAAGAAACTTCAGTTTCTCTATGTATGCTAATTCCCTGACTTGTTAGGACCAGATACAAATTTGATACTAACTTGAACATTGAGAAACACCATAAAACTGCAGATTGGGAAATTAAGATTTTTAAAAGATTCCTTTATGGTTAATAATACTTGCAGAGTTTCCCTTAGCACGTTTTGCAGAATGATTTCCTTTGACAAATGATTTCCTTTGACAAATATTTATTTACAGCATAAATAAATTCTGCTCAGTCCTTCTAGCACCATCTGTATTTGTGAGTGACTTGATCTTAGCTGAATACACAAATAATGCATCTGATTTTACAATTCTGTGTTAATGCAGAGCTGGTTTCTGAATTTCTTATCGGAACAATTACCTCCTGCTGCTCTTTATAGAAAAAAAAAATGACTCATTTCTTGTGGCTTCATCATCCATACTTAATATACGTAAAACAAGTTATGGTCTGGTATCATATAAGTCTCACTGGTGTATGAATCCAAATAAATACATATATCACTTGGAACATAAAGATTTCTAAGCACAATTAAAGTGGTTTAATAAACCACTTTAAAAATAAACCACTTGATAAAATTATTATCAAATTCTCAACCTTCTACTCAAATACAGATTATTTCCTTATATTTTAAATGGACTGAGCTTGTACGATTGCAATTGCTTCTAAGAAAGTGTGTATCTAAGGGTTCCAATCCTTCATTAGAACGTAAGAGGGCAGAATCTGAAAATCTCTTAGGTCCTCCTAATTCCTGAAGTGATTCATGGATAAATGAGAGCTTTTTTCACCCAAGTTGAGGTCATAATCCAAAATTCTTGGTATGTCATTGGGGTAACTGACCCGCTGAGGTTGCTTCCAACCTGAATTATTCTCCGATTCTATGCTTTTGTCATGATGTAGTAAATTGTCTTTGACAATCACTTCTCCTGGAGCCAAAAACTTGTTCCTACAGCCCTACAGCATGTGGAGGGAGGGCAAAAGAGAATTAAACATGAGGTAGATAAAAGACACTGTGGGGTCTAGAAGTCCCCAATGTACAAAGTCTGTGATCAGACAGTTTACAAGGGACACTGAAAGCTGGCCTAGCTGTGAGAGGTTAGTTGCAGATGCTCTCTGAGAGCACATCTGATATAAAGACAGAAGAAAGGGAAAGGATGAAATGCAAAACTGTGGGTTATGAGTTTTTCTTACATATCTGCTGGAAGAATCCAGTCCTAATTCTGGTTGGAACAGAAGGAGCTGCAAAGGCAGGTACAGATCAATGTGAATGCTGTTGCTGAAGGATGTAGATCTTTTTTTCCAAGGGTGTAGTAATTACTTTTTAAAGATGTTGACATTTGGGACCAGGTAAAGGAGCATTACAGGGAAAGCTGATCTTAGAGAACATACCTGATGTTGATGAGATCATATTGCACAGCCAGTAATCCTGACAGTGGTTGCCATCCTTACACAGATAAAATAGATTTCAGAGGTAGTGTATTAATCATTACGGAGGAGGCTTTGTCCCTAGTCTCAGACAGAGGAACTGCACCTACACAAAAGAGCAAAGTTAAGGGAAACCTAACAAAATTAATGAGATCTGTAGCAGTATGCTGGTTTATAATTCAGGTTGACAAGAATTTGCCACAGTGAAGTACTGAAGCTACTGCTGAGATTTCAGGAAGAAAAAATATGTTACCAATAATCCAGGAAGCACGAAATACTATAAATTACCATATTGTGACAACCCAGGGATCATAACTGATGTTTTTTCGTGTTCAAGATGCTACACAAAAAGCAAGCAATTGGATAGTAGGCAGGAGCGCTCAGCCTTTTGAAGGACTTTTATTTGATTAAGGTGACTGGTGAAGTCTTGAGATAACAGAAGAGTCCTAGTGAAGTGCTCAGTGCAGTGTTTCTTTATTGCTCATTCAGATTATAGCAGCGCCTAACCTGAGAGCACAGCCCCATTCTGCTAGGTGTGGTCCAGATCTATAAACAGAGAAAGACCCTGAAAGGAAAAAGAGGAAGAGATTGTGTCTAAGGGGCTACGAGATGAGAGGAGAAGCACAGATTTATCCAAGGTTACAGGACACATCAGTGGCAGCAGTATGGTCAAAACTTGCATCTCCTGTCTCCCAAGCCAAGAATCACAGCCAACACAAACATGAGGGGGAAGATACAGCTGAAATAAGGCTGTATGAATCCATGGGGTTTTGGGCTGCTGCAATGCTCTTCTCTGCTGCTCCATCATTAAAATCAGGCCATGATCACCGACTTGCAATGAACAAATAACCTTGCTTTGGTGTGTCAGCAGCCATCACCACACAACTTACCTCTGTCCTATTTGATGCCTGCTGTGTTTGAGAAGCTTTTGAAATGAATGTTTTAAAGCCTGTAAGAGCAGCTCAGAAGGAAAAAACCTACCAGTTTTACATTTTAAAAATGATGCTCTTATTCTGCTCACAGCTGAGTTTTGGCAGCAGCTTGTGAGCAGAATAGTAAGCAGGAGTATTTGTTGTGTTTTTCCAGGCCAGTTTTGTCTGGGCTGTGGAAAGCCATACTTTTTCTCATTTCTTCTTCTACTGCAGTTAGGCCATAGAAAGTGATCTCCTCAGCAGAGGCTGCCTCTGTGCATGCTGGACCAAAGAGAGAAGATACACAGCCCTCATCTATTTGAGCCAGTCGTGCCATTTCCTCCATCTCTGGGGACAGAGAAGGTCTTGTATTTCTACAGTTCCATACTCTCCTTCTCTAGTCTCTTGCCAATCAAGTGCCTATATGTATGTGTACACACCACAACAGCACAAATACTTCTATCTGAACAGACTTTTTCTATAGCTGTTCCTTAGGGTAGAAGTTATTCTACATCAACAAAAAACTTTGTACTGATTTCAAACAGAACCCTCCCAGGAGTGTCAACGTGATGACGTGCATCTCCAAGGATTAATCCAGCCCTCTGGAGAGCAAAATCAGCTCTTAGTCATGCACCTGGGAACCCAGTACTAGTCTGAGTTAACAAAACAGCAAGTGAATTTGAAGTCTGAAGCCTTGGTCACGCAGACTGCAATGACACCATGAAACAGATGAAATTTCTCCTGTCAGCAAACACAAGTTGTCCCATGAGCACTGAAATAACTGATACTTAAACTGTGAAGGTTTGTATGTCTCTCAGTTCCCACTGCAATCATTCCTGCTGTTCTTCCTATCTTCTGCAACAGGCTTACAATATTAAATACCAAAATTAAAGGTATCAGCATCACCTCACCATGTCCCCTAGACCTCTTCATTTCCCTCAAAACATCCTAGCTCCTTCTCCCATCTCTAAAGACCCCACTGCAGCACTCTCTCAGCCTTCTGTACCACCCACACAGCCCCTTGGGCAGCATAGGAGAGGCAAAAGACACCACAGACTGTAGCTGATGCAGTAATACCTGTGTGCTAACTGGGCAATCCACACACATACACCGTCTTGGTCAACTGGACAAAATCTTTTACCAGAACAAGACATTAATTTTAGTGTTGCTCCACTGTTTAAGCACTGGTTTTCACAGGACTTGGTAAAAATACATAAATATTTGTAGTTATTACAAAGGTACAATATCTTTGAGGCTCCTATCTCTTTGCCAAACTGGGCTGAAGTGTCCAAGAGATTAAAACTGTGCCAAGACAACTCACAGAAACACAGATGGATAGGAAGACAGGATGATCACGTTCTTTCTTGTTAGGAAAACATGGTAAAAGAAAAAAGCTAACAATAAACCATCAAAATGTACTTATGAATTCTTATCAGTCTCAGTTAAATTCTGATTTCAGTCCTTTATTTTGTCCTGGGTTCAGCAGTAGCACTCATTTTTACTCCTTCTTAGCAGCTGGTGCAGTGCTGTGTTTTTGACTTTCAGCCTGGGAACAATGCTGATAACACCGATGTGTTACAATAACACCGACACCAGGATACAGCAAGAACAAAAAGATAGTAATTGTATTAATTAGTTTTTAAGAAAAGACTGATTGGCAGAAGATAAGCTGCTGTAAATGGGAAAAATCCTACTTAATAATAATAATAATAATAAAAAATATTTCCGTTCAATAACTTAACAAAAGATTCACCCTTTCCTCATCTCTGCATTCCAAGAAGCGGAATGGAAACTTGATACTGGAGCTATCCACTGAGTGCATTTTGCAGTTTCTGCTTCTTCATTAAATTGGGATGAAAACTCCTCAGAAAGCTAGCATCTTGCATTATATGCTAAAAATATCTTGAAGGGAGAGAATAAAGACTGCTGTTATGGGCATTTGACTTTGATCATCTTTAGAGGGAGATAAAAAAGAAAACAAGATTACCTTGGGAAAAAATGCACACAAACACAGTCAGATTGTAAAGCCTCCGATAAAGCACAGCTCTTGGCAAGTTACAGTGGGGAAAAATTAAAACCGAGCAGCTCCTCTGTCTGTAATGTGCATTTTTTTTTAACATTTACAAATTATTTTTGACTTAGCCACTCAGGGAGCCTACTTTCAACCCTCAATTTGAAAATCATGGAGGCTTTATAAAGTCTTCCACCTGCATCTCTTCTTTGCATCACAGTTCTTTATCCTCTAAAGGATGAAAACCCAGGCGTATAAAAACTTTGTTAAGCTGTCACCATCAATAGGGTAAAAAAAAATAATGGTTGACAAAGAAGAAACAAATTGCGTCTTCGAATAAGTTTCCTTCATGCTCTTGTTAAAAGCTATAACCTCTGATGTTAACTAAATTTAACCCATTCTGACCCTTGCGGTGGCCCTTAACCTCTTCTTTATTCTGCTTCCTGTGGCTGCTGAAGAAAACTGGCCCAGTCCTTCGAAAAGCACTCTCTGTTGCACACAAAGCCCCAGCCTCACTGCTAGTCTGTCAGGAGGGAGAGAATAGACGGGGAGGTCAGCACCTGTGCTGAGAAGCAGGTGACAGGGAACTGCTTGGACCATTCTAGGGCAAGTTGTAATAGTTTCTACCCTTTAAATATCACACTGTAGTTTCGGGTATTCAAGGCAGCAAAGTTCACATTTCCTTTGTGAATGCAGACTTTAAACAAATTAATCCATTGCTGTTCAACTGACTGTAAAATTAGTAGATTTACTGTTGCAAAAAAAAAAAAAAACAACGGGGGGGGGGGGGAAGAGAGAGAGCTTTCACTTCCACTTTAATAAGGTCACGGATGTGTCCTGGGCTGCCAACAAAGGCAGCTTTTAAAATCTTCGCAGCTGAACCCAACAACTTGCAAAGGCTGTAGAACAATGTCCTCGATGTACAGTGGAAACTCCTCTCCCTACAGTCAAGATGTAAAACTAGACAGTTAAAACACTTTCTGCACTGGGAAGTTTTAACTCTAATTGTGTCTCACCCCAGGGCCCCATGGGCTTGCTTTATGATTAACATTTTAATAAATTCAGTCAGCCTTGCTTTTCAGGGAGCAAAACCAGTTCTGTGCCTGGATTCGGTAAATGAGCCCAGGCAATTCAACAGCAGAGCATGCATCTTCAAAAGGTTTGTTTTAATTCCTCTAACGCAGCACAGCTCAGAAACCAAACAAAACTTTAGCTGTTTCAACTGCATTTGTATGTTCTGCGCAGGGCATCGGTTAGCAGGGACAGTTCACCACGCAACAGAGTTTTTGGGTTTGCTTTGATATTTGTTGTCTCTTGCTAGAATAAAAATAGAGAAGTGTGCGTAGGCAGCAGCTTTCAAAAGCTGGGGATGGAAAAGGAGTAAATGAGCTGCTTCAGAACACAGCAATCTGGACCCACTACATACGCAGAATTTCTGCATCCTTTAACTAGTGTTTACTCTTGATATGTTCTCTGCCATAAGGCAATACTCAACTTGGCACAAGGGAGTTTTTAATATGAGTTATGTGCAAAAGTCTTTTATAAACACTAAAGGAAAAAGGAATAATAAGGAGTGCTTAGGGGAGGCTAAGGCTCCTCTCTGAACCAGGGGAGTTCATAACTGTGGTTACAACTAGCAGGAAGGTGGAGGCGAGCCATGGCAGCTGCTGGTAAAGGGCAGGGGTAGGGAGGAGAAAGAAAGAGATTTTATCCAAGTCTTCCCCAAAGCTTCCCTGCTGAAATGCCCTGTGAAGGAGGGAATTATGCAGAAAAAGAGGAAAACAGAGGTGCACAGGGTTAAGTGGCCCTACAGATGCTCAGTACTTCTGCAAGCACAGGTGTGCAGAAGACTCATCACAGACTTAGTAAATAAGACCGAAAGAAACTGCTGTCCCACCTGCTGCTGGTGGTCCATGACCAGGAGCCCCAGGCATTGCATATACCCAACAGTATTAGTAATAAATTCTTGATTATCTTGTTTGGCACTTGACAGTTTTTTGAATGGATATTGGGAACTACAGCTCCAGTTTAGAAAGCAGCAAGATGTTCACCACGGACCGAAATAAGACCCGTCCTCCAACCAGAGCCAGCAGGCACGAGCCCCTTGCATGTGTAAGGCACTTCAGCAGCTTGCTTCTTCCTCCCACAAATACATGATAGAGTTTGAATGAAAATAAACTAGAGCTTTGGGTCTCCAGGTGAGCACTTTGTCTTCCAGCTACAGGCATTCTTGCTCTCTGTTGGGCATTACAGTTTATTTTACACAGAAGGCATTTTTATAAGAGCAGGTATTGACAGAACAAGGGGGAATGGCTTTAAACTGTCAGAAGGTAGATTTAGATTAGATATTAAAAAGTTCTTCACTATGAGGGTGGTGAGGCCCTGGCACAGGTTGCCCAGAGAAGTTGTGGCTGCCCCCTCTCTGGCAGCGTTCAAGGCCAGGTTGGACGGGGCTTGGAGCAACCTGGTCTAGTGGAAGGCCCATGACAGGGTTTGGAACTGGATGAGCTTTAAGGTCCCTTCCAACACAAACCAGTCTGGGATTCTATGAACAGCTTCAGGAGGAGGTTGACCCTGAAATACGGTAGAATTGGAACCAGTTTCCAGCACCTTCAGGGGACAATCAAACCTCCCACAGACAGATGAGAATGTGGAGGAAGCATCCCAGCAGCATCCTGAGTTTCACATTAATTAACAACATTAATAACGATCACACTGGCAGATCACTACGCTGCTCATGTATGAGGCAAGAGATCTCTCTATTCACTGTCCTTTCTCCTTCTCATATATTTGCATTTTAAATTCTCTGGGGCATGAATTATCTATGGTTTGACATGAGGTCTAGCAGAACAGACCTTCATGAGGCAAAAAATACTAAAGTGAAAACAGCAACTTTGCTAACCAGCTTGGTAAACTGAATCTCAAATGAAAAAAAGACCTAAAAGATGCAGATTTAGGAATTATAAAAATAAATAACTGTCTGAGAGTATTGTCAGGGGTGGGAGGAGGATGATGTGCATCAGGCAAAATAGAAAGGAGAAAGTTGTTGTTATTAACTGCATTTATTATGACAGTGTCTTTCAAATAATTAAGACTGCAGTCCCACTGTGACAGGCACATATAAAAACACAGCCCATGGACAATCACAGTGTAAACAGACATGTGACAGAGAACAAGGAGAAAGAGTACAATGAACCCCCAGAAACATCAAGTTAATTGAGGACAATCAGCAAGAGAAGGCTGCACTATTTCTTGGCATGCTAAATTTAATTGGAAAGGCACAAAGTAAAGCAAACATCAGGCTTAAACTTAAGGGAACTGAACAAAGGGAAGAGAGAAGGAATGCAAGTTGCACGCTCCGAAGTACATTGCTTTCATGCAGGTAGTTTTTATCACAGTGAAGAGGATTATTAGCTTTATTGCTGCTGCTACCATTCCTGAAAATTATCATTCTCATGGGGATGGTTCTCAGAGAGGCAATAGTAGCTAACTGCAAGCCGGGCACTGACAGGCTCTCCTCTAATGCATGCTGCAGAGCAGAGGATGAAAAAAACAAATCTCCCCAGGCTTCAGCTCTGCCAAAACTTCCCTTCACAGCCATTCAAATTCCACACTTCATTTCCAGACTATGAAAAGAGCAATAAAGCCCAGGTTTGTCTTGCCTTGTCTTACTGTGGAATATTTCACTCTCCACAATGGAGTACTGTACAATTTCAATAATTGATATTTCAAAAGCATCAAACTGAGATCTGCTTTTCTTAGGCACTCTCCTGATGGAAGCAATGGCAATCCCAGTTCCCAGAGAGCTTAAAACTGCAAAGGCATAAAGCCTGAGTGAAATCAAGAAATGAATGAATGAGCAGAATACAAAAAACAGGTGCTATTTGCATAGAATAGGTGAAGCTACAGCTGTTAGTCGGGCTGTTAGCACAGCTCACCATCTACTTAGCTAATTCTGTTAATGGCATTTTTCCATACTCATTACTGCAGGCAAGGAGTTTTAATGAGGATAAGGTGATATGAATGAATTTCAGATTGAGAACTGATGTAGCCAAGTTTTCCGGTTTTGCACACCATTACCATATGATGTCTCTGTAAAGAGGGAGAGCACAAAGCAGTGACAGGCTTTTGCATGTGCGTACCAAAATGGCTGTACCAAACCCGCCAGCATATGGAATTAAACCATTCCAAGACCATAGTTAAGAATAGAAAACACTCAAACCAAAAAGATGCTCAGATTTTCACCGCATTTCTTCTTCCTGGGCAGGAAGGGGGCAGAGTAAAGAGGCGTCACTTAAGTTGTGGCCCAAGGCAAGTAAGCTAAAAATCACGATTTTCTTTCAGCAGGAAGGAGAGTAGACAGGGCCTTCCTTCCAGCTGCTTACCGTGGCTTCATTTTGACTCAGATTCTGAACACTTTCAGCCTCAGTATCACTCTCAGCTCCAGCCTGGCTGGTCAAACAGCATCCCTCAATAGACACAAACAGCTCCTGAAAAGGTATTTTCAGCACACACTACTCCACGCACGTTCTGCCCAACCAGAACAGAACAGCAAACCCTCACACTGGTTAGTGTTTTGCTCATAGTGCATTACTTACAGCTGGGGACCTAGGGTTTGCACACAGATTTCAGCTCCTCTTTCAGAGGCAAGGCCAACGGGAGGAAGGAGCCTGCAAACCCAAGGCTGATCAGCCTACTAAGGAAGGTAACAAATCCAAACATCCAACAAGCTCTCGGAGTAACTTGCACAAAGCACACGCTGCTGCTGACCCCTGCAGACACAGCTCTACCACACGCCAGGACACCTCACAAATGCACTGCTGACTCCTGGCAACCCTGGCACTGACACTGGCCCACAGCACCGCTTGTTCAGTCACACCAGACAGCCTTATGGCTGGGGATAGAGGGAGTGATGTGTGACAATGTGCAGACAGGTACAGCAGAGGCTCAGGTGCACAGCCTCCATAAACACCACACAGGCAAAGCACTCGGCATGTACAGCCTCTTACTGCGTCCAGCTCTGCTCTATGTTCAGCTGCGAGGAGGGACACTGATCTGCTTGACTGAGTATAGAGGAAGCCATGAAGATGATCAGAGGGCACCTCTCCTATGGAGACAGGCTGAGGGAGCTGGGCTTGCTCAACCTGGAGAAGACTCCAGGGAGACCTTGTAACAGTCTTACAGCACCTAAAGGGGCCTACGGGAAATCTGGGAAGGGATTTTTTACAAGGACATGTAGGGATCGGACAAGGGCAATGGCTTTAAACTGCCGGAGGAAAAATTTAAATTAGATATAAGGAAGAAATTCTTCCCTGTGAGGATGCTAAGGCACTGGCACAGATTGCCCAGAGAAGCTGTGGCTGCCCCATCCCTGGAAGTGTTCAAGGCCAGGTTGGACGGGGATTTGAGTAACCCAGTATAGTGGAAGGTGTCCCTGCCCATGGCAGAGGTTTGGAACTGGATGAGCTTTAAGGTCCCTTCTAACACAAACCAGTCTGGGATTCTATTGATCCTTCCGCTCACAGCCACAAACCACTGCCCTGGGAAGGCCACTGGGCACAGCAAGAAGCATCTCCTCGCAGTGGTCCTTACACCCAACTGCAACAACCCCAGTGCAGCAAATACACACAGAATCAACAAAACTAAACCAAAACGATGGTGGTGGTACACCGCGGAAAAGAACCCAACCCAACAAGCACACACGCAGAACCAGACACACACCACACATACATCAACACGGAAATGCACGGACACAAGAGGAATACGCAGATACACAGACAAATGCACACTGCGAGGAGACACAAGCTCTCTGTATGTACAGACCTCCCCATGCACAAATACACCTCCATATACACACTACAGGTGTGCCCAGCGTGCAGACACGTGTGCAGACAGGTGGACAGCCCTGCACACACTGCGCACACAGATGCACAGACACACGCGCCCCCAGTCACACCATGCAGCAACCCCACGTGTGAGGCCCGAACACGCGGCTGCATGGCTGCGGAAACACGGGCGCCGCGCGGGAGCGCGCCCTGCTACCGCGGACACGCGCACGCACACGGGTACGCAGCAGGAGCGGAAGAGCGGGAGGAAGAGGAAGGGGGAGAGGTGGGACAGTCTTCCGCCTTCCGGCGGCCCAGGCCGGTCACTCGGCTGGCTACGGGGGGCAGGGCCGGCGGTTTGGCCCCGGACGGCAGGTAAGGGCCGTCCGGCGAGGGAGGTGGGGGGGGGACGCGGGGCGGGGAGGCCCGGCGGGCTCCGGGCCTGCACCGTCACACCGCTGGGCCCGAGTGCCAGGGTCACACGCACACAGCTGGTGACCTCCCCGGCGTGCGCACCCGGGCACGTCCCCGCAGAACCCCGCACGGATCCACGCGCAAAGTTAAAAGATCCTCGAGACTGCGCAGGACTGCACAGCAGCGACTCCTGCAAGGTACGCGTCTGTAGCAGCTGCACGTAGCACCTGTGTGCGCAGCGAAACACGTCCCGTGAGTGCAGAACGGCGGCTCTTCCACAGCTGCCGCTATGCGTACAGCCTGCCTGCGCACTAGAACCCCCGACACATCTGTCCTCGCTGACCACAGAACCACGGAATGGTTTGGGTTGTAAGGGACCTTAAAGCTCATCCAGTTCGAGCCCCTTGACACGGGCAGGGACACCTTCCGTCAGACCACGTTGGTCAAATCCCCATCCAACCTGGCCTTGAACGTTGCCAGGGATGGGGCAGCCGCAGCTTCTCTTGGCAACCTGTGCCAGTGTCTCACCACCCTCAGCTTTGTATTGACTGCTAAAAATTAGTCTGCCCCAGGCTTCAACCTGTCCCCATGCTCAGACTGTTTATTCACAGGTCATTTTACTTGTTCCTGGGACAGGACTCCTTAGAATCATAAATAGTTCCTCATCCTTGCTAAGAGCTTGCAAACCTCAGGCTGAGCAGCCTTCTCCATGTATATGTACACACACGGATGTGTGTTTACCGTGTCACACATGCATATAGAATGGAGTCACATTCTTCCCTAGGCAAAAGAGGCCGTGCTCCTGCCAGCTCCTGTGATACCACATTTGTTTTCCTGTATCATCTTTGGCTTTCCCTGTGCTTGCTGCCTTTTAAACGCAGAATACCAAAACTGCAGATAATACTCTGCGGTTTGCTCAAGTTTTCACAGATGTTAAAAAACAGCTGATTTCTTAAGCTTTGAATGAAATGCAAGTAACGGTCAGGTGCACCAAAATTGCCACGGGGAATCCATGAACCAGGGAAAAAATAGGGGAAAAATATAATGGAAGAAATGCCTCAAAGATTAGTCTTTGATTTCAAGCACTGGGGTATTTTGAGGCGTGTTTTGAATGCTTTGACGGTCCTTTAAGCAGCCTGGTCTAGTGGAAGGTGTCTTTCCCCATGGCAGGGGTATTGGAACTGGATGAGCTTTAAGGTCCCTTCCAACCCAAACCAGTCTGTGATTCTATAGCTGCATGAGTACCATGCCAGGACAGATGCCTGTAACTGTTTAAATTTCAATTTGCATGTGGGGATCTTAGGCCTGTGAATCTGTTGCTTATTTTACAGTTCATGTGTTGCAGGCAAGTCTTATCCGTGTCTCTTTTCTCTTTTTCCCCACTAGATTTTTTCATCATTCATGAAGAAAAGTATCATTATTGATGTTTTTATTGAATGGTCCTAGTTGAATGGCACTTAGGTGCATGCTTTCTGCATGTAAGAAATTCAAATAGTTCTGGTAACTGGAAAAAATCAACTCACTATAAATAGGAATATGCCACCCTAAATTTAATGTTTGTGAAAAACTGGTAGAGTCAATTGATACTTTAAATGTCTGATAAAATAAGTCTAAAATTAAGGCACTGTTTTCACTTTGGAGCATGCCTGAATCAGTAGAACTTGAGTGTAAACGACAGTGAAGAAACTTTAAAAATTAAATTAAGGTTACTGATGTAATATCAGTGAATCCATTGAAGAGCAATTAGCAGCTGGACTGCTTCCACAGTGGCACTTGGAAGGCAGAGAAATACATCATTTGGGGCCAGTGCTATGAGAAGCAAGTTGCATGCTGGCTATGAAGGAGTTTTCAACCCTGGGAGATAAACCATATTTTCAAGTATAGTAACAGTTAATTTGTGATGTTATAATGCCAAGGTGAAGACTTTGCATGGCAGTTTTACACTGTATGGTGAAGGCTTTGGAATTCCAAAACCTTAATCGAAGAGTCAGGCTGCAGATGTTGGAATGGCTGCTCAGAGACACTGCACAAATTGCCACTTCATTCACTACGTGATTAAGGTGGTCCCAAATTCATGTGGTTTAAATGAAACACTTTCCAAAGATGATTACTGGAACCAGGAAGAAAGTCCTATTGTTAGATACCTCCTGAAAAAAAATCTGGACTTAACATTAGAAGTGTGACATGCCTTTTTATTTGACAGTGTATTCTCCCTCTTAATTATTGGCTTATCTTTCTGTACACAAAAAACCTGTGTAAGAGTGGATACTCCTGTGAGGAGGAATGAACTACAAGTATGGGATTCCTTAAAGGAGTCCAGGCTCTAATTTTAAATTACTGAAGATAACATCAACTCTTCATACATTCTGCTGTCAGATTTTCTCTCCAGGTTAAAGCCCTCTGTTACTGTAAAATTACTGTTGGTTGCTCATTCTGTATAGTAATACCATTGCATCTTTTTGAAAGAGTAGTTCTAGGGGCTAGGGTTTACTGAACTGGAGTCAAATACTAGAAGTATTTGGCTGATGGGGGTAACTTGTTTTGTCTTCTTCACTGCCTCCTCAGAATGACTGCCTTTTGTGTGATGAAACTTCTGTGTCAAGCAACCAGAAACGAGCAGAGATACACAAAAAGATTCTGTGGTACTCTTCTTACACAAACACAACTGAAGAGGGTCTTCTCTCCATTCTGGATGGTGGTGTCTGACCCTACAAAGTCAACAGTATTTGGACTTACACAACCATTTTGTACAGCTAAAAAATCTCCCAAGGAGCCGAAAACGGCATTTGGAAGCGTTGGGCGAAGAATTCCTTATCGGATATTGCACGTCATCAACCAGGATGGAGAGAGCTTAGGAAATATGCACCGAGCTGAGGCACTCAAACTTATGGATCAACATGACCTGAAACTAGTTCTTCTGCGTGAGAATGAAGAACCTCCTGTATATAGACTAATGACTGGGCAGCAGATTCATGAAGAACAGCTGAAACGTGCAGAGAAGAAAAAATCAAGTTCAAAATCAGGTATGTGCATTATTGACACTGCAACACTGACCACTTTGGCAAATGCTGCATCAGAAGTGGTTTCAGCAGATGAAATCCTCTTACTTGCATTTGTGTAAATCCAAAGCAATGTCACTGCGGTCCATGCTATTAAGGATTTGCAGTGGTGAAGATAACATTTTGGCTTAGACTAGTCTTCCATAGAGAAGCCTTCTGTTGCCTTCTCAGGATTTACTATCTTGGCACCTTCTATTTTTAAAAAAATATTTATGTTTAAGTGAATATAACTGGACCCTGGTTCCATGAGCCTCACTGAATTCCTGTTCCTCTGAGGCATAAAGTGAAAGGCAGTTTTTACAAACTGAGCAACAGATAGATACACCTATATAATTGGAAAGTTTTGTCACCGGTAGTCACAAAACATTCTTTCCCAAGCTTGCTGTGAGGAAGACAAAGTCTGGAGCCCTTTCTTGTACAGAGGAAGAGAACAACTTTTATATTAAACGCTTCTCAGGTCTCAGTTGTTTTTAAGTCAGCCTGCTCCAGCAGTTTAAAAAACTGAGTTTGGCAAGTAAGTTTTAGAAAGGGTGTCTGACCTTATACCCTCTTCTCTTATCCTTGGGATGGCAAAGGCATCAGCGGTGTGGGCAGAGTTCTGATTTTAGAGGCAAGCACTATTATGATAGTGACTTTTTCTGTTCAAGAAGCTACAAAAAGAATATTCACATGGTAACTACTTCAGAGAAATCTTTAAGGAGGAAGAGAGCACAAATCAAATGTAATTCAAGGCATCACACTTTCAGTTGAATATTGTGCTTCACCATTCAAGAAAATGGGTTTCAGATTAAGAGGGCTCTAACTTAAGAGCTTTTACACTCAACTGTACCATGTGTGGAATGTATAGTTTGCACACTAGGTCTTTAAATCCAAATCCAGCACTTAGCTGTTTATTTGTTAGACCAGCATTGTGGGTGGTATGAACAAAACTGTAATTAAAATAAAAAATACTTAAATCCTTCTGATCCTGAAGAAACTTCTCTGTATGCTTCAAACATGCACTCAGCCTCCCAATTACAGCGGTGAGTGCGAGATATCAAGTAGCCACCTTCCAAGGTGGGAGTGGTGCCTGCTGAGACAATGAGATTTAGATGCTCTGTGTATGAGAAAGCAGCACAGGGCAGGGGAGTTAAGCAGACCAAACACCATAAGCTGTTGAAAGACAGCAAAGGTTTGTCAGATGTTAAGCCAATACAATTTTAGTTCTGTTTTAAACAGAGATGGTTCGGAAGGAGTTGTCCTTTTCTTCAGCTATTGCCAAGAACGACTTAGACACCAAGACTAAACACATAGCCCAGTGGATTGAAAAGAAATACCAAGTTAAAATTACCATCCGGCAAGCAAAAGACAGCAATACAGACATGGTAAGTGCACTTCTGAAAGCTGAACCAACCAGTTTCATTACATAACTGTACTTCTATTAATTTCCCCTATTCAGTACTGTTTTAATACATCATGTACTCCTAAAAATAAGTGAAGGTCTGCGTCCCATTAAAGGAATGGCTGTCCCACCTTCAGCTGCTTCTGTTCAAACACTGCAGTTCTAGGAAAGTAGTCCCATAGAGACATGTCAAACACCATGCTTTAAGAATGCAGTTACAATAATGGCTTTGACAGCAGAGTCTAAGCAGTTCCTACTCCTTTGCAGCCCCACCTTATTAACTGTGCTGGTGAAATTTCCTTGCCAATGCCTTAAGCCAGGTCACTCACTGAAAAGTTTAGTAGTAAGGTTTAAAAAAACTCTGCTGGTATTTCAGATGGATTATTTCACTAATCTAACTGTTGTTCTGAAGGTGCATTTGTGCAGTGGTGGCTAATGTTAGTTGCCCACTGCTGTGTGAAAAACTACTGGGATGGTGTTCCAAGACTGGCAAAGTAAACATCTATAAATAAGTTGGGGAGCTGGTGGCAACTTACTTACTAGTATAACTGCAGGGCCTTGAGACTTTTTTCCACTGTCATTTGCGCAAGTGGCTTTTTTTGTAAAGACTCCATGTAAGAATTTGTTTTCTTTTTTCCTTTTAATATGTGCAGTGAAGTAGGTTTCCCTGATGATCTTCTCTACTAAATTTCTGGAAGAAAATTGTGATACCGATTCATCCAAAGGAAGAAAAACTTCTCATAGAAGTTGAATTCACAGGGAAGGAGTAACATGAGGAAGAACTGGATATCCAGATTTATGTCCTTAAATTTAAAAGCTTGATTGTGAGCTTAAGAGTTCAGCTTGTTACATGAATCCACTGTATCAGTGAGTTCAACACTACCAGGTTCTGCTGACCTTAGAACAATACTGCCCCTTAAGAGGAAAGCCCTGTAATAATATGCCCAAATCTAGTGGAAGAGGATGATGGGGATGAGTCAGATGCAGTCCACTTTCATGTACATCTTCAAACAGCAAAAACAGGGTAAGTCAGGAATTCAGCCCAAGTGTTAGGAAATGGCTTAATTCCTCTGGTAACCTTCCTAAACCTGCTAATGAGTGAAGAACAGATTAGGAAAGGACAAGCTTTACTGCTCAAACCAGGACACCAGGACTAGCAAGTAGCTCATTTCAGCTAACTGCTAAACCACAAACAGGAAATCATGTAATTACAGACAGCCTGAAGTATTTTTCTACCTGTGTTTGTGCACTTAACCCTGGTTTTCTCCTTCTTTTTAGTTCATGCTTTTTGATCAGATTTTGGAGACCGTGTCTGAGAAAGCTACTTACCTTTCCAAGCCAAAAATTACTAGAGAAGGAGTGAGCACCTGTATTTTGAGACACATGTCTGACAAAGAGCTGAAAGCATACCAGAAGATGGAAAACCAGAAAAACAGTACAGAAAAGAAAGATGAAAATGAAGATCTGAAATCAAATGAGTTGCATCAGTGACTTTATAAAAAAGTATAAACAATCTCTTACTTAAAAACAAACACAACCCTATAAATATAATAAAATTATTGTTGAACTTTATATCGATTATTCCATGAAGACTGTCGTCTCAGTCCACCTTTACTGCAGAGTCAGAATTTCAACAGTTGGTATTTCACTTTCCATGGGCTTATCCATTGTCTTGCTTTGTGTCACAACAGCATCCGTCCCTGGCTGTGTTTTAGGAGGAATGTAGCCACTCAGATGAGAGGCTAAGCTCCTCTTAGGACGAGAACGCTTTGTCTGGCAGAAATAAATGCACAATTAGCAACTTGACATATCCATGGAACAAAGTCTATTACTGTGATGGGGAAAGAAGAAAATGCCAGCACTACATCATTTAAAGGAGCTTCGGAATTAAGAATCCCCCAGATTAAGTAGACAGCTGGCCTGCTTTCCTGCTTGAAGTCTTATTCTGAAACCTGTAATATTTATTCTCCTCTGAAGTGACAGGGTATGGTTGATAGTACTTTTTTCAAGAGTACAACTTACTTTCAAGTTCAGCTTTTTCTTTTCAGGATCATGTACAACTGCGTGCCTTGCTAGGCTCTGCTACAGTTATAAGGAACAGGAAAAAAAAGTTAGGTATATCATTTCAGATTATGTGATTCAGATTAGAACAGTGTGAAAATTACATACCTTCATTGCAAATGTTCTTCCACAGCCTGGATAATCGCAAGAGAACGGTTTTTGCTCCTCATGAAAAGAGAGGATATGGCTTTGAAGGTTAAATACAGTTGTGTAAGTTCTCCCACATCCTTCTTTTGGGCATCTGCAGAGCTCCCTCTCGGCAGCATGTACTTTTTGATGCTGCTTGAGGTAATCTTTCCTTTTAAAAGTTTTGTTACACTCACTGCAAATGATTGTTTCTGAGTGGGAGAGAGACAGGCAAAGTATAAATTAACAGCTTCTTACAGAAGCTCAGAATCAAACCTTAGTAGTCCTCTAAAACAATGCTAAAATCCACAAAAATTGCAAGGAGCTCAGACTGGAAGAGAATAATGCAGTATGAATTATCCAGATCCAAAATCCTACATTACTTTGTGATAAAGTTAATGAGAACTTGCACAAAGTTAGTACACTGAGCAGCATTCCATCAGTTAAAGGCCTAGCCAGAGCGACAACCGTTTTACTGATAAAGCATTAATATACAAGTTCATCTGGACACAATGACAAGTTGATGAAATTTCAGCATGAACTCTTCAAATTAGCAGTTTGTTTCCTGTTTGTATCAAAAGTTCAGTTCTGTTACATAATCATTTTGAGTTTACCTGCATGACTTTCTTTATTATGTTTCAGAAGCTCTGACCAAGTTTTTCCAGTATATGAGCAGTCTTCTTTCTTGCATGCATAGCCTGTTGGACAGGACAGATGTTTACAATCACAAAGGTTTTGGCAAACAGAGTCCAGCTTTTCAAGGGGGAATTCCTCTTCCAGCATTTGAAAATTAGAGGCCCGTATTCCTCCTCCCATACTGCAACCAACACAAATTAACACAAGAACATCCTGTCTTAAGAAAGGAACACAGTACAAATCACAGCTTCTTGCATACTCTACCTAGTCCCCTGGGTTTGTTGGGTTTTTTTCTAGCACTGGTAAGCAGGTTAGCTGTCAGTCATACTGAAAGAACAGACAGGAGTGTAGCAGCATTAGCTCAAACATACATGACCAGCTCCTGACAATTCCACTTAAATACCTTTCACATAGGTACATTAATAACTTCAAACAATGAAAGTCTACATGGTTTTGCCAAGGCTCCACAGAAAATCTGTTGCAGAACTGGCAATTGATCCTAACCTCTGGAAGCCTAGGCTAGTGTCTTTAACCATCAGCCCATCTCCAGAAGATGGATTATTAACAAGGAGGCACATTAGGAAAATAAATTACTGGAGGCATCCCAAGCTCTGTTTGGCCTGACACAAGTAATTGAACACTGCAACGCCTTGCAACTGTATCCCACCTGACTACTCAAAACAGGTATTCTTGTTTTGTCTGACTGGATCACTAGGCCCAGAACACTTTCATGTCTGTAGAACATCCCTGTGTATTCTCTGTACTGAAGAAGTCCTTTTTCCTTTGCTGAAACGTAACTGAAGCAAGAAGAAAAACTATTACCTTCATGTATCTTTTCGTGCCGCTTTAGGTGACTTGGGGTAGAAAAGCACTTTCCACATCCTTCATTATTACATCTAGGTATAAAATACACTGGTTTAATTTCTTTCACTGCATCCAAGTATTATTTGCTCTTTAAGTCAAGAACAATTAAAGTGGACAAAATAATACAAGTTTCACTTTGCCTAAAGATCTGTTTTGTGTGTCCTCCCTGCCTTGTAAAAGTAAATTCCATAATACGTTTGTAATAGAAGACTCTGATCCCCTTGAGAGTGAAATTATAGTACAGTTTCTGTATATACAGCAAGTTAAGCTTTCGCTAAAGAATCAAGCCTTATATCATCCCTACACAGTAGGCTCTTCAAAGATAAAAGAGAAATAGAAAGTGGAGAGTTTAAGTGGTTTGTACAGATCTAGCAGAGCACCAACTGTACTTCTGTGCCTGTCACACAGCCATACTAGTGAACGTCACTTAAGTGGAACGCTCCTGTTAAGTGTGTTCCACCTATAAGAAACACAAGACTAAACTTTGCTTTCATCAGATCTATACCGATGTGTCCTGTAAAGAATGAAATCATAGATTCACAGCTTCTCAGATTGGTGTCCAAGCCTTTCACCTTTTTTATGCTACTACTCACTTCATGTTAGCCACATCACTTCTTTTTATTGAAAAATAGAAGTAGCTGCATTTTTCATTACCCTGCAAGCTTTTATGCTTGTATTTCAGATTGTGAACTAGAAGCTGGGGGGGTCTTTTTGTTTATTTTTCCTGTGAACCTGTAATAAACCCATAGAAAACATCTGGAATGCTAAGTTTCAGAGCACCAAGAAACAAAAACCAGACTACTGAGCAAAGCACTTGCACAAGAAATGTACTTGCAGCCATGACTACAAATCCATTCCAGTTTTGGTTTTGCTGCTTTTGTAAATGCTACATTAATGAAAAGGTTGAGAAAAGTCTCCTATTTTCATCTACAGTGTTTATGGAATTGTTAAAAGTTCATTATTAAAAATATCCACCTACTTGAAGGGAGGGTCATTGGTGTGGTAACACTGATGAACTTTAAGTTGTTGATGCTTCCTGAAAGACTCATTACAGCCCTCGAAGTCGCACTATTTAGGAAATTAAGTTATCATTAGAAACCAAACAGTGCAGTCCACACGTGTTTGCTGAAATCCCAGTCGCAGTATTTGAACTCATGCAAATACTGCATAATAACAAGTTGAAGTATTTCACTAGATACATGAAAAGGAGCTTGTTTAGCCTCCACTTTGCAGTATCAAAGGTAATTACCACATATTGCCTTTTCCGATTCTGATGCTTGCGCTCAATGTGCTTCTTTAAGTTTGACTTGGTTCTGAATTTCTCATTGCAGCCATCAGCTGTGCACCTACAAATGAACTACATTATCATCACTCCCAAACAGTGATTTGTTTCGTAGGCAGATACAGAAATTGCTGAACAAGAAGAATACACAAAGAATAACTGAAACTCAACCCAAACATAAAAAATTGCCTTAACAACTGTCGTGGTTTAAACCCAGTCAGGTAACTTGTTCACTCACTCCCAGTGAGTGGTGCCAAGCTGACAACAATCAAGGTCCGTGTTCGTCTACCCCCCCCTCCCTGCACCGGGGCTCTCCCCTTCCCCGCTCCCGGAGGAACGGGGAGGAGGATCGAGAGAGTGCAACTCCTACGGGTTGAGACAAGAACAGTCCAGCAACAAATCACCACCGCTACTATCAGCTAAAACAATGATAAGGGAAAATAACAAGGGAAGAGAATACGATACCACCGGCCAAGAAAACGAGTTCCACCCGGAAGCCCCTGTCCTTCCGGTTAACTCCCAGTTACCCCCCACCCCGGGCATGACGTGCTGTGGTATGGAATACCTCCCCGGCTAGCCCGGGTCAGGCGCCCCGTCTCTGCTTCCTCACAGCTTCCCCTCCTCCCTGGCAGAGCATGAGCCTCACAGAGTCCTTGGTCAGGGTAAACATCACTTAGCAACAACCGAAAACATCGGCTTCACCAACGCTGTTCTCAAAACTAGAAGTCAAAACACAGCACTGCACCAGCTAACACAAAGGAAAAAAAAAAAACATGACTGCTACTGCTGAACCCAGGACATTATCCACCCCTTATTCCATACCATTCACGTCGTGCTCAGATCCCACATTTTCAATACACCATCGCTCTCCCACATATATACATCCATATACATACAGACCAAGAGGAAAAAAAATCATTTTCTTAGTGCATGGACCAATCCCTATAATGCTGCCGAGTCCATTCGGTCCATGATGTTCCAAGTTTATTCTCTGTTGGGATGATGGCTGGAGGGAAGTCAGGGCCAGTCGCTGGTGACCTGGAGACATCTAGTTGATGGGCTATAAAAGCATTACACAGCAGGCAACAGCATACAATTGAGTTCACTGGCTGTTTTCCCCTAAAATCAAATCCCCTTGAGGTATACATCGGACTTCCCCATCTTCCCGCATTACCCACCAAGTATATCCAGGTCCCTGAGCAAAAGCAATCCCACGAGTGGGTTTGCCTTTACCTGAAGCAGGAATAACCCAGACTGTCTTCCCCAGCAAATTCTTCATATGCACCACGGGAACTTTGTCCCCCTCTACAATATGTAAAAGTTCTGACTGGGCTGGGCCGGCCCTGTTGGCAGATCCTCTGGTGTTGACCAACCAGGTGGCCTTTGGTAAATGTGTATCCCAATGCTTGAAAGTTCCCCCACCCATCGCTCTCAGTGTAGTTTTTAACAGCCCATTGTACCGTTCGATTTTCCCAGAGGCTGGTGCATGGTAGGGGATGTGATATACCCACTCAATGCCATGCTCTTTGGCCCAAATATCTATAAGGTTATTCCGGAAATGAGTCCCATTGTCTGACTCAATTCTCTCTGGGGTGCCGTGTCGCCACAAAATCTGTTTCTCAAGGCCCAGGATGGTGTTCCGGGCAGTGGCATGGGGCACAGCGTATGTTTCCAGCCACCCGGTGGTTGCTTCCACCATGGTAAGCACATGGCGCTTGCCTTGGCGGGTTGGTGGCAGTGTGATATAGTCAATCTGCCAGGCCTCCCCATATTTATACTTCAACCATCGTCCTCCATACCAAAGAGGCTTTAACCGCTTGGCTTGTTTAATTGCAGCACATGTTTCACACTCATGAATAACCTGGGCAATAGTGTCCATTGTTAAGTCCACCCCTCGGTCACGGGCCCATCTATATGTTGCATCTCTGCCTTGATGGCCTGAAGTGTCATGGGCCCACCGGGCCAAAAATAATTCACCTTTATGTTGCCAATCTAAGTCCATCTGAGCCACTTCAATCTTAGCCGCTTTATCCACTTGTTGGTTGTTCTGGTGTTCCTCAGTGGCCCGACTCTTGGGTACATGGGCATCTACATGACGTACCTTCACCACCAGGTTCTGCACCCGGGCAGCAATATCTTTCCACAGTGCAGCAGCCCAGATGGGTTTACCTCTGCGTTGCCAGTTGCTCTGCTTCCATTGCTTCAACCACCCCCACAGGGCATTTGCCACCATCCATGAGTCAGTATAGAGATAAAGTACTGGCCACTTTTCTCGTTCAGCAATGTCCAGGGCCAGCTGGATGGCTTTCACCTCGGCAAATTGACTCGATTCACCCTCTCCTTCAGCAGTTTCTGCAACTTGTCGTCCAGGACTCCATACAGCTGCCTTCCATCTCCGATGCTTTCCCACAATACGGCAAGAGCCATCAGTAAACAAGGCATACTGCTTTTCACTTTCTGACAATTTATTATATGGTGGGGCCTCTTCAGCACGCACCACCTCCTCCTCTGGTGACATTCCGAAATCTTTGCCCTCTGGCCAGTCCATGATGACTTCTAGAATGCCTGGACGACTGGGATTTCCTATTCGAGTTCGTTGTGTAATTAGTGCAGCCCATTTACTCCATGTAGCATCAGTTGCATGATGTGTAGAGGAGACCCTGCCTTTGAACATCCAGCCCAGCACGGGCAGCCGGGGTGCCAGGAGGAGCTGTGCTTCAGTGCCAATCACTTCCGAAGCAGCTCGAACCCCTTCATAGGCTGCCAGTATCTCTTTCTCAGTTGGGGTATAGCTGGCCTCAGATCCTTTGTATCCCCGACTCCAAAAGCCGAGGGGTCGACCTCGAGTCTCCCCTGGAGCTTTCTGCCAGAGGCTCCAGGTAGGACCGTTCTCCCCAGCTGCAGTGTACAGCACATTTTTTACATCTGGTCCGGTTCGGACTGGTCCAAGGGCTACTGCATGAACTATCTCGCGTTTAATTTGCTCAAAGGCTTGTTGCTGCTCAGGGCCCCATTTAAAATCATTCTTCTTCCGGGTCACATGATAGAGAGGGCTTACAATCGAACTGTAATTTGGGATGTGCATTCTCCAGAACCCCACTGCACCCAAGAAAGCTTGCGTTTCTTTCTTATTAGTTGGTGGAGACATTGCTGTTATCTTGTTGATCACATCTGTGGGGATCTGTCTACGTCCATCTTGCCATTTTATTCCCAAAAATTGTATCTCTTGTGCAGGTCCCTTGACCTTACTCCGTTTTATGGCAAAACCGGCTTTCAGCAGGATTTGGATTATTTTCCTCCCTTTCTCAAAGACTTCTTCCGCTGTATCGCCCCACACAATAATGTCATCAATGTATTGCAGGTGTTCTGGAGCTTGCCCCTGTTCCAGTGCAGTCTGGATCAGTCCATGGCAAATGGTAGGGCTGTGTTTCCACCCCTGGGGCAGTCGGTTCCAAGTGAACTGGACACCCCTCCAAGTAAAAGCAAACTGTGGCCTGCACTCTGCTGCCAAAGGAATGGAGAAAAATGCATTGGCAATATCAATCGTGGCATACCACTTGGCTGCTTTTGACTCTAGCTCATACTGAAGTTCTAGCATGTCCGGTACGGCAGCACTCAATGGTGGTGTGACTTCATTCAGGCCACGATAGTCTACTGTTAGTCTCCATTCTCCATTAGACTTTCGCACTGGCCATATGGGGCTATTGAAGGGTGAGCGGGTCCTGCTGATCACCCCCTGACTCTCCAGTCTACGGATCAGCTGATGGATGGGAATCAGGGAGTCTCGGTTGGTGCGATACTGCCGCCGGTGCACTGTTGTGGTCGCAATTGGCACTTGTTGTTCTTCAACTTTCAGCAACCCCACAGCAGAGGGATCTTCTGAGAGACCAGGCAAGGTGGACAGCTGCTCAATTTCCTCAGTCTCTAAAGCAGCAATACCAAAAGCCCACCGGTACCCTTTTGGGTCTTTGAAGTACCCTCTCTTGAGGTAGTCTATGCCGAGGATGCATGGAGCCTCTGGACCAGTCACAATAGGGTGCTTTTGCCACTCCCTCCCAGTCAGGCTGATTTCAGCCTCCAGCACAGTCAACTCTTGGGATCCTCCTGTTACTCCAGAAATATAGATGGGTTCCACCCCTTGACAGCTTGATGGCATCAGGGTACACTGTGCACCGGTATCTACTAGAGCCTTATACTTCTGTGGGACTGATGTGCCAGGCCATCTGATCCACACAGTCCAGTAAATCCGATTGTCCCCTACCTCCACCTGGCTGGAGGCAGGGCCCCTCTAATGGTCGTCACAGCATTGGACACTTAAGTCGTGTTGAAAGGGATTATTCTTCGTTATCACAGGAGCTGGAGTAAAATCAGCTCTTCCACTCCATCTGGGAAACTGCTCACCAGAAACTGAAGCCGTAGCTCTCATGGGACGATCAGTCTTGGCCCTTGCTCCCCTCTTCAGTTCACTCACCCGTTCCTCCAAAGCTGAAGTAGGTTTTCCATCCCACTTTGTCATGTCTTCTCCGTGATCCAGCAGGTAAAACCATAGGGTACCCCGTGGCGTATACCTTCTGTATCTCCTCTCTTGAACAATAGGACGTCTTTTGTTAATAGCTGAGACGCGTGTTGGTACACGTGAGGAGCTGGATAAATCAGATACATCGTCCCTCAATTTGTCGAGGTCCTGGGACAGTTTTTTCACAGCTGAGATGATGGAAGGAGTGAGATTGTCTTCGAACTCTCGGAGTTTATGAACCATTTCATCCACTGTTAGTGGTACTATGTCATTCCAGGTCACTGTTGCCAATGAATGGGCATATGATGACGGTGCATTCCGTGTAAGTTTTCGCCACATGGGTCGTGTACATTCAACTTCATCTGGATCTATAGGTGTATCCCCGTTATTCGGCTTGATGTGATAGATCATCTCTACGATGGCCGATTCCCTCAGAGACTGGATGCCTTTGTCTATAGTAGTCCACTTGGCCGAACGACTCGTAACATCGTCCTTGTACGGAAACCTTTCTTTCACAGCTGCCAAGAGCCTCCTCCAAAGGCTGAGGGACTTTTTCTCTCTTGCAATTGCTTTGTCAATTCCCCCTTCTCTAGCAAGTGATCCCAGCTGCTTGGCTTCTGTACCTTCTAGTTCGTGACCATCGGCCCCATTGTCCCAGCATCGGAGTAACCAGGTGATGATGTGCTCCCCTGGTTGACGGGTAAAATCTTTTCGCATATTCCGCAACTCGGTTGAGGTCCGGGGTCGAGAAGTTACCTCTTCTTCTTCTTCTTCGTCATGTGAGGATGACTCCTGATCAGATTCTGGACCGGGTGGTGAATTCATTGGTTCTTCATCTCGCTTCACCCTTTTTGCCTCCTTCTTGCTTGTTCTCTTGCGTACAGGGGCAACCGATATTGGTACGAATTGGTCCTCTGGTTTGGCTGCAGTGATTATCACTGTGGTTTGAGTAGCGACTGTACTTGTTGCTGGGGGTGGTGTAGCTACCGTGCTTGGAGCTGGGGTAACCGCGCTGTCTGTTGCAGTTGAAGTTTGAGCAGCTGCTGTACTTGCCACTGGGGTAGCTGCGCAGTTCATTGCAGCCAAAGTTTGAGTAGCGACTGTCGCTTTGCCCTCAAATCCGCCAACATTCTTTTCCTTTTGAAGGTGCTGGATAGTGTTGAACAAGGCCCTGTAAGCATAGGCCAAGCCCCAGCACGTTGCCGTGATTTGTCCATCTCTGGTATGGCCAGAATGACCACACACCTCATTTAAGTGTTTTACTAATTCTTCTGGATTTTGCAGTTGTTCGGTAGTGAAATTCCAAAATACTGGGGGGGCCCACTGACCTAGATACTTGCCCATACTATCCCACACACCCTGCCACTCATGGCTGTCCAGCCTCTGGGAAAATCTCTCGGTCCTCCTACATCGTCGTTTGACCCCAGACAAGACCCAAACCTGAATCTGCTTAACTCTTGAAATCAGTAGTGGGCAAAACACACTCTGTATGCGTGTTAGCATGGTGATTCCCATCACCATCAGCAAACAAGTCTCAAGAGCATTAAAAGGCCATTTAAAAAATTCGAAACTCTCAAATGTAAATGGTCTGGGGGGACGACTAGGAGGGTAAAAGGATGTCTCCTTCACAGGTTGAGCACCTGAGAAGGAGAAAAAAGATGTGTAATTGCTAAGCACCTCCATCATATACCTCCCAAAGTATAAAGGTGGTGACCACACTGGGAACATAAGCCAGATCAGTTTCATGATCAATGATTCTATTGTATTACAAGTCATTACCATAAAGTACAATGGGATAAAAACCTTAGCCCAAGCCCCACACTTGAAAAACACTAATACAGCCAATACCGGATGGACGTAAGATATGGTATACTGAAACTGTGAGATCAAGAGGAAAAACCTGGAGAGCCAATAAATCAGCATTGTGACGAGTGACTATCAATCCAGTCAGATCTGTTCTTATCTCAACCCCTCGTGCCCCACGTTGGGCGCCAAAAAGAACTGTCGTGGTTTAAACCCAGTCAGGTAACTTGTTCACTCACTCCCAGTGAGTGGTGCCAAGCTGACAACAATCAAGGTCCGTGTTCGTCTACCCCCCCCTCCCTGCACCGGGGCTCTCCCCTTCCCCGCTCCCGGAGGAACGGGGAGGAGGATCGAGAGAGTGCAACTCCTACGGGTTGAGACAAGAACAGTCCAGCAACAAATCACCACCGCTACTATCAGCTAAAACAATGATAAGGGAAAATAACAAGGGAAGAGAATACGATACCACCGGCCAAGAAAACGAGTTCCACCCGGAAGCCCCTGTCCTTCCGGTTAACTCCCAGTTACCCCCCACCCCGGGCATGACGTGCTGTGGTATGGAATACCTCCCCGGCTAGCCCGGGTCAGGCGCCCCGTCTCTGCTTCCTCACAGCTTCCCCTCCTCCCTGGCAGAGCATGAGCCTCACAGAGTCCTTGGTCAGGGTAAACATCACTTAGCAACAACCGAAAACATCGGCTTCACCAACGCTGTTCTCAAAACTAGAAGTCAAAACACAGCACTGCACCAGCTAACACAAAGGAAAAAAAAAAACATGACTGCTACTGCTGAACCCAGGACACAACACAAAAAGACAGGCTAAGTTACAACCAAAAGCCACAGGAAGATGTATCAGAAGAGATACTTAATAAAGCATGCAGGAATTCCTAGCTCCTAATCCATGACGTGCAGCTGTTAAAAGCTTAGTAATAACTGTCCTTCCTTATTTTAATTCTGCATTCTAAGGAGAGATCTGCCCGTTCCTATTACGGATCGTGGCCAGATAGGAGGCTTTAGGCTGCTATTTCCCACAGCTCTCACCCTGTCCGTGCACTGTTATGGCACCCCCCATGGTAACAAACCTAGAAGTGCATAGCACCCACATATCAGTTTCAACTCCACTTCCGTAAGGACTAGCATAATCCGTTTTAAGATGTAAAAAGCGCGGCCTTACTCGAACGGCTTTTCCCCGGTGTGCATAAGAATGTGTCGAGCGCGGTGGAAGTCTCTGGTGAAGCCTTTACCGCAGCCATCGTAAGGGCAGACATACGGCCTCTGAGATGGGAGCGGGAGAGGAGGAGGGAGGGCGGGTCAGAAGCGGCACACCATTCCTACGGGACTCGGCTGCTTCCGGGAGGCTCCTTCAGCAGCGCACACCCACCCATGGGGCTTCGGGGACCCCAGGCGATGAACCGGGCTGCCCGGCCGCGACCCGCGCCCGCCCGCCGGACCCCAGTGCGGCGCCCTTTACCTCACCCGCGCTAACCCTTCCTTTCCCGGCTCACCTCGCCCGTGTGCCGGCAGAGGTGCGCGTCTAACTTCCAACCCTTGTTAAAGGAAGAGTCACAGCCCGGGAACGAGCAGATGAAGGGGCGGGCGTGGGGCGCGCTCCCGCTGCCCTCCGGGGCGCTCCCCGCGGTCCCCTCTGCGGCCATGCAGCACGGCACGCGAGGGCGCCCCGGACGCTGCGCTGCGCTGCGGTGGCGCATGCGCCGCCGGTCGGTTGGGTTCGGAGGCCGTGGCGGTGGTGTGACGGCGTGTCCTGGCGCTGTGCTGGGGCGGTTGGGGCCGCCTCGCCCGAGAGCTCGATCCGAGCAGCCTGGGGCCGGGGTGCCCTCTGTTACCTCATGTACCAGGCACAGCCCTCGCTGCTGCCCGCTGTGGGGTCCTCTCACACGCCGGAGGACAGTTGGTGGTGCAGGAGCCCAAAAGGGCCGACTCGGGGTCCTTCCACCCAACAGCCGTACAGGGGTTTGGGGGTGTACGGTCCTGCTGTCTCCCCGAGAAGCACTGGAAGTGCCAGGTTAGATCCTTGCCAGTTGTGAATGAGTCCCTCCTGTGCCAGGGAAGAGGATGGGTTTGCATCATGCTGGTTAGCCCCTGGTCCGGACTGGGGGAGTATCTGCTGTGCACCCTACCATCAGCACCCAAATTCGGGGCTTTGCAGCGCAGTCCGTGTCTCAGCTGTCTGCGATAGTGTGGCAGAGGTGGCCTGTCACCCTGGCCTGTGGTCATGCTGTATCTTCAAGGTGCCTGAGGTCCTACTGTGAGGACTCACTGAGCTGAAGGGCCCTGATACCTTGTGCAGCACCTCTGTGGTACCTGACTTGCTGGGCTGGGGTCACATCATCTGCTCTGCTTTGTATTGTTTGAGTTGTCAGCTGAGCTTTATTTTAGGAGACATTTCCCCATCTGCTGTAATTCTTCCCACAGAGTGAGTGTGAGGGACGGGGAGAAAGCTGGAACAGGACTGTGACAAGGGAACCATCCCGAGGAGAAAATCTCCTATTCCTCCTCCATTTGCGTCCTGAGTGGTGGGAAAGCCTGAAGAGATGGCAGTGCTTGGAGCAGCCTAGGGAAACAGGGCAGGAAGGTTGGCAGGAATAAGGAGCATGAATCAAGTGTATGGGGAGTGGATGAGAGAAGGGACACACGAAGTGAGGTGGCAGGAGTGCTGAAGGATGTGACACAGTGCACTGCCTGTAGGGAAGCTGCTGGCAGAGTGAGGAGTTCCTGCTGGGCCAGAAGCAGATCCCTGTGGCCCTAGGGGAAGTCCCATCTTGCTCACCTGTAGCAGGAGTGAGGGGAGGGCTGAATCAGTGAGACCCTCACAAAGCAATGGCAATAAATCACCTTATTTTGGGGAGGGAAGTCAGTCTGAAAGGATATCCACTTTTAACCAAAAAGAAGAAAAAGTTGCTACATTTTTTTGTCTCAGAATTGCAATAAAGAATACCTGAAATTTAAAAAATAAGCTTACAGTCTTCCTTGTTGAGACTTTGCCTGTGAAAACATGGTATTGCCTCAGGCCTCTCTAACACAGGTGAGGAAATAGCATGCAAGGGATAAAACTTTGGAAAATGTCACTGCTGGCTACACAGAGGGCAGATACTCATCACGCAGGGCCAGCTCTATGTGATGCCAGTTAGAGATTACAGCAGGGTCCTCTGGGAATTTTAATCTTAGTTTGGAAATACATAAATAGAGGCTGACTCCAGGCCTAAGGGATTCTCACTGGGCTGTGCTGCTGATGTCTTCTCTGGTTAACTACAGAGGGAGAATTCTGATGAGTCCCCTAGTAGGACTGGAATGAGCAGTGGGTTCCCTTTCACATTTGATCTTACCATTTTCCAGTGTGGGAGGTGGAGGGTAAACCTAAGAAGCAAACACATGCAATGGAGAAGAGTTAAGTCTGAAGATGTACATTTCCAACACAAGGCCCTCACTACTACTGACAGATTTTAATAATCTGTAAGATGAAAGGGAGGAAAAACCCCAGAAAGCTGAGGTAGTTCATTCCCTCAAGAAAAAAAGCCCCACACAACTCCCTCACACACACACAAAACCCCACAGGGTAGTAAATCCCTCAGACTCTGATTAAAACTATTCATTTAAGCTGGCAGGATCTACCCAGAATTAAATATCAATCCAGCAAAGACTGTACATAGTGCCATGAATACTCATTTCCTTCTGAAGAATTGCTGAGTGAATGGGCCATGTATCTTTTTTGACCAAAAGCTGTTTTGTTCTGCCATCCCATTATTCTGCTCTAAAGCAAAGTCATATTTACATTGCCTGCAAGAAAAGTAGTTTCTTTATATGCAGCACCTTATTGAAGTCCCCAGATCTTATGTTTATGAACATTACACAGACATTGAAGACACATGTCTTAAAAAGAAATTAAAGGCTTTCTTCTTTAGAGTCAGTGGAGAAATGGTGTCGAGTAGCTCAATAAAGCTGGCAATAGTTTTCAGTAAACTTCCTGCAGCTTGTGGAGGAGTTCCTCGGTTATGTGCAGTGAACTATCACACAGAAAGTAAGATGGAAGTGGAGTAACACAAAGAAGCAATTCTAGTATTTCTTATAAAGATGAAACTTGGAGCTTCTTTTAGTAGAAATGGGTGGTGTTGCTGGAAACTTGTGCTGGTATGGTACATAATAACTCCAGCTATTACTTGATTGTGAAAGCAGTAGTGTAATTTTCCACTTCCAGGTAAGACAATTCATCTTTCTAGGAAGAGACCTTTCTTTGTATACCAGCAGTGTATTAGATCCTCTCTCACTAAGAAAGCAAACATTTAGCTGGAAATGACTTCTTTCCTTCTTGTCAATAGATACCTCGAAGCACAAAACCAAGAAAGGGTTTTTTCTTTGGTAGTTGTTCATCTTTGCACAGAAAAGGGAATAGACTGTTGTCTGTTTGCCTGTTTCCAAGACTGTAGGGAAGCTGCAGTAGCAATATTTGAAAAGATAAAAAACGATGTACCATAGTCAAATGTTTTGACCTTGACAGTGTATTGATGTTTGCAGCTGGTGATGCTAATGTGAATTCAAGGCATGATTTTGCCTGGAAGTCCATGGGAAATCAGAACAAGTATTTCATTCCAGATATTTGTTCAGCCCACATACAGCATACTGTAGGAAATGGTGTTGCAGGTAATGTGTTATTTGGCTATAAAAGCTATCCAGGGTTTCAGGATTGCATTTGATACTCTATTTTGGTAATGTTGAATACGTAGGAATGTTTAGGCATGTACCCACAGGAAGATTATTTTAATTGTTTTCCTTTGAAAGGATGTCAAGATACTATCCACATATTGGGATTCCTGGAAGACATTTATCCTGGAAGACACTTAGTGTGGATGCCTTCTTGGAACTGCTGTGTCTTTCAAGGCTGACAAACAGGTGCATCTCCTCAGTTTTATGCCGATGCATTATTTTAAAGGTAGCTTACACAAAATGTAATTGTTCTCAAATCTTTTAGACTTGACTGAACGCATCTTGTGTTTCCTTGAATTAGAGGACAAATACTGTATGGTAAGTAGTCAGTAAAGCTCACACTTAAGGAGCCTGGTACTGGGAAATTCTCTACATCCTAACTTAAATTATAGTCTGTGAAAATTCTTAAAAATTGTGGAATTAACTACTTTTATGTGTCTGAAATGCAGCAGGGAAAATAACGTTTCTTCGGGTAAACAGCTTTGGGGATATTGAAGAAACTTGAGAAACTTATTAAATGTTATGTTAACCTGAACTCTAAAAGTATTTTTACTTTTTAATTTTAAATATTGTTGTAAATTTTAAAAATATTATTTGATTAAAATGTATTACAAGGCATCCAAGTTGCTTAGTACCTTTTGAAATAGTAAGTTTTAAGTTGTTCTGAATTGTGCATTTATGTACTGCAGAAATATACCACTTAGGGGGCAAAAAAAAGGCATGCTACATGACAGGAAATGCATATTTCCCTAACACAGTCCTTAAAATGACATGTTGCATTTGTTTACTGAGCAGTCATCCCTTCTTCCCACCAAGAAGGCAGTCTCCCTAGTGCTGTCCCATATGCTGGAGACAAAAGTGTTGCTTGATACCACACTTGAAGTCCTAGATCATAGAACAGCTGGAGTTGGATGGCACCTAAAAAGATCATCTGGTCCAACCTGTCTTGGGAAAGGGAGCCTAGATAAGATTATCTACCACCCTGTCCAGTTGTGTCTTGTAAGATGTCAGGTCAGGGAAAGGGATAGAAAAGGGTGTTCCTCTTAAGCATTCTCATCCCAGGGTATTACTATAAACAGAAATGAGAGAAGACCAAAATGTGAGAAGTAATCAAGAGGAAGCTGGCTGCTCTCCTTGTTATGGTGAATGTGGATGGAAGAGAAGGGCCCTGGTGGTTGTTTTAAGAAGGATCAGCCCAGCTATACTGGAAGTGCTTCCTGTGTCTACTGACTGTGTTACTGCTCTAATGTTTTCTACTTTTCCCCAGCTCTGGCCTACTTGCAAGGTTAGATGGACCCCGACCGCCCCAGCCCTCTTTTCCTCCTCACAACAGCTTTATGTTTTCCTTCATCAGAGCATGGGCTCTTCCTCTTATCCTAAATCAGAAGCTTGTCCCACAGCTAAGGGAGACTAGATGAAGCATGTGTGAATTACGCAAACTGGATGCCAGAGGTGAACTGCAGTAGGATAATGTTTCTTTTATCTCTCTGTTTACAGAATTATAGAGCTGGCTTGTAATAGTGCCAGTGTCCTCAGGAGCCCTTTCTAGGGATTTCTGGGAACCACATAAACATGTTAGGAAGAGGATGGAGTTAATCAGTTGGGCTTTCCTGCTGCTATATTCAGCCTAGCAAGCTGCCTCCAACAGATGTTTCTGCTTTTAGGCCACAAGGAACATTATTGACTGGCTTTTCCTGTGTTCAAGAAGCATGTAAAGCTATCAAAGACTTGTTTTCTGTAAGAGCATTTTCTTGTCAGGTGATGTTTTTCTGTCTTGGGCATAGTGTGTTTTAATGAGTCTCTCAACAGACTGGTCCCCCAAGAGAAGAAAGAGGAAATCTGCATTACCTGATTTTTCTCTCAGGTCTGTGGGAGGCACAGGCTGTAAGTGGTGGTGAAGTTGCACAGCAGAGCTGTGTGGAGCAGCAACCAGAGCCCTCTGCTCCCCACGATCCCTCCCATCAGCTATTCTGACTGCCTGTTTTGAGTAAAATCTCCTTCATGTCATACAAACCAGGTAAGAGCTGAGTCCCAGGTGTTACTTACACAGTTTAGAGGCCAGTCAGTTAATATCACTGTCGTGGTATTGTATCTCTACCTGTCTCCTGTGGCCTGCATGAAAAGAAGGGAAAAAACTGACTGTGAGCTGACTCCCATGAGCTCTGTCTGGATGGGATGGGGGAGAGGAGAGCTTGGGCATAGCCCCTCCATGGGCTGTGGGGTGATGGAGGAGCCTTATTCTGGAAAGCACCTCCTCCCCATTCTGTTCCTGCTCTTGCCTCGGTCCATTCACCCTGGAGGATTTGCCTACCCTAGCATCCAGCTCACCCAGCCATTAGACAGGATCAGACAAGACTAGGTTAAACCAAAATGCCCCGAATTCTCCATTTCGCCATCGTTATGCATGAAGTGAGCAAAGTTACTTCTTCACAACTCTGGGAAGGAGCTGCCTGCCCGCAGGAAGTTGATGGGATTATAGGTCCTCTGTGGCTCATGGCAATTTTCAGAAGGAACACAACCAGCATTATGTTTGCCCTGCAAATGATGCCTTTTCTAATCAGTCACAGCTATTTGTGCTCACAGCACTGGCCTCTCAAGGCATCACATTACATGGGTCAGTAAGGACCTATCTCTCCAAAATTGCAGGTGCAAAATGATGCCTGCAGCTATCTAGGGCCATAAAAACAAGGCATCCTCCTAAGGCGGGTTGCAACAGAAGCTGCCATGCAGTAGTTGTAGGAGTCCTTCCTCTCCCACAGGGCACTTCTCCAGCACATAGTCTGTTCATGTGGAAGGAGGAGAAACACAATTTCATCCATCGCCTCCCGGCAGCAGTGGTTAGGAGGGATGGTTATTTTAGTGACTGTAATATTACTGTAATAATTGCTGCTTCGTCAGACAGAGTTATTAGTCTGTGATGCGTTAGACAACAAGGCTTGTCTCAAATGCCTGCTAATTATCTAAACAAGCAAATTTGCTTCCTTTCCCACTAGTCAGTAGTGTCTTGTATCATTCATGCAGCTGAAGCTATGATCTTGCAAATACCCTACGAGCTGACGCTCATTTGGGGCTGTAAAAAGAAAGCTGTGAGCATTTAGTGAAAGCAGATAGAGCCATCTAGTGACAAGTGAAATGCGTTCTTCGTTTCATGCTGTGGAAGACCTTCACAAGCCCCCAGAAACCTGCTCTGACCACCAGGCATGGGCAGCCCCTTTCCCAGTGGTGACATGAGGCTCACACCATCAGAGCTTTGCATGGTCCTTACAAAGCCTTCTGGAGCAGGGGTGGCAGCATTGATGGGTAGTCACTGACAAGGTTTGGGTTTGGGAAAAGCCCGTGGTGCCTCAAAGGTAGCTCAGGGGGCCAGTCATTGGCAGAGCTTCTTGTGTTTGTTGGGATACTGTTTTCTTCAGGCTGGTTTTGAGCTGCTTTATCCAAATAAGGAAAAGTGCAGGACAGGGGAGATGCTTCACAGAAACAAACAAACAAATCATTTGTTTCAGAATATGCATTCATTTTATATATATATACATATATATATAAAAAAACAATTTGTAATGCATTCTAGAAATTGTGTCCTTTTAAGTAAGGAAATGCTTCTGCATGAGAAAAAACACGTCAAAAACTCCAAAACTTCCATAATTTTATATCACTAACGTATTGAAAAACATTTAATTTCTTGGCAAAGGAAGCATTATTTCTTCTTCCTTTTCCTTCTCTCTGTCTAGCACATTCCTTCTCTCCTCTGAAGAATTCACACAACTCAGATGTTATCAGTCTAGCTAATTACATTACTGCACTTCCCAGCAAATTAAGATCCAAAGCCTGCCTTTTTACAGTAAACTCCACAAAGAAAGGGATAATGAGGTTACTTAGCAGGTTTTGTTCCTTGGGTAATTTCCATGCACTCCTTAGCTTCTAAAGTGGGAGATAAGGTAGCCACCATAGCTTTTATGTTTGCCTTCCTAAACATCATCCAGGTCTCCTAGCACTTCTGAGAAAGAAGGGATTCTCCTGCTGGAAGCCCAAAGGTGAGCCCATTAGCTCCCGGGTGGAGAGAGACCAGAGACAGCTCTGGCCCTACCTGTGCTGCAAGCAAAGCCAAGATACAGACCGTTTGAGTGCTTTAGATTGTACCCATGCTGCTCAGGATGGACACCCAGGGCAAAGCCCTGAAGCTTAGATCTTCTTCTTGCCCCATGAGGTTCCACCATGGCCCAAAAAGACAGGATTGTCACCTTGTTCCAGGAACTGAAACTACTTGAAAGAGCCTGAAATGGGGTTGGGCTGCATGGTAGTCCATTGGTAGCCCTCATAGCACAGGGGTGAATGTAGCAGTGGGAGTGTGGCATGAGGCTATCTGAAGATGTGAGGCTGGGACCACCACTTCAGGTCTGCAGTGAGCAGGATGGTTGCTGTCAGCATCACCCTGGCTTGAGGCAAGCAGACACAGACTAAACCCTACCAAGCTGTTCTGGGAGTGAGAAGGACTTGAACTGCAGTTCTGTGGCAAAGTTCCAGCTGCAAAGTTTGGTTTGACTCAGAATGGAAACAAATCCAACACTGCGCCACAAAACACACAAAAGGAAAACAAACCTATTTGTCTGGATTTGCCTCTATCTTCTGTGTTTCTTGTGGAAATAAAGCCCCAAATTTTCCTTTCGTTGTTCCCACAGGAAGGTTTTCTTTCTATCAGATGGCATAGCTCTTTGGACATTTTCTACTTGATGATTTGCTCATACCTGCAGTCTTGGCCAGGAACTCAGCATCCTGGTTGTTTTGCACATCCCTAATTAAACCAAGGTGAATTGAGTGGATATAATGAACTACCAGAGGAAAAGGGCTTGGAAGGAGAAGAAGGACAATGCAGTCATCAAAGGAACAAAAATGCTTTTGTGTAGGCTTAGAATTTAAACCAAGAATTCCCTGCAACTCTTAACCTGACTATGATCGATCTCTACCACTCTTACCTTTGTTCATTTTGCTATGCATTCTTCTTCCCAAATCCTCTCAGTTCCCCTTGGCCATTTGTGGGTGAAAAATTCACCCACATTTTATGCCTATTCATAAATCTGTATGGTAAGATCTGGGGCAAGAGGCTGTACTATGTGCTTGTCTAGCACTTGGCACAGTATGGTTTCCAGTCTTTCACTGGGCTCTTAGCAAGTGTTGCAACAGCATATGGTTCTCCCTTACCCTCTCATCTGAAGGTGTTGCTCTGGCCATGGTTAATCAAGGATGAACCTGGGAGTGACAAGTTAGTTCACTCAAGTCAATCACTTTCTAGTCTGGTCCAAAGCCTGTAGCTGGCTCACAGTCCTGGCTGTGACACATAGCCAGGGTCAACCTTTAATTTAATGGCTTAGTTCTGAATGTATTTAAACAGAAAGCTCTCTGTCAAGACCTAGTCCACAAGCCCTTCCACTTGCTGGAAGCTGGACAAACATATGCTGTGCTTTCTGCAAAGGACTCCAAGCTAAACAGCTTTCTGTTTAATTTGAAAAGCTTCCATCTCTCCAACACAGTAAAGAGAAAAAATGAAGCCCTTCCTCAACCGTGCTTCAGGCTAATCAGCCAAACATTTTCCACAATTCTACCTCAAATCTGTTAATAAGTCTGTGACTACAACTAACTTGCATGATAAATCATGGGCTTCTCTGCCACTCCTGTCTGTTCCATCTTCTCTGCCCACCCACAAGCTGTTGCTCTGTCCCATGGGGAGCAGCAGCCACCCCTGTGATGGGTGTCATGTCAACTCTCTTAAATAAACCTTGTCTGCCTCAGAGGATGCTGCTTCAGCCTGCTGTGACAGATTTTCTATATAGAGGTGTATGGGTCAGAGTCATTCAACTCAAGTCTTCTTTCCTCATTAAGAGAACTAACCGTCTTGATAGCTTTTAATTATAATTAGCACATCTGGACCACCTCCTTTCTCTCTTTCATCTCACCTTTTGCCCATGCTGCCCCTCATCCTGCCTGCTGCCTTCGCTTGTGCCATCTGAAAATGCACTTCTCTGTGCCAACTCAGTGCCCATCAGAATGGACCAGCACTCTCTATAGCTCCAGTGGAAAGTGTCAGACACTCATTTAGCTGTGTGCTGTGATCAGAGTTGTAGGCAGGAGAGATTTCACCAACTAGCTAATGATATTCAGGGGGAGTCAGTTAAATCATTAAACATTCATTTAGAGGTACGTTTATGTATCTGCCATACTCTGAAAGCACCGTGCCACTATATGTGTGCACAGAGATGTGTTGGGACTGTTTGCAATCGCCTTTGTCAAACTGCCTGTCAGATGAGTGCATTTATTTGTTTTCTGGGGTTTGGTACATTGGCTGGCCAGCAGCTTGCATCACTACCTCACACTTGAAACAGTCCTGCGAAATAGGTGCCTGGTCCCTAATTAGAGGTATGAAAGAGCAAGGTTTTGGAGCCCAGCACAAACTCCTTTGTTCAGAAACTCTCTTAGCAGAGTCATCTGTTTTCAAGGAACAAATGATGATAACTGATTCTTGGGATCTGACTGTCTGACTGTGCCACTGAGCCCAGCACAGTCACACCAGTACAAGCCAGCTTAAGCAGAAGAGGTTCTATAGGCTGTAACAATGGACTCTTACATATACCCCATCCCCCATGCAGCTTTTGAAGCTTGTAGGTGGTTTCACTGAAGTTTTATGACATCAACAAGGGAAAACAACTTCGGGAACTTGCATTGCCCAGCAAGACACAGCCTGCAGCATGTTTTTTATGGCCAAGAACACGCAGCGCTCCTGGCTTCATTTCCTCACTGCTCACAGCAGTCCCCCTTTATGGCAGGGTTGTGCCCCACGACGTGCAGTGCAGCATCATGGGCTCAGATGTAGTGAAGCAAATGACTGGGGCAGCAGAGAGCTGGAATTTGAAAACCTATATGAATTAAAACAAGGGTAATCTGGGCTAGGTAATGACTGATGGCTTGCTCTTACAGCCAGCATCATTGAGGCACATACCCATTGCCTGGGCAGGGCACCATCAGCATGGAGCTGGAACCATGGGCAAGCACAGAGAAACACCATGGTCTTACAGCTTCCAGTGCTTGAGCTAATGTGGGTAATCTCTGCCCAGTACTGCCCTTTGTGGTGCGCTCCTTGGGGTCATTGCAAAAGTCACAGTCTGCAGAGGCATGAAAAGCTGCTGTCACTGGTACCACTAATGTCGGGTTTCCTGGGCTGCTAGCCAGGGGTTCTCCTTGTTAGCAGATACTTTCTAATGTAGCACTCCTGCTTGCTCCAAAAAGAAGAGAAATATGTTTTCAAAGAAAGGGATTCATTCCTAAAAAGTCAGTGTACTAAAAAGTACAGGACCTAATGTCAGGATCTGGCGTGCAAAACATGCAGTAAGGGCGATTGGTAATGAAAACACAGCATTCTGGAGGAGAAGGTAAGTCCCTACTGTTCTGGAACTAAAGCAAGAGCCTCAGAAACCAGAAACACGAGTCAGAGCTTATGTTCTCCAGAGGTGGTTGAACATTAACAAAGCCTACGTTAGTGGCAGTTCTGTGTTGCTGGCAGGAGCAGGTCTGGTGCTTACTGCAGTGGTCCTTCCCCTTCTTCCAGACTCCACTGGTGTCTCACTTCAGCTTGCCATGGCAGGTAGGCTGCAGACCTCTGCTCTTGCCCTCACTCCTCAGGGTGGTTCCATCAGGTAAACCCCAGGCCAGCGTAGATGCCCACCATCCGTGTCAGAAGAAATCTGTATGGAGCACACCTGATCTCTCCTGAAAGAGGAGATTGCTGTGGCTGAGCTCAGCTTCCCTGAGCAGGGATTTCTGAGCTATAATACTTTTTTTTTGCCTCCAGCCTTTACCGAAATTGGCTGTTTCCCATGCATTTTAGCCCAGGTTTTTCTAGCAAAAGAGGTCTGGTTTTGCAGACATGCTGTCTATCCCATGAGGTTTTTGCCTTGCTTGTTCACAGGCAAAGAAGGAACTGTTTGTTGTACGAGACAAGCAGCAGCTTGTAGTTTCATTATTAATTATTTACCAGAGGAAGAAAACTTCCCCATCTGGGAACATTTTATTTTCTCTGTGGACAGGAGATGCTAGGGTAATGAATGGCCACTCATGACACGAGAATGCAGGAGCGACGATGGCTGGACAAAGATGCATCCATTGATACGAAATCATCAGAAATCACTTGTCCATGCAGGGAACCTGACCACTACCCTTCTAGTGATCAGAATCACACACTGCAGAGAGACAGCCTGGCAGCTGCTGATGGCACTGCCCAATAATGTCAGTTCAGCTCTTAATTATAACAGGCTTGACTAGTCTGGATATTCAAAAGTTTTCCATCCACTGCCGTCTTGAACTTGCCCCTGCCTGGGCTCTAAGTTCATAGGTAACTTGGTAAAAGCTTGAGCCAGTTCCAGTGAAACTCTCCTTAGCTCCATTACACTGCAAAACCCCAGGCAGTGAGGGAGGGGCACAAGCTCCTTGATGATCTCATGCTGCCCACCTTTCCCATTTCTTCTGTGTGTCAAGACAGGAGGACTTTGTCCTCAGTCAACATTAATTCTGATCCCTTGGTGGCAGTGGGAGGATGCTGGGTGCAGCTGGGACAAGCTGCATTTCTCTGCAGGCACCTTAGCACACGGCCACTTTTTGCACATTTTTGGAGTAAGAACTCTTGGGAAATGGCTTTCCTTCTGTCACAAGAGCACAGAGGGACTGTAGTATGTGGCTTTGGCCAGATATTCCACTGCTGTAAATAGTCACAAGCTCATTGCACCACCTGAAATACATACTTCCTTCTGCACACTCACCTCAAACCTCTTGTCATATGGTGGGAGCTCACATCAGAGAGTAATACCATTCAGCCCCAGGCAGAAACATCATGTATCCAAGCATCCTATGGCTCCTGTTAGGATAACACAGCAATTTGCCATCTTCCTTTTCTTCTCTTGCCTGTAATTATGCTTTAGTCACTGGTCATCTGTTCTCTTCAGACCTATAATCCAGCAACCTTTCCGGTCCTGTCACCTACAAGTACTTATTTGTTTGCACAGTTAGGAAGACTTAAACTTCTTTTTTTTTCTCTTCTGGAGAACACAAACTGCAGGCAATTTAGCTTGCCACATAACACTGATAATGTGCCTCCCTTGGAAAAGAATCCATAGGTGCTTTAAGTGTTAACCATCTGGGCATTACAGTAAACATGCCCTAACAGCCTCAGAAAATGTTAAATGACAGCAGAGCTATAGTGGGGAAAGCAGAAGGGCAGCCATGGCTTGGTGCAGGCAGAGATTACCCTTCATGTTGTATATGTAGCAATGCCCATCTCTGACATATTTGACAAGATATAAAGTTGTAGTGTCCTAAATGGTCACTAAATTGTCTTCTGTAAGCAGTTATCTGTATTTGACTTTGGCACCTTTCTAGCAGTGTGGAAAGCATTTGTAAGGAACCATAAAAAGTCATTACATATGCAGAACAATTGAACCTTCTCAGCATCTGTGGTAGGAAACACATCTGTTTTCTGTCCCTTTCTTTCCTAAATGTCTCCCTGAATCAACTTTTATGGGAGGGTCGTAAATATCCCTTTCTATTCGAATCCAGGAGTTAACAATACCCCCTGTGACCATAAACACAAGATGTTTCACTGAGGAAAGAGGTGCACTCAAGTAAGCAGAGATCTTTGTGACAGTTGCTGCCAGTATGGTCCTCATGCACCGCTAATCACATTAGTGAGAGAGCACGGAGGTGGCCGGCAGACAGCAAAAGAAAGAGGGAGAGAAAAGCAAGACTAATCTTGTTAAAAGGGAAGCAAAGATAGACGCTACTTTTACACAGAAGCTTATAACGTCCCCAGTTTCCCAGGGCTGGAATCACCTGGATGCTCTGTGAGCAGCACGGCTGTCATGGAAGCAAACAGCCCCACATCTCACTTGTGTTTGCTAAGGGCTGGTGTTTCTTACGTCTCTTTGCTATACATGTTCTCTTGGTTTCTGCACAGGCAACCCCAAATCCTTCCTGAAGCAGAGGTTTACTTGTCTCCAGATGAGAGTAGGACTGTTTTTAATCCCCTGTGTGTGATAATTTTCCAACAGAGGAAGACCCACAATTTTTAACAGATGACACAAGTGCCAGATCTAAAATATCCCTGTTTTATCACCCTCCCTTGGGGAAGCAATGTCAGATGTTGAAGGTGCCTCCTCCCTGAACAGTCTTTTACTCTCCAGCTGCACATGAGGACGATGTGCAGATCCGAGATGTGTAGCTGCAGCAAGTTTTTCTTTCTTGGGGAGGCTCAAAACACACTCCAGGCTGTGAGCTAAGGATCAGCCAAGCAGTCACTGTGCGGCCTCTGACAGTCCCCACGGTAGGGTTTCATCCTCTAGTCAGGGCTCACACTGAGCCATGCTGCAGAGGCATTGCTCCAGGGCTGGGGTCCCCTCTGCACACTCCCTCCTCCCACACTTGGTGAGATGGGGCAAGGGAAAGGGGTGCAGGAGGCAAAATGCTCCTAACCTGCTGCTCACTGAACCATAGGTCCCACCATGTGCTCTAACCCACTCCCGCAGTTCTGTGTGCTGGATGCTCTGATGTAGTGCTGAGGCTCTGCAGCCAGTGGGGCAGGCAGCCCCCAAACCAGCAAGCTTCAGTTCAACGAGACAAGACTTGACTTGGGGTAAAACTTTCCTCTTTTAGGCAACCGGAGCCTGGAGAGGCAGCTCCACGTGCCCAAGCCCAAGCCAGTGCTGGAGAGTTGATGGACACAGCTTTTCGGAATACTTTTCCAGTACCTTGAGAGCACCCATTGCTGTGGACCTCCCAGAGCTGTGTTAATGGGCTCCTTCCTACAGGGTGTAATGCTGGAAGGGGAAACAGCATCTTGTTATCTGAAAGGAGCCTTAACCCAGCTTTATACCCAGGACTGTTTGATCAGTATCATACTACAGTGCTGAGCATGGAAAAACAAAGTGCTTGCATCAGTAGATGGGGTGTCTGCCACTGTGTGTGCCGGTGCCTTGTCAATAATCAAATGAGGCAGAGGAGGGAGGACCAGATGTATGAGCAGGAGAAATCCCTGATGGAAAAACTCACCATGATCACATGGGATGGCAGGCCCCACAGAAAGTGAAGCAGCAGCTGAAAATCTGGGAGCAAGGACAGTGGTGATCGCTTCATAGCTGAGAATCTGTGTATAGCCAGGTGGGGAGAGGAATAGCCACTTGTTGCCTTGATATTTCATTAAGTTCTTAAATATGAAATGCAAAGCCCTCTTGGCATTAAAATGATGATTTCAGTATGGTTTGGTGGTGGCTAAATGAGATGGGAAGTGGCTGTTGTCAGTGTCCTGGGGCACTCATGCTGCCCTTGTCATCAGGAATGGGGCTTTCCAGTGGGGAACAGTAGAGCCAGGCATGAGTGGAACCCCTGAGGAGTGGAGGGACTGGCTGCAGGAGGAGGAGAGGCTAAGAAGGAAAAGCTCTAGGGATGCTTTTAGCAATATTTGGGAAAGGTTGTTGGGATGAGGACACCATCATGGGGAGCAGACCCTGTGCAAGGCAGAGGCACCTGCAATGAAGAGTAGCCCAGGTAAACCCAGTGTTCTTGAGCACTGCAGAGCAGAGCTGCTTGGTGCCTGGCTAACCAAGAGGTGAGCCTGAAATCCACTCAAGCAAAGGATGCTTTGTTTCCCAGGATTTGATTGGTGACACCAGGACCCTCCAACCCTGCTGCTCTGCTCTTGTTTCTGTCACCTTCTCTCCCTGTAGAGACAGCTCTGCACCTCAAACTGGGTGGCATCAGGGGTACCTTCACTGGCCCCTGCAGCCTGTATGACCTCAAATGATATTGATGTTGACCATTCAGTCACATATGGGTTTAGTGTCTATTAGGGGAGGGCCTGGGACTCACTGAGGGCAAGGAGCTGGGAGGGGAAGGAAAGGCAGCAAAAGGTATAAAGAGGAGGGGGCTACAGACGCTGGGGAACAGGCAAAGGGGGACACAAAAGGAGGAGGAAGAAAAGCCAGAAACAGCTGACACAGGAGCCTGTTTTCTTACCAACACTGCCTGTGATGACAAGGAAACAGATGAAGAAATGTGCAATTTGTGTAATGCAGGAGGTCAGCATTATACTTGTGCAAGCCCTTGAAGGCTGTAGAGGACATCTCTGGTGTACAGATCCCCATAAACACACTGCATTTCAACTCCAAAGGCAACAGGCAGCACAAGTCATCACCTTGCTTACCTCTTCTGTAGGTGCACAGATTGGATTATTATCATTACCATCATTATTATTGCTAGTTGTAGTAGTAGTACTGCTATAATATTATTATGATTATGATTAATTCCTGATTTTCCCAAGGATCTGGACTTTGTCTCATACAAGAAAACAAATAATCTGTGGTTGCTCTTAAAGACAGAAAACACCTTGCTTTTTCTCTTGAGCATGTCTATACATACAATTTGTTCATCTCCTCAGCTAAGCCAACATATTGATCCTTCCCCTGGGCTCTGACCCCTCCATGCCTTCTTTGTTTGCAGAGTTATCTTTAGCATTTCTGCCTCCTCACCACTGCAAACATTTCAGGTAAAATTGATCTGTTGGATACAAGGAAGGACGTCATGAATACACCCAGGGCATGAGGCCATGTGAAAGTCTCTCTGCCATCATGTAAGCTGGCTGAGGGTTTGTTTCGCATTAACTGGCTCCCAAGGCTGGTTCTCACAGTGAGCAATGCTGAGCATCTCCGAGCATCACTTATGAAGTGTGTACTAACACTGGAGTGTTAGTACAATTATCACCATCACTGGTTTTGTGTAATGAGTTGGAGAAACCCTGATTCCACCTTTCTGCTTGGACACACTCACTGGTGTTGAAGGCCAGACAAATGAATGACCACCCGCCCTGACCTGCATGGTACAGCCCAGAGCCTCGTAACTTTAGTTTCAGCTTCAGTCCCATGGTTTTGTACAAATACATGGATTTCTGAGAGGGGAACGTGAGTCTTCTCAGTGTTTTCAAGAGCTCCATCAGGGCTGCCTCCAGCTTTGCAAGGGCTACTCAGAACAAATGACCTCTTCTTGGAGACAGGCTATATCCTCTCTATTTTTAAGTATAGATAGGGTACACAAAGGATATATTAAAGTGCTACGTGCAGGCTCCATCCCTCTTCTTTGTTCCCTGGTCCTACAGACCAGTAAAGAGCTGAACCTGCCAGACCAGTGTAAACCTGTAAATTGGCAAACACTGAGTAAAAAACCCCACTTCTAAAACTCATGTTCAGGCTAGGTGAGGGCAGCTCCAAGCATCGTTAAGTAAGGACTCCATTTCAAGCAGCTGTGGACAGCTATTTCCTCTGCAGGTCTCAATCACCACGGGCACTTGAGAGGTGCACAGCTACCTCAGGTAGGGCTGATGGCAGAGCTGCTGAGTGGCATGAGGTCCACTTGAACCACTCAAGTGCTGCTGTTGTCCTGGGAAAGCTCATCTGACTGACATTCTCTTTTGCAAAGAATAAAATCCACCTAAAGAAGTTGGGTATATAGGAGTCTTTCCTTCATCCTAGTCCTATGTGGGTTATATAGTTTGGGGGGTTGGAACCAGGTGATCTTAAGGTCCTTTCCAACCCAAACCATTCTATGATTCTATATATGTCTCTTCTGATGAACAGTAATGACTGTATTTTCTGTAGTGGTCTGTATCAAAAGAAACCTGTTTTCTCAGGTGGTGGTGTGTGTGGGAAAGTCTGTGAAAGGCATTTGTGACTTCTCCCAAGTAAAGGCCAGAGCAGTTTGAAAAGTGGCTTGGTGGGGCCAATTTACTTGACATACCCCACAGAAACCTCCAGCTTCTGGGTACTTTTTTGAGCCCTGATAATGAAAATTAGAGGAGCACTGTTACTGGGGAGATTGGAAAGCAGTAAATCTGATACTCTGGCTGATATGGAGACCCATCCAGATCAGTTCGATTTGGCATATAAGTGATTGGGTATTATCTGATCAACATATCAAACGAAAGTACACCAGCTCCAAAGCGTTATGGTCCCTGATAAAGTGATGTCCTTGAGCTACATCACTTAAACCATTTTGCTTGTCCATAACTTCTCAAGTGAGCATGCCAAGTGCAGCCTGAAACAGGATGCCACCTCTGGCCTGACCCATGATGCTCATAGGGCACGGGGGTTGCCTGAGGCAACAGGATCTGTGTTGGTGTTCCTCATGGCAGGCACTTTGTCCAGCCTGCAATCTGTACTCTTTTCCTCAGTTCCTGCTTTTCTAGCACTTCTGGGATTTCTCTCTGCTTATTTGGCATTTCTGGTTGTATCTGTACACAGACATCCATCAAAATAGCAACTTCTTCTTTGTGTGTGCAATCAGAGCTAATAAAAATACTCTGTTTACACAGCTGGGTTCCTGAGCAGCTTCTCAATGCGTTTTCAGCATTAGCTTCTATTTTTGAGCTCTCTTGCTCTTACACAGCAGCTTAACTCCATCTGCTATGTACTATGAAGAGAAGGCCGCTGCCAAATTGGCCATCTTCAACAAGTCCCCATTTTATCCTGCCTTAGTGGGCAGATCAACATACTCCAACAAGATTTTCCAATGTCATTCAGTCTGGAACACTGCTGGCCTTTGGCTTGAATGGCTCTGCAAGGTTTGAGGCTAATATAGGATAATGGTGTGTGTCTGCATAGTCTGCTCCATGGCAGAGAGGGTGGCCAGCAGAGTGCTGCTCAGGTCTCCAGACATCTGCCACTGCAGACATCTACTGAATTTAGTGCTGAAGTGTTTCAGTTGCTCCTGGATTGCAAGAAAACAGCTTTATGTTTTGCCTTATAGACAAGAGTGGTGAGAGCTAGGGCAGTTTGGCTGGGCCAAAGGAGGTGATGGGCTGGACACTGAGGGACACTGGTGATGCCATGCTGTATCCCAGCACAGAGAAAGCAGGAAATGAGGGTACAGTAAAGGTCTTCAACCACCAGGCTGCTGGGAGGCTGAGCATGAGTAGAGTTCACATAACTTACCCCTGCAGTCTTAAATGAAGTGTATCTGTATTGTCTGTGTGGGTTTGATTCGCTCACTGCATCACCCCAGAGTGATGCTAGTGTTTCTCAGCAGATCACTCCTGCAGTGAAAAGGAGCAGTGAATCAGGCAGGACTTGCTTATTTGCTTCTTTGAATGATACAACATGAGCTGCTTTTGGATTTGCTCAGAAATGCTTCTGAGAGGAAGAAAAAGGAAGGATCAATACTTTTCAAGAGACCATTCAACACTGAATCATATGGCACTTCCCAAATTGCCCATAGCACATTAGCTGGTGAGCGGTTTAGACTGTGATCTTCCTGCAGTCTTACAGTAGTTGAAAATGCAAAGCTTAATTCACAATGTTTAATTTATTGCTCTCTTTGAGCCAATATTTACCAAGGTTTATTAGTTGTCTGGAAGCAAATTAATTGCATGAAAGACATGTTACCTTTCAGACCCTAATGTGCCTTAGGCAAGTGACATCTCTTTCATGATCCTTCAATGCATCAAGCATCTGACACAGCAAACAGGAAAAAAAGCTGTCGCATGCCAGAGGCAAAGCTCACCATGGACCCAGCTCCTTGGGCTGCCACGTGCCTTCACTTCCCAGAGAAGCTGTCTGATGCTCTGTGAAAGACACTGGGACCATGTCAGGAGGTATGTGCAGGTTTCCGCAATATCTAGAGGTAAGAGCCTGATTTCACACTAAAGTGTAGATGCGTGGGCTAGCACTTAGTGGATAATAAACACTTGAAAAACCTGAGCACATCACTGCCAGAGCTCAAGTACAGGTGAGAAAATGTAGAGTAACAAAGATATGAGTAAAGATGTATTTGAAGTGTTTTAAATCACAGGCAAAAGGGTGACAAGGAAAAAGGAATCTTTTGTGTATTTTCAGCTCCAATCAATTCAGAGATCTGTGTGTGTCATTATGTGGAGTGCAAGTGAGACTGTAGCAGTCAGTTCCGGAGAAGAATGTTGTTCTCTCCAGCACCATCTCTGCAGTGTACTCATGTCTCTGCATTCCACTGGTTGTCATCTATACCCCATTTTACACACATTTTTACCCCAGGGAAAAGCCATCATCTGTGGAACAGTTCATGGTGACTTAAAGCACAGATATATGGATTCATAACTCCAGTCATCCAAGATCCTTCCCTGTGAGTATGGGGATTACTCCTTGACCTGAACCTAAGGGTGTCTCGTGTGAAAATCACAGTGTATGACCTCCTCTTCATGCTTTGTATCAGGCTTTGACTGCCACCTGCCTTGTGTCAAAGCTTCCTTTCCCGTACTGCGGGGTTGGTTTTAAATGGGGGATCTCCTGACTGTCTGGACCAAAGGTGGGTTCCCAGCACGCTCCATGTGTGACAGTCCTGACAGCACACTCCATGTGCTGCAACATGCAAGCACAGAGGGAAGTCATGCTGAGTGTCAGTGGCTGACTCTGCAATGTGACCTGTTCAGCCCTGCTTGCAGCTCATGGCCTGTGTGAAGCAGCTCCTGAGATGAATCCTGCTCTGCTCTGTGGGGGACATGGACAGAGAGAGGGCTTTCCTTACAGCTCCTATGGACAGACAGTTTGCCACGTGCCTGGGAATAGGTGCACAGACACTGCTAAATGTCTAGCATATCATCTGAGCTGGATTTTTAAATGGTACAGGAAGGTGCTTTATTTGATTTCAGGGTGTCTAATGGATCACCCTGGAGGGAAATCAGTGCCATTAATATATGACCACTGGTCTGTTTTTCCACTGAGCACTGCTCAGCCTGTGCTCCCCAGGGCTTGGTATTGGGACCAATTCTATTTAATATTTTATCAGCAACCTGGACAAGGGGATCGGTTCACCCTCAGTAGATCTGCAGATGACACTAAGCTGGGCGGGAGTGTTGATCTGCTGGAGGGTAGGAAGGCTCTGAAGAGGGATCTGGACAGGCTGGACTGATGGGCTGAGGCCAATGGTTTAACAAGGCAAAGTGCCAGGTCCTGCACTTGGGTCATGATAACCCCATGCAATGCTCTTCACAGCTACCTGAAAGGAGGTTGTAGTGAGGTGAGTGTTGGTCTCTTATCCCAAGTAAGAGGTGATAGGATGAGATGAAACAGCTGTAAGTTGCTGCTTTAAGGGCGGGTTTAGACTGGATATTAGGAAAACTTTCTTCACCAAAGGGTTGTCAAGCATTGGAACAGGCTTCCCAGGGAAGTGATAGAGCCACCATCCCTGGAGGTATTAAAAGACACGTAGATGTGGCACTTAGAGACATTATTTAGTGGTGGACTTGGTAGTGCTACGCTAATGGTTGACTCTACGATCTTAAAGGTCTTTTCCAACCTAAATAATTCGATGATAATCAGTGGGACCTGCCACCATCTCATTCACCATCCAGATGGCATTATCCAACACCTACATTTTTTAAGCTCTTGTTCAAAAGGGAGAAAGCAGGCTCTTCCCAGCCATAAACAGCATATTTATATCTGCTTGGTAGCAATCATACACAAACCTCCTGGTATTCCATCATCTGGCTCCCTCTTTTAAGATGGATGCATCTTCCTTAGACTGTCTTCCGAGGATCACCAAAGAAGTACTTTATTTCTTCTGTTACACAGGAAAACAAATAGACACAGCCCTGTATTTAGAAGGGCTTTAAAACCTATTCTTGCATTCAGATTGGCCTTTTTCTCTTTAAAGCAGCAGATCTGAGAATGGTGCAGTTTGCTTTGTGGATGTGTCAGATTCTGGAAGGAGCAGGGTGTTAAATGTTAGGTTTCTTGATTTTTAACCTTAGTCCTGAAGGCTCAAACCCCTCAGTTGCGTCTTTGCCTCATTTTGGTATCAACTGTAATATTTTAGGTGAGGATGACTTTGGAAGCTTGAAAACTCTCTCAGGTGAGATTGGACAAATCTATGTATAGTGTAGCAGCTACAACTTTTCACCTACTGAAAACCCAGGAAAACTGTTCCCACTTTCGGAAAGCCACGTAATAAATATGTAACCACACTTGTTCACTGTTACAGATCAACAGATGAGCTTACGTATTGCCCTTGTGATATTTCTGAAATGTCCTTTGATAGTCGTGGTCTTCAAATGACATTCCTTGTACCAAAGCAAGAAAATAATCAAAAATAATAATGTTTCTGATACTTTTTGTCTTTACACTTACATTTTAAAAATTAATTGGTGTTTCTGTAGTCATCAAAGTGCTTTACTGGGCTTAAAGTGTTCTGTGTTAGCATTCACAATGCAGAGCTACCAAACTTCCATTTATTAGAAAAGTAGAAATCTTTCTTTTTCAAAAATGAGCAAAAAAGATTCCTTTCCATCATAGAGGTGGGTCCCTTTCCTTTTTAAATTGAAAGCTTGTAGTACACATTTAATTTTTTTCTAGTTATGCTGTAAGTTAACACCAATGTTCTACAGTTTCCACCTGTTCTTTTGAATGCTGTCTGCATCCTTGTGAATAACAAGCTTAAAACTTTGCCAGTTGCTATTGCACAAAGACCTCATCTTCCATTGCTTTCATGCTTGTGGTTATTAATAGAAAATTGTTGTCAATTATGTTTGTGCTGTTAACCAACTACTGCTCAGACACATAATAAGAGACATGCCCTGCCCATGTGCATTAGATAACCAAGATTACTCAGTAAATATAATTCTCCTAAAGACTATGTAAACAGTTCATGTTCCAGGTTGCACTTCCCTAGTTCTCCATTCTCCTTTTCTGGATTCACTGGTTCATTTTAACACCTTTCCAGGCTAATGTGACAGTCCCCACGTTCCCCAGGTTTCTTCACCACTAGTTATTGTGATGAATTGGGTTGTTGCATTAAAGTAAATCCCAGTCTGATAAGAAGAGATAACATAGGAAGCAGGTTTTATGCCTCTGTTAGAGATTGCTCAATTCAGCTGATATAGCCTTAAATTACAATTGACTGTTTCCCTGACATGGTCATTTGGTTATAGTGTCTCTCTGGTGCTCTGTCAGCTTCACAGGCCTGCGTAGTCAGAAGACAGTGTTCCTTGAAAAGGCACCAACATGTGTTAACAATAAGACTACACCTAATGGAACGCTGCATCTATTGCACAGAAGTGAATTAATTGAAAATGTACCAAGTCAGAGCTTTCCAGCTGACGTAACCTTTCAGTAAAGCAAGAGATGCAGCATGACCTTTGTGCTGTCTCACTGTGCTGCTTCTAAAGCATCCTTTGTTGACAAATTTAGATATGTGAAACAGAGTAAGTCCTTGCTAAAATGCTCCAGCCCTGAGAGGGTCCCAGGGGAGTTAGAGCTCCAAGCTGCAAGCCTCTACAAGTAATCGACCTGTGTTGAAAGCCAGCTGGATCACCTGCAGATGTTAGCCCAAAGGGATCTCGATTGAAGTTATGCAGCTTTTTCAGATAGCAAAACTTACCCCTCTCTATTGACCTAGTTGCTTTGAACCATGACTGTCCAGTGAGAAATGTCTCTGGATTTCAGCTCCATCAGACCTACCTAGCTCAGCCATCCCATTTAATAGGGTCAAACTCACCATGGTTTCTTCCTGGCATTGGCTGACCAGTGCAAAAAAAAAAAAGCCTTTATTATTTTGCCCTCAGCACTTGTAGTCTTGAGCTCAGCCAGACTGTTAAGCACCACAGCCCACAGTCCTCACCTGAGAACTTCCTATATCCAAGTCTGTAATAAACACCACATCCAATTGATGGATCATGGTCAGAGGAGACCTCTGAGATAACACAGGCCAGTTAAAAGCAACTCGGATTGATAGTCTTGGACCTGGACATGGCTGTGGAGTTGGCTGAGGGCATGAATCGCTAATGTGACATCTTCGTGCTTGACTGCTGTCAAGGAGATGGGGATGTGTCCCCTGACCATGATAAGCAGGAACAACAGCTCAAGCATTGGAGGTAAAACACTATTGCTGTCTTTTAGTGTGTGGTTGATGTATAACATTCTTTACTCACTCAGTGTCTGCTTAAATGCCTGCAGATAGCATCAAGCCAGTTCACAGGGTGTGGTTGCTGCAGGCACTTTCCAGGAAGAGAACCATGTCTTGCCTACATCCCCTCTGAAGTTTAAAGGCAGCCATGGCCAGCCCTCTCCAGCTGAAAGGCAGCAGAGATCTCCTGTGACAGAAGACTCAGAGCAAAGAAAATAACGTGTTCTGGAAAGATTCAGTGGTACTGACTGTACAGGGTGGCAGACTTCCTGCCTCTGCCTGAGAGCTGGACCTGCCCTTGAGCATCTCCCCCAAGCACTCATCTGCCAGAGCATCTGGTTTTGCTTTCTGAGAAACCTGGGGCAACTAAATCAGTTGCAACAGGCATAAACCATGGATGCTGTAATAAACTGCATTCTTATTTTAGGCAATAACTTGACTTTGGTGAAAACTAGGTTTTTAAATACATTTCAAAGAAACGCTGCAAGCTGGCCTGAGCATCTGGAAACCCTGGTTGGGGTCAGAAGAGCACAAGTGTGTATGTTTTTAGGTATACCTGCCCCTGAGAGCAGGAGAAGCTGTAGGTATGGACCTACTCAGGACTAGGAAGAAGAGACCCAGGTCCCCAGCTGTGGCCAGATGGGGTAGGAAGACCACAGTCAGCAGCTTCCCTTGATCTCACCGCATGAGGAGGGTTTCTCTTCTCACTACTGTCCCACCAGGGTCCTTCACCAGCAGCACACTGTGCTGGGCCTTCAGGTAAATCACATATTGTGGTGGGCCTTCAGGTAAATCACATATTGTGCTGCCCAGGGGGTCATCCCGGCACACACACCTCAGGCCCCCATCCCTCAGCTCTCAGTGCAGTGAAACTGAGCCATGGGACTGTGTTAGTCTTGTGCCAGTCAGCGCCTCACCTCCTCTCTCAGGCAGTTTCATTCACACTGCTCAGGCATCAGACACAGCTATTTGTGAGGAACGACGGTCCTCAAGTGACGGCATAGATGGGGACTTAAGAGATAAGCGTGTGGTTGTTGGCTCTGCTCCAGATTCTGACACTTTGGGCAGGTCCTTTACAGTGGTGTTTGCTGCATACTGTCATGTGTGAATGCACGAGCGCAGTGGGTGAGCCTGACCACCTACGCTGCAGAGCTGCAAGACTCCCTGCTGTCAGTGTAGGGACAAAGATGTATTGGCGTCTTTAGTAAGCAGTCTGAAGAAACCTTCACTTCTTGCCATGGATGATGATCAATGCCCTGATTAACCCCTCTCAGATCCACCTATTCCCCAGGCTTTGCAAGAAAGAGGTTCCAGCAGATGCTCTGGATTTCAGTTTAACAGGATGTCCACAGGAGATGACATGAAGCCCCTCTGGTATTAGCTTTGTCCACCTCTAAACGGAAATATTCTGTGGCAGAATAGAGAGGTGGATTGAGAAATGGGGGAAACCAGTGGCTGGACTCCGCAACCTTAGAGTGGTTCTTTCCACAGGTGTCCAGAACAGCAGTTCTTGAACTTGATGTTGAAGGGAGGAGAAGGCCCTTTCTAGGTGTCCCAGTGTGTATTTTGGTTTCATATATGTCACATTGTGAATGATGGAAGTGAAAAGTCCCTGATGTCTCTTCCCTCTTCAGTTTTTTGTATCTTCCTCCCCACACACATATATTCATGGAATTCTCTTCAGGAGCTGTATCAAGAAGACAATGCTTGTCTGGAGCTAGTGACATCCTTTTGTGACCCATCCCTTCTCTTACTATTGAATCCCAGTGATCAGCACATTCTTCAAAGGCCGAATCTCAGTCCATAGTCCTGGCAAACATGAGTGAAACTGGAAAGAGTTTTGGATCCAGGAGAGCAGGTTCCTGTGTGCATAGCAAGAAGTGTGGGAGCAACGAGGACCCCATCACACACCACCACACCAGCACTTCCATACCTCCCACAGTGACACTGACACCTCCATGTGAAACATCCTTACTCAAGGTGCTTTCTGCTGGACACCAGAGCTCTTGCCTCCCCCATAGTCTGGGCTCCATCTCACAGTCTGCAACAGACATCCACAAGCCCTGGAAGCCACCAAGTCCCCAGTGTGCCATGGACGGCCCTAGCTCAGCTGCCCCACTGCCTGCAAGACAAGGTGGCAGCATCTCACAGTCACATCTGATGGACATGTGCCCACACATCACTGAAATTAGGTGATTTTGCAGGATGCCCTGACTCCTGCGGATTGGTGTTGAGTCACCTCTTTCATTGCAGGGCTTGTAGACAGCCCTCGCTCTGCCCTCAGCCCTGCTTGCTGGGCATCAGGGCAGGCCCCTGCCTCCGCCATCACAGCAGGCACCACTGCTTTGGTGTTTTACACAGACTGTGATTCCATCTGAGCTGCAGTAAATGCTGTCATGCATACAGGGAGTCATGGGGGAGATGTTTTGGGCGCTGTCTCTGGAGCTGGCAACCTTTGTGTTTGTGCTGTGGGGTACATAGTGAGTGTCAGCACTGTGTGATTGAAGAGCTTTCACTGAAGGAAGAATTAATAACGTATGCTTCTTTCTTTCACACTTCTGCAAGGGTTGGTCAAACCATGATTGATGGCATGAGCAAAGCCTTGTTGGCGCCGTCTCGAAGGCAGGTTCCTGTTAATGAATCAAGAAGACAAGAATGAAGGTGTCTTGCAGGGCTCACAACTCCCCTATCAATGCTGGAAAGTCGAAGTGAGTGGCTTGTTCAGGGGGGTGTATTTGCTGACAAAAGTCTGTGCAAACAGGGACCTTGCGAAAACGAACAGGGAACAGCTGCTCTGTATCTGGGAAAGGTAAATGTAGTTTGCAGAGCAAACTCACTCTAATTCAGGCAAATACTGTAACAAGCAGTGTAGCTGAAAAGAAAACACGTTTACTGGGATGTTAACATGGCTTGTATCAAGTGCAGGGAGATAGAGAAAATCACTGTGTCTGTGAGACTGATGCCTGAAGTGAACCAGTCCTGCTAAGAAAACCTTTTTTCAGGAAGCATCTTGCCTTGACCTAACATCCTTGGTTACTGGGGTAGAAAGGTGCTTAGTATGTGGCAGGATTTGGCCTCCACAGACCCCTTCCAAGCATCAGCTCAGTGCTTTTATTGACAGAAAGTGCTGTGGGTGCTGGTTTGAGCTGCCTGTGGGGTTGTGCTGAAAAGGCACTTGCAGGGTATCGGTGCCTCTCAGGAGAATGATGCTGAGCATCCCAAATCCCATCAAAATGTCGTCCTGTGTTTCTCCCTTCCCATCTCCGGGACCACTGCCACTGCCCTCAGCGCCCCAGAAGGAGAAGCTGGAGATGCTTCGGGAGAGGAGGAAGAGCTGCAAAATTTGGGGAAAGAGCCCCACCTCGTGGAAGTGACCTCTGCTTGCCAGAGGCAGGGTGGTTTATTAGCCCCACATCCTACCTACTGCCACATTAATTGGTCTAATAAAGGGTTTTATCTCAATGTCAGTCACAGCACAACGTCATCACCGCAGGCACGCAGCACAGGTGTGGTGTCTGGGTCTTCCCCTCCCACAGCTCTAGATATCTGTGCAGCACATATGAATGGTAGTAACGTTTGTGTTGCTATTGCAAAGAAAAAGGATTTATTCATTTCAGCAGGTTTCTGATTTAAGGACAGTTGGGGAGCATCTTTCCTCTGAAGTAAAGAGCAATTAAATGGCCTTTTATGTGTCAGACCAGGCAGCAATAGGAAGGGTCCAGGCAGAGCAGACCTGAGGACCAAGGGATTACTCAGAGCTGGGAGCGCTGTCAGGGGGGAGCTGCTCAGCAAGCAAGAAAGATCTGTTCCAGGAGAGGCTGCAGCTCTTTGAACCCAGGTGTTTGGTGTTTTTCTCTATATAGAAATAGCCCTCTGCTCTTTTTCTCACCTGTACTCAGGGAAGATGATTTCTGCCCACTTTGTTCATACAGAAACTGGGATGATAACAATGGATTCTTCCTCCTCCTGGACCCCCGCCCTCTCCCCCCCGGAAGGCCCTGTGGCACTGAACTGAGCTGGGCAATGGCAGATCAGAAAGGTAAGCTGCTTTGAAATCATTAACCAGTGCCACCCACAGAAAGCACCACCACTCAGGAGCTCCTGTGCCCATGCAAGGAGGTGCAGGACTCAATCTGCTCCATCAGATTAATTTGATTTCTGTTGATGCTTTGTTGTTCATATTGGGTAAACACAATGATCTTATCCCCTTCCGAAGCTTCTGATTAGGACCATGAAGCCCGGGTCTGCCACATGGATCAGAAAAGCAATACGTATTTTTTTCCAAGCCCTGTTATTTTGGCTAGAAAAAGCATTTAGCAACCTGTTGCAGCCAGCACATAACTGTGGTGCTACCTTCAACATGTGTGATCAGGGATCCTGGAGGGATTATTTAGCTAGAGTCAGTATGGTAGAAGATCTTCTTTCTGTTTAGTTGGCATGAAAAAAAAACTAGAAACATCAGTGATGCCCTTTGATCCATTTGATATTATCAGGCATGATCACATCTCTGTGAGATGGTTGATCTGCTTTCTTAAATACCAGTTTTTATATACAGATTTTTTCTGTGTTTCAATACCTATATTCTTGTAAACCACAGAGGTGACTCAAAAGCCCATGATTTTGCTCAGAGCTCTGGGGAGTTCCTGCTTCCCAGGCTCCTGCTCAGCACACAAAACCCAAAGCAATAGCTGAAGCCACCAGTATTGCCAACCGACATTTCCACTTCTTCGGGTTTGAAGCTGCCAATGTTCTGCTCAGGAATCACAATGAATTAGTAAAACATGAGGGTTGGTTAGACAGCCAAGCTCCCCAGCAGCACCAGACTCTGGGGTGAGGTAGGAGCTGCTCAGCCAAAGCAGTGGCCTTCTGTCACACCAGAGCAGCAGCAAAACCCTGGCCAAGCCCGAACAACATTGTGATAGGCAGAGCAGGGTGAAAGCTTAACTATTTCTAAACCTCTTGCAGTAAAAACATAGGGGCTGAGCAGCGTGGTTTTGTCTGGGATTAATGAGACTCTTGGGAATGGGGTTTGGGGGAGATCACAGGGGTTTGGTTTTAAATGTTTTATGGAAAGCCTGAACAAACACTATTAGCCAGCTTGGCACTTATTAATAATTAAGCTGGATTGCACCTAGCAGCTTTCAATTGATTTTTAGAGGGGAAAAACAAGCTGGAAGGGTCATGTCCATGAAATGTGCTTGTAAAGAGGAGTGACAGGGTCTAGCTCAAGCTCGTATCAAGCTGTCACATTGAGGAACTCAAGTGCACAGGGCTGCAGAGGCTGACACTCTGCTGGGACATCCTCAGCCCCATCTCCACCACCGCCATTGGTAGCAGGGACAGAAGACAGGGTGATGGTGGAGGTCAGCTCCTTGGGGCTGCTGTCCCTGTGCCAGGCAGAAGCAGCACCCTCTCCTTTTCGGGCTCATCCCTTGCACAGGTGCCAGCAGCAGAGGCAGAAGTATGGGCGCTTTCCCCATGTCCAACATGGGCCACAGGAGTTTTCTGCGCTCGGATGCCCACGGCTCACCCAGGAACTCAGTCAGAGGATGCACAGGGGCTGCCGGTGCCACCGTGCACCGCCACCACGCTGGTTGCCCTCTGAATATCCCTGCACCATCCATGGGCTGCTTTTGAAGTAAACCCTCTCAAGCCTCCCCGCCTGCCCTCGCCCTTACCTGCAGTGGGAAGGTGGGTTTGGGTGGCTATGGGTGAGGGTTGCGTGCTTGGTGCCTGGTGCATGGGTGACATCTACCGACCGTGTCTGCAGTTTCATTTTATGCTTTTATGACTCAACACCGTGCCAAGAAACTGATACTTGAGTCTGTGATGTTGTAACTGCTCCTTTAACTGTCCCAGAGTAAAAGGCAATAAATCGCATTTATAGTTGCATGAAGGCTCCGTGCCCCTCGTCACGGCCCTTCTCTACGGTTTGACATGAGGCCAAGATACGGTTTTCAGTGTAGCAGTGCAAAGCTGTGGGAAAACTGTAAATATGAATGGAGGTGATTCCCCTGTAGTTCATTCCACTGAGATTTATTCCCCTGTAATTAAGATTAGATTTTGGATCTGTTTCTTTAATTGAAAATTCATAGCCATTCTGGAGCAAAACTAAACGTGAAGTAAAACCAGTGAAGTTTTCTGCATGGAAAAATGCTGCCACTGGTCCTAGGATTTAATTTAAAATGGAAAACTAATAGGAATTTCTCAAATGTTTTTTTACTTTTTGAAGAGTAGGAGGCAATATTAATGCATTATTAGTAACGTCTGTCATGTCATAAATGCTCCCAGAAACCATAATAATTTTATTATGTATATTACATATAAATACATATATTGTATTTATAATAATTCCTTTTTGCAAAAAGGAAATACCTGGGTTCTTTTTAACAAAGTAGTTCCAAGCTGGCAGCTTCTGGTGTTATGCAATGTTATAATTAAGCTTCAGGTAACAACACTTGGACCCACCCTCAACAAACTGCCCTGGCTGGATGCAACTCATCCTATTGATAGGCACAGCCCAGCCATAAGGCTGTAACTGGAGTAGTATTGCTCCATGTCTTGGTTCTTGCATGAGACTGAAGCTTGCTTTGTTTACTTGCAAACTCATGCAGCCACAAAGGAAAAGAATTGCAAATATGTTACTTCAAGGCTCAAATTCAAAGGTGAACAGAAAGTAAACTTGTTCTTTCAAATATGATTTGAAAGCCTCTTATTACTTTGGCACCTGGCATATAGTTTGTGAGTGTTAGGCAGGGTGAGGTTGCTGTAGAGACTGCACGAGCAGCACTTGGCATTCACACAGTGTAACAGCACTCAGCCACTGCAGTATCTTCCATGTCATAAATGTTCATCCAGATCGTCCTCTTTTCCTGTGTTATCTCTTTACGCATATAGTCAGCTCCTAAAGCACAAGACAGGATGTGTCCTGCTGGGGACCAGTAAGAATAACATGCCCAGCTGTAATATAGGTTAGTACGCGAGCTGGGAGCGGGATTGCTGGCTCATGCTGGGAGATGGCAGCTTCAGGATCATCCCGAAACATGAACGTCTTTTTCACTTAGGACGAGCACTCAATTACCATGAATTTCTTAGCACCTCTTCCCAGGACTGTGACTTCCCATCCAATACAGTTGAGCACCCTCTCACTGCTGCTGGTCTAGGCTCCAAGGCCACCAGTTCTTCCTCTCCTGTGCACTGACCAAGCATCTCCAGATACCATCCCAAGGGCTTGCTGTTCACTGAGGGAACTCTGTTCAAGACCAGTTCCTGAAGAGAGCTGCAGGTTGTCTGCTGCTGCGCAAAGCCTGGCCTTACACATGTGCCATGCTGGATCACATTTGCTGCAAGCTGTCTAATAATTTCTTCTAGCACATCCAATGTGATGCTTTTCATATACTCATGGAGACTAAATACTGCTTTTCCCCTATGAAAAAAGGTGGGATGTTTACCTGTTGTGAGCTATCTTTTCTAGATGCATGCTCTTTTTTATTCCTGTTTTATGCCCACTTCCTTGGTGTTCATTATTCAGCCCTTTATGGCCATTCAATCAAATGGGTCCATAGTTTCTTCAGTCTCTCATACTCCTTCTGAGTAATCTCAGCTCAGTCCTCCTTGATTCTATATCTTCTGCAGATTTATAGGTTTCGACTGCTGCTGCTAAGGCCAGTTAGATTTCTTTTATTACTTCTTTTGTATTTTTTCTAATTCAAATCTCTCCAGATTACTTCCATCTGATCACCAAAGCAGAGTGTTAGTTCATCCATTAATCACTGCTCTCCACAGTTAACAGTTGGTGTTAAATTTGGAACACTATAAGCAAGCCCAGTGTATTCTACATGTGATACAGATGAGTAATGTTGTGCTTCATCTTTTGAATTATAAAATAAACTCCTTCTGGAGCTACAAGACTGGAAATCATGCAGAAAATTATTTGTTCACATTGTCAACCATGTGGAAGAAGAGTGTTTTGCAGCTTTAATGTCTGATCTCAAATACTAGACTGTCTTAAATTTAATGCAGCTTATTTTGTGGTACTTTTTTTTTTAGCAGATCCCATAAGGAAAGCTTCTGCATTTTAAGGTCCTGTACTTTGGGTTTGGTTTGTTTTTTTTTACACCATGATTTAGCTTAGATGGCCTTTGGCAAAGTTCTCACTTTTCTGATCAGGCATTCTGCTCACCTACCCCCGGCTGACATCTTCCAACCCAGAGACAATTTAATGGTGCCTTATAATTATTGCTTCTAAAGTCCTTGGAAATTTACAGCTGTATAAATGTCAGTGGTATTCTGTCAAATACCAGTTATGTGAAAATCCTGGAAATCTGGCCAGCTATGATACTGCCAGGAATTTGGGTTATAAGTGCAACGTGTCTGGTTTGGATAAGGAAGAGATGAGTGGAAGTTTCTTTGATTGACAGCTCCTAATAATCACACTCTGAGGGCCGTAACAGAGTTTGCTCTGGTTTTGCTTTATCTATCCCTTCAGTGGAAGCAGTTGCTGGGCATTGGCTTCCCGATAAATAGTGTTATTTGGGATGCCACAAGATGGTGCCAGCAGTCAGGGGAAACCGGGGCAGGACGGACTGATGTCGGTAGGCTTGATTTGAGGTATGGAGGGTTAGTTAAACGCCGTGTTTAACTAACCCTCCATACCTCAAATCAAGCCTACCGGGACCTTTTCTCCCTGTTTCTAGTGAAGAACTTCAATCCCAGGCTCTTCCAACAGCTCTTAAAACATTTTTCATGGTTCTGTACCACACACTTCCATGGCCTATTTTAGGATTCAGCTCCGGATGCTAAAGGGCAGTTGGCATTCCCTCAAACATTTTGTTTTTATAAAAACCCAAATACTTCTGTTGTTTCCCCTCGTTCCTAACAACTGTTTAAAATCAAGTGACATGGAAAATCTAGGGATCTCTATGTCCTAATCCTTCATGCATCCTTTCTTTTTGATTAATGTTTGGCTGTGACTGCTTTTGTTACTCAGTCATTGCAGAATCAAACCAAATCCCAGTGTTTCTTTTATTAAATCAGTTATCCTGAAGGGTTTCTTTAGGGAAAATGTTGGGACCCTCCTGACAAGGCAGACCAGAGTCTTTCTGATGAGCAGGTGTTGCTCACATCCTAGTAAACTTTGTCCAGATACTTACCATCATTGAGGCTGGATGTAAAATTAAGTCCTGCTTCAACTTTAACATTAAAACTCATCTGTACTTCTGTGGGGAAACCTGGAGCTCCACATAGAGCAGAGCTGTAGAAATGCTCTTGCCAGGGTGTGGAAATGGGGCCAGGGAAATACCCTATAGCCCCATCACTTCATACAGGCTGGGCAGAAGGATGAGTCACAGCTCAGCTTTTGCTCATACAGACTGAAATAAGGAGCATTGCAGTGGACCAAGGGAAGGGATTATCCCCTCTAATCAGTACTCACTAAACCAGATCTTCATACTGCATCCAGTTCTGGGTTTCCCAACACAGGAAAAGCATCAGCCAGACAGGGCAAGTTCAGCAGAGTCCACCAAAACATATTCCTGGAGATGATGAGGATGAATTACCCCTGAAGTGCCTTCTCTCTCCATTTATTACAGAGGGAGCCTAAATACCTAAAGTTAGGTGATACAAATCTGGTACGAGGTGAATTGCTGAAGGTCACAGGGGGATCTGGACAACCAGGACTGAATACCTAAGTTTCTTGAGTGTTTAGCACCTATTCAAACAACTAACTTGGACTTGGTTTTAAGCTTGCCCTCATGAGTGACAAGTTTGCCAGGCCTTTTACATTGGTTTGCACACATGCAGATGTTAAACTTTACCCAAGCTTTCATCATAGGTCACTCACTTGATGCATGTAACAACCCCATTAATCTGCATCACCTTCTTTCAAGTGATCCAGTCATCACTTCAACAGTAACTTTTACACTGACCCTAGAAGAATAAGTTAACATTCTCAGTCGGGTCAGCTTTTGTGGTAAAACAGACTCCATAGAGCAGCAGCATCCTATAGAGCTACGTGTAGCACTGGAAAAGAAATGGGTGTAATCAGCAGTTCCTGCTCTCTGATTTGCATCTGAGTGTCTTGCCAATTGATGCTGTGATGCTGAGGTAGCCATGGAAGTCAATATTTCCTGCTTCCAGTGTTCAGCCCCGCTAATCTATGCTTGTTTTCAAAGGTAGAAGCTGAAGATGCTTGGTAGTGCAGAAAATCAGGCTTCTTGTGCAAGTCTATAAATACAGATATAGATGCCAAGCTGAAGGAAAGAAGAAAACAGATACAGCTGTTTCTAACGTAGCTGCTGTCTCATAGACTCCTGAAAGCACCATTACACACAGCTCTTATTGTCCACGATTTAAATGGTAACAACTGTAGAAGAAAAAAAATCCTAACAACTTCCTCACTGTACCTGCAAGCGTGGGGAGGGAGAATAAAGATTTTAAATATGACTTTCATCTCAAAGGCACCAAATAACACGCTGGGACTTTAGCTTTCCTTTTCCAAGAAGCCAGTGTTCCTGGAAGTCCAAATGGGTGGAAAGCTGTTTGCATTATGCAGTCACCTCAAGAGGATTCCAATTTTTTAAAATAATGTTAAGAAATTATACTTTTTTATTTTATTCTGCTTAGTTTGCTATGCCTGCAGTAGCTCTGTACCAGCTGTATCAGCTCCTCCCTGAACAGTGACATTTAGGCACAGCTATTTAAGAACTCAGTGTAAGAGGCTCTGCTACAGGTTATATTTGATAACAGAAGAGATGCCTGGGAGTCTGTGACATTTAGTGCAATAAAACAGTGGGATAACAAGGATCAAAATTTAAATCCTGAGGACCCACAACCAGCATGGCTGGTGCTAGGCCCTGGAGGAAAGGCATCTCAGGCTGTCTGTCGTATCCTTCTTGATATACCACATTAGCATCTTTTCCACACTGACCCCACTGAAATGTCACAACACATTTCTTTCAGTCCAAGCATCAGTGCCAATGCCAGTGGCACAAGTTTGCATTAGCTCTGAAAGACTTTGGGTGCACTGGCCTGAAGGCAGAAGACAAATAGGGGTGATCTCTGCTCCAGCTCAGGCAGTCAGATTGCCCTTTCAGAGAATCATAGAGTTATAGAATTAACCAGGTTGGAAAAGACCTTTAAGATCATCAAGTCCAACCATTACCCCAGGACTGCCAAGGCCACCATTAAGCCATGTCACTGAGGACCTCATCTAAACAGGTTTTGAACACTTCCAGGGATGGTGACTCTACCACTGCCCTGGAAATCCTGTTCCAATGCCTGAGCACCCTTTTGGTGCTGATCTTTTTCCTAATATCCAATCTAAACCTCTTCTGGTGCTGCTTGAGTCCTCTTGTCCTATCACTTGGCATTACCAGGGAGAAGAGACCAGCCACCTCCTCGCTCCATCCTCCTTTCAGGTACTCCTACAGAGCAGTAAGGTCTCCCCTGAGCCTTCTCTTCTCCACTGTCAGCCATTCCTTGTCACACCTGTGCTCCAGACCCTTCAACAGCTTCGTTGCCTTTCTCTGGACCTGCTCCAGCACCTCAGTGTCTCTCTTGTAGTGAGTGACTCAGAACTGAACAGGATTCAAGTTGCAGCCTCACCAGTGCTGAGTACAGAGGGATGATCACTGCCCTAGTCCTGCTGCCACACTATCTCTGATACAGGCCAGGTGCCATTGGCCTTCTTGGCTGCCTGGACACAAGCTGGCTCATGTTCAGCAGCTGACAATCAGCACCCTCAGGTCCTTTTCCACTGAGCAGCTTTCCAACCACTCTGCCCCAAACCTGTAGCTTTGCATGGGGTTGTTGTGGCCCAAGTGCAGGACTCAGCACTTTGCCTCGTTGAACCTCAAATGTCTTCACATGGATTTATTCGAGGTTTTCAACACTATAATGTGGGGGAAGTTTTGCACTTGTGTTGCAGAGCAGCAGGCTCTCCTCCAAGAGGCCTGTCAGCAATGTGTGTCTGAAGCAACCCTGGCTTGTCTCTGCAGGAGAAGGAGCTCCTTTCCTCATGGACAAGAAGAGCAGGGATGCTCATAGCTATGGAGGGAGCTCTGGGAAATACCGTCACCTTCTTTATGGGTTGTAGGACTTATCTCTTAGATCTCGCCTCTAGTATAAACACTTGTGCATGTGCTTGCATGTGTCATTGTTTATCTGAAACAGGGCTTCCCAACAGTCACCTCCAGAGGAGATGAGAGAAGAGACTTGTTCCAGAAGACAGATGCGTGGCTGAACACACACTCCTCACTGGTGGTCAATGTTACTGCATGAGCACGGTGTTAAGAGCCTACATAGAGTAGAGTAAAGCTTTTTCAACTCTTACATTAACTTGCTTTTCTGGTGGAAAAAGAAAAAAAGAAAAGTAATTTTTAAAAGGATGCTTTAGAAGCAGTTAAGATGTGTATAAACAGCCAGATTACCTCTGTAAACCTTGGTCTGCAGTTTTCAATACAGGGCAATAAAACCTCCTGGAAAACAGGAGCTCAGTGTCCTTCAGCAAAGACCAAACCAAACCTCCCCGAGCTATTTTAGAAACCTGAATAGCACTGCATAAATGTCTTTTCGTCCTCCAAAAGGCAGGTCACAGCAGCCTTAATTATCAGAGGCCAGGATGGAAACAACATAAAAATAAAAGCTTCCAAAGTTTGCTCTCATTACCACATTTGGCATATTTAAACATAAACACCATCTGTGTTTATCATGGAACACAACGGTAACTGCCGTCCGATCTCGCGGTGACGCTGGTGTTTATGCAGTGTTACAGTAAGGGGCACCGGCAATGTTTCCTCAGAAACGGAGCTCCCCTGAAACCATTTGCTGAGCCACCAGCTGCTTATGTAGACAGGAGGCAGTTCTGCCAAGAAAAGGATTACTGTGGAAGAAAAACAAAGCCTCCAACCTTGCTCTCAGGGCAGCTCCTTCCAGCAGGCCCAAGGAGGCAAATAGCAGGGAAAATTATTGACAGCAATGAACCAAGCCACGGAACACACTTTGTGCCTTTAACATTTCAGCTCCCACCAGGGGAGGAGGAGCATCTGCAGAGCTGTAGGGTAACCCTGCTGCTCTGCACCCTCGCTGTTAGAGCAGGGACCTGGGGACACTGGGTGACTGCATGCATGGGCTGGGCTTGTCTCTCTCCTTGCTCCCAGGTAGGACAGCTTGGCCTGTGAATGGACTGGGCGTTATATCCTTGTAGCAGTCCATCTCACCCAAGTCTTGTGCAAGAATTCCAAGAGATCCACGGGACGTCTGTACACAAACAGGAGCCAGTGGGAATGATTCCTCTGTAGCTGCTGTGCAAGAAGAGCTGGCTCCTCTGGCCACATGTGCCCATGGGACTGGGCTCTGGGTGATGTTCATTTGGGCTCCCCATGATCCTACAGCACAGGCTACTTCTGTGCAGAAGCAAAAGCAGAATTAAAAGACAAGGATGTGAAGCAGAATATGCCCTACTTAAAGCCGGGATGCAGTGCTGCCAAAGGGTGATGGCTTTATCGCAAACCCTTCTAGACACCATCGTCTAGCTTAATACAGGCATTTGGAGTTCTCCCACTGGGACCAAATTGTCCTGTAGATGTAGGATCCAGGGGCCTATCAACCAGCAACACATCCTCTGTGAAGGCAAAGCCATCAGCCGTCTGAGACACAAAGCCACAGGTGATGGCAGGCCTGCCTTCACTGCAGGCTGTGGCATTGGGACCAGTCTTTGTTCTCCTTTGATGACACACTCCTGTTACAGTCGCAGTGTATGGCTTGCTTCACCATGTGAAGGAGCTGTATGAATGATTTAGCAAAATAGAAATCACTTTTAGATGATGTGCAAGTAATTAAGTGAAGATGTAACAAGCTCTTTGACACTGGAAGATTTAAAAAGAATAATGTAGACATCCAGAATGTCTCACATCACCTAAACCTGGAACAGCATCTGATCTCCATTGCTCTAACATCACTTGCCCAAAACCAGTAAAGGTGAATAAGAATGATACTGGTTTCATTCAGAGCATAATTTGTGTCATTATCTCCCTTCTTGTAGACGTAGCATTGAGTGGTCTGATGTGTAACAGAATACACTGAACCATGCAAGGACATTTCAATTAAAACTAAAACAAATAAAAAATCCACAGTATTTATGTTGATTTGTTTAATTCCAGCCTGATGACTTTCTGAGGAGCAGAAGTTAGCAAAGCTGTCAACAGCAGCTTCACAGTACTAACTCATCAGTAATATGTTCATAGTGTTTAATTTGAATTTTCCTTTTCTTAATTTCCCCTCATTTACCCTAATTACCCTGCCAGTGTGTTTGCCTAAGCAATTTTTCTCTATCAACGGTGTTTACTCTCCTCAGATATCTACAGACTGTTTTCGCATCTGCCCACACACTGTGTTATATTTTAGACAAACCCTACTTAGCTTTATGATTTTCCCTTGTCAGCTGATCCCTCTGTCCTCTCCCGGCATTGTCCCTTTACTCTGGACTCTGTCATCTCACCAGGAAGGTGGTCTTGGGGCCCAGTGTATCCCCCAAAAGCTGTGAAGGCAGCAAGGATGACCTACATGCCAAGCAAGCTGGCCCACAGCCACAGAAGCAATTTTCAACCTGTGCTTAACTTGAAGCACATGAGTAATCCTACTTGCTTTACAGAGATTACATGTGCCCTTAACATAAAACCTTGCTGAGCTGCTGTGCTGGAGTGGGACCAGAGGGCTCTGTCTATTCTGCATCAAGCCCATTAAAAAAGGACTTTTCACCCATTTCTCCATGACAAAACACGTGTGTGAATAGAGTTCAGGGTTTGTTTTCTTGCAAGTAGCTGCCCTCCATCACTTCAGTGTCTCCAGACATGCTCTTGTATCTGTGCTTCTCCTCCCTGTGAACATTTGGGACTTTGGTAGCTTTCCTGAACAAGCTCATGTTCTCCAAGCTAAGCCACATTCCTATTATCTTCTGTCCAGCTTAAAAAGAGAACTTGGACAAGCGGGGGGGATGAAGGTAGCTTTGGCAGTGGGTTTACACTGAGAAAATACGACTTACGATGGGAATGCAAATGAAGAGGCTAACAGGCAGTGTAGGACTGCTTTCCTGGAGAATTTCTGCTGGGTCACTGCATTGTTTTATGCCAACTCCAAGACTTCTTCCAGTGGCTGAGGTAGTTCTTATGTGCCTCTCCTGTAGAGCTTCCCTTCTATCTGAGAAGCCATTGGTCCTTGTCTCCTGCATCCCCACAGAGACATCGACAGGGGCTCTTTTTCTTCTGTACACAGACATTTATTTTTATCAAACTTGTAAAAACTGAGCTGTGGGACACACCAGCTCACATCAATCACAACTTGATAGTATCGTAATGAGGAGGAACACTTGCACACATGCTCTTCTGCCTAAGCCACAGCATCACAGGAGCTTCACTTCTGTAGCAAACGAGGATAAAAGGAGACTTGCTTGAAGAAACAAGGAGTTATCGAGTTATCCCAGATGAGTTATGAAGAGTTGTGCTGTGCTAATCACATTTCCATTCCTTTTCAGTGAACAGCTGACAAAATCAGGGAGATCTGCAATACTGAGTGCCTTTAAAGACTGTTCTACTTTAGTTAGATGTCCAAGTATGGACTGAGGAGTGCCATGCTAGTTTTACAGATGGCTTGGGCCATGTTTTCTGATGAAAGGTGGCCTACAAAAAAGAGCTGACTGAGGCTCTCCATGTCTGGTTGTACAGCAGTGGTAAGGCAGTTGTTGACTCCTTCAAATAGCATGAGCTTGAAGATGTGGTATGTGTGGTGCAAGGGAAAAGCAGTATCAGTATGTTTGAATTCCAGGAGACCAGATGAGCAGCTGCAACACTCACCAGAGGCTTCATCTGTACTATGAAGTCAGTGAAGTGGCCACAAGCACAGCTCAGGGAACAGCAGGATGCCTGAGGGAAGAGTGGAGAGCACCCAGCAGTCCCACGGTGAAAGTGGTGTGTGCTGATGGAGCTGCCATCCTGCCCCAGCTGCAGATGGCACAGGGACTCACTGAACCAGAGGAGCCTCAGCTCTGCTCATGGTGAGGAGACACACACTTGCTGCTGGCAGCACTGGTGCAGGAATTTACTGGGATACTTGAAACACCCATACATAGCACAAGGCCAGCCTCACCTCCAAGGTGATGGTAGACCTGGGCTCTTCCGTCTGTCAGCTTTATGTTATCATGACTTGAGATCTCACAAGTCTTGTCTTACTAAGCCCAAGAGGCCAAAGACGTTTTCTTCTGGGATGCCTCATTGCTTCTTTTGACTGTTCCGTACCAGAATGGATTACCTCTGCTTGTCTTAAGAGCAACCAAGTGTGAGGGGAGTGCAGAAAGATGGGCCACACTGACTGCAACTGTATGTGTGAAGTGAATGTGCCCACGGCCCCTTCTCTAGCCTTTGAGGGCAAGTGGCACAGCACGGATCGCATTTACTTGGCTAACCTGCCTACACCAACAGCAGTACAGATCCATACAATCCATTGGGTCTACATGTATATTGGGTCTATTGGGAGCTGAACTGTGCCCAGGCATTTGGCGTAGCTACCAAGGCCCAAAACCGTGCCAGGGATCATGCTGATAAGTATCTCACCAGGACAGCTGCACATCAGTGGTGAATGAACACATCCTGCCCCTTTCTAATTTAGTTGCATAGGTATAGCCACAGACCAAAAGGAGGCCCAGGAAAAGACAGGCTATGCTGGAAACTGTCTGATGAAGAGCAGGGCAAGGACAGCCTCTGGCAGAGGGGACAGCGTTAGAGCTAAGCCATAGCTGGAGTAACCAAGCCACTTGTCCCATCCATTCCAGTTGAGCTGACAAGGGAGGTGAGCCCTGCAGAGCGAGCAGGAGGTGTCAGGGCAGAGGGGGAGTGACTGTGCATGCCAGGCTGCATGCACCCACGTGCACATGGGGTCTGGATGGACCATTTCTGTAAGAAAAATCATCCTCTGGGTCTGAACCCAGGCTCTCAGGTCTGCCGTGAAGCCAGCTGCCCTCTTTCAGCACTGCACATACTTTTCATACTTCTTTCCCTCAAGGAAGTGTTTTGTGATGATTAATGAATTATGAAGGTCACCTTTTGGGTCTTCAGCTCTTGCTGAACTCCAAAGCAAACAAAATCCGGAAGAGTTCCAGCTACAAGTGTCACAGCAAATGCATCCAGTTTATTTGTGATTATGCTCACAATGGATTTATTAAGTACATTTTTTAAAATAAACAGAGATTGAGACTGTTTGTGAAACACTGGAGTTTTCTGTCTTAGAACATCTGTTGCCTATTTCTTAAGGACCATTTAGGTAACACCAGAGCATGTCCAGATATGTATCGATTTCCTGGAAACTGGTTAAACATTCTTCAAAAATGTAGAAATCTGTGCCTTTACCACTCAAGGAAACCCTAAAACTGAAACAAATGAGGCTGCTAGTGGAGAGAAATCCAGCAAATCTACCCTGCACATGAACTGTGTTGGTATGTGAGACTGGGAATCTTGCTGGCAGGAGATAGAGAAGTTGACTGTAAGTCTGTATAATTCAGACTAACAATGCATGATATTGCATAAAGCAACTCGGATATTCCAGCAGTGTGCTTTTTCTAATGGTGTGCCTATTGAATAAATATCTGGACTTCTATCTTCTTCCACAATTAAGATGCTGTGGAAGGGAATTTCCTTTTGAGATTCTGTCCCATTGGATGCTTAATATGGGAAACCTTTTTCTACATGCCAAGTATGAAGTTATCTGCAGGATAGCTTTTCCAGGAGATGTGACCCTTGTCACATATTTCCATGCTGTTTGAATTCTCACCGCCTCTCTGTCAATAAAAGTCCAACTGCACTCTGACATCCAGTGGTCCTATGGCCTTGATGTCCCTCTGAATCGGACAAATCGGCAAATCGGCCATCGGCAAACCGTGCCTCAGCTTGCTTAGCCACACTGAACTGACTGGAAGGATGCAGCTGAGATGATAAGAAGTCCTTCTGAACCTTTCCTAAGCTGCTGTCATGTGGGATGTAGATATCCCATCCCCTTCATTTATAGTGCCTGTTACTGTTCTTTTCTAGAAGGAAACAAAAGCCCAGTGGTCCCAAGTGCATGCTGGAAAGCAGGCTAGACTTCTCAAGGACCTGCCTGTAACAGAAAGCATGATAAAACTCATTGCCTGTGTCTGCTTAGCTGATTATCTCTCCATTAGATGAACAGAGCCCGAGTCTTGGGTTAAAGCTGCCCTCGACTACAATTTCCCTCTTACAGAATTATCACACCTCACTGGAAATTAATCTTGTTTTAGACCTGAGGAAAAGAAGAGAAGAAAGAAGCACAGGAGCTCTAATGTAATGTGAGGCATCAAATCTGGCTTGCAAGAAATGCTTGAGAAACACACATAAGGACTTTTTATAAGACCAAGATGGAAAAACCTTTTCTGGTCTTAAATGGTAACCATGTGATCCCAGCAATGAACAACTACCCTGACAGAGATTCTTCAGGATGTGTGACCTTAAACTACCTTCAGACCCGCAGATCACCTTCATGTCAGAAGGACGGGTTGGTACCCAGCTGCTCACATCTGTGCCCACCACTTAGCTTGTGAGCTGTCCCGGAAGACTTACTTTCTTTAGCCTTTGCATAGGGTTCTTGAAGGTTTTGCAGAGCATGCAAAGGCTTAGCTGAGAGACAGATTGTTTTATATTTAGCTGTGGAAATAAAAAGCACCATCAAAACCCCTGAAGTATCATCTTAATTATTTACAAATGCACAAATTCAAAGCACCTGGAATCTAAACTTTTTTTGTGCTTAATGGGTTTGATCTCAGGTCCATTGCTCCCTTGGCCTTATCCTGCACTGAGCCAATTAACTGAGATGCATCATACTTCTTCCTTGCCATGTAAAGCAGCGGTATGCCAAACTTTCTTGTTCCTGCAGATGAAGGATTTGTCACTTGATCAGCCATCTAGCTACAAATGTAAGCTCACACATCTGGCTTTTCACTGGTGATTGACAGCACGTATATTTCTTACTAACTAGCATTGTCTCCATAGTCATCACATCAGCTGTATCTGCCAAGATGGTGCACACTGCACACCCTCAGTGCTTCTGAGCTGTGTCAGAGCGTAGGCACCTTGACCTCTCAGCATCACTCCACTTCAGAACCTGGGAACAGTTGCAGTGACTTGCACATGCCTCTTGAAAGAGCGTCAGTCTGGATCCTGCATTGTCTGGGTTTGCTATTGATGTAAAGGCACTGACCCTACCAAAGTTTCTTTTTTCCAGTTCTTGTGTGGCTAACCAGGAAGCTAAATCTGGGCATGACAACATGCTTGATTGCTAGTATTAGTTATGATGCCTCCAGGCCCTGGAGCTCCTGTGCTATTCAGGAAGGTTATTAAATTCTCCACCAAAACATCTGAGGAGTATTCTTAGTTCTAAAAGAAGAAGGGGATCAGCCTCACGCAGAGAAGATTTAGTGATTCCTCTTCCCTTGCTACTGGCATGGTAGAAGGAAGGATAAACCTTGTAGGAGCTTTGCCTGCCTTGGCTTGCTGAGAGCAAAAAGATGTTGTGATCCAGTATATGGAGAGTCTTCCTGGTCAGAGCCTCAGGAAGAGAAGCAAGGGTCCTTCCTCAGGTTAATCTAGTTTTAGCACACATTAGAGAGACCTTAATGCAATTCTCACATAAACTGCAGGCTAGCAGGTAAGAGGGGTTGCTGTGTCATCCAGGAGTCATTAGAAGGGAGAAAACTTCACTGTCTGAGGGACTTCAGCAGCCTCCCAGCTAGGAGACTCATGCTTTCCTGGCAGCAGCAACTGCCTGCTGGTATGAAGAGTCTCATCTGTGAAGAGTAAGTGTTAGCCCTCTTTTGGTGTATGTTTGTGGTGGAAGTTGTGGTTACGAACAAAATTGAAGCTGGGTTGCCAGAATCTTGGCATTTCTCAGATGCAGAACAATGGGTCTTCCACTGCTGCATATACCAGCAGCAGGATGGGCAATGGTGCCCTTCTTGGGCAGGGGTTAGCCCATGATCTCACTCCCTGGGCTGACATCACCAGAACAGCAGCTCTGAGGCACGTGCTTGTGACAAAGTGCACATAGTGTTGGGGATAACTGGACAGGTGAGAAAGCAGGCTCGGCACAAACACTGACCCTGCCATAAAACACCCTCAAACAAAACCTCAAATGAAGAATGAATATAATCTCTTCATAATAAAATCTCCCAGGAATTAATCAGTTTCATCTGGATTCATGGGTAGGAAGCATATGCTCTGCTCTGATTCAGTTAAATAATGATCTGCACCAGTTGCTGTAAACTGAGTGAGTTCACTTCTTTGATTCAGTTATGCCTACGCACTTTGGAGTCAGCATCCTTCTCCTGCACAGAGCTATCTTCAGATAGTTTCTCACCCCCATGGGGCTGGGGGAGCTTGCCTGCTGGCAGCATGCTGCCCCACAGTCCACCCTTCACACAGGCACTGCTTCACACCCTGCTCACTGTGCATAGAAAAAGCACAAATACCCACAGGCAACAGCCACAGCTTGCAGTGAAGTTCCCCTTAAAACTGTCTTTTTTCTGATGGCTTCAATCTCCTCGCCTGTGTTCGAGGCTGTCCCAGTGTCTCCCTCAACTCCTCACCTTGCCAAGAGATCTGCCATCTCCCACCATGTCCTGGGACACCAAGCACCTTGAAGGACAGGACTGTGTCTCTGCACCACCAACAAAACAAGGGGCCATGGCAAGAGCTCCCTGTGGGTGACTGAGGCTTGTGTAGGCTGAGTTCATTCTTACACCACCACTGCATTAACCCATTGACTAGGGATCGACCACTGTCTGCACTGTCAGGGTTGGCAGGGTGTTGGGTGGTTGGTTTTAGCCCCTGTCACTGAAACGTCTCTTTTCAAGATTTCATTCTGTTCTGTTTTTGTAGTCACTTAGCTGTGGCCTCAGTCTTCCTCTGGTCTGTGGGGCTGATGGATAGTCACCTCCTTCAAGAGTGACATGTACTTTCCTGAGGCATCTTTCAACTTTCATAACTCTCCTTGTTTCCAGAGAGACCCCTTTAGAGGAAGGTCTATTTTAATAGATATTGCACAGCCTGTATACAGAGGAGACAGAACAGCCACAGACACAGGTCATCTTAATTTGCTAGGTAGGCTTGACCATCCAGGACAGGTAATGAAGTTATTGTTGTCAAGACCTGTCAATATTGGGTCTTTATGCCTAGGTCCCTGTGACATGTACCACAAGTAAATGTTGCACTTCACAGACATTTCTGCCAAACTCACTGACACTGCAGCAGTTAGAAGGGGCACTGATGATTTTTATGGTGCTTTCTGGTTAGGTCTTAGGACATCTTTCATAAGCCTTCAAGGAGAAGAAGCATAGCAGTAAATAGCTTCAGGTTCTGGCCTTCTTTTGTTCTTGATTTTAACAGCTCTTGTCCTAATTATAATTTGCCATGTGATTTTAAGTAATTATGAACTGACTGTAATGTATGCAGAGTACTGATCTCTTTGTCATGCACAAAATTCATTCACTCTGACAGCAATTTCAGACGCGGAGCTTGAGCCTGTGACTCACAGCTTTGCGTAAACCATTCCACAGCAAAACCTGGGAAATAGTAAACCTTCAATAAACAGTTTTCCTTAACAGAATCTTCGCTCTTACTGTTCCTTATAAGGACTCTTTGCCAGCGGAGAAGAAAACACTCCCACACAAACACGGGCAGTTTACACAGAGGCCTTTCATGAGGTAGATGATTGTTTTATACCTGAGCAGATATTTATGGCGATTACGCTGAATTACAGCACAAAAAGCCTCATGCTGGCAGAGATGCACCAGGGAAGCTAAAGCAAAACCTTGCCACGTTCCTTGTCCAGGAGTCACTGGGCCATTCCCTTAGGTGCTGTGCACGAACTGGTGCAGGTCTGGTCATAGTGGCTGGAGGACACAGCCCAAGAGGGAAGCTATGAAACACACAGCATTCCTTATACACTACAGACCTATCCAAAACCACATGCTGCTCATGAACCAGGCCAAGTTGGTTAAAGCAATGCAATCAGTAAAGCAGGATTGATGAAATAATTGAAAACTTCATGGAAATCTAGATGTTCTTCCCCAGATGTGGTCAGCTTTACTAGATTATTCAAAACAATTGCAGATAAGACTGCCAGGGTCTCCTCTCAGATCATTCAATATGCCAACACTGACACACTTGCTCCCCAGTATCAGGGAGGCAGCAGATCCACTATACATGTACAAAGACCATTCACATGGAATTTATGGACATTGAGGAGCCTGGGAAGCCAGCCTGGAAATTCAGGAGATCACTGCCCAAAGCAGGATTGATAGCTTGGCATAGGAATGTCACAGCTGGTGACACTGTCAGGAGGGGAAACCAACCCCAAAACCATCAGCTGCAGTTAAAGTTATGCCATGCACTTTGATTGCAGAATTAGACTGGACAATCCCTCTGGCTTTGTCATCACCAGCCCAATACTCCTTTCAGCAGGGCTGTAGTGATAAATTTACTACAGTCTCATAACCTATCAGGTACAATTGGTTGTTCATGAACCTCATTGTGGCTCACCTGGGCTGGTTTCCAGCAGGGAAAACGTGTGCTAATTAATATCATCATTTCTGGGAGGGCAACCCATGGCTGTGAACATCAAGATCAACCCCACTGACCAGAATGACCAATACCCAGTGCTGAAGCAACTGTGCTTCTGTCTATCACAGACAATACCTCTGAAACTGGACTTGTTCTTTTTGTATTTGCTGATACCAGTCTCATCATCTGAGGCTTAATTCACATGAGAACAAAGGCCTACTGGCTCCGGAGAGGGCCAAGCCAGGCCCACAGTGATGGGAATTCTTTATTTTATGAGAGTAAGTGCGCAGCTGCCTCACAAATGCTGGAGTTGTTAGCAAACAATGAATCAGTTTTATTTTAGCTCCCCCCAATAAAGATCTTGCAGTGGCACAGTAAGGGAGAGGAAACATAAGAGCCACTTGGAAGAGAACAGCAGCACTACAGACTGAATGAAGCTGTTGTCATGCAGCAGTCCAACAAAGACAGGATTCCATGACTGTGGCAGAGGATCCTCAGCTCGGTAGCATGCAGCCCTACAGCTATACCTTTAGGCAATTACACAAGCTAAGGTGACACTGGATCCTGTGTGGTTAATTGAAGGGCACCATTGTGGAGACAAAGCCTAGGTTGCTTCTTTGTTCCACAGATTTGCAAAAACAGGTTGAAGATGCTGCACTCACTGTCAGCAGTGCAAGAGCAAGGACTCAGCACTGGACACTGCCAGGCACAGGCCTGCAGTGGAGATTTGGCAGGGACAATGGGAAAGGGCCTGAGACTAAATACAGTCCTTGAGCAAAGGTGAGGTGATACTCTAGGTCCTGATGCTCACCCCACAGATGTCCCCAAAATAAAGCAGAATCTGTTCTAGCAAAGGTACAGTCTGGAAGGGTGTCTGGAAAAGAGAGGGAGGTGAGTGTGCAATGCAGGTGTGTCATGGGGAAACACCTGCCAAAGTACTGGTAGCCAAACATTGGATGCATGAGATGATACTGCCATGGACAGCAATTAATGATTTTACAGAGGCAAATAGAATTTGGTGGGACTTGCCCACAGGACAGAAAGTACTGGAGACTAGATTCAGGCATTGCTATATTCATACTGTGCATATGGTGACATCCCTTTCAACCTCAAAGGCAGCTGTGACTAACATGACCATGACTTGACATTGTCTTAGCCCTCCCCTTTTTATGCTATATTTCTGACAGCTGTAGCTCAGTTTTTCTGGTGCTCTATTTTAAAGATTTGCCAAGGACAGAACGCAATTTAGGGAACACAGCAGTTCAGGCAATTAACGCATCAAACAGATTGTCTATCTGTCCATCCATCCATCCATCAAGTCTTAAAGGATGAACCTACACTACTGGAAGAGAATTCAAGCACTGGATCACCCATGCAGTTGTCCGCACTCTGAGCTCACTCCCTGGCTCCAGCTTGGATCTCTTCAACTATCTTTTTTCCAAGAGAAATCTCCTACAGAAGGACTTGTCCTGAGCAGTGTGAACACCCAGAGCAATGTGGCATTGAGCCTGGGGTCTGTCTCCAACAGTGTTTAGTTTCCAGAAATACTAGTCTAGTCCCCGACTAGATGGACAACTAGATGGACGACCAAGCCTTGCAGGCTTTGCATATTCACTACCTGGGTAGCAGGTCTATCCTTAACCCATAAGCATATTCTTAGACTTCCAGATCCAAAAAGGGGTTCATGATCATGTGAAGTAGGATCTAAAGTTGCTTATGATCTTGGAAGTAGCAGAGGTTTGAGAGTCCACAAATTAATCAAGAAGTACAAATTAGAGGTGAAGTTATGTGCATAAAAGTTTGAGAAGCAGTGATTCAGTCCTAAATAGGACTTGCCAGGTTTTCTGGGCTAAAAGCAAATGTATTGCTTTTTAAGGAGATGTGTGCAGCCTTTCCCATCCCTGACCCCTGAGTGTATTTTTATCAAGTCAAAGGCAATTTGAATTCATCCCTTCTCCACTTTTAAGAAAAAAGACTTTCCCATCCCTGACCCCTGAGTGTATTTTTATCAAGTCAAAGGCAATTTGAATCCATCCCTTCTCCACTTTTAAGAAAATATGAGATGAGAATCTGTTGATGGCAACTTTTTTCTAACATCACTGGATGGACCTTAAGCAGTCTTCATGTAACGTTTCCTTCTGTTCAGGAGACAGTCTTCAGCAGCTGGTTGATTTGGTCATGCTCAACTGTCCAAAATGTCAAGCTGGAAATGACAAACCCCAACTCTTCTTTGGTGCCTCAGGCAGTACTTTGAGTGTCTTCCCCCCAAAGTGGGAGTTAGAGGATTCTAGAAAGTTCAGCTGCAAGCAGCTGGTAAGACCCAGAGAAGCATCTCTCATGTACACATAAAAGCCTCCTTCTTTGTATCTGCTTAGGTTTTTTTCTCTCCATTGTTTTACTGCCTCCCCTATAAAAAGGAACATAGTGATTCTTTACCCACCTCTGTGGCATCCTTTGGATGACTAAGAAGCACTGTGTGTCCTTCTATGATTTAAAGGTAAAGAGGGAGGGACAAAGTTCTATCACTTGCTACTGTACTTACAGCTGTAATTGTGTGTGAGTACTTGCAAATATCAAGGCCACCTTTGGGAACAACAATGCATAATGTCTCTTCTTGCTATATTCTGTTTGTCCAGTAGAATGTAATGGCTAAATCAACGTAAAGTGTCATGCCTTTTTTCCTGCTCTCCCTGGGGCTATTCTTTCTAGTTACAAATGTTCAGCTTTGGTCTCCAGAAAAATCGATGGAGATTTAGTTCTTCACAAAAAAAAAACCCAAGCTAAACAATTTAAGCATTTTTCTATCATCTTGGTGTGGGATATGTAATCCCTCTCCCCCTCAGGTTGCCAGAAAGAGCACTCTACTCATCAGCCTTTGTGAAATGAGCAGTAGCATAAAACCAGGTTTATACTTAAAGGTTATTTTTCTTGGGTCTCGTTCTTAAATGTAATCAGTGAAATTGTTTTTATTTGTACTCACATAAAGGAAACTGCCTGAAAAATAAAGGCAGTTTTCACTAAAGAAAAAAAGAAAAAGAAATGACCTATGTATCCGTCCTCTGACATTCTCTTTGTATCAACCCCTGACTTTTCAGTCACTTCTACACATGGCTGTGAACACAACAGAGATGCTCATGATGCAGGCAGCCAGTGACTGCAGTAAGACACAGCATAGCTATTAGACTGTATGTGGGAGTAATCTGAAAGGAATAAAAAATGAGAAAGCACATTAAAAGCAAAGTGAAATCTATGTCTATACAAAAATAAATGTTTACAGAAGAAGTGGGGATATATTTGTAATAAAACCTTCATTCTGGCACTTAGGTCTTCACAGTGGATCCTGCCTCCAGTAAGACCTTCTGTGCTTTGTAAAGGTCAGATACCACAGTCAGTAAACTAATGCCTTACCCCTCAAACCATTTTGAGAAGTGGTGAGATTTTGTGCTCTAAGATGTAATTCTTCTCTTACTATGGAGAAAATTTTCGGGAATGATGCCACACCATCAGAATATAGAATCATAGAACAGTTTGGGCTGGAAGGGACTTTCAAAGGTCCAACCCCCCTGCAATGAGCAGGGACATCTTCAACTAGATCAGGTTGCCCGGAACCACATCCAGTCTGGCTTTGAATGTTGCCAGGGTTGTGGCTTCTATCACCTCTCTGGGCAACCTGTGCCAGTGTTTCAACACCCTCATTGTAAAAAAATGTTTTCCTCACATCCAGCCTGAATCTCCCTTCATTTAATTTAAAACCATCACCCCTCATCCTGTCACAAAAAGCCCAGCTAAAAAGTCTCTCCACATTTTATAGGCCCCTTTAAAGTACTGAAAGGATGCGAAAATGTCTCGCCAGAGTCTTCCCTTCTCCAAGCTGAAAAACCCCAATTCTTTCAGCCTTCTCTCTGCTAAGCATAGCAGGTATTTTAGGGATTAAAGGCATTGCACCCAGGAAGGTTTGGCATCACAGCTTATGGTCTGGCTGCTCACGAAGCAGACAGGCAAGCTGAACGATCTGGAGCAACAGAACCAATTCACTACCATTTTGTAAAGTACTTAGCTCTGATTTAGCAGCTCAAATACCAAAGTTGCTGTATGCTGAAGGTAAAACATCCACTTAGGAGCATCAAAGTCTCTGACGTTGATGTTACCTTCAAAAGCTTTGAAAAGTACCCCTTGAGGGCCCCTTGACCCATTCCTCTAAATTATTTTTCCCGTGGGTTGTGTGGAGGTTTGGGAGGTTTTGCTTTGCAAACAAGTAGACTGAAGCAGGTTTGACAGTCCAGTTCAACCAGTTGCTCATGTATCTTACGAGGAGGAAGGAAAGAAGCCAGATTCTCTTGCAGCCTCTGGGTGTATCGGCATATGCCTTGTGTCATTACCTGCATTAACAACCAGGCAAGGAGCATGGCACAGCTATGCAAGCGCTGATTGCACCTCAGTGCCTTAAGCACCCTTGGCTTCCCTAGCACTGAGCGCAGTGTTGGTGTGGGGTACGCTTGGGTCTGATAGGTGGAAAACAACAAGTAGCCCCGATTTTGGAAATGAAAGACAGAAAATGTGATAGGACAAGGGGTAACGGGTTCAAACTTAAACAGGGGAAGTTTAGGTTGGATATAAGAAGGAAGTTCTTTCCTGTTAGGGTGATGAGGCACTGGAATGGATTGCCCAGGGAGGTTGTGAATGCTCCATCCCTGGTGGTGTTCAAGGCCAGGTTGGACAAGGCCTTGGGTGATATGGTTTAGTGTGAGGTGTCCCTGCCCATGTCAGGGGGGTTGGAAGTTGATGATCTTAAGGTCCTTTCCAACCCTAACTATTCTGTGATTCTATGATTCTAAAATGCTCTGTTTATCTGCAGCTGCTTTGCAAATGAAGTCATCAAGACTCTGCTTCATGGCTGCAAGCAGAAAACATTTGTGCCAAACATCTTACCCAATGCTTGCGTAGGGACACAGTGCATGGGGTGGAGAGCACGGGGGACCAGCACACACCCCACTACATCTGTGGTCACTTGTGTCATCATCACCACTTGCTCTTGGCAGCAGCTTAGCCAGTGGAGCACAGCAGAGGGAAGCTTGAGAACTGGAGAAGTTTCTCCTAATGCCATCATCAAACATAACATCCTTGCAGGTAGGTTACAGTGGGCAGATGAGTTAGGAAATGAGGTTGGAGAATATGGAGTGTTCACCTCCACAAGGAAGCGATGGTGGAGTAGCCCATGGCAGCACTTCCCGGTTTGTGTCACTGTCTCCCCCAGCATCAGCAGCCACGCTGCAGAAATCTCCAAGCACCTTTCTCAAAAGACACAAGCCCGCTGTGACTTGACTGGTGTCTTCAGAGCAATGTGTGGGAAATCAAACTGCCAAATTGCCCTCTCTCCTCATCTGACCAGTGGGAATTCCTGAGCAACCCAGGAGCACGAGCTACCGTGTCTGACTGACAGAATGAGGCAAGTATAGCCTCCACAGGCATTTAAGACCAGCCCTGCCAAACCACGCAGCAGCTACATATAAGAGGTGGCTCTGGAGGAGGGTTCAAGCACACAGGAGTCAGAAACCTGGTGTTGGAGATTGTCTGACACAACTGAAGCTTCTGAAGGGAAAAATAGATGTCAGGCAGCACTTTGAGACTGTACTGGAGCTGTGCAGGGGCAGAGTGCAAGGCTCTGAATAAACCTGGTGCTTTCCAAGCCTCGGTGTCCCAATGGAGCAGATGTGGACGATATCCCCTGGACGTGTGCAAACAATTCTCCCTTCCAGAAGGCTCCTGGAGGCCTTGCCCTTGAGACCTCTTCCCTTAGAAAGAGAGCCGGAGGTGTGACAGCAGAGCATGGCAGCACCTGTTTCCCACCTGGCTGGATCATCCATCACCCATTTAGGACACTGCAGCAGAGACAAACCCAATTACTTGCTGACCCATCAGCTCCTCTGTTCATGTCCTTCTCTGGACAAAATAACCCCGAAACACACCAACATTTGCAGCAAGCAAGCACCGCACGACCCCGGCAGCTCACGGCTGGGAATGATGGACGGACAAGGCTCCTATCCCTGCCTGGGCTGGAGGGGTGCTGCCCACCCTCCTGGCACAAACAGGAGGCAGCAGCCCCAGCTAAGGCTTGTGTACCCAAGGTTTCTGCTTCCTGCAGGTTTCCTTTCTCAGCTTGGCTCTCCCAGCAGAGCATGACCCTCTGCCCAGTGTCGACTGATAGCAACAAGGGCCTGGTTCAAATTAGAGCTGTTGCCAGTAACAACTCGCTCAAGCCCCCGAGCACAGCCCCGGGAAGATTAAACAAAGCTGCCCTAGTACCCTGGTGAGCAACGTTTTCTCTGAATCCATGGTTCAACAATCCAGCAGGAAGAAAAGGGCAGCAGGACAGCAAGGAGATGATGTGCGGTCACCAGAGCTTCCTTTCAAAACGCTCAGCCAGCCCCTGTCCTCTCAAGAGCCACAGCTCCCAGGTTCCCATGAGCCAATGACTTCTGGCACTGCTTTCCCCAGGTCACTCCCATGGTTTTCATGGCCATTCCCTGGACATACAGAAAAGGTGGAGAAGGGAAAAAAATCCCTGCAAGCTGTCCTCCCTCCTCCCTCCTCCCTCCTTCCTCCTTCTGTCTCCACATCGGTAGGTTGACTTAAAAATCATGCAATTTGAAAAATAAGCTTTGGAGCTCAGGATGCCCTCTCATTTTCTGAGCCTTTGGGTTGCATTAGATCATAGCCCATCACTTTTCTTTTCATGTGTGAAAACTAGGAATTTGCCTGGAACGACAGGAGAGATTCATCTCCAGGAGCCGAGGGGTTTAAGTAAAAGTCACACCATGGGACTTGCACTGTGAATGCAGAAGTATATAACATTAGAAATAACTTAGAAAAATTAATAATGAAAGACGTCTGGCTTGCTTTTTATTTCTAGTGAGGAAAGCTGCATTTTCTGGGGTACAGCAGCAATGGCTACGCAAATGTGTCTTTATTCAGGCATAAGAAACACTCAGTGCTCGTCAGTAACAAATCTTCTCTCAGTCTCTGCTCGTGGAGAGATCATACAGAATTCATGATAAAGAGCAGAAAGGAAATATATAAGAAATATAAGATATATAAGATATATAAGAAATATAAGAAATACAAGATATATGTGTAAGAAATATAAGATATATAAGAAATACAAGAAATATAAGATATATAAGAAACATAAGTCTTCCAAATTTCCATTGCATTTGGGAAATCTTTCATAAAGGAATTTGCTGTTCCAAAGTGTCCCTAGGACAAATATTGGTTATTGACAAGCTGCAGACCTCCTGAAGTTTCCACATTTTAAATTTATTTAAATGCTATATACTGTTGCAGCATTTGTGTCGTAGGGTCCATGATTTCCTTGCTTGAGCACATGCTGCTATACATACAATGCTTACCCTGCAAAAGAACATTAACCTTTCTCTCACTTTTGCCAGTGTGCAAAATACAATTCGCAAACTAGATCTCACCTTGCTCTCAATTTTGCAGCAAATCATAGAATCATAGAATAGTTAGGGTTGGAAAGAACCTTAAGATCATCAAGTTCCAACCCCCCTGCCATGGGCAGGGACACCTCACACTAAACCATCTCACCCAAGGCCTCGTTTAACCTGGTCTTGAACACTGCCAGGGATGGAGCATTCACAACCTCCCTGGGCAACCCATTCCAGTGCCTCACCACCCTCACAGGAAAGAATTTCCTCCTTATATCCAATCTAAACTTCCCCTGTTGAAGTTTTAACCCGTTACCCCTTGTCCTGTCACTACAATCCTCAGTGTTTATAGGGAACGAAACCAAAGCAGCGAACACCCATGGGTTAATATTTTTATAAACCACTTTTGAAGAGCTGTGGACCTGCAGATTGCACAAGCTCCCTGAGGAATAGTTTGGTTTCATTAGGAAATGTGGAGTTTTGGGGTTGGGTTTGCTTTTACCTGGCCTTAGATAATGGGGGCAGAGATACTGATTTGTGACTTGGGATGGCTGTGAGTGTCCTTAACTGTGGCTCCTGCGGGGTAAACCTGACCTGCAGGAGGGCTGGGGAAGGGTGAACGGGGTTAGAACACGATAAAGTGAAGATCTTCAGCCCAGGCTTGTCTGAAGCTTCTGGGGAAGAGGAAGGTGCTCAGCACTGGTGGGGGCAGCTCGTCCCCTCATGGGGATAGCAGCCCTTGGAGCCTGCCTTGGGCAGCTGAGCTGCATCCCGTGCCCCAGGGCTTTCCTCTCCAGCAAGCGCAGAGCCCCGCATCCCACATCTCATAGTGACTGATGGTGGCTCAGTGTTTCCGTGGTACACTGCTGAACTGGAGATGCAGAAAGTGTCCTGGCCACAGGAGCACAGACCACAGCTCTGTTGCTTTTCAACATGGGGAGAGAAAAGAGGAGTCACTGTACATGGTCTAGTGTGAGGTGTCCCTGCCCATGGTAGGGGGGGTGGAACTAGATGATCTTAAGGTCCTTTCCAACCCAATCCATTCCATGATTCTATTGACAGTGGAAATTATGACAATTATACCAAATTTATACTGGCATAACCCCACTGCCCTCTTCTTTCTTCTTTTCTATATATACACCTAGACTGCTCTTACAAATCCTGAAGGCTGAGGTTTTATGAGATCGCTGTGCTCCTCTTCCAGAACTAACTGTCCAGACCCTCAGAAATTATTTCCAAATTTCTGGCCTAAATCCCTGTGCTGCAGCTTAAATCCATTATTCGCTGTCTTCTGTACAGCTGGCATGGAGAATGCCTGAGGGAAGGAGGGCTCCCCAGCACTAAGCCTGTGGTTCTCAGAAATTATATGAGATCTGAGTTAGTGTCATGGGTGCAAAGTGCAGACAGATGGGGAGTGCAGTCTGGAGGTGGGATACCAGGGAGGAATGTCTGTGACCTGCTAACCTAAGACCAACTGAAGGCCTGGGATTCCAGAGAAGAGTAACTCTGGCCCAGGGGATCTGAAAACGACAGCTCAGGAGCAAACCATCCCCTAGTGCAGAAAGATCAGGAGTTTGTCTAAGCAAATATCTTCTCAACTGGCATGCTAAATAAGAGATAACCACAACTGGAAACTTGGGCAAGCAAGCAAATGGAGCATGCAAGCATTGTTGATTCACTCTGGGGTGAAATCAGAAAGGACAAAACCCAGCTGGAGCTTAGTTTTGACTGGGGACAAAGAGAAACATGAAGGATGCTACACTATGTCAGCAGCAAAAGGAAACATGGAGAAATTGTGGGTCCATCAATGAATGTGGGGGACAACCCACTGACAGATGATAAGCAAAAGACCAAAGCATTTAATGCCTTTTTTTGCATAGGTTTTCATTGGCAAAGCTTACTCCCGCACCCTCACATGTCCAGCATGATTTGGGAAGCAGGTGAAAAACCGATGGGAGGAGCAACAAATGAAGGTCTACCTAGAGAAGCTGTCAGTATTCAGATCCAGGTGAGCAGATGAGAGCGTTGATGTGACTGTGGCTGCAGTCCATCATCAGAAACTCACAGTGACTGGGGACAGCTCAGACAACTTAAGTCTCCTTCAACATTTTCATGCAAAACATGAGTTGTATGAACTGAGTATGAGTTGTATGGACAGAAAATTAGCTGACCATTAAGTCAAAGAACAGTAATCAGTGTTATGATTGGCCATCTGGCAGCCAGTCATGAACAGAGGACCACAGGGAATGACATGGAGCCGATATTGTTCAGTATTTTCATCAGTCACCAGGTTGATGGCACAGAGGGCACTTTCAGCACATCTGTGGACGGTAATAGATTAGAAGCAATGACATCCATCTCCATTTGGCAGAGCTGGCAGAGCTTCAGTCCAGAGGGGCCTTGAGAAACTTGGGACCTGTGTCAATAGAAACCCCACAGAGTTCAACAGGAGCAGTGCAAACCCTATGCTTTGGTGCAGGATGGCATCCTACTGCCTACAAAAGAGCCATGCAGGAAAGGACCTGGGCTTCAGTGAGAATTCAGCGCAAATAGGGCAAACCATGTACTGGGAATGTGTTAGGAGCAGTGTGACTGGCAGTGAGAGGGTAGTTACCATTCCCTTTCTACCCACTATTGGTAAGATTGTCCCAGAAGTATTTTCCCATGTTGGGACCCCCATTTCAAGAGATCATTGAGAAACTGGAGGAAGTCCATTGGAATGCTGTCAAGATGGTCCGTGGCCTAGAGAGCATGATCTGCAAGGAGATGCTGAGGGACATGGGTTTGGGTAGTCTGGCAAGGGAGTGTCTTAGGAGAGGTTTGTTAAAACAACACAAATTTTGTGGGCTCAAACTCAGTTCTCAAGTAATTTTGGATATTTTGAACTGCAGGAAACAAAAAAAAGATAAAAAATTGTCATTAGGATGTCTGAATATTGCAGAAGGCCCAGAAGATACCCAGGACTAAATGCTATTTATTGTAGACCTGGCTAATCTAGGGACAATTAGCAGGCAGTCAGAGACCTCATTTCGCACATGAAAATAACTCAGTTCTGCTTCAGATCTTGCTTATATTTTATCAGCTTCTTATGTGAACGTCTCATTAACAAAGACAAATGGACTATAATATCTTCTAAGCAAGCTTCCTCAGAAATCCCTAAAACAACCAAAAGCCAGGAAAAACAGTTCATTGCACCTGATGTGTCAGTTCTTGGAATTTCAGCTATATTAGGCACTACCTCTTTGTTCACTCAAATTAGACTAATTGCATGCATATTTATCATGCACTGTGCTTTACTAGCTAGGCAGAATCAAAGTAGGCTGTTTCACTACTGAGAGGGCAATTTTGCATAACAAATATGGACAGTTTTACATCAGACTAATAACACTATTCCATTATTCAAAACCAGAGCTAAAATTAGCAGTCACCTCAACAATCAGATGCATATTTGATCATCAAGGTACGAGCCTGAATTAGCACAGAACTCTTGCTCCTATCTATAGCCCTTCATTCTAGGTAGGTTCTCTTCTATGCCAAGATGATTGGCATGAGATAGGCAACTCAGACTACCTCTTACATTTATATCTTCTTATTTAAACACTAAAGGGACTCCAGAAATCACGCTCCATCTGCATCCATTTGCTATGTGCTTGAAAACTACACAAACCTCCAGATATGACATTTTATATACCTTTTTTAATAGCAAATCACTTGCTGTTGAAAGGAAAATGGTATCAAACCCACCTGCTTGTGCTCACTCCAGAAGCACCAGTGCTTTCTTGAGGGTCTCCTTAACATGATACAGCTTCTTTCTGCACTGTGGGTGGCCAGGGGATGGGGATCCCCTATTACAGAGCAGGTGATGTAGCTCATCTGCACTTTGTAAATAACAGACAAAGCCTTGTTGTGCAACAGCCACAAAATGGTCCATTAGGAGGTCTTTTAACAGGCAGCACTTGGACAGATAGAAAATTCCCTTGTGACCAATGCTGTGTTTTAAGCACCCTTAATCTGCAGGGACATCCCACTCAAGTGGGATACTGGACACCTTGGGGAATGCAATAAACCAAACAAAGCTCCCTATATGCTGCCTGAGACATGAAGGGGTGAAAGAAATGTAAAAAACCCATAGTTGTGATATAAAATCCTCAAATGTCCCCCCTGACTGTACTGATGGAGTGCTTACTTTGTGTCAAAAGCCTGGGTCAGCTTTTTCCCGACTCACTTTAGGTGCAGGTAGAGGAGATTTGGCTGCTTGAGGATGGTGATGAATGGCAGAATACTGTAAATCTGGGCCATGGACTTGTCCCCTCATTGCTGGGGTGCACAGACCGGCGGTGGGGGGGTTGGGGGGGGCTGCCTGAGGTGAGGGCTTCATGTGGGGTGGTTCTTCCCTGCAGAGGAGCAAAATGGTTGATGTGCCTCCTGCCCCTCATGTGCTGTAGAGGACGCTTTGCTCAGGGGCTGATGAGATGCCTCAGTTCTGGTGAGGGCACTGGGCAGGATCCAGGGCTAACTCCTGGGGGCAGCTGCCCCCTCCCTGGCGCTGGGCACGGTGGGTGACAGCCAGGCCTTTTCCTACCCAGTAGCTCAGTGCAACCCATTTATTTTCACCCAAATCAGCCTAATAGCATCCGTATTTATTGGCTGCTGTTGCACTGCAGGTAGGTAACACCTCTTTAGCTGCTTCAGATCCTAAGGGGCTGCCAACGCCATGCTGCTGTCACTGTGGTTTCTCCATGATATCTGCACTCCTCAGGGTTCTGCTAGTTCTGTCTCCAAGGGTTAAAGAGGCCTTTGGACTTCTTAATATCAAAAGAAACTGCAGCAGTGGGAGGTTGGCTTGCTGAGGATGGTTGTGTTCTTAAAGGGTCCTGGGAGGGTCAGGCTGCGAGCCCCAGACAACAGGCGCATCGCTTTGCCTTCCCTGGGGTTTGTTTGCAGGATGGAAGGAAGTATCAGCTGCAGGACCTGAGTATGTGATTCACCTCGGTGACCCAGAAAGGGGGGGTTCAGTCCCCTCTTCCCAGAGCTGCTCCCAGAAACAATATTTGCTGATATTGGCTTACGGTCCCGAGGTGGGGAATTACTATGAAATGTTTACAAGGCCCGTTTGAAACCTGAGGAGAGGATGTTTTTAGTGATGGGGACAGAGCCAAATACCTTAGAAGAAAAATATCCCAGCTTTAAGAATTAATTACCGCTTCCCAGTAACGCAGATTGACAAATACACTTGCGCAATTTCCTGGACAGATACGTTTTAATAGCGATGTTGTGCACAGATCAACAGCAAAATACAGTCTGCTGAACCGTGACCTGCGAGCCCGGGCACATGGGCAGATGCCTTTGCCCAAGCACTGATCCAGCAAAGCCCGAAGGACGAGGCATGGGGCAAACGCAGCCCCCTATACACGGCAGTTCACATCACAAGGGCCTCTGAGCAAGGATTTCTCCTGTGGGTGGTTATTTTCAGGCAAGAAAGGAAAACACAGATAGCAACAACCAAGTGCATTTTTGAAAATGGCAGCTGTAACGTCTATGGAGCGTATAATCCTTATGCAAACTTTACTACACAGCTTTTCAGTTGTAAATCAAGTATCACAGGCCAGTGAAATGGATGCTCATTTTCTATACCCTGATTTTTCTTTTGGTAGTGTGGGAAGGTAGCATATAACTGGTTATATTCCACAGTATACATAATCAGGCATAGTAAGTCACGATACGTATTTATGCTTCTTTCAGTCAGGAGAATCAGCAATGAATGTAGTAGGAAAACTTCATAAACCAACTATCTCAGAAGCATTTCCAATAAAAAGGCATTGCTTTCTCCTTCTTTTCAGACAGGTGGGAAGAGGGGGGTGGTGGAAGAGCAAGTCTGAGAATCAGTGGGGTTTTGCTGAATGTCTGAATTGTGACTAGTTACTCAGCATCCAAGCTGAGATACTGTTTTGGTGAGCCACGCTCTAACTCACAATAAGGTTTTCAGGGGCATCGCTCTGAAGGTTCCTCAGGAAGACAGCTCTTTGGAGGATTGCATGTGTCCTGGGTTCAGCAGTAGCAGTCATGTAGCAGGAAAAAACATGACTGCTACTGCTGAACCCAGGACAGCATGTGATGCAGAGACAGCATCATCCCTGGAGATACTGCTTCTAGGAGGACGACTGGCTTTGGATCCTGACTTCAGGAGCAACTGAAGAGATCCTGCTGTCTTACTGGTATGAATGACCAGTGGTCACACACCAAGTGCAACAGCTGCTGCAGAAGGTCAGCTTTTCCTAAAGGAATTATTCTGAGACTATCCAGACCTTCCTAAATACACAGCAGCTTCACCAGAAGCTATTCAAGACTGCCAAGACTAAAACTGCTTTATAGAAGGTCCAGGCATGAGATGCAGATTTGTTTCCAGTTGTCTGTCCATCCAAGCCTCCACCACTTTTGCTCCCTGTCTGAAGCTGGAACCACAGCTGGAACTGTCTGAAGCTCTTGCCCATGGTGTGAATGCAGTCCTTCTTGTCCATGGTCTGTCTTATCCAAGGTCCTTCATCCAAACAAACCACACAAATACAGCATGGACCTACATCACACATCATGCTGATAGCCAAGTCCAGGCCAAGAGGCAGCAAGGAAGCAGCCTAGGTCCAGGCTGCTCAAGCAGGGCAGAAAGCAAGACATCTGAAGCGCCTTTTGAAGAAAACATCCCTATCTCTGTCAAGGGATCTGCTGCTCCTGAAGTGAAGAGCAGAACAAGTTGATGGCAGCTGCTACTTTAAAATTCATGAAGTCTTAAAGCACTACTGGATGATCTCAGCAGAGATAGCTAGACAAAATAGCCCAACAGGGGGGTGATGCAGATGTAGGAGCAGCCACAATAGTGTGTGATGCCACACATGTCCCTGCTTCTGAGAACCCACTCACCCATCTTGTCAGGGGAAATTGCTGCCATTCTGTTTCATGGCAGAGGTGGTGGGAGGAAGGAGGCAGACACATATTTTCCTCTGATAAAGGAGAAAACCCAGGCTGTGCCCTACTTATCTTTCTGAAGCCACCCTTGCCTCTGGGTGAAGGACTTAGAGAGTGGTGGTGGCAAGGATACAATAGGGAGGGTATGAGTGGCCATGGCCGAAGAGAAACAAGGCTTTGGAGCTCCTCTGCTAGCACTGGAGAGATGCTTTTCCCTTCCTACCTCGGTGTGCTTCTCTTTGTCTGCTCACCCAGGACTGAAGAAGGTGCTTGGGCAAAATGAGCTGGGAGCCAGCAGGCTCCTCCTGTTCTTTGCCCATCAGCTCAGGGTTTTGGGGGCTGAAAACTTCTGGGTAAGGTAAGTCTGTGCTACTGGGTCAAATTCTGACAGACAGCTTAGATTTACGTACCTGTACCCAAGTGTTATCCAGAATGACTCAGCTCAGCTGCTGCCTTAGACTGGAAGCAGGTCAGAACAACCCTCCCTCCCTGCCATAGGCATCCTTTAGACAGCAAGATTCCTCATTACATCCCCAAGAGGCCTCATCCTGCTTCCACATGTAGCCAAACCAGCCCAACAGCATGGGAAGTGTGGGGAGGGAACGGAAAGATTTGTACCTCCACCTAAATGTGGGTGCCTACATAATAAGGGGCATCTCTTTACGTTCTCCTCATAGCAGAGATGGGGCAAATGACCGTATCCTCTTGCTCCTGCTCAACCTCTTCCCCTCTACCACAGTAGGGCCCTGAGCTCCTGCTTTGCCAGAGGTTGGTGCCTAATGCTGTCTTTCACCTGGCCTTTAAGGACCATGGGGAGATGCAGACAGGTCCAGTGCACATTACCTGTCCTTTTAGCATATTTTGTGCCCATGTATGACCTAGATAACTTCAGCAGCTTGCTTGGTGAAATTCTGTACTGAATACATGAGTAAGGAATTGAGATTTATTATTTCCGAAGACAAAGACTACAGTTTAAAAAGCAACCAAAACCCTATCACAGCAGCAATTTCTCGTTATCCATGACTTCAGGACAGTGAAATGCTGCATAAATATCCCACTTCTGATTTTTCAGTTCCCATTCAGATTTCCCTGTGAATTTATGACCAGTGTGGTGAGTTCAAGTTCGTGCTCATTCCCACCAATCCCCTCTCCCTGCCCAGAATCCTGGGCCTGGCAGAGCATTTCTCACAGCAAAGAACTATTTAAAATGTGTTTTAAGCAGTCATTTGTTTGTCCCTGCCATCACCGTGTTTTGGCACTTCCGTGAATAAAAGTTTCGGTCCCAGTTTCGGTTCCTGCAGGTCTGGAACTGCCTCCCTTCAGCTTTCCCATTCCCTTTGGTAGGGCAGCAAAGGCTTTCATAAAGGAGGTACACAGGTATCTCATGTGCCCGACTCATGTTGTGCATGTGGCCCTGGATGGGGAACAGTCCTGCTAGCATCCTACACCCCTACCCAATACTAACAGAGGCCTCTGATGCTTCCTCACAGAGCATCATCCGTAATTTGCTCCGTCACTCTTCCCTCACTTATCACCACCAGGGAGACTTTCATCTGCAGATGAAGAATGGAGCTGTTCCAGAAAGCTTCAAACCCCAGGGATCAGAAACACCCCTCTAACTGCAAGGCACAGCAGCATACCTGCAGCACGGGGATTTACACAGCAGCTACCTGTCTTTCCCAGCAAAAGGAAAGAAGAAAATGATCATTTTTTAATCTCACAGCTTAAGACCAAAGTAAAACCCTACTGGAGCTGTGCTTGAACGGGAACAGCGAGGTTCCTCCAGTACAGATTACTCCACACTTTCTACCCAGCATGAAGCACAGCTTTATTTTCTTACCAACACTGTGCACATACTTCAGAGGCATATTTGAAGTGCAAACCCCACATGCCATGCTCAAACACTCAGCAAACAGTTTATAAAATCATTCTAGTATGGTTTAGAGATTCTGTAAAATGAGAGTAAAACATCTGACCTGTTTCTAATGGCTACAAAATTGATCTGAGGAACACAGAGATGCTATTCCTTTTAAAAGTAGCTATTTTCTGTTAAGGGAGCCTACACATCTGTCCTTCCTACCACACATCTCCAGAGAAAGCAACAGCCATCCCACACCCTCCTCTGCTGCGAATTGCTCAGCACTTTGTCCTGTGGTAACCTGTAGGAGGAACTCAACCCTTCTGTTAAATACTGAGGGCTCAAGAGATTAATTCTGTGGCATTGATTACTCCAAAACACATCAGAAATCGGAGCTCATTCCCAACAGCTTATTACCATTCAGGCGGTTATGGGTGCAGGTAAAACAGCAGTTTTGAAGGAGAAAAGTGATCCCATGATAATCAGAACTCTCAGACAGTTTTGTTTTCATGTTTAATAGAGCTTTTTTTTCCTTTCTCCATATGAAGCTTTCCATCAAAGGCTTTCAAACATTCTATAAAGGCAGCAGAGTGTTACATCATTATCACTCCCATTCTGGAAACAGGAAACTGAGGCCCCCAAAAAGTCATTTGAGCAGTGTCAAGCAGGAAACCCCAGCCCAAAACAGAAATGGAATCAAACCCTCCTGGCAAAAATCCCCTTCTCCAACTACCTCTATTTAGTTGCTATGCAGCTTTTTTTCTTATTGTAAAAATAACCCAACCAGTCAAACAAGAGAGAATGGCAACGAAATCGCAAGCTTTGACATACTTACTTCCATACTGCTGGTGTTAGTACAAAAATAAAGATTTTTATTAACTAGTTTACAAAAATAAGGTCTATTGGATCACACAGGATCTCATCACAGCGGTTTATTTGACTTTGGAAGATAAAGCCTGTTTGAAACGTCTCTTTATATCTTGCATATTGGGAGATTTGGGCCGAGGGATGATGGACACCCGCCTCCTGTCTGTGCTGCCAGCATGCTGCAGTTTGCTGAGCTCCTTGCACAGGTACTGGAACACATCACAGACGCCCTGGGAGTCGTCACTTGTGGAGATCTCCAAGAACAGGCTGCCCAGTTCATTCGCCAGCTGTAGTCCCTCCTTTGCCTGCACTTGCCGGGCGTGGAGGAGGTCAGCTTTGTTCCCCACGATAATAATGGGGGTCCTGGCGTCTGGGTGGACCTTGCGTATGTGCTGGTAGAGCGGCCGGACTACCTGGTAGCTGCTGTAGTCTGTGATGGAGTAGACCAGGAGGAAGCCCTCTGCCCATTTCACGCACCGGGACAGGGCGTCCAGCACCTGCACACAGTCCTCCTGCACCTGCGGTACAACAGACAGCACAAATTTGATATCAGGCAGTGAAAGCATAAAGCCTCCATCATAGGCGGCACCATTAAACAGGTCTAAAGGGAAGCCTGGCCTTGGAGGAAACTGGAGCTCAAAAGCTGAGCCTTCAGGTGGCAGAGAAAAGCAGCTCGTACCTGGATGCACCCCGGCGTGTCCTGGATCTGCACGGCAACGTGGTCACCCCCCAGACGGACCAGCCGGGAGTAGAGGCTGCCTGGGGAACACAGAGCGTCAGGCACCACCCGCGGCACCGGGACCCCGCACCCGCCGCCCGCCGCCGCCTCACCTGTGTTGGGCTCGTAGTCCCCGATGAAGCGCTTCGTCAGGAACCGCACGATCATCGCTGAAACACAGAGCGGCCGTGTTAGGCGGGACGGATGGGCGGGCACGGGAAGGGAGAGGGGGCACGGACGGGCAGCCCCCGGCACTCACCGCTCTTGCCAACTCCGCGGGCACCCAGTACTGCCAGGCGGACCTGGGGGCCGGGCAGCCCCGGCGCGCACTCAGCGATAGGCGCCAGCAGGAAGGGCTGGGACATGCTCGGCAGGCGCATGGGAGGGGCGGCCCGGCGGCTCCGCTCGGCGCGGTTCCACTCTGTCCCTCTCTGCTCACCCCGTCAGACAGCGCCCAGCGCGGGCGGCCGCCGGCGGCTCTTAAAGGCTCCGGCGGCAGCGCCGTACGCGGGTCCGCCCCTCGGCGGTACCGCCCCAAGCCGCACCTCCCACCCCCCGCAGCCCTCCCCAGCTGTACCCCCGCTCGCTGTCCACCCTGCGGCACCGCCGCCCCTTCCTCCCCACACGTCCCCTGTCCCCCAGGGCGGGGACAGCCCGGTCCGGCCGTGCTACCTGCACCCCGGTTTGTGGCGGGCACCGCAGCATCCCGCCGAGCACCGCCCTCCTTCCGGGCAGGCGGGAGGCAGCACCAGTCTCGCGTGCTGGGGAGGGTGCACCTCCACCACCGCAACAGGCTGCGGGTTCTTGCGCCCTCCCTGCAGCGGGGGATGTGAGTCAGGACTTAGAGGAAGTGATTTGTTCTTATACTCCAGATTATTCTGTTTCCCACACCTGGACACATCCCTCCATAGCCAGCGTTGAAATCCCAGACTCTGGATCAAGCAACAGCCAGTCCTGAAACCAGAGCGGTCCACAGGGCCCCAAGGTCTGGATTAGGCCCTTCAGGTTTTTAAAGTAGAATAAAGTTTCAAAGAGAGGTGCTCCACCACGAGCCTCAAACCTGCCAGCAGCAGCGTGGATGCTTCCATCTCCGCAAACTGTTGCCCTGGCTCCTGCAAAACCGCTTCTGCGGCACGCTGCTGCTTTACAAGTGTGTTAACTGTTTACCAAATAATCCATTCAGGGGCTGCTTTATCAGGCAGATATGTAACACAAGACAGCAGGAGGGTAGCAGACTGGCACTTGAAAGGAGCCGGATGGGTCTGTGGCTTCACAGCCTGTAACCACACAGGGATGGAGCCACCGTGGGAGCTGCAGGGCTGATGCCCAGGGCAGCACTGGTCCCAGATACCCACAGGCAGCTGAGCTGAACCTCAGCAGAGCTGTGCACTGGGGCTGTACACAATCACCTACCCCTCCCCTTCAGCACAGCTCCTGAAGATTCATGCAGTGACAAGTCATGGTTTTCCTCACTTCCCTCTTGTCCTCCCTCTTACTTTCTCCCTACAACCGTGAGAGTCCAGGTACTGACCTGCTGTGTGCTTCCTCAGACATCCTCACTCCAGTCCCTCCAGTGACATGAAAATGCACAAGGAATGCTGCCAGCCCTGCTCTAACAGTGAATGTGGTCCTGAGAGAAGAACCCTTGATGCGATGGGGACAAGGATGGGGAGGAGCTGCTCCCTGCTTCCTGCAGGTAACATCAAGGCCGCTTTAAATCTGAAAAATTGATTGCCTCTGGAATTTCTACTTCCCATCACGCCAACAAGCCCTTCTATTTTTGTAAACAAGATTTCTCTTTTATCCCTAAAAGCTTTCGGCTTCCAGAGGTTGGTGCTGTTGTCATCTGCTCCCATTGCCATGGAATCTTGCTTTGGCCTTGCTCACTGTGCCAACACAGACTGGTTTTATACATTTCTTTACAAAGGAGCTATTGGAGTACATTTAACTTGCTCTTGGAAGAATGCCACCAAAATGAGTCTGTCCCAGGCAGCTGCTTCCCAGGTGCTGAGTTGTGAGTGCAGCAGTATTAAACAATCACCAACCCCAGAACTGAAGGGGCTCCCCGCTTCTGAGCATGCTGCCTCACCTGCTGCTGAGAGAGCAAACAGTGATGGTCAAGCACAGAGATGACAGCATGGAAACAGGTAGGACACCCTGCAAAGGAAGTGATTTCCAGGGATCAATGGGCTGTCTCTCCATTACCACTTAACTTTGGTGCAGCAGGAGCAGCTCAGTAGGTTGAAGCAATAGGGGCTCAGATTAGCTGTCCTCAAGACAGTCTACCCTATCTGATACCCACAACAGAAGATTACAAAAGCAGTAGTTTGTATATCCTCTTACAGCTGCTTACCTGCCTTCTCCCTCAAGGAATGGGGCTGAAGGTGTCTGAACATCCCCCACCCTGCTCAGGCATGCACACTTCAACTGCTTCCTCCTGGGGTCCTCAGCCTGCAGCCCCTCTGCACAGGCATGATTCCTCCTCCCCAGTCCTTTCTGCCCTTTCACTAACCCCCCTGGCCAGGCACAGCATTAAGACTAACTGCCTGCACAGCCCTCAGGGAGCCTCAGGTCTTGGTGCCAGTGACAGGCTAACCCAGATGAAGCTGACAGCTCAGAAAGCTTCCTTGCTTCTTCTCCAAGAGACAACAGGAGATACTTGGCAGGGTCTTTGGCAGGGAACCAGCTGCAAAGTCCAAGGCAGTAAAACCTGGTTAGGAGCCGAAAGCTCAGCCCCCACCTCGTAACTGAGCTCTGAGGAACAGAGACAAAGCACTACACTGAAACATAACAGCTTGTGCTAATCCATAAGCACTTTATCCTTTCACATGTTGTATAGGGACAAGCTGTGCACCAGCTCTGGGATAATGAAGCCTCTGTACCAGAAGAGGACTGGAAGACAGGCAACATTAATACTGAACTTCAGCAAAACTGACTTTTGAATTGATCCCTAGCAGCTCAAGGTGTGTCCAGTTACATGGGAAACCTACAGCTTTGCACATTTCACAAGAGTTCTCCACAATTCGAAGTATCATGGAATGAAACAAAATTAAACTGTCACAGTGTGAAAACACCCTCTCTGTAGCTGGCAGGCTCACTGCAAGGTTTTGCTTTCCAGGCACAGCCTCAGAACAGGGGTGTGGACAACCAGTTACAGCTAATGGGTTTAAGTGTGTATAACCCCTTCCAGAGCAAGCCAAAGGAGAGAGGAACCTGCAACTCCAAACACTCTAAGAAAACGTGCTTCCTCCACCCAAGGGGGCAGAGGCTGAACTGCCAAAATCACTCACTCCCCTCCCAAATCTTCTGCAAGCTCTGCACACAATTAAAACTATTCTACCAAGAAAGACAATTTTCAATTTAGACACTAGTTTCATGATTCAAGTGTCCTGACAGGCAGTTCTTCCACAACTTTTCTCAACTCACAGATCTCTACCTTTTGTCGCAACTGTGCTGAACACGGGAAGCAAACTTCAATAGCAGGTACTAAGACTGGTAAATACCTGGGTTGTGCTGCTGCAAACTTGAGACAACCAGGAAAACTACCACTGCACTGAGGGCAACTAACAGGCAGTGTCTATAAACCCAAGACAGGTTAAGCTGTAGCTAACTTGTCCTGCTTTCAAACACTCGCCTCCGCTCGAAAGGCTACCCTCTTCCTGTTCAAACCAGCTTCATTTTCAGTCATTTCTGGGAATCCTGACCAAGGAATGCATTCCCTTGTTCTCCTCCCAGCCCACACACAACTTCCGAACAGTATCTACTGTCGGCATAGTGACTTTAAAAACAGTGACAGTAAATGGATTGAGAGCTGTTGTCATGCACAGCTTCTCCAGAAGCACAGCTCTTAAATGAGATCCCAGCACGCTGCCTAGGCTTACTATTCCAAATTCAGAAGTTTATTACTCCCTACCACTTACAGTTACTGGTAACCATCCCATCACGATGCTACGGCTAATTCACTGCAATCCTGACAGTTAAGTACAAACCAAACATGGAATGAAATAACTTACACAAGCATGTGAAGAAAATGTAAAAACACCATCACTGAAGACTGTACCCAATGAAGCCTCCCACTTAAGTCCTCCTTTCCCAATGGAAAATGATGCTTATTTTGTGAGCCAAATAGGGATTTTAAATTGCTGTGGAAACTGGCAAGCCAAAGAAGATGATAAAGGTCTAAGGCTCAGCATACAGATTTAGCTGCTCCAACAAAACCCCGCCTGGTCATAAAAGCTAAGTGCATAAACTGTAACAATGGAAGTTAAGATTCATCAACCTTCCTTCAGGAGATGGTGGTACACTCTATGTCCAATACATATGGTGTCAAAAGACACTATAAGCATCACCCATCAGTCTGCTAATGGAGAAGCTTTGTTCCATCTTCTTCAAGGCATTTCCAAAGTCATTCCAACAAGACAGCCTGTTCTACCTTCTGAGATGGAAGCCTGGAGAAATTTCAAATGTAGCATCTGCTCACTGGGGCTTTGAGCATTCAGTACCTAAAGCCTGCCACCCTTAAATACCAGGCCAAGCCACACAATGAATTCAACGTCCAAAAACTGCATTCCGTGAGAATAGGAACACTCACAATCAAATGGTAGGTAAGAGCAAGCAGCCATTAATCCCTTTATCTATAAACAACCTGTACAGTTTGACACGTAGGCACCTCAGAATTAAGGGCAAAAGCAAACCTCATTCTTTCCCAAACTTATTAGCTGTCCTGCAACTACCTATTCAACAATTTTTAACAGTCAATACCTACAAATGGCTTGAAGTCACTAGCTTCTCTAATGGTACTCTACATGTAGACATTACTGGCAGCTAAGCAATGCCTTACACCACACTTAAAAAGGTAAAGTATTACTTATCCATATCTGCAACACAGTTAAACTTGAGTTTATGCACTTTCAAAGCTAACCAAGCAGATTACCCTCAGCACTTTCTTTAGCCCTCCTCACAGTTTCAAACAATGCTCACAAAAATAGCACTGGTTAGTTAGTAGTCAGCTGAAGACTTCTTCCACTTAAATGCTGGGTTTTGTGAAGGACGTATCAACAGATCAGTGGGATGAGAGGAACGAGTTAGAACATCCATGGAAAAGTTTAGATTCAACAGACACGAAATAAACATACAAAATACAATGTTCAGCTATGACAGCCAATTAAAATGATAAAAATCAAATCACAAAGGCTGGCAGTTTTGGAATTAAAGCCTTATTTTTAAACCGCTATTACTTCATAAGAATGCTTATTGGCCTGGGGTATTCTAAAACCCCTTTTTTCACAGGTTCGAATGGCAGAGCACCAAAATCTGCCTGCAGTCATTTCTTAAGAGGCTGCTTTCAAAAACTGTTTCCACAATTCTTTGGTATTAATCTGAGGCCCCTCAACCAAAAGCTTCTACCAATGGAATCTGAAGCTTGTTATCCCTTTTCCCACAAAAAAAAAAACAACCTTCAAGTGACACTGTATAATTCTTTGCACATGTCCTTCGTTTAGTGGTGAAATATTCCATTCCCTCATATAGCCTCATGATCATCACTAAGCTTTAGCTAGTTTCAGTGTTCCCAGGATTTATGGTGTCTATGAATGACTAAACTGATATGCAAAAGCTGCAGATGATGTAAATGACCAAGCACAATGTAAGGCAAGTTGAATAAACAAACTTCAGTAAAACAACAGGCTTCTAAAGCACCTGTTAAAAAAAAAAAACAACAAAAAAACAGCCCTGGAGGAATCAGCCACAATGACATACACTTGTCCAAAACCAGATCTTTAATTTACTTCTTTTAAATGTGCCTTATGCCATGAATTCATAGGGAATTGGCTCCAGCAGCTCTGGGTCCTTGCCATTAGTTCTCACGAAGTGTGCTTCTCTTGGGGGAGCAGGCTGTAAAGAAAGAAAAAAACCAAACTCATGGCACTAAAACTCAAAAGCAACCTTACAGAAAATTAATTTTGACAACCACCGAGCACCTTCTTTTATTGACATTACAGCAATTTTACCGTTAATAGTTTCTTTGCACTTTGATTCAAAGAACAGCAGCAAAAATTTATCTGCTAGGAACTGTGCTTGACTTTGCTGAATGCAAAATTCCTACACTTTACCCTCTGCAATTTACTAATCTAAATTAACAAGAAATGATGTATCCTGCAGTTCCAGAAGCAACAACTGTTATCTCACTCTCTGAAGTCAGCTATTAATTCAGGGTTACAACAAAAATTGTTGCAGCTAAAGTCAACTAAACCAAAGTTGACACTGATCCTAGAAATCAGCCAAAGCTTCTGCTGCAGGTCAGCAGCAGAACAGGAAGCACCTGTCCCTTTGTTTGCAGCCAAGGCTGCCATCTCCACCCAGGAACACCACAGGTCTGTTCAGGTACCAAACGTATCAGACAGCTCAGAGGCAGACACACTGCATGCTGCCACTCTACTCTGAAAGAAAAACCACCAAAAATAACTTGGGTTCACAGTCCTTTTGCAGGAAGTGAGGGAGGGAGCAACAGACACTTCCACACAATCTGCCACAGACATGGGGTTTTCAGAATAGGTGTTTTTTGGCGGGAGGATTTGTCTTTGAAAGACACAGAAAGAGCTCAGAAACAGTGTAGCATGAATATTTTGGAAGAACACAACATTTTACTCAGCTGGTTTGGTTTTAGCTGTTTGGGGGCTTTCTGTGAACTGAATGAACCATGTGTCAACTACAATAAAAATATTACCTGGCGTTTCAGTTGAACCCAAATGCCTTTTTCTTTTGCTTCCTTTTTCTTCCTTTCATTCTCCTTCACACGCTGCAGAAAGCTGTCTCTGCTCTTGGAATGTTTAATATGCTCAATGCGCACATTGATTCTCTTGGCAAGAATCTTTCCCCTAAGAAAGGAAATCAGTTTTAATTTACTGGACTTGAAAAAAAGGCCACTTCAAAGCTAGTTTTATGGCCCTTAGAGGAGTAACTCCATAAGCAAAATCACAGATAATTTTTCTTTAAAGAACAATCACTTAAAATATACTGCTGCAGATGCAAACCATACATAACTTTGGTAACTGAAAGCTTATTAATATATAATAATGTGCTGACAATTTTAGATTAAGATTGTGGAAAACAATTGTGTTGTGTGAATTTTAACTTTGTAGCACACAAAGAACTGTGTTACTCCTGGAAAAAACAACCTTTCCTTTTCTGTTCAAGCTGTTCAAAAATCCCGTGAGCAGACCTACAAGCTAAGACTTAAAAGGGCTTCAGTACCAATGTGAGATTTGGCTGAAAAGCCCCGTTAGGTAATATCACTTTATGTGCTGCTCAATAAAAACTGTTTCCTCTGACAGGATCCAAGTCAAATGAGCATCATTTACTTGGGTTATAGAAAGGATATACACTTTACCCACCTTGAATGACCAATCAAGACAATAGCTGTCTAACTGGCAAAGTGAAAGGAGGGTGCAATTACAGATTAACTTTCCTAAACACTAAGTTTCAGGAAGTGGAATTTCAGTACTTACTTGACCTGCTTGTTAACAATAATGCCCACAGCGTGCTGAGTAACATTATATACCCTTCCAGTCTTGCCGTGGTAACACTTGTGGGGCATACCTTTTTGAACAGTACCCATACCCTGTTAAGAGGTAAAACAAGAATAAAGTGTAAACTTTAACTTGGGGAAGGGGAAAAAAAACAAAAAGCACCATCAGTGACTTTTCTTTCATAAGTTATCTAAAGTACAGATTTCAAATTACTTGAAATTCATTTAAAATACTCACATTTTATCTGTACATTAGAATTTATAGCCATGCATTTGTATCTGAAGACTACCAAACTCCGCTGTGAAAATTCTGGTTGCTTTCAGTGTCGGTGAAATGACTGATCACTTTGCTTTCAGCAAGCAATCACATGAGACAATCATCATCAAGCTCCAGTGTATCGAGAAGTATTAATTTTGAACAGTGCAGTTCCCAAACAAAAAGCAAGCAAATTACACACCATCTCCTGTGTGATGGTTAAAACTCTGCATTTCAAATGAAACAAAAGGATTCAACGAAGTAGGAATCTCTGGTGAAAGACTTTCAGATTCACTACAGCTTAATTTTGAAAGTACAGTGGATTTTAAAGGACAAGTTATAGAAAATATCAAGTGATGGAAAATGCTCCTTAATTCTTCTCCTGTATCAATATATATGATGTATCCTTACATTTATTTCTTAGTTTCTAGTTTTAATACAGCTTTGCAATGACAATCCCTGTACATTTTTATTTTAAGTATAGTCCTACAGTGACACAGGGTCACAAGATGTAATTATCACCTACACCACCATAACGACTCTTCTGAGTAGCAGCTACAAGTCAGGCAAAACAGAAAATCTACTAAAACGATGGAGGGGTTCCTTTCAAAGTAGCAGTAGTAGGCACCCTACAGCAATCCCAGTATTAGACATGGTACCTTTCACTCATGGTTTTCAGCTGCACATGGGAGTAACAAAGCACAGCCAAATGTTTATATATATATATATATATATATATATATATATATATACACACATATATATATATAAAAATAAAACCCTACATAAACCAGCGTGACACTGACTTCTGGCTCAGTAGCACTGATATCCCAGTACTGCTTCAAAAGTGAGTAGCAAGTACTTGTATATGACCCAAGTAACAACAACAGAAAAGACCACCTCAAGAAACTGGTGACTGAAAAGAATTACACTACTTTAGCTTTTAACTACCTATAATTATAGAAAGTACCTTGATATCAACTATATCACCCTTCTTGTAGATGCGCATATAGGTAGCCAGAGGGACAACTCCTGTTAAAAGACAGAGATTTGGATACTTATGAAGCCCCCAGTTTCACACACACACAAAAATGGGTGGGAGACAATATTTCAGATATAAATTCAATTTCAAAAACCTAACACTGAGAAATAAAACCATTTTTTAAAATAGTAATTACTTCTTCACATACTTTTAATTAAAAAAAAACCACCAACTAACTCAGGAAAAAAGTACAGCTTTACTCTCACCCCCAATGCAGAAGCTGGAAAGGCATTAAACTATTTACCACTTTGCTGTGAACGCAGCTGTTCTCACTGCACATTGCTAAGAAGCAAAAACTGTACATTTTGTAACTCTTGAAGTATTTTCTTCACCTTCAAATTAATTCTCAAGCACTGACAGAATCAGTGTTGTTACTGTCAAGCAATCAGAATCCAATGCATAAGCTGCAAAAGCTGACAGTTTATTTGTGTATCATGCAGCTGTTTTTAGCCCAAATTGTCAGAAATCCTTTGCCACAAGCCACTGTTTTACAAATGCTACCTAGGGACTGTTAACATCCAACAGGCAGTGTTCTTACTGTAAGATATACTCACCATGTTTGCGAAATGGCCTTGAGAACATGTAACGTGTCCCCCTCCTCTTTCCCTTTGTGTTCGTCATTTTGGCTTATTACTGTAAAAAATGAATGCAAATTATTTAAAACCAGGAGTTGACTAAAAATCCGACTGACAGCATTTTCAGACACTTCAGAAAAATCAAGACTTCAAGCTTATTCATAATCACCACTTCCAAATTGCTAGGTCTATTCAAGCAGTGCCATTAGCTTAGAAATCTACAGAAAGCAGTATTTTTAAAAAAGGACCACAGGGTAACTCAGGTTAGAATGGATGTTAGCAAGCTACCTAGCTCAACCTTCTACTTAAAACAAGGTCTACTATGACCAGGGCAAGCTGTGCAGGGCTTTGTCCAGTCAGGTCTTGGAACAATTCAAGGATGGAAAAACTACTGCACAGCTTCCCCTCCGGGCAGCCTGTTTGGAGGCCTTTCTCATAATTTAAAACTTTCCCCTTATACCCAGTGTGAGCTTCTCATTTTACCTCAAGCCATTTGTCTCATGCTTCTGCCTCACGCCCCTGTCAACCACCATGCCTGTGACACATGTGGCTCCTGCCACACGTCCCTACTGCGCCTCCAAAAGCACCTCTGTTCCTGGTGGACTAAATCTAGTTGCCTCAGCCTCTCCTCACATAGCATCCACAAGACATGACTCCTGCCCGTGGCAAGGGGGTTGGAACTAGCTGATTTTAAAGTCTTCTTCAACCCAAACCAGTCTAAGATTCTGTGATTTACGAGACGCGCACATGCGTAAGCAGGCCAGACGCCAACCACCAGGCCCGTCAGCGAAAGCCAAGCCCCGCTGCTCCCCATTTCGGGGCCTACCTCGGGAGGCTGCCACAGCCGCCCAGGATATGCAAGGCCGGGCTGATCGGGCCCGCCGCCATGTGTGCCACCGGCCCGGCGGAGCCACAAACCGCCCCGCCGCTGGCCCCAGCGGCTCCTCCATCCCTCAACAGTCTCCCGGCCCGACACCCCTACCCGCGTCCTACAGGCCGCGGCGCCCTCCCTCCCTCAGGCTCCTACCACAGCAAGGGCTCGCCGCCCCAGCCAGAGCCAGCGGCCACTCGGCCCCGCCACCAGCGCAGAGTGACAGAGTCCGGCCGCCCTCCCGGAGCCGGCAGAAGCACCTGCGGCCCACAACCGGTGCTCAGCGAACCTCACCTCGCGTCCTGCAAAATGGCGTCCCGGGACGGAAAGAAAGAGGCGGCGCCGCGGCCGCACTTAACAGCGGGGCCTTGGCGGGGCTGCCCGAGCCGCGCCTGAGAGAAACTCCGGGAGGCGCCCGCCCGCCTGCCCGCTTGCCTGCCTGCCCGCCTGCCTGCGGTGCGCCCGCTGCAGGCAGCTGTGGGGCGCAGATGCTGCTGGATAAAGACGGGTCTGTCAGGCTGAGCTTTGACCCGTTCGCTGGAGCAGGGACAGATACCGGTTTTGTCATGGCCGTGAGACGGGGCTAAGGGAGGCCGGCAGCGGGGTGGCAGGGAAGCGTTGACTGTCAGGGATCCCAAGGAGCGAGTGCTGTGTTGGGGTGGCTGGCCTGCTGTCCATAAGGAATTACGTTTGGTCATTTTAACTATACTGAGCCCACAACATTAAAGAAGCCCACATTAAAGAGTCCAGAGGAGGCCATGAAAACGATCAGAGGGCTGGAGCACCTCTCTTATGCTGACCGGCTGAGAGATTTTGGCTTGTTCAGCCTGGAGAAAAGAAGGCTCTGGGGAGACCTTAGAACAGCTTCCAGCGCCTAATGGGGCTGAAAGAAAGCTGGAGAGGGACTTTTTACAAGGGCAGGTAGTGATAGGACAAGGAGGAATAGCTTCAAACTGAAATAATGTAGACTTAGATTAGGTGTAAGGAAAAAGTTCTCTGCTTTGAGGGTGATGAGACACTGGCACAGGCTGTCCAGAGTTGTGGATGCCTCATCCCTGGCAGTGTTCAACCCAAAGCTGTCTGTAGGTCTGTGAGAGCCTTTTGCTGCTGTGTGTCTGTTACAGCTGCCTGACTGGAGACCACGTAGTCCTGGACAGGAAAGCATGGTAGAAGCAAGCCAACAGCAGAAGCCAAAAGGCTGCTCAGGTTTAGGGTTTATTATTATGGGGTTTCTTCTTATTATAATGCCATAATCTCCAATTGGTGTGGCAGATGTTCCACAAAGATAAATTAGGCATGGATTCTCAACAAAGAGCCTTTGTACAGCCACAGGTTGCATCAGCTGTGTGGTGCCTGAAGATGGAGCAGGCTGGTGAGCAGCTTCCAGAGCTGCTGGCGTGACTCACTGTGTTTGTGCATTGTCAATATTCGAGCAGACAGGATCATCATGGGAAGCTGATTGCAGGGAATGAGTCAAAAGAGGACCTCCTTCCCCTGAGCTAAACACGCAAGGACAGTTCAAAACTTGTCTCGGCAAGAAATTACCCTGCTACAGGAATTTCTGTTTTGAGTGAAAGCAGCAGTTATTTAATTTAGGGGAGGGATGATTACTTAAAGCTGCATATAAAAACATATTTGATCTTCTGACTAACTTCACAGTTATTCTAATGTTGTCTTGCAAAACTTAAGCCCTTTCTATCATTTTAAAGCTAGTTTAATATTTATGTATTGGAAGAATGGATATGGAGGACTAAATACACTATCAGGTTCTGGCTGCAAAGCTAGCTGGCAGGGCATGTTATGACAGACAGAGGCCCTGTCTCCACATGAGACCTCTTGGAGTAGTGTTAAATTTAGAAAAAACATGTATGTATTCCAGCATGTATTTTCCATGAAAATTCTAAATTTGCAGCACCTGATATCTACACATTGAAAATCTGTATCATTTAATACGCATTCAGCCTAGGAACCATGAAACATCTCCAAGCATGAAGATAGTTATGATCGTGAGCTGCTCTTAAGCAGGGAACAGAACACTGGCAACAGACAGAGAGATGTCAGGGAGGATATCAAGCAAAGTAAAGACAGGAAGCCAAATACTAAAAGGCATTATTGAATAAAGGGAGATAGGCATTTTCAGTGAGCTGAACACCTTACTCTTGCCAAGGGCTGACATAGAGGGCATATCTCCACATGGAGCAGGAAGGAGAGGGCAAGAAACTCCACGTTAAAACTCCTGTCCATATATAGAGCATATAGGTGCAATTTGTGAGGGAGCAGTAACTGTGAACTTAACTCTCCTTTACTTGGGGCCAAAGAAGACATTCAGGATTTGCTACATTTTTTTTCCTGAATAATTGCATGATGGGCATATTCAAAATTTCAGTAATGTTTTTATTCATAAAATTGACCTTGATTAGCATTTTCTGGGATCCTTGTTCAGCTCCATATTTCGAAGAAACAATCATGTTTCAACGTTTGTTGGCACTGGGCATGCTGTCTGGGTCTGAGCCAGAAGTCCACCTGTTTGTCCTATCTACCAACATTTCATACACACTTTCCCCAAACCGTGGCCTCCTGAGCACTTAAAGGCTGCAGAGCCTTTGTATGTTGCTCACAAAAGGATTTCTTAATAATGGCTGTCTCCAACAGATAAAGCTGCACGAGCTGTGGGGTGAGTTCTTGCCTGGAAACTGGAGCTAGCAGCCAAGCAGACATGGGGGAGACCTGCAGCTCTACATTCCAGACTTAAGGTGCTCTCCTTACTGCCCGGCCTCATCCCCTCAGAAACCCTGGCTAAACTGCTCTTCCTTTGTTCATCAAACTGCAGTTGTAAGATCCAGATTCCAGTTTCTCTTAGGCTGTAGAGAAAATACCGTATCTGGTTCTGTTTCAGAAACACATCCTCAAGACTGGGGTGAATGTGAGTGGCAACGCCCATCTTAACATGAAGATCTAAAACCCCATGAAGGTCCCAGGTAGGTGCTCCACCCATTAATGTGCTCTGTAAATCTACTACACCATGGTAGACTGTGTTTTCCTCCCACTCTCTCTGGCTTGGAGGTAGAGCAAGACAGGGAAAGCAGCTTCAGTGCGAGCCAATTCAAAGTTGCTGGGGAAAGGAGTTTGAAAGGGAGGGCTAATTAGAAGTCAGAGGAGTGGGGACTAGATAAACATCACTTTGTTTTTCAGAGTGGAAAGTACCATGCCAAAAAAATAAATAAACCCCAAACATTTCCTGTCCCCAGGCTCCCACAGTCAGGATTCTGGTATCTTCTCTGGGAGAGCCCCATTTTTTTTCTGACACTTCTCTGCAGCATCTGGCCAACAGCTCTCTCCAAAGAATAAACGTGCTATGATGATTCTGCACATGGGGTTGTCAGGAATCCTTCACTGAAATTTTAATGCACAGTGGGATCTGGCTCGCTCCTACACTCAGAGGACCAAGTGATACACAGAGAGATCTGGAGTGTGACATTCCATTTGTGTTAGGTTATTCAGCAGTGGTGTGGAAGGAATTTAAATTAATGAGAGTTTGTAAAGGGTCCTGAGGTGAAAAATTAAAAATATTCCCCTTCAGTAGGGTGTAGATCTCCTGTGTCTCACATGATGCATTCATTGCACAATAAAATATAGCTAATTAGGACTGGAGCAAAATTTTAACAGAAATAACTGAGAATAGGTGTTAAATAAAGAGAATTGAAATCTGCAGTTCCTCTTGTGATAACACTGCAAAACAAGGAGTCTAAATTGAAAATCAAGATTGTGAAGTTAATTGGCTGCCCCGTCGCACTTTTGATCAGAAAGTTACTGACCAAAGTCATCTGTGTCACCTCTTGAGTTGACCCTTTTGTTCTGCTCTTTCCTGTTTCCAAAGGAATTGAGTTATGTGGCATCTCAAAGTCATGCTTCTGCTCCCTTTCATGAACTCTTTAGCTCCCTGATGATTCTGTCTCTAACAACATTTTATTTCTGGTTGCCCAGCTCCTCATCCACAAAACCCACTCTGTAAATATAAGCCTGAGCCTAGTTTCATGGGAATTAAAATCAATAAAAGTTGAGTCTAAGCAGCAATTCACCTTCCAAAACTGGCTGTACAGACAGACTCCTTCAATGTGTCTGCTGTGGAATTGCAGAGGTGCCTCTACAAGTGGCTGTACTGAGCTGTATTGCCAGTGAGGCATTCCATGGAGAGAGGAATGGGAAATTCCTTTCTCAAAGACACAACACGTCTTTGAGAGAAATACAAAGGCAAAAACTGCATAGACCAAGAATTGTGATGGGGCCCACCATGTCACACATGGGGGAAAGTTTTTGTTACACCGAGGTTACATATATATTAATTCAAAATGTTACTAGATGCAGGTAGATTGATACCAAAGCCAAACAAATGGCCTTTTTTTTACATCATTATCTTGACTGCCACAGAAAATCTGATATATGAACAAGTTCTGTCATTCAGCTGCTTATTTGAGTAACATGGCATTCTACTTGTGTATGTACATCAGTGAATACAGCATTACTGACCATGCAGAAGTCATCAGGATCTTCCAAGTACTCTGTTGTGTAACTGACCAGCTTCTCATGGGTACCAAATAATACGATCAATTTATCAAACTTCATTTTAAAAGCAGTTAACATCCCTTTCCTACCTTACTAATGGAGTGGCTTCTCAGGAAGCTGGTTTCCTCAATGCATCATTTTCTCAGATTCCTCGTGGTACCACTGTTTTGAGGTCACCTGTCCCTGTGTAACCTCCCCCAAGTCCAACCCATCAAGCTAGGTACAAGCAACTCCTCAAATTGTCACCATCAGCTTGCTGTTTATTTAGCTGTTTTCACTGCATGCGATTAGCCACGTTGGCTGACATAGCTGACAATTACAGATACCTTTCGCTCCTTTTTCATGGCAGAACTGAGCTGCTGCGAGAAGCTGCATAAGATGGGGATTTTTGTGGGGCTTTTCTTCTGATAACGTATTGAATACAAATATAGAATTAGCAGTAAACTATATTTTTAAAAATCTGTTTTTTCACAATCCCCATTAAGCTCTTTGCTGGCCCTCTTGGGAGCTGTTCACTACAGCTGAAGAAACACCTGGCTTAATGATTAAGAACATACTGCTATTTTCTCTTTATTTGTTCATGTCTGGTCTTACATGTACTTTTAGCTGGAAGAACAACAATGCTTGCCATTTTTCTGTGATTGTTTACACAGAAGAATACCCTTTTACACCTTCATTGTACTAAACTAAATAATCCAGGCTCTTGGAGCCTCCAGACACATGGCATGCTCTGTGCATTTGCTCTCATTCCCACAAATCTCTCTTGAGTATCAGTGACCAGATTTGTACGCAACAGTCCCAGTTAGCTTACTTAATGTGCACCCATTATTTCTGAGATGCTTCCTGTTATTACTGAAATTATCACAATCCACAAAACATAAAGCTCCTGGGGTTGATATTTTGTTTGTTTGTTTGTTTTTTTGCTGGCTATAGATGTTTCAGTGCTTGTCCTTAACCTGCTAGCTGGGAACTAAGAGACAACATTTAATCTTAAACAGTCAGCAGAGGCAGGCCTCAGTGATTTTGTTGGCACAAGGTCAGTTCTCACACATTGATGATTTTGCTCAGGTAAAACTTGAAGTGTCTTCGAGGAACTTTTGCCCATAAGGAATAAACAGGACAGAAAATTGGCCTTTAATCACTTTAAAATAGACTGGCCAAACCAAAACAAATACACTGTAAGAAAAGCTGCAGGCTGGCAGATTTAGTTGACCTTTTCCTCATCTGATTTCTAGTGTGTGACTATTTTATTCACTACAAAGTATAATTTTAACAGAAGCTTAACCTGTGCCAATTAGTCTTTCAAGACAGGCTTAATTTTGGAGGGCAAAGTAATTCAGTTTTAAGTAGATCCCAATTTAAACTTTGCTGCTGAAATGTGATACCTGATCTAAAGTATCGCATATAAGAACAATTTATTGTAATGGCACACTGAGTTTGAACTGATGAAATCTCACTGAAACTATATTACAAAATGGCTTTTTGGTGCTAATTCTCAGGTGAGTTTGCAGATGGCACCTAATTGTTGGGAGTGGTCAAATCCTTGGAGGGCAGGGCTGCTACTGAAAGGGACTGGGACAGGCTGGAGAAATGGGCTGCGGAAACCCTGAAGTTTGGTACAAGCAAGCACAAAGTCCTACACTTGGGTTGGAATAACTCCACACAACAGGACAGGCTGAGGGCTGGCTGTACAGGAAAGGGCTTTGCTGAAAAGGACCTGAGGGTGCTGGTGGATGAGAGCAATACGCTCTTGCTGCAAAGTCAGCTACATCCAGGACTGCATTAGCAAGAGGTTAGCCAGCAGGGCAAGGGATTATTCTTCTCCATTTGGCACTTGTGAGACTATACCCGGAGTATAAATCCTGATCTGGGCTCCTCAGGACATAGAAGACATTAATATACTGAAGCACGCCCAGTTTAGAGCCACCAATGTGGTCACAGGACTGAAGCACAGGGACATATAAGAAGCTGGAAGAGTTGGGTTTGCTTGACTGGCAGAGAAGGAAATCTCTCTTCCACTGTTTCATGGGAGGGTGAGGAGAAGACGGAGGCACACACCTCTTGGGTGCACAGTAGAAGGACAAGAAGCAATGGACAGAAGTTAGAACATGGTAAATTTCTGACTCAAAATAATAAAAATGTTTCTAATGTAGAAGTGGTCAAAACTTCAATTGGGCTGCTCAGAGAGAATGTGGAATTCACATCCTTGGAGCTATTTAAAGCTCAACATGGCAACCTGATCTAGCTGAACCTACTTTGAGCAGGATTAAAGACCCCCATAGGCACCAGAGATGGTCTTGAATCTATGATTCCAACTTCTTAGCATCAGGTGCTGTAGTTTAAAAAGACAGCATGCCTGATGGATGCAGCAACATAAAGTAAAAATGTGGGTGGAATCATTCTCTACTCTATAAAACACTCCATGGCACTGTATTACTGTATAGGCATCTGAGGTAGCCATTTGCATTTCTTATTAATTATTCTAATCAGAGCCATTAACATAATTGTTTTTAATTGCTTATGAAATGGCAAAGAACCTTGCTGAAAGGAAAGGGCTATATAAAATATTGCTAGTTTTATTTCAAGGAATGTTTTCTACTTAGTGTTAGCTGAATTCCAGTAAGCGCAAATTTAAATTTATCTCCAATCTATGCCAAATTGAATTTGTTTTTCTGTGTGAATACATAAGGACAAAGTAGAATGTTTATGATTTTAATACTGCTACAAAATGATCTTTTTAATAATGCATGAAGTAACCAGAGTTATTGCAAACTCAAGTACTGAGCAGATTGTAACAACCTTTCAGTAAACATTATTGTCTTACTCAAGTTCTGCAGATCTTCTGGATGCTAAAAGGAAATCCTGTCCTGCCTCCATGGCCTCTTTGTGAAAGAAAAGGAAAGAAGAATCAAATACAGAAACCACAAGAGGAAAAAGCACACTGTTCCCTGCACCAAAGCACTTTACATGTGATTATAAGTCAAATTATATATTCTTTCCCCAGTGCTTTAGCAGAGTTTGAGTTTGTGGTCAGAAAATGTCAGCCTTCACTGAGTAATGTGCTTTTTGCAGGCCAGCCAGCTTTCCAAAATGAGAAGTCTGTAGCTCCTGTAGTCTTACACATACAAGTATCTTAAATGATGAACCTGAGGTACAGATGCTTTAAAACAGTTGTATTAAAAAAACAAAACAAAAAAAGAAGTGTGCTTTTATTTTCACCCTGTTTTGAACATTTTCAGTCCTGCCATCGTGTTTTTCAGTTTTCTACCTTATTGAGCCATAAACTTGTTATAATAAGCAAAAGGTGAATTTTTGAAGTAATCCTCATCACCTGAACCCTGGAATTGTGGTTGCAAAGGAACTATAAAATGTCACAAGGCTTGCAATGAGAGAGTTGGCTACGTTCTGACAACCATTGTCAGTGAGACAACAACAGCTGCTCTGAACAATCACTACAGCCACAAAAGAACAAATTAATGGTCAGTCAAGGAGAAGCAAAATGGAGAACAAAGGATAAGCTTGACCAAGCTATGACCAACCAAGGGTAAACTAAACCAACTTTCCCATATGTTTAATAGAAATAATAGCACTTATTTATGGAGCAGGGTTATTTTCAGTTATCAGTTCATTAATATTTGTGAAATGCTGGGGAATCCTTCATGGAATATGCAAAATAATGCAAAATGTGAGCTAATTAGCGTATGTGCTGCTCCAAGGCAACCACAGCTTGTCTGAGGGAGGGAGGCTGTGTAGGTGAGGGGGCAAAACAGAGAAGAACAAACACAGGCAAATGGCAATAAGATGTGTCGCAGAGGAAGAAGAGGAAATGAAATCGTAGGGGACATGGAAGGAGGAAATGAGGCCACATGGGACAAAGAGGTGATGCCTGGGTTCCTGCAGTATAGAGACACAGGCACAAATCTGTATGTAACTGAGCTTTATTACTAGTGCTGCTTATGCAGTACCCTGTTGTTTGTTGTCTGTTTTGGGGTTTGTTGGGTCTTTCTGTTTTTTTGTTGGTTTTTGTTTTGTTTTGTTTTTTAAGAAAAAACTAAGTATAACCAGAGAAAAAGAAGTATAACCAGATGGGAGTATTTAACTGACCATCTGCAAGTACAGAGGGTAACTGTGCATTTTTCAGGGTATAAATCTTCCAAGATAAGAAATCAAAAGCTTTATACTTCTGTATTGCTGACAAAGTGAGCATTGTTTGAGAACAGATTGCAACATGCACTTGAACAATAGCTTTAGATCAGTGGAAGCACAGAATACGGCTGTGACATATGTTTCAATTAAAACAAAAATAATTAGCCACCCGTTAGTGTCATGAAAAGCAGAGGCTATTAACAGTAAATGCTCTTTAGCAATAATGTTATCTCCACAAAGCTGTTTCCAGTGTTTTTTATACCCCTTACTGATAATTTTTTCCACTGTGTAGGTATCTGCCTGTTGTTTTACATATTCCTCCTCAGCTTCCTTTATATCTTGGTACTGTAGGAAACTGATTAGTGGGGGAGACTGTAATGATACAAAGGCTCTTCACCTGGAGGCTGCCTGTTGTCATATTGTGCGTCAGTGTTGTTATTACATGACAGCCAATTTTACTTCTGGAGAACTGCTGCATAGATCACAAAAAGTACTGTCTTGCTGACTGCAGTGGGAAGCTTTGATGGTATTCTGGTAAAGAACACAGAGACTGAGTGCCTTGCACTTCTCACCTCTAGTAATGGATTTTCCAAGTCAGTGTTAGAGCACTGTCACTGACTCCTGAGTTTTTCATACTAAGGAGAAACCAGAATTACTGAGATGATGGTTTTGCTTGTGCCTGTGTCAAGGATCAAAGCCATTAATTTTTAAAGAAAACTTTCTACTATTGAAAGTATTTATTTCAATATTAAAAAAAACTTATTTCTAAATGTACCTGTGGCCCTCTTTCTCCAAAAGATTCTGTTCAGAACAATGTCAAAAAGCATGCAGTTACTATTCTCATACCTAGCTCATGTCCTTTAATATTGAGATAACTGAGACCCAAACTGTACTCATTTCTTTTGTAGTATAAAATGATATCTTTCAAAAGAGTTATTACCTTTTTAATAAATGGACTCTTTTCCTAAGAACTGTAACTTTATTTTAAGTTAGAATTCCACCTGCTTTTAGGAGTCTAGAGACTCACACAGGGATAACTGTTTAGCATTCTACTGTTATTTTCAACGCAATTCATGTTTAACACAATCCCTAATTCAGCACAATTCTTATTCTTTACGGTCTCACTGGACATCTCAGCTGATGTATATAGTAAGTGCTGTTGGTAGATATTTGTATTCAGTTTAGTAGCATTAAATTTTGTGTTTTCTCTTTTAACTTTTCAGATGCTTGTAATCCTTTGTGTAATAACAGGTTTGGTTTTTGCTAGCTATATATGTATGGCAAGATGCCTGGTATCAGCTGAGCTGTGAAAATGAAAATATCAGAATATCCCTGTGTGTGAACTCTGCAAGAAACAAATACTACCCTCTGCTTAAAAAAAAAAAGGCACAAACCAACAAAACCCAACACCCTTGCTGAAGAAAGCTTTGGTCTTCTGAAATGAGTGTAAGGGAAAAGTCATTATGTGTAAATTCTACCCTGTCAGAGAACTCTCACCCAATTTATTCTGTTTACAGATTTTGTCTAATAATGATTATTTCTCACACCTCTTGAGTGTCAGATTTACTGATGAAATGTGCTAGGGAATGAAATAATATTCAACTATTGTACAGCTGAATTCAACTATTGTACAGTTACAGTATCATAAGTTTAAGTTTTATAGTTTGATGATAATTTATTAATGCCTTGCTTATGATTACAATTAAGACTGAATTTTTTCTTTTGAACCCATGAATAAAGTGTACAACTCATTTAACTACTTGCTGAGATCCTCCCATATCCAGTTAGTCCACCATCACCCCCCTGTCACAGCACCCAGACAGCATGTACGACTCTTCTGAAAACGTATCCTCAGCATAATTTACAGAGATTAACCTACTAATACCGATGTTTAACTATCTGTGAATCAGTACAGATAGTTTAATATAACATGAATTTCCAGCTATATTTTCTGTTTGTCTCTTCTGTTCCCCACAAATGTGTTAAGATTCCAGTTTTGTATAGTCTGATGCAGCTTCAGGTTTCCTTGGAATTATGAAATACAAGTTCAGGAAAATTTCTTTTATGTCTTACTATATATTACTGCATAGCACAAATCCTGCAACACCTGCTGCCCACAAAGTAAAGTGCATATCCATAGCTAGGCTGGTTAATCTATTGTGAGAATGGTGGATGACCTTCACTGGGTTATGTATCAATAAAAATAGATGGGGAATTCAGACAGTTTTCTTGCAAGAACCAATACCCCCCCTCTCCTTCCCCAACCCCCCACTCCTCCATCCCCTGATATTTTATGTCTAGATCCAAATTTAAGAATTTCCAGAACAAGTAAAAAGATAAATACACAGAAAGCAACTTGTTCTGACCTCAGACCTGACTCTGCTATGAGCAGAAGGTGGGACTAGAGACATCCAGAGGTCCTGTCCAACTCGAATTACCCTGTGGTCCTATGATCTTGCAGTCATGCTCTATACTAATCCAACCAGATGTGATATGCCTGCATTCAGATCCAGCAGCAATAGTCCAACCAGTGGGTAGTTTGACTGGTTAGTGGAGGGGTAAACAGATTCACGGGACCCATTCTGTTATCAAGCAATGTTAATAAAAACCTGACATGCTCCAGACTCAGCAAAACCATCTGTAGTCACAGATAGATGATACAGGCACAAACACACCTGTACCATGCCTACTCTTCAATTTCTAAAGCCAGCCTACCCACACACCCTAGAGTAAACTGGGTGCCTGCCAAACCACAAGATTATGAAACAAGGAGAGGCACAGGGTGAGCAGCAGCAGTTTACACTTACTGTATTTTCCTTTTTGCTCCTCTTTGTCTCTTAATACCTCTGTACATTTGGAGCATAAGTTCTTCAGAAGATAGAATAGGGTTTTCTCCTGAAGTCTTATGTAGTGGCTAAGGAGGTTGTCCTGGGTTCAGCAGTAGCAGTTATTTTTCTCCGTCTTGGTAGCTGGTGCAGTGCAGTGTTTTGACTTTTGGCTTGGGAACAGAGCTGATAACAATGATGTTTTGGTTTGGCCAAGGACTTTGTGAGCCTCATGCTCTGCCAGGGAAGAGGGGAAGCCAGGAGGAAGCAGAGACAGGACACCTGACCCAAACTGACCAAAGAGGTATTCCATACCAGAGCACGTCATGCCCAGGATGTAACTGAGAGTTACCCGGAAGGGCTGGTAGTCTGCAGGGTTGGAGGAGGACCCATGGGAGTTGAATTCTTTTGATTCTCCTCTCCGTCCCTCTGGGAGCAGGGGGAGGGAAGAAGGGGGGGGAGGTGAGTGAACGAGTTGCCTGACTGGGTTTAAACCACGACAGAGGTGAAGTGCTTTGGACTCTTGATTTGTGTTTCTAGGTGTTACGGTAATTTGAATACTGTGCAATAACAACTACACAACTCTTAAGAGACTTTCAGGGCAGGGAGTTAATTCTGTCTGTTCAACTAACATACTTCTAAGAGAAAAGCATCTATTCTTTAACCAAAGTCCTCAGGAAATACAGGCTGATCCATTTCTCATGGAGGCATATTCCAACCATTTATGTCTTCCACTGTGAAAAGTTGTGCAGAATTTCTAATTTGAATTTGTCTGATTTCAGTTTATAGGCATTTTTCTCGTTATGCCTCTTACTGTGAAAGATTAGAAATCACTGTAGCCGCCTTCCAGTTCTCTTTTTGAAAAGCCAAAGAGATTGTGCACTTTAAGTCTTCCTATGCAAAGAATCTTCTCTAGCCTCAAATAACTTCTTGACATTCTGTCGACAACAAGGGCACTAGAGGCTAGAGCAGTATTACCACAAGAATCTCCCCAATGCCACATGTAGAAGGAAAATAATTTCTCTTTCTACTTGCCACATCAGTGGTTACGTAGTCAAGGATTCCATTATTTGCTCATATTGTAGCACTAGACTGGAATTAATTTTTGCTGTCACCCCCATCTCTGCAGACATGATCTGCTCATTCTATTTTTAAGTAACTCCACTGATGCCTATATTAAAATACACTGTATCTGAAAGGGATTAATTTACTAAACAATGCAGATCTTTTGATAACCCCAGCTTGCAATTAATTTCCCATTTAACCACTCTTTCTCTTCACAATACATGAGTTTTGCTTTGTCATTGCTGAAAATACTAATACATCTATTTCTTTTTCTCTGTATTAAGATGCTTGTGCTCTCCTGCCAGCTTTCCTGAGCAACTATACCCTTTGGAGCTGCTGTTCAGTGGATACCACCTACCAGTTTCCTGAATAAACTGGTCTGTTCCCCTAAAACCAAGTTCTGTATTCTGCTGCTCTCCTTCTGCCCCCACAGGATCATGAACTCCATTCTTCACTCACTTCAGGCCAGGCTCTGATAGCCAAGCCATCGATTACATCCCCCAGTTCTTCCTTGTTGGTGAAGAACAGATCCAGCTGTGAATCACCCCTGGTTGGCTCAGCCAGTATCAAGAAGTTATCCATGGTGTTTTTCAAAATCTTCTTGACTGGTTGCATTCCAATGTGCTGTGTTGTAGCAGATGTCAGGCAGGCTGAAACTCACTCAAAACCTGGGGTCTGTGATCAAGAGACTTCCTTGCTCCTAGTTAAAGTTCTCACCAGGTTGGCTGGCCAGCAGGCAGAGATGCTCTTTTTGCGTTTTGTTAGGTGGATCTTGTCTCTCCCCAGTGACACAAGATCTCACAGACATGGTTTCTCAGACAGGGTTAGTTACCATGCTGATCTATATGCATTGCAGTCACTGTTTTCAAAGCTCTGCCTCCTCAAGCATACACAAACACATGCACAATCCCGGCCTACCCACCCAGTTTTTTTTTAGCTCGTCAAATACCTGGCATACTTAATTGTGAATCATTCCAATCACCATAAGGGTCTTAATGATGACAATTAAGTGTAATTTCCAATTCTCTTACTCGTTTGCTGATATTTTACCTTGGTTTTACAGTCAATAGTATTGAAAATGATTCTGCGTTTCCCCTTGTTCTGTATGGTGATAGTTCAGTTTGCTGCTAACACAGCACCTCCGTTTACATGGCACTGCAGGAAAAAATCAGCCTCACTCTAGGTTACTAATTTAGCATCTTCCAGCTGCTCTGCTTAGTCTCCAGCCATGATTAACCCACACCTGGCAGACAGAGGCCAGCATAGCCCTACATCCCCCACTATCTTTGAAATGTGTCTGATACCCCACAATACCTGATTTTTCTCTTGGAACTACAGACAGAAAGAGCACTTCACACCAAGTATATTTTGCCTTCCTTCTCTAATCTGTGGGCAGGAAGAAACTGGAAGGCAATCTCTGACTTTCGAGTGCCTTTCAAGGTTCCTGCTGTTGTCTATGGCCTGCGCGGTTCCACTTGATGCCACATAATTGGTTCCAAACTGAATTATCTCCCAGATAACAGTGTAAGCTTCTGCAGTAGTGCAATTGCTTTTTGTGTTTTTGCTTTGGGGAGACAACATGCTGTCATATTTTCCTGGTGTCATTTCCTGTCAACTTTGTCCACTCTGGATCATACAGGAGTGGCATGTTTACTTAATACTGTAAGGAATGGTGCTGCAGACGTATTTGGCAGCATTGTATTTCAGTACATGAACCGCTGGATATCTGAAGGTGTGACACTTTTTGCTGGCCAAATACCCATTCCTGCTTTTTTTGCACGTAAAGTGTCCAATCCAGTTCTTTTGTTTCTATTCTCATTTCCCTGATGCTGTCCTCCCCCATGGTTTCTGTGGCAACAGCTTCTGAATGTAGTCATCCAAGAGGCATTTGTTTTCTGAAATACTATACTTTTGATATACACACTTCTAGACCACAGATATTATGTAAAGGAACTGCTTGAGGATACTTCAGGTTGCAATAGAGTTCAGTTATAAGACTCCTGAAGTCATGTTCTTTATGTTTCAGCTGAAGTAACTATTTCAATTAGTTTAGTTGCTAAAAATTGTTTACTTCTGAAGATGATAGAAAGTATCATGATTTGACATTACACACATTATCTTTTTTTACAGTCAAAGGATGCATTTATGATCCAAGGCCTTATGTGCATTAACATTATTCTTACTAATAATGCATTTTCATCTGCTAAATATATCCCATATATGAAAAGAGGCAGGGGGGATGTATCTTAGCTAGCTTTATGCTTTTTTTTAATGCAGGTAGGAACATCTAGAACGACTCACCCAGATTTCTGTTGGTCTGCACAAATAGGCATTATCTGGATGATTCACCTCCTTCCCAAACAGACACTTCTAGTGACTGATACAAATGACAACTCTACAGATCAGCTTTATTATCCAAGATGTCTGAGACTAGGGTATGCAAATCCCAGCCCACAGAAACCAAACAGTTGGTCATCTGGAGAGGAACTGAGATAAAGAACTCACAGGTGCTGTGTGCATCTTCATGTGCCCCTTCTGCTGGGAGGCACCTCAGGGCTTTGAGAAGACAACAGCTCTTCAGATGCATGAAGTCTAAGGTGAGCCTGCCATTATTAGTAAGTAAAAGTTTTCTACTTCTGAATTTGCCTTATTCTTCAGTTGCGAGTTAAACCTGTGCACTCTCCTCACCTCTCCAGGCCACAAGGGAACTCCTTCCCTAGAAGCGGCTCAGCACTTGCGTTGAGTAGCACCCACCAAAACCAGGCCCCGCTCCCTCCCTCTTCCAATGCCCTCACCCAGCACCCACCTGTTAGACCTCAGCTGTAGGCCACAGGAGTTAGTAAGGGGGAGGGGGAAGGGGAAGGACTGATGGCGGAGGGCAACCATTCCGCCTCCCCTTGCCATGTTGGGGCGCAGGACTCCGCCTGAGGCAGCCAGCGAACCGCCCCCGCCCGTTCTAACGGCTCACGGCGCGCCCCCACCCCGCCCCCTCGGCTCCGCGCATGCCTGTTGGGGCGCGCTCGGCGCCGGGGGAGACGCCGAGGAGGCGTGGCCAGCCCCGGGGCGGTGCCGCGGCTGGAGGGGCGGGCGGGAGGCGACCGGTGACCCGGCGGGGCTCGGGCGCGGCTTGAGGCGGGGCTGCGCTGCGGGGCGGGGCGTGGTGCGGGGCGTGGTGCGGGGCGGAGGGGAGCGGAGCGGAGCGGGGCGGAGGGGAGCGGAGCGAGCCTCAGTGGCGCCGGCCGGTGCACGCGCGCCCGGACGTTGGGGCCGCTGGGGCCGCACGCGCCCCGGGGCGGGCGCTACCCGGCCCCCGTCGCTCTGCCTTCGCTTTCCCTTCCCTTCCCCTCCTACTCCCGCCCGGCACAGCCCGGCTCCGTTCGGCTCGGCGCTGTGATTGGGCGGAAGATGGCGCTGGGCGGATGGAAATCCTAATGACAGTCTCCAAAATCGCCTCCATCTGTACCATGGTGAGGGAGTGAGTGAGGGGCCGGGGCAGCTCGCTCCCGGCTGCTCGCGGGTGGAAAGGGCGGTGTGGAGGCTGGGTTTGCGCAGCGCCCCGGTGGGCGGCTGGGTGGTGCGGAGCGGAGCGCTGGGACGGAGCAGCGGGGAGGCGGCTGTGGCCGTGGGTGGGGATGGGAAGCGGAGCGGGGTTAATCGGCTTTGGGAGGCTCAACCTTGGTGCAGACGCTGATGGGATCGGGTTGGGCTGGGCGCCGGGGGCAGTCCTGTCTGTGAACGGGACAGGGAGGAGTGCGGGGTTGCTGAGCGCAGCTCCTCCCCGAAGTGTGCCGGGAGCCGGGGCATTGCCTTGAGTTCGGGTGGCTTGTTGCAGGTGTGTCGCTCTTAGCGTAGGGTGCCTCCTTGTCCCTGTGCACTCGGTAACTGTCCCTTCTCCCTGCGTACCTCACTCCTGCGGTGGAGCAGTGCCTGTGAGCGGGCGGGTTACCCGGAAAAGTGCTCGCACCTTGCGTGATCTGCTCAGCCGCGCGCGCTCCACGCGCTGGCTGTAATTGGACTTGTTCGCTTCGATCCGCGTCCTGATAGGAGCGATCCTCCGCTGATCGCGCTTTCATTACACTCTCGCTTGAAATTAGAGCCGTAAGCAGGTGTGATAAGGTTCTCTCGGGGTTTTTTAAAGAGGGGTGGATTCACTGGTGGAGGGATGCTGAATTTAAGGAAGGAAATAGCCCTTAGTCAATAGAAGTTACTGTTACTCGTCATGGAAGAGATGTATTGATGATTCATAGCTGAGGATCTTGCATTTGTGCTGTTTTCTACCTATTCCATGGCCAAGTGAAAGTTCTTGTTCTCAAATCTGTTTCTGTGAGGGAGGGGAAGAGATACTTGAGGGGAAAAAAACTAGATGCACTCTGTCATCTAGTTTTTTAATTTGCTGAATTGGGATTATAATGTCTTGTAACGTCAAACAGTTGGGAATGCTCACGTTTTATATTACTGGAAACTGATTTATGGTTTTCATAAATCTTGCTGCAAAGAGGCTTTAAACAGGAGTTTCAGAGGTGGCTCATGCGAACTTTGTATGAGCATCTGTAAGTCCGTGCGGTGAGATTGCTCAGGTGGGGTGTTGGTCTGCTGGAGCAGTAGTTTTCTGTGATATGGGAGATCACTTCCTTTTGTCTGGACTTGGAAAGTCTGACTTCTTGAATTAATCAGCTGTATACCAGCACCTTTATGTGGCCAGATGTCGTAGGACATAGACTTTAGGAGTTTTCATTCTCTGAAGTAGTTAGATTTTAGGTTATACTGTTGAGGTGTCAGTGTGGTTGACCCTTGACCTGGGACCATCTTGTTTTATTGCCATTCTAACTAACATATTTTCACTTGCAGCTGACCACTAGCTATTGTGTCAGTATAAATCCAGTGCTGGCCCTAGATTAGGCCCACTGAAAGAAGAGGCCTAAACTTTTCTGCTTCTGGACAGCACAGAAGTTGTATTTGTGGTCTGGCCAAGCAGCTAGTTTAAGGTTATTCTGTATGTATGCTTATTAGAAATTACATTATATCAGTGCCATTTAGGTCAGTCCCGAATCGATTAGTTTCAACTAAAAATCTTCTGATTAACTAAAGTGTCTATATCCATGATGCTGAAATTCTGATGGCAATTGGGCATTATCTGTCCAATCGTAATCATGTGCACCGAGATGGATAAATTCCAGGCATAAGGTTTTTCCTGTGCATTTCTGATGCGTGATCTTGAATAGTACTGTGAGGCGGGACAGCTGGTATAGGATACCTGCTTTAAAAGTTCTTTCACACTTAATAGGTAGTGTGAGATTGTGCTTAAAAATATTTCCGTAAAGATAGTGTGGAGAAGCACTTGGTACTTACTGTGGAATTGTTTAGACCAGTGTGGTTATGGTCAGACAAATCTATTTAATTCTAACAAGAGTCATATACTCATGTTTAAGCATATGTTTTGCAAAACCAAAAAGGAATATAATTGCTGAGTAATACTATTTTTTTCCCAGCAGTTCTTCTTTGTGTCAACACACTGTTTGCTAAACTGCCAACTTCTTAAAAATTCTTGCAAGTTTGTCTTGCCCTTCCCCATGTCTCTTACAAGAACTTTCAGGCTGCTGCTTCTCTTCTTGTGTTTGCTTAGTACAAAACCAGTAATAGGCAATTTTTGTCAGAGGCGGTTTGTGCCTACACAAACCTAACACACACGTACACTTACAGTCTGTAACAGAGCAGTCTGGAACTGTGTTGAAGAAGCCCTTCCATTGCAGTCCTGTGTTTCACGACTTCCATTTTTGTACCCAAATTTAAGTTTCATTTCTGCTGACTCACTTGTCTTTTATGCATCTTATTCTTGTTCAAGATCTGAATATTAGAAAGTAATAAATGACATTTTATGGTACTGGCGGATTGTGTGGGTATAGTGAACAGCGATATCCAGTAATTTTAGTTTGTTAGCCACAGTGGCTTTTGAGATGATCTTACAGGAGCACATTCTGCCTACAAAGTGTTTTCTATGCTTCATTAGTTCATTCATCTATACTCCAGCATTCATACCAGTGATGGCAGAGCTCTTCCTGTCATACCGTCTCCTAGTGCTGTATTCCCTTTGAGCTTCCTTTGCTCTGCGTCACCACTCACATGGTTCCTTGTGCTGTTGTCTCGATTACAAGGCTGGAGATTGTGGAAGAGCACTGGAAAATTCCTTTGCCCTCGAGTGGTTTAGCCAGTGTTCTTGTTGCAGGTGGATAAGGTTAATAGTGTGGGGCCTTTATTTTTTTTTTAATGTCTTTGCAGTAGAAGTAGAACTTGGTCTTTTACCCTCATCCGTGCATTAAACTGCAGCCAGAGTCTTACCTGACTAAATTATATGGGGTTTTTATGCATGGCTGAGAAGTGGTAAAGTAACCCATGCTAACTGCCATGAAGATGTGACCCGTGCTATGCTCACCATAAAACGTAGATTGAATCTAATACTTCTGACTTTTGCTTCTGTTATCTAACAAAAAATTGCTAGCAGTTGAAAAGTATTAAATCTTATAGTGGCTGAAGCAGAGAGGAGATAGAAATTACCTTTTGTAGCTTAAAAGCTACAAAAAGCTACAGAGATGTCAGTCTAAGACATGCAGAAGGAACTTGTAATGGGAGTAGTATTTGGTTTTCAGTGTTCTAGAAACTGGTTCCTTATGTTACCACAGCCTGAAAAAGTTTAATGAAATTTAAAAATGATGCTAATCTAGAAGCTGTTGCATTAGACATGAAAATCTTTTCTTCATGTTTCAGGTATTTGTTCCCTTCTCTATCTGCCAGTTTAGCATCTTATTTACAGGACCAGTGTCACTGAATGTCTTCAGTGATTCACTCAGCTCCCCAACATTGACATGACATACATAGTTTTTAGCTAGACTGTATGATGTGACAGTGTGTTCTGCATGAGAAGTCTGTGCATATCTTATAACCCAAATTTTTGTTTCTGAAAGGAGTGGGACTTGTGGAGCCACTCTGAATGGCTGTCTATTGTCCTTTTCCTGCCTGTCTCCTGTCTAAGGGTACTGTCACCAGTACCCTTTTACTGTTTCAGTCACATTTGATGACGATTTAGAGGTCTTGGAGGTACTCGAGTTCAAACAAGCACATTTGGAGTGGCAGAGGGAGAGGAAAGCAGCTTAGAGGAAATAGACCCTGAAGTGCCCAGTTGAGAGAAGGCTGCAGTGCACCTACCTTGGATGTCACAGCAGAGAGGCTTTATAAAAACATTGAACTGTAGGAAAATTTAATAACTAACTGTGAGATAGGTAAACATACATGGACTTCATTACTGCTTAAGGAATTATGTGTTTACAATAGGTTTTTCAAACCTGATTGTGAAATCCGCACTTAATGTAAATTGATGTTTGCCAGAGTCTGCAGTGAGCCAGAAATGGCTATGATGTACTCACTCCTGTTCCCTCTAATTGCACCGTCTCTTCTGAAGCGCAAATTACAATACTTAAACATTAATTGATGATAAGGTTAATAGATTCAACAGGAAAGTGTACAGAAGACTTGTGCTAGAAAAAGTGAGAATTGAAAATTACAGCAAAGAAAGAAAAGTTGTGGGAAAACATACCTTCAAAATGAATTGGTGACAGAAAAGAAAGCAGGGGAGGAGAGGACTAAAGTAACACAGAGAAGATAGTGTTATGGTATTCCTTCATCCAACTGACTTGCTCATGTAGCAGGGTTGGCAAGAAGGAACATGTGCTGTGTCTCAGCCACTGTATTTCTTTCTGGCATCATGACCTGAATCCGCCTTGAGACACAGACTGGAGTGTTCAGGCACGTGTTCTGATGTGGTGATTCTGTTGCAAGCACATTACATTTTGGAGAAGTATTTGTTGGGTAACAGCTTAAACCACAGTAGGGAGGTTCACTCATCTGTTGGGAGTTATCAGGAGAGTCTTTCATGATAAATATGACCCTAAGATTCAAGTTGTCATAATTTTTCTAGATGTAACATGCTACAGTATGGTGATGAAAGATGAGTCCATATATTTGCTCTTTAAAATACTGTGTCTGTGACACTGCTTAGTATACTAATTAATTTAGACAAATTTGGTTTAAACTTACATGAAACTGATTTTGACTCTGAATTAATATAAAGCAAATGTCAAATATGAGACACAGAGAAAAACTCCTGAAGTTGTATAGCTGTAAAGCAATATTTATACCAGCACCGATAATTATTTAGTTGGCATATTACTTATATTGGAAAATGTCAATTATATAAATGTTCCCTTTTCTTTTTTACCTGCTTGTACACATATACTCATCTTGCAAGTTCTAAGCACAAAGAAACAACGAAATACAGACTTGGGCTCTGGTCTTGCCGACAGAATTTTTAGCTGTGTTGTAGGGAATACAAAGCTTGAATATCTAGATTGGTTATTTAATACTCTTTGTCTTTATTTTTTAAACTACTGAAACAGCTAATTTGCATTAAAACTAGGAATGACTCTATAAGATGTGGTAAAAGGATGTTTGCCTTTTAATTGATATTGCCTACTTTTCTCTTTCAAATTTGTGAAGGAAAGAGGTATATAAAGGCCCTGTATGGGGGGTAGCTTCTGTTTTTCTAGCTTAGCAAATTTCCTAAAGTTAAATGCTTTTAACAAATAATTTGTTCAGTGTATCTGATCTTTCAGTTGAGGAGACAAAAACCCAACTAGATATTTTTGTGGTGTAGAACCAGAATGGTGTATTAACATAAGTAGACCAGAACTGGAAAAGATTTTTTGCTGGTTTTCATCAACTCAAATCCTTTTTATAATTCCACAGAAATGGGAAATTATAAAAGCAACATACTTGTTTTTATGAAACAGGAATTATGTGGGTTAAAAAAGCATGTGAGACACATCACAGTGTGCAGTTTATCAACGAAAGCAGTTGAGCAAATGTGTTGTTCCCTACCCTCTCCCACATTTTGGGTGATTAGTTGAGTCTGATTTTTCCAAAAGATTAATATAATGCTTATAATTAACTGTACTTTTTAGGCAGTAAAAGATTTCTAAGATCAGATCTTCTTTAAATACATCTCACAGACTCCTGTCTTGTCTGCTAGTGTAATTCAACCTTTAACTAAAAGTCTTTGAAGATGGTAGTTTTGATCTTTTGGGACCTCACTTAATGAGTGTTGTTATGAGATGTGTTGCTCTGATGCTACGGAAAATCCATCTGATTGGAGGAAATTGAAGCAAAGGCACCTAATATTATAAACAGCATCAACCCAGGAATTTTCTGGAATTACACAGTATAAATACGACTTACCTTGTTGCCAGTATTTTAGTTTTTAGGAATGTGATTTTATTCTGTATTGGGGATAGTACTGAACTGTAGAAGGATCACTGCATCTTTTTATGTTTGGAATATCCATTCCATGGAAGAGCCAAACCCAGAGCCCTAATTCTCTCTATGTCAGCTTCATAGGTTAGAGTAATTTATCTTTGACTTCAGTATTAAAAGCAGAAGGAAGGATGACTGTGCATAGTTGCTATGAAGGAAAATGTGTTGTGTATGTTCAGTGGGGCTCAAAAAGATGGGTTTGGTAGATGCACCAAATATGAAGAGAAGGCGATTTTGTGCTATGATAACATTTTCCTTGCCCAGGTAGAGATGTTTTTGCTTTGTACTCAATAAAACCCCTTTTGTCTTAGCTGCGCATGATTAGAATATATACGACTGTGTCTTAAATTAATTAGTTACAAATAGTGTTATTTTCTGAAGTATTTTAAAAATATGAACTGAAATTATCCAAATATTTCATAGTTACTTTAACAAGTTGTGTATAACAAACACATGTTCTTTTGCAAATAAGTGAACAATGAGGATTATTGAATCCCACTCAGTATATGTAATTTCTGCTTCCTGGGCTGGAAACAGTATCAAAAGAAATATATTTCCATTTTGGCTGCAGTTGAAACAACATATATAAACTGATATAATGTAGCTGTTCTGTTTGCGCTTAATCACAATTCATATAAATATGTGGAAAAGTATGTATTCACACATTCTGTTAAAACATAACTGGAAGAGTGGAAATATGTATTTTTTAACAGATTCTATCAGTCACAGTGTATTAGTGTAGGCTATGAAATTCTGGATACCTTCACCAGTAGCACAGGCAAGGAAGATTTTTCTAATACATGGCAAAAAAAAAAAGGCAAAAGCACTAGTAAATGAGCGTTTCTACATTGAAGGGGTTTTTTTATTATAACTGATTAATTTTGTGCTTGCAGTGTTTTATTCTTGCTCAGGAAAACATTGCTATTCCTGGTTACCAAGTTTCCCTTTTAGTTCTAATGCCATTCACAGTATCACAGTATGCTAGAGATTGGAAGGGACCTCGAAAGATCATCTAGTCCAATCCCCCTGCCGGAGCAGGAACACCGAGATAATGTTACACAGGAATGTGTCCAGGCAGGTTCTGAATGTCTCCAGGGAAGGAGACTCCACAACCTCCCTGGACAGCCTGTTCCAGTGTTCCGTCACCCTCACTGAGAAGAAGTTTCTTCTCAAGTTTAAGTGGAACCTCTTGTGTTCCAGTTTGTACCCATTACCCCTTGTCCTATCATTGTTTGCCACTGAGTAGAGCCTGGCTCCATCCTCGTGACACTCCCCCTTCATATATTTATATACACTAATAAGGTCACCCCTCAGTCTCCTCCTCTCCAAACTATAGAGACCCAGCTCCCTCAGTCTTTCCTCATAAGGGAGATGCTCCACTCCCTTAATCATCTTAGTTGCCCTGCGCTGGACTCTCTCCAGCAGCTCCCTGTCCTTCTTGAACTGAGGGGCCCAGAACTGGACACAGTATTCCAGATGGGGTCTCACCAGGGCAGAGTAGAGGGGAAGGAGGACCTCTCTCGACCTACTAACCACCCCCCTTCTAAATACACCCCAGGATGCCATTGGCCTTCTTGGCCCCAAGGGCACAGTGTTGGCTCATGGTCATCCTGTCGTCCACTAGGACCCCCAGGTCCCTCTCCCCTACACTGCTCTCTTAACAGGTTGTTCCCCAACCTATACTGGAACCTGGGGTTGTTCCTGCCCAGATGCAGGACTCTACACTTTCCCTTGTTATATTTCATCAAGTTATTCCCTGCCCAACTCTCCAGCCTGTCCAGGTCTCGCTGGATGGCAGCACAGCCTTCTGGCGTGTCAGCCACTCTTCCCAGCTTAGTGTCATCAGTAAACTTGCTGATAGTACACTCAATTCCCTCATCTAAATCATTGATGAATATATTAAATAATACCGGTCCCAGTACTGACCCTTGAGGCACTCCACTAGTTACAGGCCTCCAACTAGACTCAGCCCCATAGACTACAACTCTCTGGCTTCTCTCCTTCAGCCAGTTCACAGTCCACCTCACTACCTGATCATCCAGACCATACTTCCTCAATTTAGCTGTGAGGATGCTGTGGGAGACTGTGTCAAATGCTTTGCTGAGGTCAAGGTAGACCACATCCACCGCTCTGCCATCATCCATCCACCGTGTTATGTCCTCATAAAAGGCTAAGAGATTGGTCAAACATGATTTCCCCTTGGTGAAGCCATGTTGACTGCCCCTCGTAACCCTCTTATCCTTGATATGCCTTAAGATGGCACCAAGGATAAGGTGTTCCATCACTTTCCCAGGGATGGAGGTGAGGCTGACCGGTCTATAGTTACCCGGGTCCTCCTCCTTGCCCTTTTTGAAGACTGGAGTGACATTTGCTTTCCTCCAGTCCTCAGGCACCTCTCCCGTTTCCCAAGACTTGGTAAAGATGATGGAGAGTGGTCTAGCAATGACTTCCGCCAGTTCCCTCAGCACCCACGGGTGCATCCCATCTGGACTCATGGATTTATGGATGTCCAGATTGCTCAACTGGTCTCTAACCCATTCCTCATCGACTAAGGCAAACCGCTCCGTTGACCTGACTTCATCTAAGGTCTCAGGGGTACAGGGCTCTTCAGGACTGCCTGCAGCAGAGTAGACAGAGACAAAGAAGGCATTCAGTAACTCTGCCATCTCTTTATCTTCTGTCACCAGGGCACCCATCCCGTTCATCAGTGGGCCTACATTGCCTCTGGTGTTAGTTTTGTCTGCCATGTATTTGAAAAAGCTCTTTCTGCTGTCCTTGACCCTTCTCGCCAGGTTTAATTCTAAGGAGGCCTTAGTCATCCTAGCTGCCTTCCTACATCCTCTAGCAGCAGCCTTATATTCCTCCCAAGTGGCCAGCCCCTCCTTCCATGACCTGTAAACTCTCCTCTTCCACTTGAGCACACCCAGCAATTCCCTATTTAGCCACGCAGGTCTCTTGGCCCTCTTCCTTGACTTCCTATGTGTCGGGGTGCTCCGATCTTGAGCTCGGAAAAAGCAATCCTTGAATGCCAACCAACTATCTTGGGCCCCTTTACCTTCAAACAGCCTTGCCCATGGGATTTCCCCTAGCAATTGCTTGAAAAGGCCAAAGTTTGCCCTGCTAAAGTCCAGGGTTGCAATTCTACTTGCTATTCTACTGGTCCTACCACACAAGATCCTGAATTCCACCATCTCGTGGTCGCTGCAACCAAGGCAGCCCTCAACCTTTCTGTCATAGGAAGAATAAAAGTTCTGTTTTGTAGCATTAATTTTTGTGATTGTTCACTTACCTGTACATAAGGTAATGTTTAAAAAAATTGGACTTATATATTCCTATGCAACATGGTTTAGTTATGTGAGTCACCTTTTATCTTTATTTTTCCTTGCTTCTTGAGGGAGGTGGAGACCGTTGTAGGGAAGGATCTAGCATAATGCGCATGTGAAGGGAAAAATGTATCTTCAGAATTTTTGCAATAAATCTAAGTTTCAAGGTAAATAATTTCAAAGTGAAATGTTTTGTTTTACTTGGGAAATTTACAACTCAATAAAGCTGGAGGATAAAGCTGTTAGAGCAAACTACTGCAAAGATGAGCCACCAAGTTACCAACCGATACTTATTCTAGAGAGGGATGGATCAACCCCTCTAGCCCAGCCTAAGAAGACTAACACCAGTGTAATCTTCAAAGCACATTTGGCTCATTATGAATATAGTCTTTGTAAGAGAATTGCTGCCAGCTAGGTGGGATGATAAACTGCAATTGTTTGCCTGCTGGCTGGCATGTTTTTAGACAGTATTTTTTTATACAGGTTGGCTTTTTTTTCTTTGGTTCTTTTTAGAAAAGTGCCAGATGCTTTTTTGTTAGTGTTTTAGTTCAGATGAAGGTCTGTGCAATTCTGAAGCAATTCTCCCAAACAGCCTGCATCTTGGAGTGGTCTTCACATGCACAAATCAGATTGCTTGTGGAGAAAACCAAATCAGGCAATGTAGTTCAGCTGCAGCTGGGTGTTCAGTCACCAGCCAGCCTAGAACTAATCTGGCAAAACCCTTCTGAAACCCAAAGCCTGTATGTCAGATCATAAGCACCAACTGATTTGCTTTACAGTTTGGCTTCTGTTAGCTTATCCATATGTTAGCTGTTAGTGTGTCTCAGGGATACTAGTTTGACATGTAGCACCACAACAGTGTGACTTGTATGGTAGTGAGAAAAGGCACTAGTAAAGTGGAAATGGCATTTAAGGATATTACTGCTTTAGCAAGTGAAAAACTAAACAAATAAAAATGCCCATCATATGTCTGCACTTTTCATTTTTCCCTTTTTCCCTTTAAATGTACAATATCGGGGGTTTAGTTTATTTTAGAACTTTGTGAGAATCAGTATCTGTAAAACTTGAAAATCAGGAAAATTCAACTGTACTTAATTAAAAGATACTACACTGTCCTCTCCCACTGTATTTTCTGAGCTTTGATTCCATTAAACTGAAATAAAACACTCATTTGGTTAATGCTACATGTAGTTATTTATAGAAAACCCAAGCTCTTTTGAAAATAAAAGTTGAGAAACTTAATTAAGGGCCTTCAACAGTAAACACGGACTCTTACCTCTTCGTTAGTAGCGCCTTTTTCTCTAACTTGGTGGTGGAGATCAACAGTACATGTTCAACTGATTTGAATGTAGTTAAACTAAGATTACTTATTGTTTATCTCGTATCAGTTTGAAGTTAAGCACAGGATAAAGGGTACAGTGAAGTAAAGGTCAGCTTTACACCTAACTTTCATTATGTGTGAGAGCACTCGTTTATAATCATTGGTACTTTAACATTGTTTCCAGGATCATTTTTGGTAACAAAGGAAAGTTACGCAAATCTTCATTTCATATTGTGTTTTTGTATATATGCCTTAGCTGATAAACTTTCCACTTTGTAAAGCTATATTGCATTCAGTATGACAAATAGGTGTTCTGTATGCCTTTATAATTATGTCTGTGCTAGAAGGTGTGTAATGCAGGGCAGTGTTTGGTGATGTATAGTTTTATACTAATCTGATGCAAAACCTAGTAAGCAATATTAGCTCTTTTGGACTTTGTGCCTCTGTTCCTTCCTACTTCTGGTAATGCCTTGCGTGCTTCTGCTCAAAAGGGTAGGAGAAACTGGAGGTGGATGTACTAACCAAAGCTGATGATGCTCTTTCTGTGCTCTGCGCAATGTCAAAGCCAAGTTGCTGTGTGGGAGCTGAGCACCTATTGTATGGGTTGTTCAGCGAGACCCCCCAAAAAAGAGTGGTTTGTTTTGGGATATTCATACATCCCAGTTAAGTGGCAGAGGAAGAAATTCTGTATTCTGCAGCATGCATCACAAGCTGAAATTTCCCAAGGCTAGATCCCAAGCCAAGTAATTCTATCCAGGCTGATGGAAAGAGGTAGACTCCACTCCTGCTTTAAACCCCTGCTGTCCTCTTGATCAGAAGATGGTAGGATACCACACTAGTTGGTGGTGTGACAGTGCTTCCCCTCTGCATTTGTATTCACAGAATAGAAGAGTCAGCTGGGACTGGTAGCGTGTATGGTAATAATGAATGTGAAATGTTTTGCAGTGAGGGATAGCTAGAATCGTCAAATGTTTTTTATGGGTCAGATGTGAACATGCATTTTAGCATACGCTTTCAAGCCCCTGCTGCATACTGTGTTTTCGCCCTCTGCAACCAACATGCTGTGCGCTGTATGAATGATTCTTTGGAGGGAGGAATAACATCTTTTATGACAGACCAAAAGAGAGCTGTAGAGGGAAGTCTGAGTAGCTTGAAGGTTTTTATATTGGTGTAAAACATCCACACTGGTTTGTAGTAATAAAACATTCATAAACAGCTGCATTCAAACATAGGCAATGCCCTGCTTTGAAATCATGTGAAAGTCTAAGCCTTGAATGAAACAGCCTTGAAGAATCAGAAAACCATAACAATATGGGAGCATCTCAGCATGTCTATCTTGTTGCCAAGTCAGGGTGCTACAAAACTAAACACAGAGTTCAGGTTTGTACAAAACAGAAACATCAAAGTTTATACCATAATATTCTTCCTTCCAAAGATAGAATAAAGTAGCTGCTCCACCCTAGCTTCGAAAAGAGAGAGAATTTCCTAAAAGCCTACTTTTGAATGTATTTATTTTTAAAGAAGTAGAGATTTTAACAATAGGAGAAAAAGGCCTCCGCAGTTCCTTTTTTGCCTAGTTTATTTGCAAATAATACCCACCCAGCCAAAGCTCATGGGTGTATTTCAGTAAGGATGCAAAACTAAATATTCAGAAATCCTGGAGAGCTTTAATCTTAAATGAGGGTTTCTACCCCTTAGCACCAACATCACCATCTGAGAACAGCTTCTAAGGTAGTAAACCCTGCAGCTAAGTCCCTGGTAAAGGAGAGGCTTTATTGTACTGGATAATTGCAGGGGATACAGCTGACCATGCCATGACATGACGTGTCAGCAGCTGGGGCCGTGATGTGAATGGAGCAGAACTGTACTCTCTCAAGTGTGGAATTACACTCTTTTTTTGCTCTATTCTAGCTAAAGTTGCTACCTCCAAATGGGCCTTTGGCCATGTGTTTCAGAACTACTAAGCTAGACTGTGTAACCACTCTTAGATTCTGTAATACCAAAATCACATCATGGCAGATACCACAAAACAGAGTTTCAATTTTATTTTATACATTTTTATACATTCCTAATTTTAAGTCTACACCCTTCCCCCTATCTGTAATTAACCTGTGAAATCCTGCATGTAATTTTTAAGGCAGTTGTGATTTTGATTTATAGTTTTACTGTTGTAATGCGCAGGGCTATTTACTATGTCTTTGGTGTAAAGAAGGAACTTGTCAGGAAGGAGTCGTATCTGGTTTTAAGATTCTTTGCTGTATACTGTGCGCCTCTGGCTACGGTCATGTGCCCAGCGCTGTTGCTTTTGCTTTATTGACTTTGTCCTTCAATAAAACCTTGTTATCTTGTTTAGAAGAGGGAATTCGTATTTCACAGTGCCATTTTAGCTTCACTTAGGCCTGACTTTAGACTGGAATACTGGAATAGTCATGCTTATGCATTCGTTTGATAGTGTGTATGTATATATATATATATATATATATATACACATATCAGTGATGTTATATGCAACGAAAGTGATTTAGAGTTGGATATATTTGCTTTTATCTAAAACCAGTCAGTGTAAGAGCTCATAAAAAGCTAGGGGGTTTTAGTTCTCTCAGTTTTCCAGGGTAGAGGTTTTTCTGTCTTTAAATAAATAAAAAAAAACAAAAAAACCAACCCCAAAATAACCAAACAACAAAACCCACTTATTCCTTTGAAACCCAATGTTTATTGCACCAGTTCAGTCAACAGTTATTGGTTGGAACTATAGAGTAACCAAAGTTACTTTCTCCGAGTTCTTTTTGAGGACCAGACCCAGCAGATTTGTTGTGCAAAGGCTGCAGCATTCGTAATGCACACCAACAGCAGCTGTACTACGTTGTCTTTTAATTTTACAAAGTTCAAGGTATTTAACAAAGCCCTTTGAACAGTTTATGTTTTCGGTGTAGGTGTAACAGACCAGTCTCTCTGCTTCCTATGACCAAGCTGCATTTTTTAACTTTTTCTGAAATGTGCTATGCATTATGAAAATTACATGTGAAGAAGAGCTTGCCATTTGGCCTTGTATCACCTGCTTTGCAATACTATATTAATGCAGTTCTTACTAAAGAAACTCCTGTCTGAAAATAATAAATACATAACATCAAACCAGTATAATTGCATGAAAATACATGAAAATGATAAAACTTACTCGGGATGTTTTTGAACAGAACATATTTGGAAACACGTATCTCTGAGGTAATTTGGATTATGTTGAAATAGTTTTCTTGTGGTGGAAGAATGTTAGGCTCTTTATTATAAGTAACGAAGCATTATGTTACGGCACAGAAGACTTGCTGTCTACTTTAAGACCTGTGGGAAGTGGTTTTGTAGACAATCTAAATGTCCTGACAGTGCAAATCAACAGAGAACTTAGAGGACTGAATTTTCTGCATTCATGCCTAATGTTATTGTGCCTATGAACTTGTCTTTGCATTAACTAAACAAGTTCAGTTAATTTGCCATGTGTGATTGTTGAGCTGGGTCACAAGCTCCACTTTCTCTCCCACCTCCAGGGTAGAGACAGAAAGGTGTTTCATCCATTTTTAGTATTTAGTCTCATTTATTTCTGTTTTTCTCCCTCCTGACTAGAGAGACTTTCAGTGCAAGTAAACTCAGTAAACCAAAGTCTTATGGTCTGAGATCTGAAGATACTGGTTTGGTGTTAGCAAGGCCCATAGTAGTAACCAGGTTTTTTAGGGGGCTGTTTTTTGGGGGATTGGTTTGTTTTGGTCATTTATCTTTGCCAAAAAAACTTCTTCCCTTTCTCAACTACTTAAATTCACTGTGTACATAGTTGCAACACTGATATTTTGTGGCTTTTGGTTTTTCTAGGGCGCCAATGCCTCAGCTTTGGAGAAAGAGATTGGTCCGGAACAATTTCCAGTCAATGAGCACTATTTTGGTTTGGTTAATGTAAGTTTCAGACCATAACTTCATTGCTTTAAAATGCCGCCAGAGGATTTGTTCGATTACAAGATTGTGACTGAATGATGAATTAAAGCACTGAAAGATACAGTAGTTGAATATACATATTTATTGAAATGTTTCAATATTTACTGTATTTGTTGGACTGTGTATTTAATGCTTAATCTCATTTTACTAATGTAAAATGTAGATTACTCTTAAAAATAATTTTCTTGCTATTAAAATGTCTAAGTCTTAACAAAAGCTTGTTCATAGTATGCCAGTCTAAGTGAATAAATAACAGAAAAAAATCTGTGAAAGGCTGTTGATGATATGTTCACGTCTGCTATTTGTGTTAAAATTTACAAAAAATACTGAGCCCAAAGAGGAAAGCAGTGGTAGAAGAAACATACTGAATTGTTTGATTCAATCATTAGTTTTAAGGAATGATTTAAATTTTAATTTCTGTTATTACCAATGAAAAGTGTATCTTGTTAGAAATTGCGTTATTCTGACACAAAATATTAAATGATTTTCTTTGGGGGGGCTTCAGAAAGTGTGTATTTCATCTAACTTGATTTAACAAGAGCTATCATCTTGCTTTTCTTAATGAAACTCATTACTTCTAATGCCGTCCTGCTACTGTAACATAGGTTTCTACCTCTAGGTCCTTAGCACTGACATGGTTCAAGAGTGCAATCTGAGTAGTCACTTTGAAGTCTACATTCTAACTGATAAGCTGACTTACATGAACCTCAAATGCCATTACTTAAATTACTGCTAATTTTAACTTTCTCATGAAAGTTGAAATACCTTCAAACTGACACATCGTTTCTCTGAAAAGAGGAAATACAGTAGCTTAACTGTTAATACTTGCTCTGTAGCAGAGCTTAGGCTTTCCATCAAAACTGTCCTTATCTGCTATTATCTGTTACGATATTATCAGTATCTTCTCAATTCTGTTATTCCGTTGACAGATCATATGTTTTCTTAATTTCTTGTCCAAATCTAGAAAGGATTTAAGACTTAACAGTAAAATTGCATTGTACACCTAATCTTGAAGTTTTACATACTTTGTACCCTTAAGAAAAGTTTCAATAAAGGACAATCTTCCTAATATATAATGAATATAAAGAAATCTTGCCTTTCTGTAGTCCAGAGGGAGTAGGAAATTTCAGAGGTCATCTGTCTTTAAGTCATTGCTCTCGGCCATACATATAAGAGGCAGGCAGCTAAGATACCTTGGAGTGCTGTTAACTTTCTCTGTAATACAGGAATATGCTTATTTTAGCTCCAAACAATAAAGTTTTATAGACCAGAAGTCTTTGAATTGTAACAGATAGTAAAATGGGATTCCATTACATCTGTGGCACCCTGGTGCTGTGTTTTTTGCTATAGTGGTTAGCAAAGGAAATTCAGTCATATTGTTGCTTGGATGGTTTTCAGATCTGTTCTACTTATTGTGTTTACTAACACAGTATGTTTACAGAAAGAAGTATATATAAATATATAATATAAATAAAAATGTATAAAAATAATAATATATATAAATATATAAAAAGCTTTCAGAATTTAAATCTATCAGGAAAAAGAAAGGTAGTGACCTTTTCATTAGCAAACTATGGTGAATAGCCATTCAGAAAGAATGACAGCTAGTAATAATTAAAAGAAATAATAGATCATTAGGTAACAAATTTAAAGTACTATTAGTTTGAGAAGTGGTAGAAATCACTGGTTTTGCCTTCATTGATTTCTCTAATTGTTTTTTAGCAGTTACAAGAAGTGAACCTCTTAGAGGTTCATTAACATTTATTGCTGATTTTTTCTAATTTGTTTATTGATTTTGTTTGTGCTTTGTCCAGAGTAATGGAAAAAACTGAGATAATGTGGAAAACTGAGGTAATGTGTAGCTCTATTCTACCTCTGTAATAGCTAGCCATTTGAGACGTCCAGAATGCAGGTCAGGATTTTAGATAAAGATGGCAGTTCTGAAATAGAGATCTGTCGCTGGTAAATGTGGTGTTTATTCAGAGGTTGTGTAAAGAAGAGAAGGTAGAAGCACTGTCTTATCTCCTCTCCAGCTTTGTGTTGTCATCTAAGGATTATTCAGAGGATGTGCTGAAAGAACAATTAGAGAGGTAGGAGAAGAATTAAGAAAGGGCAATTACGGGAAGCAGATGTAAGACCAGATGGGATTTTTGTTCTGTCAATGAAAGCTCAAAATGGAAAATTTAGTTTAGACTTCGAAGAACAATATCATTCACTAAATCAGTAGGAAATGTTTTAAATGTGATGAGAGGAAAATGTTAGTAGTATGATGTTCCGTCACATGGACAACCAGGAACACCAAGTCTGCATATCATTCTTTCCCCCTGTGGTGCAGTAATGCAAACTATTAAAATCTATGTGTTTCACAAATTAAGTGGATTATTTTATCCAAAGGGTATGAGATAATGGACATTTTTAATCTCTTAAGAACTAATCTGGTGGCTCCTAAACAGTTTACCAGACTTACTCTGAGGGTGGTGAGGCACTGGAATAGGTTACCCAAAGAAGTGATAAATGCTCCATCCCTGACAGTGTTCAAGGCTAGGCTGGATGGAGTCTTGGGTGACATGGTTTAGTGTGAGGCATCCCAGCCCATAGCAGAGGGGTTGGAACTTGATGATCTTAAGGTCCTTTCCAGCCCTAACTATTCTATGATTCCATTATAGAGCAGGAAGTTTGGTTATCCAGTCTCTTGCAATGGATTGCATGTTTTGGAGAAAGCTGATTTACTGGCATGGCCCATTGCAGCGATAAAAGTCATCAGATCTGTCAACACATCAGAGCTGGGAGGAGCCCAAGTGCTGCTCAGTGTTCTCAGCAGATCTGAGTTCTTGTAGATCTTGTGTTCATTTTTATAGCTCTGCGGTGTTCAACAACCAGGGTTCTTTGTGGTTGTATGTTGCATCAGAAGATTAAACTATAAGGCTACAAGCCTTAGTGAGTGTGTGGTGTTTTTGCTGCAGCTTTTCTGATTGTCTCTTTTTATATTTCCACACAGGTTTGGTTTTTTTTGGGGTTTTCTTTGTTTTCTTTTTTTTTTTTTTTAGAAAAAAAAAGGGTGTGTGTATGAAATGTCCAGAATGCAGTATTTTTGTGAAAGGAAAGTCTGATTTCTCAGAATTTGGAATAGAAGAGTAATATGGACTGAAAAAAAGAGCGAATGTGTATTTTGTACGTTTCTTAGATATGCACATTTTAAGAAGGTCTCACAGAAACAGAGAGGCAAACAATAAACCAGTTGAAAACATGGATTAAATGACTCTGCTGTGTATAGTCTCAATTACGTTTCCCTGAATGAGGTTGAGGAGTTTCAGTATCCCACACATTACAATGATGGCCTTTCTTACAGTTTGCCACTGTTACTCTGAGGCAGACTTGACAAGCATTTTGTTATACAGCACTTGCCAATCTTCTTACAAGTGTTGTGCTTCTGAGGCCATGAGGGGAGATGGAAGAGGTCTGTTGGCCTTGTTAAGAGGGTTGAAGTGTTGAGTGTTGAATAAGCAGAATTGGAAAGCAAAGTTCAGTGAGTAGTGGGAGGATGGGGAGACTGCAAAATCTTGGGTGTTCCCTAAACGCGGGATCTACTTTTCTATTGAAGTCAGTGACGGGAAGTAAAGTAATAATGGTGGTAAGACCAGTATTTATCCATGTAACAAATTCCCTGTTTGCTTAATCTAGAAACCTCCCTGCCTTTCCCCCCTTGTTTAGTACAGGTACCATTATAATTTTTAACAATTGGAAGCTTTTCTTTCAAGTATTTGAAGTTTTGAAGCAATGAAGCCCGATGCTTTAGATATAAACCAAATGTGAACTAATTAATCTTTTTTTCAGGAGTTTGTTTTATAACAATCTTCTATTGCCTACTGTCTTTCTGGATTAGGTCGAAGAAAACCTTTCTCTGCTTGCTTTAATTTCCTACCTACAGGCACATAGATTAGCATACATTCATCTTAAATTAATCTGAATTTTGTTCATTGTTTTGAGTTCTCATATTTTCGTTGTCTTTCACTGCCTGTGCACCATTCTAATTAATTTATCATCAGACTATTCCTTTTTAAAATGGGAATATTATGGAATTTCTAATTTGCTGCCTTTTCATCTTTTGACACTTGCTGTAGAAATTTTAACACTTTTCCCATTTGATTTAATTTTAAGAACTTTCTTAACATTTTAATGTAGTTCTCTGTGGCTATTTCTAATTATAACCTTATAAACAGTGAGCTTACAATACTAAATGTTTTGACATAAGGTACTGTGTAATTTCATCTGCTTCCTTTAAGGAAAAATAACTGGTTTTCCTCTTAAGTTCGTTTGCCTCCTTGAGAGCAGATTTGGACAAAGAAGCTAATAGAAGCATTTTCCCTAGCTTAAATAAATAAAAATAATGGGTGTTAATTTCCTCACTTTTTGATATGGAGCTCTTAAGACTTCTAAATATATATATATATATATATATATATTTGAATACACTTCTTACTTATTCTTTGGACATGTCTTGGGTATTTAGAAAGTAGTTCTTAATATTTCAGTAATTTAAAATAATAGAAAACAATGTACTTCCCAGTTTTGTGATGAAATTGCGTAGTGCTCTTGTTTGTCATTGTCTTATTCAGGAGAGAACAAAAACCACTTACTTACCTGTTATTGCTAGGATGTAAAATCTTTCAGTTCTTTTTGTTGAAAGAAGCTGTTCTTAAAATATCTCTCAGTGCACTCTTTTTGCTATATGACAGTCTCCCCATCACAATATAGTCTTAGAATTTGTTACCCATATATGCTGCTATCTTCACAGAAAACGTGAATATGAACACTGTTTTCACATTTTACAGAATGTGTGTGGTAGGTATGTGCTTCAATTTGCAGGTTGAGTGACTGCAGCTGAAAGGTTGGATTACTTGCTGAGGACCTTAAAGATTTTTCTCACACTTTCAGTGTTAGATAATAGGTTTCACTGGAGGAGGGCAGCATAAAATGAGAGTGGCTGTATCCACCGGCAAGGCACGATGCCTTTGCAGAGGTGGTGGGGAGGTTCACAGTGTTGGGGTGAGCTGGAGGCAGTGTCAATGAGGTGGAAGGAGTCTGGGGAAGAGGGACATCTGGAGCATCCTGGTACAAAGCAGGTTATGGATGTTTTTCTTGCTCTGCTTGCCCCCTGGCAATTCAGTAGCTTGCCTCCTTCAAAATGTGCATGTCCAATTTGTGCATTTTTTAACTTTCAGTCTTGCTTTGAAACTACTGATAGTGCCACAGCTTTGAATCCTGAAGAGGCCATGTTGCACTGTTTCAAGAAAACTCCTGAATTCCAATCCTGTTGTAGAATCGTATCATAGAATCATAGACTGGTTTGGGTTGGAAGGGACTGTAAAGATTATCTGGTTCCAAACCCCCTGCCATGGACAGGGACACCTTCTCCTAGACCAGGTTGCTCAAAGCCCCAGCCAGCCTGGCCTTGAACACTGCCATGGATGAGGCAGCCACAGCTTCTCTGGGCAACCTGTGCCAGTGTCTCACCACCCTCACAATAAAGAACTTCTTCCTAATATCTAATTAAATCTACCCTCTTTCAGCTTAAAGCCATTCCCCCTTGTTCTATCATTACGTGCCCTGTCACCCTAAAATGAGTGTCACTGAAACCTGAGGAACAAGTTAAAGCATTATTTCTGACTTTGATCACAACTAATAAGATATGGAGAAGCCGATTTCTGAAGTGTCTTAGAAGCTTTCAATTTATTCACAGTAAAAGCTGAATTTCTTCACAGTACAAGGTCATGCTGTGCCTGTTCTTTACTGTTGTGTCTGACTTAAGTAGATGTATAGTTATTTTTACCTGGGTATATTTTGGGCACTGTGAAATTGATGGTATTTGTTGAACATTTTGACCCAAGTAAATGCAAAGTATTACTAGTAAGTTAAATTTACAAGTGAGACAAAATTAGATAGCATTGTTCAAATTGACCTAGGTTATTCTTGAACTTATGTACAGTGTACTTGTTAATCCTTTGCAGAACAGAAATATGCTTTACTATTTTAAAGTCAAGAAGAAACAACTTGCAGAAGATTTGTCCCTGCTTACGCATTCTCCTATGCTTTGAGTTGAATTTTACTTCTCTACAGTAATATAATGCAAGCTAATAGATCTCTTTCTCATTTTATAGTTTGGGAATACCTGCTACTGTAATTCAGTTCTTCAGGCACTTTATTTTTGTCGACCATTTCGAGACAAAGTCTTAGCATACAAGAGTCAACCAAGAAAAAAAGAGAATCTCCTTACATGCTTAGCTGATCTGTTCCACAGTATTGCAACCCAGAAGAAGAAAGTTGGAGTAATACCTCCCAAGAAATTTATAACAAGATTACGAAAAGAAAATGGTAACTTCTTTTCTTTTTTTCTTGTGTAATAACCATAGCTATTATGATTTAATTCTGAAGCTGACATAGTGGGATACCTATATATTTGTTACACATGGAAAGTGTTCGTAGCGCTACAGTATAATAAAGAGGTCTCCCTAGAATAAGGGTGTAACCCTGGAGCTGTTTAGAGAAAGACCCCTTGTCTGTCTCACTTCACGTAGCACTGAGTGTATTGTCAGGGGTTGCTTAGGAAATTGCTTGCTAATTTTGCCTCTCTATAAATTGTCTTTTTATAATCAAAATTCACTGCACAACTTTTGCTCTGTGTTTAAACAAACATCACCCTTTGGATGCAGGAATCAGTCTCCCAAACTGAGTGTGTGGGAAGGACAGTAAGACTTTTTCCTGCAAGAATCTATCTTAAAACCCCATAATTTTAAAAATTCATTTAGAATTTATGCAGGACATAGCTTGAGCTACTTTTTGAAGGATTAATGAATTTTAAAATCACAGAGTAGTTTTGTCTTATTTTTTTAAGTGTAATTAATATCCTGAACCACCAGAGATTTCCAGATATTTTAAACATTTCTGGTTTCTTATCTGCAGGGCTAATTGGTCAGAATGTTTTAGAAAATCAGTGTTAAAATATAAATGAAGCCTTGTAATCTAGTACTCAATTTGCATACAGTTATATAAAGATATAACATAAAACCTTTCCAGAAAAGAAATACTGGGTTTGAATAAACTGCATAAGATACCATATTTAACACACCTGTATGTTCATCCTGTTGTAATCTCTGCAAGACTATTTATGCAGAACAAAAAAGTATTTAAATGCTATGATGACCACCTCTGTAGTAAAAACAAGAAATAAAATATTGTGATGACGTTCCTAATTCGAAGTAACCCCTCCAGTAAATGCACACCATAAGTTGTAATAATATTGTTTAAAAAAGGCTCTCAGATAATGTACAGTCTCTTTCCTATGGAGAATAGAAACTGTCATTCAGTTCTTTGGTAAGTATACTTGAGAAATATGCCTGCATGTTGATGCATTTACAGAAATAGTTCATTGTATCAACAAATGTTGACTAAATACAGCAGACGTGGAGAATGGTTCAAATGGAATGCAGAAAGTCAGCCACGGGAGTCATTAAGTTCTTTCCAAAAACTGCTCTTTTTTATGCTTAATTACATCATTCTAAGTGGGAGAAGGCAACTGGAAACTCTTAGAGAAATCAGATGAGAAAGTTCAGCTCTTGTTGGCTTTTTGGTTTTCTTTTAATGATAATACTCTCAACTTTTCTACAGATAAATGGGTAAACTGTCAGGCAGTGATTTACATGGACATCATATATGCTATGAAGTGATTATTGTAAAGGTATATAATTTTGAGCTTTAAAGAAGAGATAATTAATGAATCAGGAATGCAACACCGGTTGTAGGTTCTGTTTCAGTTGTTACCTGGCTATACCAGGGTGATGACTGAGAGCATAATGTATTCCAGATTACAGTGCTGCTGTTCCATTTTTATTTTCAATGTCTGAATACAGCATACATGTATTAATGACCTTAAAGCTTAACTGGCTGGAAGCAGCTGCTGGGTTGAAGTCAGCTGAAGGTATACTGTAACGTTTGCTTAAATTTCTTTAATCGTAAAGTGAACAGTGTGTACCTTTCATTCTGTTGTGCTTACTGCTAATTTACTGACTGGGCACATAGACCTGAGAGATCTGTGACGCAGTGCTGTGAAGAACCTCTGAAGTGTTTAACCTCGAGAGACTTGTAGCTCTTGTTCTGCCTTGATTTACTTGATTAAATAAAGACCTTACAGTTGGATAGATTCAGAGTGAAACTTATTCGTACTCTCAAGAGTAGTGTATTAGTTAATTAAATAAACTTCTTGATTTGCACTCTTGGCTGGCCTTTCCCACTACTTAACCTCTCCAGATTATCTAGATTAGCATCAAGTTCTCTCTACTTTGTTCATAAATAGGGATTTTTTTCTTTTTGAAGTTTACTCCTGGATGCCATCAAGTGATTGATAATAAAGCTTCCAGGTAATTCCTGTGTGCACGTTAAAACTTCAGCTTCACTGAGTATCTTTTCATCTTTCCAGTCTTGGGAATTATCCCTCCACCGAAGGCCAGTTTCATAGTATACTCTTGGACTGTAAGCAAATTGCATGTTATAATTAGCTGAAGTAATTGCACAGTGAAAGACTTACATGATATTAGCTAGTGATATAGAATGCTTTTTAAATTGGCAAGTGAATTTCCTTGTAACAATTCCTGGTCAGAGAGAAGTAGTAACTGTTACTAAATCTGGTTCAATGCCTTTATGGTTTTCTTAGCCCCGTTCCTTATGTGAGGATTTGTAGCAGCATGGAATTTCTCAGGTTGATATCCCAGGGGACTGCAATAAACAGTGTACCAATTTGAACATAAGCCAGAGAGAAGACTTGTGAGAAATAGTTCAACTTTATGCTTTAATCTGTATCATTGCTATACATTGCAAGTATGTGAAACTATTCCCCTTCCACTGAATTAATCCTAAAATTATTATCTTTAGAAATGCTGACAGAGTGAGGACATGAAACATAAAGCATGGTGAATACATTATTATCTATCCAGCAGGTCCATCAGTAATAAAGGTGTCACATATACCAATATCTAGAAGCAATACTTAACATCTTGAAAGGCAAATCTATGTATTTCTAGAAGTCCTTATTTGAAAACTGTTTGCTGGGGCTGGAACTTTAAGCTAATTTGGCTTCTGCAAGTACTACCTTACTTAAAAGGCTTCGAGAAAGAAAATACTTGTTTAAAAGTAGCAGTATCTCTACATTTTTAGTCTTACTCTTACTTTCATTGCTAGTATTTATGACACTGTGCTTATGACAGAGCAGTAGGCTTAAAACCCTGAAAGTGAAAATAAATAAAGCAACATTTTGAGCATTTATTTTTCATGTTCTTCCTGTGATAGCACATATCATAGGATCTTATACTGGTTTGGGTTGGAAGGGACCTTAAGGATCGTCTAGTTCCAGCCCTGCTGCCACGGGCAGGGAAACCTTACACTAGACCAGGTTGCTGAAAGCCCCATCTGGCCTTGAACACTTCCAGGGGTGGGGCATTCACAACTTCTCCGGAAAACCTGTTCCAGTGCCTCATTACCTTCACCTTCTGGTTCCTTACATGTTCTTGAATCTGACTTGCTGTGAGTGGTTCTTAAATCTCCCAGTCCCTATGTTTACCTTCTGCTACTTGGGCGGTGTGGCTGGAGCACTTGCTGGTGAAGACCAAGGCAAGAAAGTCACTAAGTAGCTTAGTCTTCCCCATATCCTGGGTAACAGGTTTCCTGTTTCCTTACTGAGAGGGCCCACATTTTCCCCATTCTTCCTTTTATCATCAGCATACCTGTAGAAGCTTCTCTTGTTGCCCTTGGTGTCCCTGGTCAGGTTTATTTCTGTCAGGGCTTTGGCTTTTCTAACCTGATCCCTGGTTGCTCAGACAATTTCTGTGTGTTCCTCCCAGGCTAGCTGTCCTTGCTTCCAGCCTCTGTAGGTTTCCTCTTAGTGCTGGAGTTTCTCCAGGAGCTCCTTTTTCATCCATGCAGGCCTCCTGGTGGTTTTGGACTTCCTTTTTGTCGGGATGCATTGCTTCTGAGCTTGGAGGAGGGGATCCTTGAATATTAACCAGCTTTCTTGGGCTGTTCTTCCCTCCAAGGCTTTATCACATGGTACTCTACCAAGTAGACCCTGAAGAGGCCAGAGTCTGCTCTCCTGAAGTCCAGGGTAATGATCTTGCTGTGCACCTTTCTCACCACCCTAAGGATGTTGAACTCCACCATTTCTTGGTCACTGCAGGCAAAGCTGCCCCTGAGCTTCATGTTCCCCGCAGCCTCTCCTAGTTGGTGAGAACAAGGTCCAGCATAGCACCTCATTGGCTCCTCTGTCACTTGAAGAAGGAAGTTGTCCTCAACTCACTCCAGGAATGTTCTGGATTGCTTATGCCCCGCTGTGTTATCCCTCCAGCAGGGATTGGGGGTGATTGAAGACCCCCATGAGGGCCAGGGCTTTTGAAGGTGAGGTTGCTCATATCTGTCTGTTGAGAGCCTTATGCCTCTCATACAGACATTGAAGCTTCATGTAGATGAGGAAACATTTCCTGTCATAAGTTCTCAGTTAATTTATGGAAAGTGTCAGTGTCTAATGCCATTTGATATGCCCTATGTTATCCAAGACATCGACCTAAGCTTGGCAGAGATATCATAGCCCCTATAGGAGAGTGAAATCATCATGGACTGGCATGTGGAGGCTGCATGGGAGGCGCTATAAAATTTCAGATGGCACTGTATGTACACCTGTGTTTAAGTAGCTGAATCATGCCCTAGTTTGCTTGCAGAATGGCTCACTCCTCTGTTAATTCCCATCAGGTGAGAGATTTCTGGGAATGTAAGCTGACATGCCCTCCCCTCTTCCCATCCCCTATGTTTTTGGCTTAGTTTATGAAGTATGCATTTTGTATTGGTGTTGTATTATCATGAACAATTCAAGAAATAAAGACTGGTTTTGAAATTTGACTTCTCTTAAAAATATTTTTGTAGTGTGGCACTAACCAATCAAATAAAAACTCTTCTGTCATTTTATGTTGTAGAGCTTTTTGATAACTACATGCAGCAGGATGCACATGAGTTCTTAAACTATCTATTAAATACAATTGCGGATATCTTGCAAGAGGAAAGAAAACAAGAGAAACAAAATGGTCGCCTACCTAATGGCAACATCGACAATGAAAATAACAGCCCGCCAGACCCAACCTGGGTTCATGAAATCTTTCAGGGAACATTAACTAATGAAACCAGATGTCTTACGTGTGAAACTGTAAGTCTGTATGTAATTCATAAAATGAATTCTTCTTTGTTTCAGAACTTCATGTTTCCTTATTCATTTATCTCAACAGACTAACGTCCTAGTTTTTTTCTTTAGAAATCTTATGTTCATATGAACATTTGCATTTTTTCTTTGTTACTGAGAAAATTTCAGCAACTCATCTGTGAATTGTAGGAAAAGGGTTATGTTGATATTAGGAAAATGCTTACATGAATTTTTGTCAGTGTGATCATAGTCGGCTTCCCCTCTACTCTACTCTTGTGAGACCCCACCTGCAGTACTGCCTTCAGCTCTGGGACCCCAACTCAAGAGGGCCATAGACCTGCTTGAGCGAGTCCAGAGGAGGCCATGAAGATGATCAGAGATCAGAGATCATCTTTAGCCTTTCAATACTTAAAGGGGGCCTCCGAGAAATCTGGAGTGAGACTTTTTACAGTGACAGCACAAGGGGGAATGGTTTTAAAATGAAAGATGGGAGATTTAGATTAGGTATTAGGAAGAAATTCTTTACCATGAGGGTGGTGAGACACAAGCAGGTTGTCCAGAGAGGCTGTAGATGCTCCATCTCTGGCAGTGTTCAAGGCCAGGTTGGACTGGGCTTTGAGCAACCTAGTCTAGAGGAGGTGTCCCTGCCCATGGCAGGGGAGTTGCAACAAGGTGGTCTTTAAGGTCCTTTCCAACCCAAACCAGCTAAGATTTTATGATTCTGTGAATTTCAAAATTTAGAGAATGCTAAATTGATGTATCCCTAAGAGCAATGAAGCCTGCTACTTGGGGATGCGGAGTTCTCAAATTTAATGTCATGATGACCTAATGTCATGCTTAGTGGTAATAAGTATTGTGATTCAGCTTCCACCAATTTCTGGTTTTAAATTTAAAGCCATTGAAATCAAGAATCTGTGGTTGGCTTTTAGCACTGAGACTGGGATTCTCAAAGAACATAACAATGTGCAGGAGAAATAATGCTTTTTTATATGTCTTTTCACAGGAATTCTGATATTAGACCCTGAGAAATAAACTACTCATTTGAGCAAGCTATATAAAATTTTCTCTGGAAATAGATCTATAATAAGAAAAAGCATATATTTCAGAAAAAAATCATAATTGAATTTTAGCAGCTTGAGAAAGAGAAAAAGCAGTACAGCTTGAAAATCACAGTAATTCTGTTATGATCTATTCGTTAGATATAAAGAAAACCTAAATTACTGTTATTTTGCATGACTTCATACCTGTTTTGCTTAAGTTAGGTAATGAATGTATTTCAGCATGACCTTGGAAAGAAAGAATTAATCAAATTAAATCTGTATGTTTCACATGGGATTTTCTCCATCTTCTAGAAATACTCACCTGTCTTTTATTTCAAAGAAAATAGCTTCCTAATGTCATATATAATGTATCTACAGACCTTAGCAGATCATGGTATTTTGCTTAATTCAGGTGATGATTTCTGGCTACCATATTTTCTTTCCTGGTGGGTTTCACCTCTCTAATAACTATCTCATGGAAACTGTCAATTGCTTCTCTTTTAGTTTTTTAACTGATTTTGTTTTTCTTCTTGAAACATGAATTTAGCTTAGTCTGTTAACATGACTGACATCATTACCTTTCCTTATTATGGCATCGTAAGTTACTGCTGTCAGGATTTTGATCTAGATAATAGTCCTTAATACAGGTTTTTAATGCTGATATGCTCTTTGCATACTTTATTAGTTACCAGGCCTATCATAATTTTGAGTTTTACTAAGATGAGTCAATTCTATTTTTCTGTTAGCTATTGCTGAACAGGATACACCATGTCTGTTTGCCACTGTGCCTCCTTGGACGGTTGAATATTAAATTCAGTGTTGTAATGCACATGAGGTTTTAGTGTATTAGGGCCTTTGTCTTCCAATAATAGTAATTTTGATTTCTAATTATCTACAAACTATTTTATCAGCTTCTGTCTATTCAGTGTATCAGCTTGTTTCTAATTAAAACACAGTGACCTGAAAATGAGTACTTAGATTTAGACACATTAAATAAGTTCTGTTGCTGTGAATATTATCTTACTTTCAAATATAGTGATATTGTTTTAATGTTTATTGGAAGCTGTTGGCATTTAGACTCATTCTGTGTTAAGACATATAATTTAAGTGTCAGGAGTACTTGAATGCAGCTCATGCGGAAGATTACACAGAAACGGTGGATGAATTTGTGCTTTTTAATGATAAGACAATAACCTTAGGGTTTTTTAAATTTGGAATTTAACACATACTTAAATGCAAAGCATAATATATCTTTGCTCTAAGTGAGAATGAGTATCTTCTAACTGGCCAAACCTTCTCCGTGTTCCTAAAATCACCATGGCAAGATTTTGTTCTAATTTGAGTAGTCCTGACTGTAGAAAAGAGCTTCTTTCCAGGACACACAGTCTCAGCCCATCCTTGTGATAAAAAAATTAACTGATTAAAGATTTATCCTCAGTTTAAGTATGGACAGTGAATACAAGGAACATAGATATGATTCTTTAACGAAGATTTGTGTCGTGGGTCAAGCCACACCGTAAAGTAAATGTTACAACATGGACTGCAAGTTGTCTGTACACGCCTTTAATGTGATTTTGTGTTATGATGATTTCTCCCTTCCTGGATAGAGGTAGTATGATGAAGTGAATGGTACAAATTTTTGTGGCTAATTGATAAAAATGATCCAGAAGTTATTTGGTTTTACAGATTTATCTACACAGTTTAAGGGAATCATAACAGTAAACAAAAAATAATATAATTGACCACATTGAGGTTAAATCCGTAACAGATAAATGTGGGTAATACTTCTACAGAGAAAAATAGGAAATTGTGTTGGGTCAAAAGCACCAAATGTATCAATAATGTTTTTCTACAGCTGATGGTCTTGCTCTTGTGTTCAAATGACTCTATAGGGCATAAAGTTCTGGCTCAATTCTACTTTGGACTGAGAGAAGGCAATAAGGCAAATCTCAGTAGTCTCTCTTCTGGGAGTACTATAGATACTATAGAAATGTTAACTATGCCCTACTTTTTTCTCTTTTTTTTTTTTTTTTCAATAAAACCAAGATAAGTCATGTCTTTTGTTTCAGCTTCATTTAAAAATAGTTTCTGGTTTTGCACACAGGGGAGCCTACAGTTGCAAAACCTTTTTTGTCAGTAAGCTGATTCACATTGCTAGTGAAATTCCAGACTGAAAGAGATAAAAATTCCAGGAATTGTAGCCTTCTGAGTTTTCTGTTCTTCGTGACATTGGTTGTCAGAGTACTACAGCTGAGCTGTTTGAGTGCAATTATGTCCTTGATGTGAGAACATACCATCCCCTTTAGCCAGGATACTGGAGCACCCAAATTCTTCACAATTATTCAGATATTCCTGTTAGGAGCGCTCAAATGGCTGTTTGAACACATCAAGGCTTGATTCTGCAAGTAATGAGGTCTTCTGAACATGTCCATCTTTTCTTCATTCTCTATATAATTAAAAGATATATATATATATATATATATAGCATTGGTGACTTTAGTCTAAGAACCTTAGTGGTGTTTATTTGAAACAAAACCTCTGCAGAAGCAGGGGGACAAGCAGGCTGCTCAGAGTGGAGGGTGACTTTTTTGTTTAATTAAAACTGAGTTAATGCTAAAAAAAATAAGTACTGTTCAAATACTAATGTTCAAAACCTCTTTATTTTTAAGACTAGCAATTTCTAAATTATCAACATAGATGGAAAAAATCCACTTGTCCTTTCAATACAGCCTTTAATGGTTCTTCATGATCCTAAGTGCACAATGGACCATCTAATCTGAGAGAGGTTCTTTAAGGCTGCATTATCTGTAAGAATGGAAAAATTCCTTTTGTGAACTTCTGGTTTCAGCACCGATCTCTCTTTAACCAAGCACAAGGCATCCCTTTCATCTTCTCCATCTCCTCCCTGCACTTACAGCTTCTGTGTGAGATAAAGCTGCCAGTGAAATCTTTGTCGTTCCATGGAATTTTTTTTTTATTAGACCAAGAGAGGAAGAATTCTCTAATTGCATGTCTGAATAACACTGATCACGAGTCCTTAATTCCAGCTGTCCTAACTGAAGACTGCAGCAGAGTATTTTCTGGAACTGATGTGTTTTTTTCCTGAGCCATTCTTAATCCCTAGGCTAAGATGACTTCCACCAGAGTTCTTAGTGTTATGAATTTAAGTTTGATAATTCCAAAAGCTTTAACTTAATTTCAGAAGGTTTTGATTTGTTGTGTGGCATTAATTCTCAAAAATAGTTGACTATCTGTATCCATTTTTTTCCCCCATATATGTTGTCCTTAGGAACTGTGTGTTTGTTGTCTCTTGATAAGATATATGAAGAAAAAATTCCCAAATCTCTTTTTATTCTGAGTTGAAAGGGAACAGATCTCATATGTTTTGAAGGTCAGTTTACAATAGTTCTCTGGTAGCTGTTTAACTTTTCCTGCTTTCAATCAACAAACTGCAGCCAGGCATCTTTTCTAAAAGCATTTACTTTTGTACCTAGGAGTAATAAAAGGGAGAGAACATTTTCAACAGTGACATTGAGTATCTCTAGAGAGGAAACACTAGCAGACAAAAGTTAAGGCTGCAGACTGCTGTTTCCTAAACCTTTTGATAACATAGCTGGTTTTCAGGGCAGCTGTGGATTTCATCCGTCACTGTTTTTCAGGATTGGTAATGGAATATATTCTCTCCTTCTAGGAATTTCTTTTTGTAAGAAATGGCTCTGTACTATTCTATCCCTATCAGATCTAAGTCCCAGGCTCTCGTTTACTAACTAATTTGCTATCTGCTGCTCATTTAATAGTGTGACTCTAACCAGGAAGAGGCTTCAAAGTATTTGTGCTGTTTATTAAGGACACTATGACATGCAAATACACAGCCCTCAGTGGGAGGGAATCACAGGAGAAGAACAGTGGTGAAAGCGCTAAATGGAAGATGATTGTGTTCTTTTGAAAAGGGTGAGGTGTACAAGGAACTTGGCATTAATATTGTTGAGCTGCAGTCACAACATAATGACAGCTGGCATTACGTGCCCTCACAGACACATGCACACTTCCATCTTTCTGAAAAAAATAAGAAACAGATCTAGCAAATCTCTGAAATAGAAAGGCCACTTAAAACAGTTTTTAAAAGGCTGTTATAAAGTAAGAGAGGCATTCTGTCCATAGAAAATGGTACTGAGAAACAGAGATAAATTCATATAACTTGGTTTAACTATAATCTGTTGGTTCTTTTCTCATGCAGATAAGCAGCAAAGATGAAGACTTCTTAGACCTTTCAGTTGATGTGGAGCAGAGTACTTCAATCACTCACTGTTTAAGGTAGACACAAAAATCTGAATCTTCATAGTTTGTCTTTTATCTTTAACCGAAAAAGCAGAAAGTAAAACTAAAAGCTCACAATTCTAGCTTATGTAGACTTAATACTATAAAATTATAGTACATCTTTTTATGTATATTTCAGAAAACAAAATCGTATCCGTAGCATTTCTTTTTTTTTTTTTTTCATTCAGGGGTTTCAGCAACACAGAAACTCTGTGCAGTGAATACAAATACTACTGTGAAGAATGTCGCAGTAAGCAAGAAGCACATAAAAGGTACATTGGATTCCAGGAGGACAAAAAATAACCTGTGCATTTCATGAAAATACTCTTGATTTCCTTGTGTGTCTGTGTATGAGGCAGGGGGAGAATGTTCTTTTTCCCTTAGTTTTTCTCACTCTTCCTCCACTTAAGAATAACTTAGTTTCCAATTGCTGTAAGAATCAGTTTGATAGAACTTTTTTTTCTGATTCAATCAGAATGAGGCTTGTAATTTTTTTTGTTAAGTGAGTTTCCAGTTTCTTGAAAGTTCACAGTTAGTTGTGCTAAACTTCTGCTTCACAGTGCTCTTGAAAAGCATCAGGAGCTCTGTAGAAGCCTGAAATTCATTATATTTAAAACCAGTTCTTGTCTGCCTAATAATCCTTTTAGTCTTGCTTGCACCTTTGAAAAACCTCTGATTTTGTGTACTGTCTGGTATTTATTATCTGGGAAGGTATTTGGTTGAAGGGGTGGGAACGCTGACATGCTCTACTGGTTGTACCACTGATTCTGGTTATTTGGTTTAACCATAGATTCAGCACATGGCTTTGGCATATCTCATCTGCAAAGGCTGCCTTCACACATTGCCTAAGCTTACTAATTGGTGTGTATTAGAGGGTTGTGAAGCCAGGTCTGTCCTGTTGTTTTTTCTGTTGTCTGCGCTCTTTTACTGTGTGGGAGGAGGTAATGTGATTCCTGGCCAATATAAGCTGTGTTGATGTAAACCTGTACTGTAGGCACTGCCATATTGGCAAAACACAGCTTTTATCGTTTGTGCTCTTCATATGGGGCTTAAGTTCAGTTTCACTACAGTCATGATTTTCTTTGGTCCCTATTAACAGGGAGCTTATCTGTGATAGTGTCTACTCAGTTAGCAAAACTGGTGTACCGGATCCCTTCACCAGTGAGAGAGCTATTCTCACAGCTACATTACAAGAAGAGGACATAATTTTGAAAAAAGAAATAGAGCAGAAATTATATCTATATCTCAGTAATACAATAAATTGTAACCCTTCTGAAAAATAGTTCCTTCTATCATCTTTCTGCCCTTTTCCTGCTTTTTCCATTTCCTAGTTCATTTGCAGGCCATGGAGAAAATTTGAGTCTAGCAGGGTTTTCCTACAGGTTAGGGTCAGTCTGAGTTTAATGAGAAAAAGGGAAGGAAGGTGAATTTTCAAGGAGTTTGTCCCCAGGCCCCTCTCTTCTGAGAAATGTACAGACATAATTCCTGATACTCTGAAAATACGGTCTCAGTAGACAAGTCTGAAATCTGGGCTGTGTTGTTGAGGTTGCTGAGCTAGTTTTCAGGGCTGAAATTCATCACAGTGTTGATCTAAGGTAATCAGCTGTGCTGAGAAGCAGAGCACTCCAGCTTGGCCGCTCTTTTAGTGTGGGCAGATTCATTGCCCAGAGAGTGGAAGTCTGTTTGCTACCAGGCAGCTGTGGTTGGCTGAGGAGGATTTGTAGGCACTGGTGCAAGATCTCAATACCTCCAGCTAGGGAAAGGGGCCCATGTGCTCTCAGTAAAACTAGGTAATCTGGCTTTGACTGGCATAAAATAATGCTGCAATATTTGTACCAAATTGCTATTCTAGAGCACAGCATTATCTTGTTTGGGTAGAAGGAGGTATGATGCGTGACAGTGTGCTTTTTATAACCCTTGGGGATGCTAAATGAATGGCTTGATATGAAAACTTGGAGTAATATATATGTAACAAAGTGGCGTAACAGTGCTTACTTTAAAAAGCATGTTTGACTCGGCTGGTTTACTGAGTAATTGGCCTGAAACAGGGTACCTGGAACAACTTTATTGCAATACCTCCACTGTATGCTGAGTGGGATCTAGGTTTTGCCTTTGGGAACTCAGAAAAGCTGTAGGTAGGTACATTTAAAAATGAAATTCTGTGCTATATGGTCTTTATGTCTAAATTACTATATGGGTTCATCATGGCTGTTATAGCTTATTGTTCTAAATGCATTTGCAATTCTCAATTGTTAAAATCCACCTTTAGCAACACAGGACATACTTGTAAACAGCTGAATAGTTGAGCTTCTTTTAATGCTTGCAGAACTATTTTAAGACTTCAGTAAGACAGGTTTCCTGTTTGTTGATATCAACTGAATGTTTTGGATGGATATTGGAAATACTGTTGGATTTTGGTTTGTTTTTTGATTTATTTTTCAGGATGAAAGTAAAAAAGCTGCCTATGATTCTAGCTCTCCATTTGAAGAGATTTAAATACATGGATCAGCTGCATCGATACACAAAACTCTCTTATAGAGTAGTTTTTCCTTTAGAGCTTCGTTTGTTTAACACCTCAGGAGATGCCACCAATCCTGACAGAATGTATGACCTTGTTGCTGTGGTAGTTCATTGTGGAAGGTAATAACTCTTATTTTATGCAGGCATTTTTGTGTAGTGTAAGTATGTTTAAAAATCAGAACAAAGCATCCACTGCCACACAACTCTAATAGCATTAAAGACATCTTAAATGAAAAGTTTCTTAGGAAAAAAAACATTGTGGGTAGGTGGTACCAATCCTGACAGCATATAGCTTTGTTGCTGTGATAGTAAAAAGTGATAATGGTGTATTTCACATCACAGATCTTTGTGTGAACTTAACTACTTTTAAAACCCCCCACAAAATTCGCAGTATCGTATTGCTGTAATACCATTAAAAGATCACTTTAAAAAAGTTTCTTAGGAAGGAAGGTGTTATGGAACAGATTCCTTTACAAACCTTTTCCTTTAGGGTGTTTTCTTTTGAAGGCTTGAGCAGCATTTTCTGAAATATATCCATATATTAATAATTTTGTTGATTGCTTTTGTTTCCTTGCTTTTGGAATATGACTGTTAGAGTTGTATTTGATTTTGCTATGTTCAACAAATGTTCTTGTGGCTTCAAGTCTTAAAAAGGGCTGCTCTACAAACTGCTTATTGAGTAGATATAAGCCCCGAAGATGAAAGTGATGGTTTAACAACTAGAATCACAGAATAATTTTATGTTGTGAAGCTCAAAGCGGGACTAACTTTGATATTAGGTTGCACTGTGCTCAGTCTTGTGGCTGGGATTGCTGATTCACTGCCTCTTTGGGCGGTTTGCTCCAGTCCATCAGTGTTCTCACTCACGCCTCCACTCCTCCCTAGATAGACCTAGGATTACAGTAGACCTAAGATGACTACAACTCAAGTTGGCCAGGACAGTTTTGGAAATAAACCTTTGTGCCATAGTTTTCGTGAATGCTTTTGTTTTGGATTATAGGGAAAATCTGTCCATATCTGACCATTCTGTCAAATTCTGACCATTTCTCTCTCCCTCATTCAATCTGCAGTTTTGGGACTGCATTCTTAGAGCCGTGGCACAATACAAACCTTGTTTTCATTGAGTTATGCAATTTGGTACAGAGACATGTCCCTCACAGGTGGCAACCTTCCCTCCCTGATCTAGACATAAAATTTGTATTGAGTGCTGTTAGCCAGTTGAGGCAGTTCCAAAACTGCTTTAAGTAGTCCTCCATTTTGAGTTGTAAGGTTCAGCTATTTTGGAAAGTGTGTTATTTCCTTACTTGAAACCTGATTAGAAAAAGGACACCATTAGAGTTGGGTTTTTTTCTGTCATAATTGTGAAGAAATTTCTTGTCTGCCATAAGCTGAAAAGCTGTGAATTATAACAGTTTTAGTTTAATTGTGAGCCCTTCTTGTTGCTGTGAGGATTCTTGGGACTTCTAAACTGTCAGTTTAATTCAGTTTTTGTTTACAGTGGGTCAGATAGAAAGGTTTCTGATAGAGACTGTAGATGAACAACAGCAGCTCTGCAGCTTCTTTCTGAAGATCAGAAGTGTAGGTTGGGATTTGTTTTTTAGTTTCATTTCTCTGTTTCTTCATTTATATTTTCAATGCCTGTGCTGTTTATTCCTCATTTGAAAGTATAATCCTTCTTTTAACACAATATTAAATGTAGAGATGAGTAGGACCTTATTATGAAGATGATGTAAGTGGAGGGGGAAAAAAGGAAAAGCAGAAATTTTAGTGGTAACCATTTTAATTACTGCTAAATATCACTTTTCTCCAAGAAAAAAATGTAGTGAAATATATTCCTACATACTTATGTGTTACTGTCTGTGTTCTTTCCTAATTTTATTCCACAGTGGCCCTAACAGAGGACATTACATTGCAATTGTGAAGAGTCATGATTTCTGGTTGCTTTTTGATGATGATATTGTTGAGGTAAGCTTTGTGTAACCGTGGCCTTTTTTTCTAATAGTGACCAGAGCGTGTGCTCACACTCCCTCCCCCACCCGTGTACATGATTAATTAAAGTGAAATGACTGATATGCTAATGGGGAGGGTTCAATCGAGTCTAAACAAGCACTAGCTGAGTGCAGAGCTGTTCCTTGCAATTTGACTGTACAATACTTTGAATACTTTGAATTGCATTTTGTTTTTTATACTTAGAAGATGCTTCCTTGTTTATGGCCATTGTCTTTCACCTTTGTTTGACAAAACATTCCTGTGGCCAGGATACAAGGCAAATAAAGATACATGAAAAACCACGAGGTGCTTGGTGACAGCCAGCATGGCTTTACTAAGGGGAAATCCTGCCTGACCAATTTGGTGGCCTCCTATGATGGGGCTACAGAACCGATAGACACAGGTAGAGCAGTTGATGTCATCTACCTGGACTTGTGCAAAGCATTCGACACTGTCCCACACAACATCCTTGTCTCTAAATTGGAGAGACATCAATTTGCTGGATGGACCAGTCGGTGGATAAAGAACTGGCTGGATGGCCGCACACAAAGAGTTGTGGTCAGTGGCTCAATGTCCAGTTGGAAACCAGTAACGAGTGGTGTCCCTCAGGGATCGGTGTTGGGACCGGTCTTGTTCAACATCTTTGTCGCTGACATGGACAGTGGGATTGAGTGCGCCCTCAGCAAGTTTGCCGATGACACCAAGCTGTGTGGTTCGGTTGATACCCTGGAGGGAAGGAATGCCATCCAGAGGGACCTCGACACCCTGTGAGGTGGGCTGATGCCAGCCTTGTGAAGTTTAACCATGCCAAGTGCAAGGTCCTACACCTGGGTCGGAGCAATCCCAGGCACAGCTACAGGTTGGGCAGAGAAGAGATTCAGAGCAGCCCTGTGGAGAAGGACTTGGGGGTGTTGGTTGATGAGAAAATGAACATGAGCCGGCTTCAGTGTGCGCTCGCAGCCCAGAAAGCCAACCGTATCCTGGGCTGCATCAAAAGGAGTGTGACCAGCAGGTCGAAGGAGGTGATCCTGCCCCTCTACTCTGCTCTCGTGAGACCTCACCTGGAGTATTGTGTGCAGTTCTGGTGTCCTCAACATAAAAAGGACATGGAACTGTTGGAACAAGTCCAGAGAAGGGCCATGAGGATGATCAGGGGACTGGAGCACTTCCTGTATGAAGACAGGCTGAGGAAGTTGGGGCTGTTCAGCCTGGAGAAGAGAAGGCTGCGTGGAGACCTCATAGCAGCCTTCCAGTCCCTGAAGGGGGCCTATAGGGATGCTGGGACGGACTCTTCATTAGCGACTGTAGTGATAAGACAAGGAGTAATGGGTTAAAACTTAAACAGGAGAAGTTTAGATTGATATAAGGAAGAATTTTTTTCCTGTGAGGGTGGTGAGGCACTGGAATGGATTTCCCAGGGAGGTTGTGAATGTTCCATCCCTGGCGGTGTTCAAGGCCGGGTCGGACAGAGCCTTGGGTGAGATGGTTGTGTGAGGTGTCCCTGCCCATGGCAGGGGGGTTGGAACTAGATGACCTTAAGGTCCTTTCCGACCCTAACTATTCTATGATTTTATGCAGATAAATTGCTTTTACTGCAGTTCTTTTCCAAGGGCAGTTCATTGGAACAAGCCATTTGTTCATATTGTCTAGGAGCTTATGATTTAATGCAACAGATCAATATAGTCGTCTGTTTTACCAGGTATCCTGAATTGTTTCAGATGAAGGTGTAACAAAACTCAAAATAGGTAAAAACTTCAGATTTTTGAAATTTGACCCTAAAATTTTCGAGTTAATCACTGAAACATGAGCCTTTTGCTTCTGTTGGTATTTTTGCCAGTATTAGCTGTGCTTCCAGGAATTACTCTCATTTAAAAAAAACAAAACAAAACAAAAATGGTTTTTAACTAATTTCTTGGAACATTTTATTCTTTATTCAGAGCAAGAGCAGGAACTGCTGGTTTGCCTGTATTATATCATCTCACGGTTTTTGCTTGTTCCGTTGTCTTCCTTTTGTTCCCCTTGTCTCTGCTTATGCATGAAGTATGATTTTGCTGTCCTTTTCCTGCCTTTATTTGAATTAATCCAATTTATAAAATGAATAGTTTATATTTTCCTTACAGTGCGCAAAAATCTGTGTGATTGAAAAGAAGAAAAATGGGTGAGACAGGTATTGGACTTGCATTGTTAATTGGCAGGCAAGTCGAGTATTGAAGAGTTCTCTCCAAGCCACATTATGGATGTTTTTTCATGCAGGAAATGTCAGACATGGAAATACACAGAACTGTTGGGAAAGTAAAAGGATTGCCCCTGTGTCTTAGCAAGGTAGACAGTAAAGTGAAATGTCTTGATAGGGTCAGAATTTCACTTTTCTCCTGGAAAAAGAGAGCTGTAGTAAATGGCGCATCATTTCACAAGCATCAGGGACAATCTTTTCCAGTGCCAAAGCAGTAACTTGGCAGCAATGTATTTTTTCCTGTTAGCCCTTCTAAAGAGAAAGTAAATAATTTTTTTGGTCTTAAATCTAAAACAATCTTATTCCAAGTAATGGGAATGAGTTGAAATAAAATCTTCCTAAGTGAAGGAAAAATTATCTTTCTGTCTTTTGGCTGTTAGTAGCCTAATTGCCTTTGATTTAAAATGTGGCAAGAGAGCATGCTTTCAGTTTTGGTTCCTTTTGTAGCTGAAAATGTTAACTGTGAAAAGCAGACAATACTCTTCACCTTCTCAACCGAAGTTTTGCATCTTTTCCCCCAGATTTTGATTATAGGAGGCTTTCTAGGCTAAGAGGATCGCAAGCAATCATTCTGCCTTCATTCTCCTCTGCACTGGATTGGCCCATGCTGCTCAGAGTTAGAAATTATAGTTTTTACTTACATTTTTCATATTGATAAATGTCTTAATAGGATATTGTTGTCTTTATAACTTTTTCTTGTGAAATTTGAGCAAGCAGTGCACATAAGATTGCACTTACAGTAGGTTCACTTAATACTTAAAAATGCATATATAAAAATATCTATAGCTGCTGGCTTCTTTGCAGTTGATGATAGATGGGAAACCAAAGCATAACAACTTGAAGAATTATTTGGATTTTATTATTTTATGTAATTATGTGAGTTATTTTTGTTTTGATAGTAGTTTTTAGGTGGAACTTCATGTCATGTATATGCTATGCAAGATATTCTTACTTTATTTTTTTTTTACACACAGAAAATTGATGCACAAGCTATTGAAGAATTCTACGGGTTGACATCAGACATCTCAAAGAACTCCGAGTCCGGTTACATCCTCTTCTATCAGTCTCGGGATTGAGGGGAAACTGTAGTGAAGAGAGATTTTCATGTCTCACATCTCTATCTTGGAATGGAGGAAGCACTGAGAAAAAGGAAAGGAGGGAGCTCCAGGGGCAGTGGCACAGTTTGCACACAACTAAGCAAAGAGTTTGGGATTATTGAGACCTTTGTATCATTTTAATTTTATTTGCTCAGGTATCATGCTTACTACCCATCTCCACTGCATCCCATAAGCAAAAAGAGAGATACCAGCCACTCTTGCAGGAGCTTTCTGTTAGTTAATACTATATCTGTGGTCCTAATTCAAAACCCATTAAGGTCACTGGAGAACCTTTCATGGACTTCAGTGGAGTTTGAATCAGGTTCTAACTGCACTGCCAGGTTGGTGCAATAGGAGCATTAGAAATCTGTATTTTATACAGACTTTGTGTGTAAAAGGTAAAGGACTCTTTGTGAACTTAGATTCCCGTGCTTAAGTTTAAAAGAATGAGGTTCAGGGGATAACGTGTAAGCGAGAAGATATATCTGGGCCCAACACAATTGCCTTCTTGATGGTAGTCGTTTAACTGAAGATTTAAACTGGTGTCAGGGAGGCAAGTATGTTTTGCTTCTCTGAAGAAGCTTACGTTATTTATAATGTATGACCGGGAACAATCAGTCAAGATTATGGCTTTTAATCTCCGTATGGGGAAAGATTTGGTTTGTAATAGTTTATTTTTATTTATAAATTATTGTAACTTAGGATCTTGTGTATTGTCCTTTATTCTAACAAGTATTGGAAATTTTATATATTAATTTGAATTAAAACTAATTATGTTTAAATGTTAAGCAAGAGCCAATATAAATTCTAAAAATAGTGCTTATGATATCTGTCAAAAAATGAATAACACAGAAGAGAGATTTCCTTCTGGAGGAACTGGTATCTAAGTGAGGTACTTTAATAAATTAGAATATCCTCTTTCCATTAATGGGTGAAAAAAAGGTGATCAAACTATTAGAAGCCTTCAAAAATGCATATCATAAGAAAATGATGGTGCAGTGGTGGTATACTGGTCTTTATAGTTTGTTATAGGTTGTTAATGGTTCATACAAATTAGAATGATTTAGATAAACCATTTCAAGAATATTATTCCCGTTCCTAAAAATGGATCTTTTTCTCTTCCTAGCGTCATGGGTGACTCTCAAAAGCCACTCAAGGTCTCAAGTATAAATGATGTCTGAGTAGTAAGAAGAAATAAGTTTGGAATTTCGTGAGACTGAAGATACCACATTCCTCTAAAAGTAATAATTCTTAAATCCCTTAGAGTCAAAATTTCTGAAACTAGGCAGTTTGTCTTGCTTTACGTTTATGAAATAGCATTAAGAATTAAATTTTGACAAAACACCTGATCTGTGAACTACTGTGATTTGACATTCTTCCACTTACCAGGATGTTGCCTGACAGTAGCTGAATGTAATTTCTGGAAAGTCATGGGATGTGCATTCCAGATTATGGCAATCAGGTCTTGGATGTCCTTGTCACTCCCTCTTCAGCTAGTGATTTTTACATTATTGTCATTTTCTAATGTTATTTTATTGATACTGTTACAACTTTTAAAAAGAATGTCTCCTATCTGCTGCTATAACTGACTATTTACTTACCTGTATCTTTTAGCTCAGGAAATGACCACCTATTCACTCAGTTGAACAAATCTTTAACAGGGTCACTAAATAAATTGGGCTATTTAGCAACTGTCATACTGTAAGAAATCGCTTTTGTTAAATGCAAAGTTTCTAAAGCTTTCTAAAGCTTGGTTTGGCTGGAATTCTTTTATAGAAAATTGTGTATCATGATTAAACTACCAGCATTGTAAAGAACAGCTTCAAATATTATGTGAGATGCAGAAAATATGACTGGATTTTTCTAAAGGGATTCAAGTAATTTGAAGTCCTTTTTTCAGCTTTCAGTGGCAAAAAGGTTAAGGGGTGAATCAGTTGGATAATGGTGCATGTTAGAAGGATGAAGTCCTTTGCATACTAAAGGTACAGTATTGTAGAAGAACTGTCACATTACTTTTTGCTAATTCAATATCTGGGGTTTTGTCTTTTTTTTTTTTTTTTTTCTTTTTTTTCTGTTTGGATTTTGGTTTGTTGGGTTTTTTTTTAGTGTAGTAAAAAGCTGAGATTAGTCGCTAAATAGTTTATGCCCTAAAAAAATTGAAAACATTTTTGTTGTTTCACTGGTTTTACTCCTGCTGTGTATTTTTATAAGATACTGACTTTTATTTTGCATAGGGGCTTTGAGGTAGTATTCCAAATTATATATTTCATTTTTATTTTAGTGCAGTTGAAATGATTGTAAATTCTTAATTAAACTGGTATCAGAAGCTGCAACTTAAAACACTGAAAAGACAGAAAAGTGCAAAATATAACTGATGGGTATGTAAAACGTTATGGGCTTTTTTTTCTTGGCTGTAATACAGGAGGGAGCCTGGGAAAGTCATCAGTTGTTGTAAATGGTGGAAATTATTTGCTGTGTAACTATGTAAATGTTAATTGGGACTACAGTCCCTTATTTTGTATATTGGAGCAAAAACCTTCTATTAAATAAAGTATGTTCTCTAAAGGTAAGTACTGTATCCTTTGTGGATCCTGAATGGTCAGCCAGCTGCCATGTGTGCTTTTCAGTGTTTTCAAACCTTAAAAGTATCTGGAATTTCCTGTATTAAGCTAACTGCCATGAGCCATGGAAGGAGAAGTGTGTTTAAATACACTGCATTATATATCTTACTAGATGTGTTGTGAAGAAAATAGTTCAGTGGCAGCCATGGTTTTGGTGGTGTACTTCTCTAGAATTAGTTTTTAAGTAAGTTGCTGGTTTCTGAGGTGGAGAAGGGAGTGTTCTGAAATACTGCTTTCTTCCATTTCCTCAAAAAAAAATCTGTACCTTGCTATTAAATATGCATCTGAGTTACTTGAGGGTTCACCACTTTGTAGGAGGGAAAGCAGAAGGAAAGAAAAACAGGATTTGTTACAGCACCAGCATACCAGAAAGACTGACTGAAGAACGGAGTCCAGCATCAGCAGAAGAAGATGCAGCTGGTTACAACATCGATGTAGGATTTGGTATCAAGTCATTCTTCACTTGGAGTATATGCTACTGTTTGTACAGTTTTACAAACAGTTCATGCCCTGCTATATTCACAGCTGTAATAACCACATCTTTTTACTGCCTGCAAATAATGGCCTTTAGTTCAGATACTTGTAGGAATGGTTAATCTAGTTGTGTTTTAAGAAGTTAGTCCTTAGGTGACAGTCAGGTGTTAGCACATAGGGATTTGATGCTGTTTCAAATTGTCTGCCATGCCCATCGACATTTGCACAGGACTGGTAGGTGTAACGTAAGATTCACCCAAGATCTGTATCCTTCTAGAGCAACAGCTTCAAAGCCGACAGGACATCCTGGCTTGTTCCCCTTGTCTCTGTCTAGGGATTTCCACAAGCAGTTGCATATGCTCTATTTGGATCACACACAGTTGAAAGTCTGTATTGCTTGGTTATATTTTTTGTGGTGGTATTTGTTAAGTTTAAAACTTGAAGTATTTGAGGCCTCTAGTTTCTTTCATAATTCCGTTAGTAATAGAACTTTACCTTGTGCTATTTGGTCTGGTCTCTCAGGTGTAGGTTTAAGATAATCGTATATAGTCTTACTATTAAACTCATACTTGTAACTAAAGGAAATTTTGATATGTGACATCTTCAGTCTTCATTTACCTGAACTTACTTAGCTTTTTTCCTTACCTTTTCTACAGAAATTTCCAATTGCCTTGCCAGAAAGATCTGAACTGTGTGCAGTTAATGTCATGAACAGATCCTTGTAATTTTCCTCATTGCTTCCTTTGTTCATTAAAAATTCATAGTAGTCACCTTTGCATGCTATTACCTGCACAACACTGATTACTAAAAAACAGGGATGAATTCTTGCACACAAAGCTTTGTCTACTTACACACATGAAGAAGTGACATCTTTTTTTTCTGTTTAACTGCTGGACTTTGTTCAGTGACAGAATTCATCTTGGGCTGAATGAGAGTGGGAGCTTGCAGAAGGTCTTGAAAATGCATCAACAACTGAGGATGCCAAAAAAGGGCTGGGTGGTGGTTTGTGTGATTTGCCTGAGAGCAGTTATTTGCAGCTATATTCATAGGTTAAACCAGCAGTATGTGCATCTCTTCAGTTACCTTTATCTGTAAAGTAATCTGTGAGATTTCAGTACATGTTGATAATCTGTGGGCTGCAGTATTCCATTGCAGATACTTTTATGACATTTTTGCTAAAAGTTTAAATAATCCAGATACAGTTTGTTGCTTTCAAAGAGTGGCTTTACAGTGTAACGTGTCCACTTTCCGCTCCTGACATTTGTCTGGGTTAATCTTAAATTTGTGTGTCTTGTAAATTCAGTCTTTATTCTCCCTCCCAGTAATGCAATATGCAGTTTATGGTGTCTGTCTTGCAATGCTTCAAAGTCCTCTAACCTCTCACAGCATAATAGTGTGAGATGTATAATACATTAGTCTCTTTACATGCGAGCCTCCAAGTACTCAGTTAGTACTGAAATTAATATTCTACATAATGCGTATTCAAGGGTTGTTCATTTTTCAGCAGCTTTGCTACTGATTGATTGTTATAAATGAGCTATGCAAGTCAGCTACCATGCCAACAAACACAAGCTTCATCTTTTAAATGCAGACTTCTCTGAAATCTGTCGTGGCCAGCTTTAACAGCAGAGTGGTGAGGCAACTTTCTTCAGTCTCTATTAAAACATGTCTGCAAAATTCTCTGTCTCTTACCATTTTGATTTTAGTGAGCTTTTAGGCTGAACATAAGTATCTGCTGTTATGGTTGATGAATCCCTTTGGGGAAATGTGTCGAATATATAAGGAGGATTGTTTGCAGACATCACTAGTTTTGAAGTAAACTGAGTAATATCTTCCAGTTTCTTCCCCAAAGTAAAAATAAATTATATTCTTTCTTTCTCTCTAGTGGCTAGTGATTGCTGCCTGCGTAAGAGATTGTAAGGGCTCAGAAAAGGGCAAGGTACTTTCTACCTTGTGCTTTGTATAGAACTCGTGTTGGCAGCACTAGGGAGCTTTAATTACAGAAGGATCATCAGCCGTGTCCTTGATCTGTGTTCTGCAGGCTCAGTAATCCAGGAGAGAAAATGCACAGCAGGATCTGTCAGAGAACAGGTAGAAGGAGCTTTACAATTATTTACTAACACAGTCGATGTAAAACCAGCATTTCCCAACGAGACAAAATACTACTGGTAATGCAGATTTCTGCTGTTTGGAGAATTTAGCGTGTGCTCAAAATATCCTGTCATTCTCAGCTTTTGTTGCTTATTGAAAGGTCATGCCTCTGTGCGTGTGCGTGTTTAATTTGCTGTTTAAGTTTGTATGAGAAATTTCCATCCGTACGCAAATTTGTTAGGTTGATGTGATTGTATTAATGAGTGCTCCTCCAGAAACAGTTTATGCGTATATGTGGATCAAATGGAATATAATCTTTTAATAGTCCCATTACAAAGCGTTTTCGCCTGCTCACTAGAGTTCATTTTTGTATTTTCTGTTACTGATTTTAGAAAAAAAATCTCAAAATAGTTTACTAGCGTGCTGCATTATTAAGTGATTCAATACCCATGCAGGCCTAGAAATCCCACTGCTGTCAAGTATTGACTGTTCAGCATTTGAATGTCATCACATTGTAACACAAGTTGATATACATCAACTGCATTGAGTGTGATCATTACGTTATTTCACCTCTTTCACTAAATGTTGCTTTATTGTAATGGCTGCTTTAATCGGCTCTCATGAGATGTACTAACAACATTCAGCTCGAGTTACATACTTTCATGTATGCACATTTATTTGTGTTTCTAGAAGCTGATTATCTTAATGTTATGTCACGTCAGCCTTGTCTCCACATCTTTCAAGTCAAGGAAGATTGCTGATGCGCGCAGCAACTGGCAGTGTTTGCTAAATTACTGAGTTGTATTCCAGAGATGAGATCAGTGCTTGAGATTTTTGCACTGAAAGTATCTGGATCTTTTTGCCTTCTAATCCTCATGCCTCTCTGGTGAAAGTGTTCTTCAATATTAAACAAAATGTCTGGAGTCATGGGACTGAATTACAGAATCATATTCTACGATTCTATGACTGAACAAATACAATTAGGGTACCCCTTTCTTCCTCGTTTGAAAGGAGATACTGAAAGGCATTCGGCATTTCTCAGATTGTTACAGAACCAGAAATATTTGAAAAAGGGAACATTTGCTTTATAGAAGATATCCCTCAGATTATTATTGAGTTATAGTTCAGTGTTAGGGGCATGGCAATATTGCAGAGCGATCTATCAGGATGAGCAGCAGGTTACATTAAAACTCCTTAGGAGCAGATACTGAGGGAGGTACCACTATATTTGCTAGTACCAGTGTATTCTAGCAGATCCCAAACTTCACAGAGCATCCACAAAGAACCTTCAATGAGTATCTAGAGAAAAGCTATGTTCAGCAGGACGGTACATGCTGTGCCTATGCAAGGCTCCAAGATTGGCCACTGTTCCTTTTCATTCATCTTTTGATTGGCCACTGTTCCTTTTCATTCATCTTTTTTTGGATAAAGGGGAGACCATTTAGAAGATATGTTTATATGATTGTTTTAGCCAAGTATTCACTCATGCTATTTGGAGTAAAATTCTGGTAACTTTCTGAATTGCAGAGTGTTAGGGGAAGGGATTGCAAGTTGAGAGCAAGAGGTGTGTTCCATCAATATATTGCAACACCAATTAGCTTCTTTTTTTCTCTATATTGCGTATAGAAAAATAGAGAATTCACAGGAGGAGACAAAAGTGACTGTAGTTCCTAAACTGTTGTTTGTCTTCCTCCATTATGGGATTGTTAGCAAGACAATGAATATTCTGGGGAAAAAAAGGTTCAAAAATTAGTTGGGCATTTTAAAAAGTACAATGCATGATAATTTCGTGCTTCAGTGACTAATGGTAATTGTTAACATAAAGCAGTGAAAAGCTGCTTTTGGACAAATTTAGTAGCTTTAAAAAATACTAGCATACTGAAAGCCAAATAATAAGGATTAGGGTGAGATGCAAAAAGCCCCAGAGCCTTGAAATCTTTTAAACAATGACCATCCTACTAGAATGGAAGGAGAAAAAGTACAGTAGAAAAAGCTGCTTTGTGCAGGCTGATGGGACAGTCTGAATTATACACATTGTCAGCCTACACTGTGAGCCTGTCTGTCCAAGAAATGGCATCTCCTGGTGTTGGTGCTGTATGTCAGGTACATCTATGTACGTCAGAAGACACTGCTGTGCATTCAAAGGAAGACTTCTGTAAAGAACCTACCTGTGATAATAGTTAAAGCACATGAATATTTGTCTTTAACTGCACAAATATCAGCTTCTAAATTTGGAAATCGAGAAGGAATAATGTGAAACTACAGCTGCCATGTGTCCCAAAAGAACCAGAAATATTTGATTTATGAGGATGCAGAGCATCCCTCTCCAAAGTCCAGGACAATCCAGTCCCACTTCGTGTTTCCCTTCTGGAAAACCTCTGTGATTCAGAGAGCTTCCATAAATCTTTCCAGGAGCACCCCAGCCTGCCTGCCACTTATGCTGCTGTAGTCTGGTGTTGCAGCCACCTACAAGAAGTGCACATAAAATAGCCATCTTATAAAACATTCCTTGCAAAATCTGAGGTTAGCCTGGGTAGAAGGCTACATAACCGGCTGCCTGCATTTCCACTTGTGTGCAACAGGTACAGCAGCTTCTAGGACTTACACATGTCCTCGATGTTCTTTAAGTTCAAGTAATCCTTGTTCTAACTTGCTCAGTTTGGTGGTTTCTGAGGAGCATTTGTCATCTGCTCATGAAGATTATCTCCTTAAACTGTGCTCTGACTCCAGTTGCCATTGCCAGCAGGGCACAGAGAGCAAGCACGTCCTGATATCTCATGGCTATTTACGTAAGTACTAAGAGCAGCACTGCATTTTGTGTCCATTTCCCTCCGGGCTGGGTAAGATGGTCAGCATGCGGGGAGATCACAAAAATCCAGTTAGTCGTTAAATTTAATGGGAATAAGATATTTCAAGTACCTCTGTCAATAAGGATCAGGGATAGTATAGCGCAAAAGCCGTAGATCCCTGTGGAAGCAAGGGGTGCTGAAAGTTTGTGGTCTTGAATATCTGCTAGTACAAACCTTTCAAGTGCTCCGCAAAAGCGTATGGACCCTCAAAAAGCAACGTCTCTCCTAGAGCACTGTCTTGGAGATGCTGATTTGATGCAGATGACATGCCTTTTCTGGTGAAATAAAAAGTAATGAGGCATTTTTCCCATTCTGTAAGCAAGATTCACATGAATTTTGAGCCGAGATGGTTTTTCATAGAAAATTAGTTTGATGTTTTGTGATTAATAATTTACTGGAACACTTCTTACAGCTGATTAAGTCTGGTGAATTAAAGCTCTAAGTCTCCTTGTGTCAGTGCTGGTGTCCCACTGTTGCTGTGATTTTTAAATCATAGTAAGGAAGATGTGGAGATTAGAAGTCAGCTGTCACATTAGCGTTCCATTTATTTGGCAGATTGGTCTGTTGTGGATGTCTCCGTAATTATGTGTAAAGCACTGACTCTTGCTAATGGCCAAAGTGAGGGGGGTTTTCAACAAACCTGTCAGTTCTTGAATGCTTCTCCTAAAGCATGAGGAGGAATTAAAAAACATTTTGACATACTCGTGCAAACGCAAGCTGAATGCAGGCAGCCAAATGCTTCTCCTGCCGTGTCTAAATATGGGTGCTTTCAGACTCCTCCTTTTATACTGGAAAACAGGCTATGCATTTAAAAACAAAAACTTTTGAGACGCAAGTGCCTGACGCTCATCATCTCAAAGTGACTTACAATTCTACTTGTCTTTGGAGTACTTTTTCAGTGTTAACAGTACAAGTCCCTTGAAATGGAGCTACATAATCTCCATGTCTTTGGGAAGGGCATTAAAATGCAGAAGCCCAGTGCAGAGTTGCCAGTGTTGGCCTGACTTATTAATACAAGTTTTCAGTAGTTTCACGTAAGGTAGCAAATCCACCTCATGGGTTATGAAAATTTGCAATTCCATATACTAAAAAGAAATTTTTGCATTTCTAAATCCTAATTTTCTTAAAATCACTGGAGCTAGTAACAGCAGTCATTACAGAATTAGGAATGTTTGAGGTGTGGCATGATAAAACAGCGTATTCACCTATGTGAGCACAGATTTGTGTTTATGGATGATTAATGCTATTCATACAGAAATACTGACATCAACAGCAGGGCTTTTGCATACTAAATGTGAGAGAGAAGGTCTCTGTTCTTTAAATAGTCTTTTGAAAACAGTCTTTGCTCATAACTTTACTGTACTCAGTTACTCGCGCAAATCTTTCACTAGAATTCAATCTAGTCTCCTTCAGATGCCATTTGGGGCTTGCAGAAAGCATTCACAGTAAACTGGAATGGCTCTGCAAATTCAAACAAATGAATTCAAACTAAAACTGAGTTGAGGAATGCAGCCAAACATGGTTATGATTAGTTCAATCCAGTTCATATGTTATTGCATATAGAATTTTGAATCTTAAAAATGGAATTAATAATAGTTGAAGAACTGTCCTTATGCTGTTTTCTTACCCTCTTGATCTTACGAGTTTTGGTTTTGATAACCATACATGCTCTTTGAAAAGAAAACCCCTTCTGTGACATGTAATAAGCTAAATTACAAATCTGTACAAATATATACATGTAGTTCTGTGAGACTCTGTATGTCTTTCACTAAGTGCTGAAATAAACGTTGCTGAGCATGTTGATTAATGAAGTGCAATTCTGAGCTGCAGAATGGCTGGCTGACAGCAGGGCTTGGGTGTTTTGTTTTGTAAATCATGTTTTGGTTGCTGGATGTAAGTATTCGCCTTTCCCTGATGCCTCTTGTGCTCCTCTCAAAGAGCTCTGAGAAAAAACATTGATCTGGTGTTCCTGTTGCTGGATTAGCACTGGTGAGCAGCGAGGAATCCTGGCCACAGCACACCATATGTGTACTTGATTTCACACAAACTCTGATCAGTGTTGCCCCCTGTCACTCAAGAGCAAGGTGAACTGAAACACTGGGTATGGAACAGACTTACCCAAAGGGCAGGGGGTTGGAACTAGATGATCTTAAGATCCTTTCCAACCCTAGCTGTTCTATGATTCTATAAATGCATGATTTCATGAAGAGGCAACTGAAGGTTCACCCTGGGATGCTCCCAAGCAATGCTGGCTTGAAAGAGCTGGCGTTCCTGCTGGAATGCCATTACCTGGGCTCCAGGTATGGCTCTGCCCATCTTGCAGGAGGACAGACATCACACCGCTGTAGAACTCAAACACTTGTTACACCAAGTCCTCCCAAGGCACCACCACATACAAAGTGTGCTCAGTATTTGATTGCCATCAGGAATTTCACTGATGACTGGTAGTGTATTAGGGATTTTTTGGTTTAGGGTGCTGTTATGAGGAAAAGTAATTGCATTCATGTCAGTGATATACACACTTTTAAAAGCAGGGCTGCCACGACAGCTTTGTGAGAAAAGGGAATCTAACTCTGTTGAAACATGTTTCCCTTTCCATGACAAAAATGAAATCCAGCAATTTGCTTGGGCAAACAATGGGATTGCAGGAGGGGGCTTTGAAGCACTTCCAGCTTGTTGAGCATGCAGTGGGCCAGCTACCAAGCAGCACTTGTCACAATAAACATAACACCCAGCACTCTGAGCCCTGTGCTAGCTTACTGTAAGATACTGACTGGCTCAGCTCCACTGTGCTATTCCCAATCTTCAGAGCGTTAATGGACTGCACCTCAAATGTCTCAAATCCCATCCTTCTCCCTTTGATTAGAGTCAACAGAATGGAGCTCACCAAACCCAAAAGGGCCAGGGTAAACTCCACTAGTGGGGTACAGCGCTTTCTGGAGAGGGTCAGCTCCTGATGTATTTGTGCATTTGTGTCTTCAGAGCTCCAACTGGGTAGGAATTTTCCAGCAAAGATTAATGATTTATGAAAACTGAAATGTTTCATGGTAATGTAATTCACCAATTTGGGGTGAAACAGCTTGCCGAGTTAAGAGAGCCATCAGTTGCTTGCCTGCCAGCTCATCAGACAGGTTTATGGGGAGCCCAGATTGAGCATAACTTGTGAACTGTTCAGTGGCAGGAGATCCCACCAGGTGGAATGGAGTACTCATGAGGTTTTACGACAACACAAATATAGAAGTAGAGGCTTTTTCTTGTGCTGATAATTTATCAGTATTGAGAGGGACTGGAAACTTTGACTATGAAAAAGAAATTAAGGGCATTTGAGATAAGAGCAAGAGATGTGATGGTGGCTTCCAACCAGTTTGGCATGAAAAGAAATAAGTCGTGTACTAGTTAATAGGGAGAAAATTAACTCTACCCTAACCAAATCTAGGACACAGAAGCAGCCAACAAGAAGTAATTGCTCCCAACTTCACGCAGGGGATAGATTCTGAGATTCTATACGAGATAGCCAGTGGTCTTCACAGACTTTCTGAAGAAAACAGGTGACCTTGGAGTGAGCTTCTGATTGCCCAGGCTGGAGGAGATAGTTTCCCACCTAACCCTCAATTCTCACACCTGCCCATTCACAGACTCAAGGTGATCCATGTAACATGGGGTTACTCTGTGCCAGGGCCTGAGCAATGCTGCCTGACAGAGAGGGTACTACCACTTACTCTGTTTTCAGCCTGGAAACCCTCTCCTCTGCAGTGTTTTTGTTGTATTATACAAATGCTGTGTTTTTTAGTTCCTTCTTGTCAGTGGTCTGCTCCCCGCTGTTATCTGCACTCTGTCTTGGACAACCATGTCAGCTTAATTTTCTTAACAAAGTCACAGTACCTTTTCCTTCATCTCCATTTATGCATAATAGGAGGGCTCTGCATAAAGTCTAGTAATTTGTAAACTAAAAGCACTGGCGACATGACTTCGTTGTTTGCTTTCTAAGCAAAATTATCCTTGAAACTCACCTGTAAGATCACCTGATGGACTGTGTCTGCTGCTAATAACATCATAATTCTTCTCATTTTCTAATTTTAAGTTTGCACTGCTCTCATCCATTTCTATTTCCCAGAGAGTTACTGTGTTACCCTGAAACTGTAGGGAAGACCGGGTTATTATTACCTGTTTATAAAGGATGAGTCCAGTGGGGCTGGTGCCCTACATGCTGTGGAAGTTCAATCACAGCAATCATTACCTCTGGAGGGTATTAGACACTCAAGTAGGAGATATTCATTACTGCTGAGCTCAGATTTACACTTGTATTCCCCGAGACAGTGATGGAAACTGCATTTTTTATTTTGAGATGAAATCAGTTCTCTGTTTTTCGTCCTTTGGTGGTGGTGGGGATTTCCATCTGCCACAGGATTCCTCATTCTCAGATCCGTGTAATGCACTGCCATTTTAATGGTCTGCCCTGCATAGCAGGCACGTCGGTGTTTCTGCTGCTATAATTAAGCCATGGTGGTGGAGGACTGGGGGGTCCTAAGGGGGCATCTGTGGGGTTCAGCACACTGGCTGCCCTGCCATGATGGCCAGCTTCACAGGGCTTGCCCAAACAGCATCACCTATGAAACCCAGCAGATGTGTAAGGCAAGGAGGAAGCACAGTAGTAGAGCAAACTGTGTGTTACAGCAGCTCTGTCGTATACAGCTGTCTTGCTGCTGCTGGGGTTAACAACAGGCTTGTCTCATCTCTTCTGCGGTAACAAACCAAGCTTGCTAAGAGGACCGCTTTCTGCCTAACAAAGAGCATGCAACCAGCACTGTGAATTCCTGGGTTTCTGTTGACAAGTAATGAGCAGATGCAGCATGGACCCTGTGCTCCTGATGGAGGGCGAGTCGCATCCATCTGAACAGCACTGCAGTTTGATGCGCTGGGGATAGAGTTTTCCCAGTCTCTTCCCAAGTGGAGGTTGCTCATGGGGTACCGCTGCTCTTGCCTTAGCCTAGAGCTGCAGTGTCTCCCTGGCACGGCTCCCCATCATCCCCACCTCCCTTTTCCTTGCCAAAGGAGGTGAACAGCCTGGCAGCAGCACACACCACCTCAGAAAACAGCTCTTAGGGAAGGGGGTTTATAAACACTGCACCAATACATCACGAAGCGGCATGAAGCTGCAATGGGGAGTAATGAGAGGAGGTGTGGTCCCAGCATGCTGCTAATTAAGTACTAAAAACCTGCGCAGTTGTCAGCACCATTCTCTCCAGTGATAATTCGAAACCCGGTATTCATCCCTGGTGAATCCCCCTTGATGAATAAATAAAGTTACACTAGGCTATAATCACCTAAAGTTATGGCAAAAAACCCCATCCACTTTAAGCTGTTCCACATCTCAGAACAGTCCCTGGCAAAGCCGGGAGGACTCATTCCAATTACGCTGGAACATGACAACATATTGCTCTCTTCTTTATCAACACTTACTGAAAACTGCACTTGTTATTTCCCCACAGCCGATGGCAGCAGCGCCGCTTCCTCGCCTGGCTGGGCTCCAGCCCCAGGCTGTGCTGTGCCTGCCATGGCTTGTCTGGGAAATCAGCTCCCGAGCTGTAATTTATCCCTCCAGCTGGTGCCTCTGCAGCATCACTGGAGGGATGTGCTAATTGCCTGGTGTTAATTCAACCTGAGACAAGCACACAACGCTTTCTCGTTTGTAGGTAGGATGAAGACGTTGGACGTTGGTCCTGTCTTTAACAGCCTTTTGGTTGTGGTGGTAGTGGTTTTGCTGGGCAAAATAAGTGTTAGTAGCTTGCAGGAGATTCTGATATTTGACCTTTATTTCCTCTCTATCCCAGCTGAGAACAAATACGCAAACATTGGAAATATCCTCCCAGACAGAAAGCCTTGGTTTTAGATTTTAAAGTTTCCTGTTATTTGGCGATTCATTTTTATACTTGATAGAATCGTTTAGATTGGAAAAGACCCTTGAGGTCACTGAGTGTAACTATTAATGCAGCACTGCCAAGTCCATCACTAAACCAGACTCTTCCCCCTTTAAATCTGAGCAATGTAACTTGTTCTTCTGGGACATACTTTTAGGAAGTCAGTGACTGCAGGGAAGTACCAAGGAGAGGGTTTCTCCCAGTAATGGTGTTCCATGCTCAGAGGGCAGGGCTCCGAGTGTCTTTTCCCTGCTCAGTCTATGCCTGAGTCCCTGCTCAGTGTATTTCATTCCAGTGGGGGAAGAGTGATAAGAAGGAACAGATGCTGGAAGTTAGCACTGCAAGTGCCTTGGTCACTTACCAGACTTTTCTGTGAGTTATTCCCACTAAACATGAAATGTCCTTACTTCAGGTGTGTTATGTGGGAATTGTAATTGAAGAATGAGAGGCACCCAGACATAGCTGTGTGGCAATGAGTGTGTGTATGGGAGAGCAGGATGTGCCGCCTGCAGCTGTGGGAGCCCTGAGGAGCTCAGTGCTGGGCAGCTGATTCATGACGGCCCCCTCTTAGGCGTCTATTAAGCTAGATATAAGGAAGAAGTTCTTTACTGTGAGGGTGGTGAGGCACTGGAATGGATTGCTCAAGGAAGTTGTGAATGCTCCATCCCTGGCAGTGTTCAAGACCAGGTTGGACAGAGCCTTGGGTGACATGGTTTAGTGTGAGGTGTCCCTGCCCATGGCAGGGGTTGGAACTAGACGATCTTAAGGTCCTTTGCAACCCTAACTATTCTATGATTCTACCTCCCTATGGCTCTACAGAGCCCCAGCTGCCCATGGCTCAGTAGCCAGTCTCTGATGTGGATGAGGGTGTTCATGTTCCCTGACAGACAGGACAGAGGATCAGCTGGAATTTCCCTGTAGACACAGCCAGACCCGGTTTGGGTTAGCTAAAGCAGCACAATTATTTTAAGGCACAGCCAAGTAAAAGATTCAGCAAGACCTACAGGAAGGTTTTTAAAACTGTTCTTTTAAATCCACGTCTGTAGGAGGTGAAGATATTACACTGCTCACATTGGGCACTTTGGTTTAGAAGGTCAGATTGAGCACAAATGTAACTTCCTTTGTCCCTCTTCTGCCTGCTGGCCTCTGATATAGGCCAGTTTCCCTTTAGATACAATCGAAAGATAAAAGATAGGGTTTCCAAAGGTCAGGAGCTCTGGTTGCGCACCAGGAATCAGACCCCCAGTATATCACACACAGACTTTCCTATGTAGATCTGCGTAAACCCAAGATTATCTGTTCTATGAGACCCCTACAGAGCAAAGGGTTCACCCAACTCAGTGACTAATTCAGGGTTGCCCTTTGTTCTCCTACTCTTCTTCTTGTGCCACCCTGAAGCATGTGAGGGGTGGAGGAGTGCTCACCCCTGTGCAGCTGCTTGGGAGGGGAGTGTGAGGGGAAGGAAAAGCTGGCTCTGCTGGCGTGGGTGCCATGAGAGCTGATGGCTCAGTCATGAGCCTCCGTGGTTATTTTTGGTGGGGATCGTGGATTAACTTGGAGAAACAGCATGCAAACACGAGGGCCTGTCAGCTCAGCCCAGGTACTCTGTGGGGTACCCCCACTCAGCCCTGCATCTCCTATCAAGGAAGGCTCTTGCTGTTGGGAGGCTGAAGAGGCCCTGCGGGCTCTTCTGCTTGGGGAAAACAGCAAGTGGGAAGAGGGAAGAGACAAAATGAGGCAACTGTGTCAGGCTTGCCAAGCTGGTGAAAAGGGCCTTAAACTAAAGCTGCTGGGGGAGGGGAACCTCAAACCATCCCACTCCTGTAAGTCTGATGCCAGTGCCAGCAGTAGATACCCAGAGCTTGGACAAGGATCATAGATCATCTGGAGAGCACCTGAAGAGCAACACAAAGGAATTCCAGCCACTCCAGCCACTAAGTCAGTTTCATTGGGGGCCAACTTCAATGCCTCTATACATACAGCATGGGGAATAAACAAGAAGAGCTAGAGATGTGAGCACACCTGCAGGGCTGTGATCTTACTGGCATCGTGGAGATGTAGTGACATGGCTCCTATGACCGGAGTGCTGAAATGGAAGGATACAGGCTTTTCAGGAAGGTCAGGCAGGGGAGGCAGATGGAGCATCCACAGCTTCTCTGGGCAACCTGTGCCAGTGCCTCACCAGTCATCATAAGAAAGTCCTTCATTATGTCCAGTCTATACTGAAATCTCTTTCAGTTTAAAACCCTTGCCCCTTGTCCTGTCACTGCAGGCCCTGCTAAAGAGCTGTGTCCCCCTCATCATTCACTGTATGTGGTATGGGACCATGGTTCCTCCTGTGCACATACCTAAGTCAGTCCGTGTTTGTGGTTCAGATGGGGAAGGACAGGAGGTAGTGGCTGGGAGTCTTGGCAGCCCTTAGCAGCAGTGCTCTGTGGTTGCTCATCTGAGCAGAGGCTGCTCTGCAGGAAAGCTGCTGGGGTGTCAGGAATATGCCTTGTGCCTACAGTCGTGGTGAAAACCTGCATCTTGTTGCTTTTCTCCTCCATAAATTGTATGTAGGTGGAACCAATTATATGTAATGTACTTCAGCTTCCTAAATGCAAAGCACAGGAGGCTAAAATGTGCCTCTGACTGACGTCAGTAGTGTTTCAAGTGTGTAACTGAAGGCACCCCTTTGATATCTGTCTGTTAGTATCTGTTTTGCTGATGTCATGGGTAGCTTTTCTTCTATTCCTCTGTTTTGGGTTTTTTAAACTGTATTTTCAGCAATGATTTTCACCAGCAGAATAAGAGAGAATCAGCAAAGACCAGGGTGGGGGTGTGTGTAGCTGTTTCAACAATATGATTCTGTAGAAAACACTCCTTTGAGCTTCCTGGGTTCAGAAATAAGCCCAGAGCCACATTCTTTGGAGGTGTGAAGTACATCACTCACAACCCAGTGGACTTTCAACTGTGCCAGTGTCTCCTGGCTCTCGGGGACCCAGGTAATGGTTCTGCTCTCATAAGCACATGTATTCAGTAAGAAATGGTTTCTCAGCATCTTTGGAAATGCCAGAGCTGGCTCAAAGCTGTGCAGGCAGATTCAGATCTGTGCAGGCAGCTGGGAGGGAGGAATGTGGGGGAGATGGTGGGCCACATATGTGAGGGGGGTGGGATGGAGAATGTCCTTCAGTGGGCAGCAGTTGGGCTTTCCAGGGGCTCTTGGTAGGGAGCATCTCTGTCCCACATCACCTCCTTCCTCATCCCCTCAGGCAAGGGAAAACCCCACACTAAGCTCTTGCAGGTCCTGGGACCCAGAGCCATTCTTCTGCCCATGCTGCTGCTACCAGTTGCCCCACCGAGTCAGCCCATAGGGAGCAGGTAAGGGACGTACAAGCAGTAGGGGAATGCAGATCCACACAGGAGCCTTCCTGCAGGTAAACAGACGGCTCCTGTGAAGAGTGTGAGATGCAGCCTTTCAGCAGCTCTGTGACCTTCAGCAAACAAGTGGGAGCACCTGTGATGGCACAGCAGAAGATGCACACTTCTATCTTGCATGGGAAATGCTATTAAATGAGAGAAGGACAGAGATTTATTTATGAGATGCTGGGCTTATTTAGCACACTTGCTAACCAGCCATCTGTTTTGCACCAATCAAGATCTACTGCCACTTCAGGCAGCCCCAGTGCCTGTATCCTTCATTGCTACTGATGCTTCCACTGCAGGGGAGAAAAGGTGGAGAAAAAGAACAAGGAGATTGTCTGTTTTCAGAAAGGACCACACTTTCAGTAGCTTCTGACACCCTTCAGTCATGTATTTCACCTGCTAACATAATATTCATAGTCATGCTCCATGCTGTGGATTCAGTATAAGCAATAACTTTCCATATGCTGCTTCTTCAGAAAACTCATATCCACCACTAATGAAGTGTAATTAGTAATTAGGGTCTTTAATGATGTTATTTAAAATGGATTGTTCTCTATGGACGATAATAATGGCAGCTCTCTCTCTGTATCCTTTCCTTGAAAGCTCCAGCAAGTACTTATGCCCTCCTGATGAGGCCACTGCTCAAGGAGCTGGGAAATGAAGAGCAAACCTGAGCACACAGGCAATTAGTTGAAAGCACATCTTACCCCTTCAGATGCTGGTCCTGGTAGTGGGCACTCAGCCCACCACACTCAGGAAATAACTGAAGAGATCATCTGGGGAAATACGCTATGCAGAACCAGCATGTACAGAACACACTTGGGTAAAAGGACATTCAGATTCCTGGGAAGCCAGCAGCCATTACCCTGAGGGCTGCTTATGCCAACAGCTCCTGTCAGCCCCTGTTCCGCCCACTGCTCCTCATTCCTTCTCAGCGTCCCACAGCCATCAGGCACCGCTGTACCTCGTGTCCCTGCCCATCTTACCCCACCAGCACTGCTTTCTCCAGCACTCCAGCACTGCATCCAGCCATGCAGGGTGGAGACTGTGAGGGGATGAAGCTGTGCAGAGGAATGTGTCTGACCATAGTGGACTCAGGGAAAAAAAAGGCCACTCTGCAGTACAAGAGCAAACTGAGGTCTAGAAGCCGGCCAAAGCTGTGCAGGGTTCAAAAGCATCACAAGCACTCTGAACGTGCCAGTCACATGGACCAGCAGCCTCGGAGATGCAAACATTCCTCTGAAGCCACCAGTGCTGAGAACCACGATAATTCCCCTTATTCCATGTTTGCAATGGAGTGGAGCAATTTTGGCTCAAGCGGTTACAATTCCACCTGGAACTAACACCTATCCAGGAAAAGTCAGCACAGAGTTAAAGCTGGTGATTTTAGACATAAATAAAACCTTCATTTCAAGAAATTTTTGTACAGTGTGGAAAGGTTCAGCATTCCCTAAAAGGACTGTCCTGAGGTGGGGAATGTCTCTTCTTGAATAAGCAGGAGGAAGATAAGTAAACCACACTGGTGCAGATAGAGCAATGCTTCTCTGCTCTGTCTCCTTGGGGAAGTCACTGACAGTGCTGCGTTCTAGCTTGGAAAAGTATCCAGACATAGGCTTGCTCTAGGTTTATTTTTTCTCTGTTATTTCTTCCTCAGTCCCATCCAGAAAATGTATCTAAACCAACTGATAAGAGCCACCACAGAATTCACCATGGTTGGTTATGAATGCAGACACATCTTTCCTTCAGCCTTGCTTCAGTGGCTGTTACACATGAAAGCCAGCAAAGGATAAAGCAGTAATGAGCAAGGCAATAGAGGATCAGCAGAGCAGGGATGCTGTGGCAGGGACTGTAGCAAGAGCACCTCGTTAGTCAGAGGGACAGTCATGTTGGGTGATTCAGCCTTGGAAAATGTGCTTTTTTGGATGACTTAATAAAAGGTTGTTCAATTTTTGCATTGAAATCACTGCTATTACTGACTCATTGCTCAGGATGTCAGGGGCGAAGGGAGCATGATGGCATTAGCCTATCCAACAGACTTGCAGCTATCACTTCAAACTGCTCCACGTGTAGCTCAGGCTCTCATTTACGCCATGACTGTGATTTTGATGGCTTCACAAGTTTACCAAGTAGGCACCATTTGAACTGAGTTTTCCCATGTGGGTGGCCTGCCTTGAGCTTGCTATTAGTAACAGGACGTGGTGTTTCAGCTGTTTCCGAGAACTAAATGAGGCGGAAGTGTTTTGCGGATGACTGTTCTGTCCATTGCAGGACATGACAGTGACATTCTGGGCTCAAAACACCACCACAAACCATCAATGCTTTCAAAATGTATCACCCTCTGCTTTCTCAGATCTCATGTGTTTCCCACAGCCTCCTCCCAGTTCAGCATCCCTGTGGATGTCCCATGCCGGTGCTGAGGCTGCTCTGCCCTGGCGCGTCGCTGGTGCATTGCCCATTCTACAAACAAGGCCATGTCTAGAGGACAATGGCCCCGGCTTCATCCACAGGTCAGCGCTAGAGCAGGACTTCCTCAGCAATTAGTTTATTTCAGCTCCTGAGTGACACGGACAAGAGGCCAGAAAACCTCTCAACCCTCTGCTTTAATACGTCTCCCGTTGGCAGAGAGAAGCAAGGAGGGGAAGGAAGTGTCTTTGTTCAAATGCCAGACAGAAATAAGTTCATCCAAGGATAAAAAGTATGGGGGGGAGGAGGAGGGCAACAGGAGACAGCCAGACTGGAGACTGCAAGGGCAGAAGGGGTCAAGCTAGCTTGGAGGGTATAAGCAGATGAAGAACAGCCTGTAACCAGTGCAGCACACTCCTTTCTTGAAACCTGGAACAGGACCCAGCACTGGCAATTCTCCACATTCCTCTGCAACCAGCAACATCTCTGCTGGTGGAGATGGTGTGGGGTTAGCAATTGGGGTGCAAAAGCACTGGCTCATGGATATCCCCTGTGGGTTCTGCAGAAGCCTGTTAGCCAAAAAGCCATGCAGTCAGCTGCCATGTCCCTGATGAAAGCTTGTGTGAGGCATCTGGGGTTCAGCAGAGGGGAATCAGTGCATGCTCTGGAGAGCGAGGGAAGGAGGGAGGGAGCTGTACACACTGCTGCCCTACAAACCCTCTGTGATGACAGAGAGGATACCATTGAGAACACTGACAGCACCTGGGAAACGCCACCACCCATGAGAACCCCCTCTCCATTCCTCAGTGAGTGGGAATCACAGAACGGTTTAGATTGGAAAGGACCTTAAGATTGTCCAGTTCCAACCCCCATGCCGTGGGCAGGGACACCTCACACTAAACCATATCACCCAAGGCTCTGTCCAACCTGGCCTTGAACACCGCCAGGGATGGAGCATTCACAGCTTCCCTGGGCAATCCATTCCAGTGCCTCACTTGTTTTATTGCTCATTTGAATAACCCCACGCTTTAATCAGCACACCTGAGTGGCTCCAGGAGCAGAGGGCTCAAGCACGTCCCCTGCTGTCACAGCTGACAAAATCCTCATCCTTTCCATACGTGATTCTGGTCATCAAGGAAGACAGCTTGGGTCTGCTCATCCAGGAAGGCTCTGTCCCAGGCTCACACTTCTCACAGCACTCTTCAAACTCTGATTATCAGACTCAGCTTATTCAAGTTTAAATCGATTTATTCTCAGGCTTTTCAAAGCCCCGGATACATCATGTACTATGCAAAGGGCAATCTCTATGCTAATAGGTGATTCCCCAAAGAAGCTCCAGGCTGAGAGTCAGAGTATGATTGATTTTTTTTATTGCTCAGTCTCCTGTTGCTTGCATTTGTAACACTCAATGTTTTTACAGATATTACTGTATGTTAGCTGGACTTATTGCACCAGACTGAACTTAAACAACAGCAGTGTATGGCCAATATTGAAAGTCCAAACTGAGAATTATTGGGCCTACTGCTTTTGTTCTTGCTTTGATGAAACTTAAGCTCGAATCATCTCCATGAGGATGATGAATGCTTGTGAGAGCTGCAAAATTAGAACTTAAGCTGTTTATCCACAGAGCTTTCTGGAAAATGGATTAGCAATGATTTTGTTTTAATTGCCATATAAAATACAACTAAATAAATCTATCAGAATGCGCTTCAAGAATAATTCGGCACTGGCAGAAGGACAGATTGTAACATCTCTGAGCCTTCTCTTCAACAAGGTCTTACAATCGTCAGGAAAAGGCTCCAAGTTCCCAAGAATGAAAAATGGGCCTCACCAGTACCCCCAACTGAAGTTGTGTTGGTCTCGTTTTGTGCTGGTGCAGCCTAGATGGCAGCACGAGGACCTATGCCCAGGGTAATAGGAGAGTGTCTCAACCCTTACACACAAAACCAGGCACCTGGCACTTTGCTTTGCCAAAGGAGCATCATGGAGCATAAAGCAGTTTTGGGGCAGATCTACAAACAGCAGCCGCTCACCTCCTCTCCATTCCCTAGGAAACCCCACTTCAAACATCCCAGCTCTCCCTGAAGCTTTCCCATGCCCACCTCACTTTGGTACCAACCCTGGCTTTTGGGAAACATTTTCTGCCCTCCCCTTTTAGTCACATTTTCCTTCTTCCTCTTCCCTGTCTTCCTCCCCCTTCTCCTTTTCCACAAAACCTGGTGTTGGCTTTCCTCACCTTCATTGTCAAATCAGCTGGTGTATGCATGCGTGTGTCTGTGTCCTTGTTCCACTGGGCCAGTTATGTGCACATCCTCCCAGTCAAGCATTATAGAATCGCAGAATGGTTTGGGTTAGAAGGAACCTTAAAGCCACCCAGGTCCATCCCCTGCCGTGGGCAGGGACACCTTCTACTAGACCAGGTTGCTCCAAGCCCCATCCAACCTGGCCTTGAGCACTGCCATGGATGGGGCAGCCACAACTTCTCTGTGGCACCCTGTGCCAGTGCCTCACCACCCTCACAGGAAAGAATTTCTTACTTATATCTAACCTAAATCTCCCTGGTTTAAGTTTGAGCCCATCCTCACTCTCCCCAACTTCATTGCTCAGCCTTACAGGCTTGCCTCTTCCCATATGTCCCCTTCCCTCCAGCATCATCTAAAATCACTTCACTTTCTCCATCAACACTTCACTCTCTATTCCTTCACCCTGCTTCAGGACACCTCTATGCTGGTGCCTTGCAACATGCTGGCTGTGAGCCCAAAGGATACAGAGACCTCTGCAGACATCTCCTGACTATCCCTGGCCTTGCGCCACCCAGCTCACATGGACTTCGGTTCCATCATGGCATTGGTCTCCACTTGCAGCGTGCCCCTTCCTGGTGTGTTCCGACACATCAAGCCATGGCACAGAACCTGCCCCCCAACAGAGACACTAAACTGCTTATAACCATCATGTCCTGGACACCCCAGTCCTTCCACAGCACCTTGGCTGCTCTGATTCAAGCAGTGGATGACCACAGCCACATCCCACCCCACTAACCAGCTGGAAAAGAAAAGCAGGGGGTCCCCTAGAAGTCCTGTACCCACTCCTTAACAGGGGGGGCTCAGCTTTAGCTGCAGATAAGGCGATGAAGCAGATAGATACAACATCTCTGGAGGGGGGAGGAAGGGGGAAGAGGTGGATGGATCCCCCTTACCCCGCCACGGGAAGGGAGAGCGCTGCAGTGCCACAGCGCCACCTGGTGGGCCAGGGCGGCTCCTGCTCTGCCCCTCCTCCTTGCCTCGCTGTTGGGAGCGGCTCTGGTACAGTCCCAGTCCCCAAAGCGCGGGTGAACCCCTCCAGGCACGCTTTGGGGTTGTGGTTTAAAAATCAATCAATCAATCAATCAATCAATCAATCAATCAACCAACAAACAACAAATAACAAAGAAGAAAATAACACCCCCCCCAAAAAAAAAAAACACAACCAAGTGATGCAAAAGAAAAGTGATGCCCACCACCAAATGTCTGATGCTCAGCCAGTCCCCCAGCATCGTTAGACCACTGCCAACCTCCCCCCCGCCCCAGTTCTCTTCCTGAGCATGACACCATATAGTCTGGGATATCCCTTTGGTCAGTTGGGATCAGCTGTCCTGGCTGTGTCCCCGCCCAGCTCCTTGTGTACCCCCAGCTCACTCACTGGTGGGGTGATGTGAGGAGAAGAAAAGGCCTTGGCTCTGTGTGCACTGCTCAGCAGTACCTAAAACATCTCTGAATTATCAGCACTGTTTCCAGCACAAACCTAAACCACAGCCCCATACCAGGTACGGTGAAGAAAATTAGCTCTATCCCAGTCACACTCAGTAAATTCTCCTGCAGATAAATGGGGGACTTGAAATACGCAGTAACATACAGCCCCAAGAACACTTCAAATGTCATCACTAAGAGCCCGTGTTGTAACAGCAGCTGGTGTGACACACACGTGTGTCATACACCCCAGCTTGTCAGCTCTGCCCATCAGCCTGGAGAGAAATGTGGCTTGGCCTTGGGTCCACCCTAGTGCCATTGCTTAGCAAGGGGAGATCTGGGTCTGCAGAATCTGGGACCATTGCTGTTCAACCAGTTACCAACCCCTCCTACCCCTTGAGCCTGGAAAGGGTTTGTCCTGGGTTCAGCTGCTACAGCTGGAGCCAGGACAGGGTTGGAAGCCTTGAAAACCCTTGCAGAGCAATATGTTTGCTCACAGAACATGCACAGTGTTTCCTTCAGTGCAAGTATCTCAGAGGAGGGTAAACAAGGAATTAGCAATAAAGCGCCCAAAAGGGTCCTCAGGTGTAGATGAAGTTCTGTCAGCGAGAAATTTGGCCAAAGCCACTTCCTGTGCAATCCCAACACATGGTTCCTGGGGAGCAGTGAGATTTCAACCTCTCCTTGCTGTCTGTATGCAGCACATCTGCACACAGAGGCAAATTAAACCCACCACTGCCAGAGCTGTTGCAGATCTCCTGCTCTCTTGCTTATACCAAGGGTGATGGTAGCCTACCACAACTCATCCCCTCCCATTCCATTAGAAACAGCCATGCATTTCCTTTTACAGAACTGTAGGTCTCATGGGAAGTTGGAGGGACAAGCCTGGGACACGAGGAAGGGCTCACAGATTGTGGATTAGAGCCTTGTCCTGTACACCACCCCTATTTTAATACCTGCAGAACGTTAGCAACAAGGGAGTCCTATTTTTTCTGCAACCTAATGAGGTCCCAAGGGAATAAAAGAATAGGCTGTTGAGGTATGGGCTGAAGCTAAGCACTTTATGGAGGACTGCATTTGAGGGCTCTCCTTTAAGCAGTAGATGTGTAACCCCCATGCATGCCACCTCCCCTGGGCCAGCAGCCTCTGCTATGCTGCCTCCCCTGCCTGCTGCACATATAAATGTGCCATTGGAAAAGTTATGAGCTTTTTATTGTCACTTGTGGAGTGAGATATTGAACCATCAAAGTGCTTATTCATTTCTGGTTATCTGATTGTCGTAATGTTTCTAAACTGCCAGTTGAAGGTAAGAGATAAACTGCAGCCAGGCTCAGACTGAAAGGCGCCTTTGACATAGCTGGGTTTTTTTCATCAGGGATAATATATGATTTATTGACCCACACAGGGTCACCTGGAAATACTTCATGCAGGGAATCGAAAAGGAAGAGTAAATACTGAAATCAAAGGCCTGCAGCACCTCATTCTGCCAGTGGGACATTTTTTCTCTGCTTATGTGGCCATGGTGGACCAAGAGTCATTCTCAGAAGGAAGAAACTCCTGTGCCCTCTGTCATTCCAAAAGGAACAAATGCAGCACAGAGCAAAACAGGCAGCTGTGTTATTTATTTTTCAAAGAATTCCCTTTCCCTGTGTCTGTAACCTCACTCTTTAACACCAGCTTGGAGATGGTAAGCAGAGGTTTAGGGGCCAAGCTGCTGCAGGTGCTTGAAGGAGTGAATGGCAGGGATCTCCTTGAGGATGGCAGGAGACTCAGCATCGCTGCCAAAGGAGAGGAGGCAGGGGGGGTCCTCACTGTTACTGTTCTTTAGATTTCCCAGGCTTGCTTTCTACAATCGCATCCAAATGCATTCCCGTGAAAGAGCATTCACATTGTAAAATGAAGAAAAGGCTTTTCTGAGGCCCAGGGGAGCTGTGTGTGTGCACAGGGTTCAGAGATAACAATTCTCTGAACAAATCTTTGATGTTAGCCTTTCAGCGCATAATTTCAATGGAAGACAGGAGAGTCATCCATCTGCTAAAGGGAATATTTACCTCTTCCATTCTGCATCTCACTTCACTGTTGCTATGGTCACATGTTGTTATAATTGTCTTTTATTATAGAGACTCTCTTTCAAAGACTTTTCTACCCGATGCATCCTGCCAGCTTTCTGGTTCGTGAATATCTGTTTACCTATTTAGCCTGTCTGATGATGGCATTTTTAAGGCCCCAGGGTATTTGGTTTCCAAGCAGTGATAGAATTAACAGAGAAGTTCCCAGCATGATCATGATTTCCTGAAGTCAAAGGCAAGTTGAAAGTAGTGGGGTTGGGTATATTTTTTGTGTGTGTTGATAAATAGAACGCTCCTTTCTGAAAAAGAAAATGTGTGAGGATTACAGCTTTTTCTCGTTCAGATATCAGATAGAATATCTGGATACCTTCTGACCGGATTTTGTCTAGCCTGGTTTTCAAAGGCCTCCAATTGGCCTATTATGGGCTACATACGGATTGTACAATTTCCCTGCAGTTACCAGTGCCCTGAGAAATAAAGTCTTCATTTCAAAAGCAGATTGCTCTGCAGCAGAGCCTTGCTGCACACCAGGCTGGGTGCTTGCAGTGAGGCCAGTACCTTCTCCACAGGAGCTGCTGGTGTATGTGACATCTTCATCCCTGTCCCATGCGCCTGGCCATCCTTCCAAAACCAGCATCTTGGGAAATGAAGGGAATGTGCACTTGGATCCCATTACAAACAGGAGCTGTGACATGGCAGCGGGCTCTAGAGCCTGGGAAATGTGCCTGTGTCCCATGTATTTTACAGAAGCCAGGTTACTTTAGTCTTGTTGTTGGTAGAGATAGAGAATATTGTCACTATACCTTGTGTAATGACCTGAAGACTCTTGCCGTATCACTCTCAGTTTTCTTCCTCAAGAATATAAAACTTTGCATATTATTTTGCATTAATTTAATTTTCCTTCTTTCAGGCTGTTTCTGTACTTCAGATCATGCAACATCCTAGTCCCTTCTTCCTGAGCACTTCTGTTTTGCTGACCTGGGCCAGTTTTATCAGGATGCCCTTTACTTTGTTATCCACATGATCCTGGAGCCAGAGGATCACAGCATGGTTTGAGTTGGAAGAGACCTTAAAGCTCATCCAGTTCCAGCCCCCTGCCATGGGCAGGGGCACCTTCCACTAGACCAGGTTGCTCCAAGCCCCGTCCAGCCTGGCCTTGAACACTGCAGGGACAGGGCAGCCACAGCTTCTCTGGGCAACCTGTGCCATTGTCTCATCACCCTCACAGGGAACAACTTCTTCCTTATATCCAGCCCGAATCTACCCTCTTTTGGTTTAAAAGCATTTCACCTTGTCCTATCAATGACCTCACAAAATGATACCTAATGAGAGCAGACCCATGTTATGCTTCTCTTCACACACCCTCCAAGATGGCAAGTGAATTGTTGGTAACTACTTCTTGGCTTTGCTTGGTTTGAGCAAAGAGAGAGGTTGAGCTGGCAGTGTCTCTCCATGCTGAGTGCTAAGCATTGGCTGAATTCAGCCTCACCTGGCAGCGGGACAGAGCTTTCAAAGACAATTCTGTCTGTCCAAATGTCACCAAAGTACACAGCCAGATGGGGACAAGGACCCTTCCCAGAAACTGCACTGAGCAAACAGCTGTAGCTGAGCGCTTGGCTTCTCAGACACCAAGGAACCAGCACAAGTGAGAGCTCTGATGAACCCTCCAGGCCAAAGCAGAGCTGGAATCAGGTGTTATCACCTTCGATGCTGGAGTCAGCCACAAGGCAGGTCTGTAGGTGGGCAGGCTGTGGTCGGCCCAGAGTTGAGTGCAGCTCCTGAAGCAGCTCCGAATCCACCTTACCACCACTTTTCCCTCTTTGCTGGTGAACCCCACCTCAGCCAGGGTCAAAAGCAGCACATTGATCAAAAGGAACTGCCAAATGGCAAGTCTCACCCTGCAGTGAGGTAATGATGCTGATGGCTCTGTTGGCCAGCATGGGTGGGCTGCTGGGTATTGAAAACAGCAGCTGAATCCTAAATGAAGCAAACCCAGCTCCATCACTATGTCTGCTCCTGAGTGTTCACATGGTGCCAAGGGAATGCATAAGAATAGCTTTATGGCCTGGGCTGTGTCCCATGCCACAGTCAAAGGCTAACAGGCTGTTATACTCCTTCAGAGTATAACAAGGTCTGGGCTGTGCCCAGCTTAGCACTTCCTTGCCCTGTGCAGTCCAGCCGGTGTGCTCAGCATTCGAGCTGAGGCACCATGTAACGCCAGTGGGACCAGCTGCAGCCAAACTGAGGCCTCCCCAAACTGTGTTGCCATGGCAATCTGTGCTCCAGCCTCATCTCTTTTGGTCACCCGCTTGGCACACAGCAGGTCTCACCTCCTTCTCCCCATGCCTTTCATCCTTCTCCCCATGTCTCTCATCCCTCCTGCCCTGTTCTCCATGGGGCAGTGAGCCTCCGTGGTCCCTGCTGTCACACAAGCTCTCCTTTTTTAGGGGAGCATCCGTCCTCTTTTTGCTGGACTGCTTTGCCATGGTTTGCCTGGCAGCTGTGGTGAGAGCTGTGTTGGGGCTGCTGGGGCACTGCAGTGATTACATCTGATCATTTATATTAAACAGGGGGACTGAAGAGCCAGTACCAGAGGCCAAACTCAAGTGGCTTCAATGACTGGGAGCTTTGTGCTCAGACATTGCTGCAAGGGCAAAATAATAATGCGGTTGTGGACATTTTACTGCTGTTGCAGAGTATTAGCTTTCAGGGGAAATGGGAAAGAAAGGAAACAGCATTCAGCTTGGTGCTGCTGACTTAATTGGGAAGAACTAGAGCAGTTTTATCTTGCCCACCAGACACTGATCATCTGCTCCTAAAATCTGCCTATTTCTGGATGCCACCTCTGCCATGTGTGTCGCTGTGTATGGCTGTTTTGAAACCAAATGTGGATGAGGAAACAGGTGATGAAAAGGCAAAACTAACTTGCATGGTCAGAAATTCACCCTTCCTTTGCCTGTGGTGAGGATGTGAGAGGGCTCCGTTTCTCCTCCCAGTCCTCAGCATCCCTGGCTTCAAGGAGCAGTGCCTCAATGGGGAGCAGCTGCAAGGGTGCAGCTCGGTCCCATGTTCAACTGTGTGATTATCTGCGATTAGCTGTGTGCAAATCCAGCAGCTGGAGTACAATGGGAGTTACCAGACCCAGCTCCTGAGCAGCTCTCAAAATGTTTAGAAGAGCACCGCCAGTCACTGCAGTGATTGCATAAGGATGATGGTGAGAACATAGGCATGGCCATACCAAGCCAGCCCAGCACCCTGTCCCCAGGTGATGGCTGAAGAGAGAAAGAGGCTGTTTAGGCTTGTTAAGGTTGCGTTGATGCCCATCTCCAATGGAGAAAACCACAGAAGTGGCTCAAGGAAAAGCAGAAGGACCAAGCAAGTACATGAGATGCCTCAAAAACATGTATTCATCATGCAGTAATCTACAGCTTGGGGGCCTCTGGGGCCTTTGCACTTATGACACCTCAGTAGATTTCACCTCCCTGAGGGTGTCCAAAACATATGTGAACCTGTGCACACTTCTCTGATACCCGTAATGTATTCTCAAAGGCAGCATCACAGATTTAAACACTGTGCAACAATACAAATTCTACACTGTATAAAAATAAAATGCATTTTGTTTTCCTTGATATTGTTGCCTGCTGGTTTTGTGTGAGTTGCCTGAGCTGTTCTAATAAAAAATGCTGACAGGTGGTTCCTCATTCATCTTCTCCATGTCATTTGTAATTTATAACCCACTAGCATATCTTCCTGTCTGGGTTTTGGGCTCAGATGCTATCTTTACGTGTTTTTTCCATGCACAGAAGCCTTTCTGTACCTTTGATCACCTTTGTCAGCTTTCTTCGTATCTTTCTAGTCATAAAGCAATATCCCCTGTCACCTGTCCATAATGCTGTGTAAATGTTAAGTAAGGCCAATGTGTACTATTCATTAAGCCCAAGGGAAATCTTTGGAGGTGTATGAACCCCACAACACTGAGGGGCACACAAAACACATCCTTGTGTATGAGAGAGTGGATTCAGAGCAGACAGGCCATAGCGAAGACCAGAGTGGGGAAGGAAGGAAGGAAGGAATATCTGCAGGACCAGAGAATGAGCAAATTCTCATCCCTACGAGGACACAGCATCCTGCCACAGCCTGAAATAACCCATAAGAAACACAAAATCTCTGTACTGAACACTGGAATTCCTGCTGAATTCCCAGAGAAAAGTGTTTTAAATGTGGGAGGGGTTGGACACATCCTTAGAGTGACAAAGGGTTCCCTTGAACCAAGCACTTGAGGTCAACCTGTGTCAAAGGGCTAAGTCACTCTGCAATGTCCAGGTGTGTGTAAAGAGCATGTGCTCACAGCTATAGGTGAGTGCATCGTGTAAGTGTCTGCCTTAAATTCCCAGCAGGGTCTGGGTTACACAAGGAAAAGTCTCCAGGTGTGTGGAGTCTGGTCTCACTGTTTGCATGATGTGACAGCCTGGATCCTAACACAGAGTCCTCCTAGATTTTTTAGCATGTTTTTTTGAGGAGTGACTATAATAGCTGTTTCTGAAACACATAAATATAGAACCTGGCACTTTTATGCTCAAATCACAGCACTTTCTCTCCCAGAGCTAGAAAAGGCGTCTGTTGTTCAGGGTGGCTTTGCAGACCCCATGTGCTGGTGACACCAGGGATTAATGAGCCAAGGTCTGAGCCATCAGAGCACTTTCCTCTAATATCTTCCCTGATTTTGCCTGCCCAGGTAGCACACACCTTGAGGATGGCAGAGCTGTGAGTCCAGCCCCTGCACAAACACATTTCAGTCCACATCTCCATCTTGCCAGGAGAGTTCTCTATTTCCTGTCATGCAGGTAGTCAGTGTATGTAAGAAGGAAGAAGAGTGCAAATTACAGTTCTAGGTTATCAAAGCATTTGAAAAGGGGTTTCTTAGGGAGTGATTTTTCTGCCCTGTTGCAGATGTGAGTGCTTTGGGCAGAGCCCAGCTGTATGTCAGGTAGGACTGCTGCTCCCCACGCACTGCAGGAAGAGCCGCAGGAGCCCTGGCTCAGAGCTGGACCCTCATGTGGCCAGGCAAGCCCTGCCCCAGAGCCCCGGCAGACTGACTTTAAGTAAGGCAGAGGAACAGTTCACCGTAACATGTGCCAGGCAGGACTCAGACAGGCCAGGGACACTGTTTCTGGTCCTTGGCCACCAGCCTCGCTCTCTTCTGTCACCTCAGCATGCTGCTACTTCCTCCTCGGCTGCTCCCCTTACCATGACACAGAGATCAGCTAAATTGAAATCAGTGTGGTTGCGTCTTTATGCAATGAATATTCAGGCTTAATGACAAAAGTGTAGGCACTGTTGCCTTGAAAATGTGTTGCTAAGAAGCAAATGAAGAGGCTGAAATATGTAAAATACAGGCAGCAAGGGAAAACACAAGCACTGCTATGGAAGGAAGGAAGCAGCTGTGCTCATAGCTCCCTATAATCAGGTACTGCAAGGTTTAAACCATTGCTTTCAGGAAAATCCCAAAGCCATTTTTATTTTGGGCCGTCACTGCCAGGTGTTATCATCAATAAATATGTTAATCACAAAGAAGAAATCAGCAATTAACGGAAAGGAACAATTCAATAGGGCCTTCAGCTTCTCAGACCTTCCTGGATTGCCAGGGGAGAGATGTGGGATGGGTGAACACGGGACTGAGTCTGTCCGAGGCAGCACTGCATTTTTCCCATATGATTCTTGGATGATATTAAGAGGTAGGTGAAGAGTGTTGGAAACATCTGTCTGAGCCTCAGCAAAGGAAAGAATGGAGTCCAGAACATTTTAATCTTTCATACCAAACACTTCAAAGGTGCTCTGAGTTGCATGCAATGACTTCTACAAAAATCATGAACATTTATAGTGCTCTGAATACTTTAGTCCATGTAAACACCAGCTAATTAATCTAAGTAATATCATAAAGCAAATTAAGCTGTTTATCTCATCAGAGATAAACCAGTAAGCAGAGTTAAAAAAACCCATATCAACTCCCTAGTAGAATGCTCGTTTAAAAGGGGAACTGTTATGGTGTTTATTTCTCCAGAATAAAGAAATTTCCTGACATTTTTGCTACAGGTGAGTGCAGAACAAATGGAAAGGCTGCATTATGTTCATTTGGAAGTCCTGCTTTTCCTTCCAGTGTTACAACATTGTTTCTGGAAGTGTTGCTTTTTGTCAACTGGTGTAAGCACTTGGAAAGATGGAGTCCTAATTCCAGTGACTGCTTCTTCAGCTGTTGTCTTCCTCTTTCATATGCATACAAAGGAAGACTTAAACAATGGACACAATAATATTCTGATGCTGAAATTAGGTTCAGCTGCCTTTGCTTTGCCTAAGTTAAATGTAGCATGGTCTTTCATGGGGCTGAATTCATCCAGCCTAGTAATCACTGTCTAAGAGCTGGGCATTTATTTCATTGCAGTCTTCCAGCCTTCCTCATGAGCACATGAGCACAGCAGGAGCCTGAACTGGCCATGCTAACAGGAGGCCACAGCTCCCACTGCCTCTGAAAACCCACACCTTGGTTTTGGCAGAGCCTTACCTAGCTGAATAAATGCTTTGAGGATGTAGCCATATAAACCAATGTAAATACTATATAACAGCTAATCTTCATTGTAGAGGAGGAAGTAATGCACCTTTATGAGCGGGAAGGTCAAGGAATGTTATCTGCTTTTACCTAGGATTTCTGTGGTCTCCATTTATTTATTATCCATTTGCTTTTCTATTGACACTGGCTTGGGATAGAGGAAACTCATGCAAACATCAGATTGCCAGTCAAGATCCTGACAAAGGAAGGAAATGGCCATTGATTACAAGGGACCTGATTTGGCAATCCTTGCAGAGCTCCTTGGCCCATTGCAGGGCTTGCTGCCTCCTGCCTGCTTTAGGCGCCTCAGCAGTGCAGAGTGGAGCCTTGTGCTTGTCCAGAGCTGGCAGCAGGTCTCTGGTGTAGTTTGTCTGGGACCATGCTTGGGCAATTTTAACTGTAAGAAGTAGTCAAACTGATTATGATCATCCAGAAGAGAGCTTGTCTTGAACAAAAGCTGTGTTCATATGGGTCTATTTGCTGACCCCTTCACCAGAGGGAAACCAAAAAGGGTCCGAAGGGATTCTGTCTCCATCATCCATCCACAGTGTTTCACATTCTGGACCATTTTTTAAATATAAGGGAGCACAGGGAGAGTGAAAGTAGGTACTTCTAATGATTCAGATCTCATAATGAGTGTTATTCTTTCTAATACCTGTTGTCCATCTAACAACAGAACACATTTACATACCATTACACATCCACTATGTGCACATAGATACACACAGACCCACAAGCATTTATATGCCAAGAGTAATGATCTCACATAGTATAGTTAGATTTGCTTTAAACACCCATTTCCCAAAAGTTATGATAGTGAGCTTTGTAAAACATGGGAAAATTCCTAGAATTTATGATTCTAAAACATAACAACCAGAAATTAAGAACAAGGAAAAAAATTGCATGGGATCTACAAGTAACTGGAAAATTATTTGGCTTTGGGAATAACAATTTAACAGATCACTACTTGGTGTTATGATATGCACTGACATGCAACACAACACTCAAGATTATATTTTATCAGTTCAGGTCCAATTTGCAGATTCTACTGGCAGTCAGGGGATCCAAAATCAAGAAAACTCCAGTTTGTCTCCAATTTCAGATTCAAATCCGTGAACCAGAGACTGGAATCTGGTCTTGCACATTTGCTCATTACAGAAGTCAGAGAAATGCTAATGTGAACCCTCATGCTTGTTTTTGCTCTTGGTTTTAATCACAAAGTGAATTCTCTGCCAACACGCAGAAAATCGGGAACGCTGTGCCATAGACTGGGTTCAGCGAATAGCCTACCAGGAAACAGGCTTTGCCCTGCAAAGGGTTTTCTGGGCTTGGGACAGATAAACTTTCCCATTGGCATATGCATGTGTGCATGCACACACAGAGAGCCAGCCAAAGCCTCAGGGACTTTTGTCACCATCCTGTTAATCATTATCAAAGCAGAGCTGTATTCTTTGAGATCTCTGACCTGTTTTGCAGTCCTGAAGGGTTTATTGCAGCCAGCACAGCCTTGGCCCATGTTTGGATTGCTTGCTGACAGCCAGCCAGCTGGCCGTGGTTCAGAGCTCAGTGATACCGAGCTTTGCAGGGTTGCCCGATTGTCCTTCTTGGCCTCTTGGGAAAACAGAGCAGCTTCTGCTTCCACAGCCAAGGGGGAGCAGGCAGCACAAGGGACCGGGGTGAGGAGGAAGCAGCCAGGTGAATTTTCCTTGGGTTATAGTGAGATCAAGTGGAAACTGTGGCTGCAAGAACCTTGATTCAGGATTGAAGAGCAGTGGGGTGAAACGGGACGGTGCAAGGACAGCCTCTGCCTTCAGTGAACTGTGCCAAACACATGAAATCTCAGCCTTAAGTCTTGAAGATGCATGTGTACAGAAAAGGCTTCTCCTACTCTTCTTTAAGTCCATTTATTTTCTTACTCCTTTTTCATGACTCTGGAAGCTTTCTTGGAAACTTCAGCAAGATTGAATGAACTTCTTGTTGAAGTTCATTCAATTGTGAATTCATTCAAGAATTTGGGTACTGTCCTATACCTGCTTTCCTAAATAATTTCAAACAAAGAAGTATCGGAACCATTTTGCCAATGTTTTTGATCAGCCAGAATCTTGCTGGCTTCTGTACATCGTTTCTGGTGGATGGCTCTCAGGGTAGACATCTGCTTCAAATCCCATGGAAGTGAGACAATAAATAATCTGTAAAGTGAAATTGGGAGTTTAAACCCAGTAGTCTTGCTGGGTAAGGTGCCTGTGACTAGATAATCTTTAAAGGTCCTTTCCAACCCAAACCATCCTGTGGGTCTGTGACTCTACAATAAGTGCATGACCATGCAGTCCCTCAGGGAATCTCCTTTTTTGGTACTCATTCCCAAGAGGACATAAATAAAGAAAACAGATACTTAACAGTACCAGAATCTCGTGAAAATCTGCACCAGTTATAACAAAGAGCACAAGCCATGATACATAGAAGGCATCTCCATGTGGTCAAAAGAAGGAAGCAGAGATACCAATCTCTAGCATGCTCTTCTGAAGAGCATGTTCCCTCAACTCTGACTAGCAACAGAACTGTTCAGGCAAAGAGATTTATTCTTTTGCATTTATCAAGAAGGTGTTAGGAAATGAGTGTTTATTTCCCACCATCACTCCAATAAAGTTTCAGCACATTTTGGCACATCTCCATACAGCCAGATTTTCTGGTCCACTGCCTCATGTGCCACCTACATAAGGCACAGAGTTATGGGCAGCATGAGCTTGTAGTGACAGACAGCAATCCCAGTAGCAGCTCCTGCCAGGCCTGTCAGCTGGACCAGAAGGACTTGCTTTCTGCTCTAGCTAATCAAACTCCTGTAGCAGCTTCCATAGAGCACAGGGTGTGCATAGTATCTGATCCAGTCTGCTCAGGTTCACACTTCTGTGGGGCCAGAGCTGACCAGAGGGGCTTGCTTGGTTCCAAGAGGCTGAGCCCTTGCAGAAAGTTGTGTGCTGCAATCAGGACGTTATCTACTGTAACCCTTCTCTCTTCAAATCATGGAAAGGGGTGACTTTTTCATGAGACCAGAAAAGGGCTCTATTGATTTTTGTGTGCGTGTGAACAGCAGTACAATTCTGAGCCTCCCCTGCTGTCTCACCAGTTCAAATCCCAATGCTCTGAAGAAATAACAGTTCTGTGCAGGATGAAATCACTTGGAACTAACTGGTACAAAGAAAACTGAGCACTATTGACAAAAGCCTTTTCATCAGTTACAGCCAGCTGTCTGGGTACATATTCCCCAAAACCTTTGAAATTTTGGGGGCTGAATCACTTTAGTTGCATTTATCTATCATTTTTTCAGCGTTACTCAGGAGTTTGCAGTAAGAAAATTTTACTCATTAGGGATAATGAACATAATTCACTTGTAGTTCCACTCCATTTTACCAACTACATCACAAGCAGTCATCCTTAAGGTGTAAAATATACATGTTCAGTAAAGGCTTATTTTACTGCAGTCAATAAGATAGGAAGGCACCGTGTGCCCAAGGAAGAACAATTTAGGGAAATTGAGAGCTGTTTCATGTATGCAAGAGCATAGCTCACTTCCATCAGCTCTCTGCTATGTGGCTTCTCTGATGTCTAAGGAAAGGTATCGTGTTCAGTGGGGACACAAAGGGTATAAAACCTTTCCTCAGCTGTCACTGGAGCCCTCTTTACATCTTGAAGATGGAGCTTCTTCATGAGAGAATGTTAGTGTGCATCAAGGGCGCTTGACAGCCATTCACTTTTCTGTGTGTTGTCTTTTGGGGGTCTTCCTGAAAGCCAGAAACTATGTCCTTATTGAACTGGTCTAAACAAAGGAGTAGAGGAAAGCATAAGGGTTAACTTTGGCAGCAGTTTCACTGGAACAGGGAGGGAGGAGAAGAGCCAAAAAGAAATGCAGAACAGATAGCAGAGTCTCCAGTCTTCTGATTTATAGGGCCTATATAAATGCTTAGTCACACATCACTTTCATTTTCCAAAACTGCCTCATCATGGCACAGAAAGCACTCATGCCATCACTGTGCAGTCTCAGGAACATGGCTCTTGTTCCTGGTGCAGGATGCAGAGCTCCAGCCAGTGCCTCCAATGCAGCACCACAGCCTCAGCATGTCCCTTCCTCCTGTGGTCCAAAGATATGTTGCAGGCATGTGTGGTCCAGAACTTGTACCTATTTAAATCAAGTTTTCCAGACATCTTGTTCTTTGTGCATGTCTTATTGCTAAAGTACACAGGATTTTTCACGCTGATAATTTAACACAACGTTGGGGTCCCACATCCTGTAGCCCTCTAGTGGAATTCCCTGGTTGGAGCTGGAGGTTCTTGTCCTTCTTGTCACTTAATTGATTCAAACTCTACTTTCAAATTTAAGAGCAAGCCCTGGAACTGCAATTTCATCACATAGGGTCACCTGCAGAGCACTAAGGCTTCACTTGAAGGCCACCCATGCAGCATGCTGGGCACTGACTTTGCACCAATATGTGCAAAATGCCATCATGGTTGTTTCTGTAAACTACCATCCGACAGAGTAAGTGCATTGCCTGTATCCCTCTGACTGGTGTTAGATAATGTGCTAGCATTTAAAAGACCTTTCTTATTTTTTTTTTCCTGTAGAATAACATAACCTGAGACAGAGACAGAGCAAGTTCGTACAATTAAGATGTGCTACCAAGTGTCACTGGTTGATCAATCAACTGATTAATTGCATCTGACTGAAGCAAGCAGAGATTCTTCTGTCACCTAAATGGCCTGAGGCACAGGCTAGCCAACAAAATTTAGTCATTTCATTCAGTCACCTTTGTTGACGGCAAAACACAGACAGCTCTCTGGTACCCCTAGAACTTTTATGCAAGAGGTGGCATGCAAATAAATACTTAGGATAAGGAGAATTTTGTATTTTTGATGTATCTCTAAAAGTAACTGTTATTTTATCACCCAATCCAGATATATTGTAGCGCTTTATTACCGAATCTGAAATTTATTACAGTTGTTTTGTGGTTATATACAAAGATTGAATTAGTGCTTTATTACTATAAGCAACTGATAACACATACCCAATTAAGGTATCTTTGTATCTCTCTCTCTTTTTTGGAATTCTTCCTACACCAAGTTCTTGCTAGTACTGAACAATTGTTATTATTAGTGACTTTAGTGACCTGAAACAGGGCTGAACTAACAGGTAGAGAAGATGCGATAGTACCACCAAGCTTCTAATTAGTCTGATTAGTAAATAATAGAATAATACCAATTAGAAGATCATAGCTGCTTATCTCTTGGAGATTACACAATAAAATAAATATGGAGCTGTAAATAAATCTTGTTATTGTGTGGTGTAGTTTGCATGATTTAAACTACTTATAAGAAACAAGGCTGCAACACATACACATCTGATGCTAGCAGCAGTTTCATTTTCCAGCTGCATCTCCTAGGCTAGAATTGCTCCAAAGAACAAGAATTATCCCAACAAGTGATTAACATGGTCCTCTGTATGGTACAACTGCTTAACTTCTGGCTCAAGATCATAGTGTTAATGTGGACACTGTGTTTCTGAGATGTGCTCCATGCTGCTGAAGTGAGAAGTCACTGCACAGCACTGGAGCATAATCATACTCCTAAGGTTTTGGTGTTTCAGGGTGGGCACTGGAGGCACCTTGATTTCTGTTAGGGACATAGTGTTCTGGAAATAAATGTGTGAGAAAACACATGCACAGAGAGTGGGCAAGGCAGCTCAATTTGATTTCCTTATAAAGAAAGTAAGGAAGAGGCAGAGACTGTGACATGTCCGGAGTCATGGCTGCGGTAACTGGGGAAGGTGGGAACAGGAGATGGTTTTCATTATTTCCCATTCCATGCTTAACCACAGAACCAAACCCAGAGGATCTCATAAATTCATCCAGACTAGAAATAAAAGGACCAAACGTTTTTCAGCTCAGACTTTCATTTCTTCCTAGTTGTAGAAGCAGACCCACCATCTGTTTGGAGGTAACTTTCTCTTTCCTTCTTCAGTTAAAGTTTTATTCTTCAGTCATAATTTTATTCAGTTCCTCTCCTCCACCCCTGTTGTCCCTCCTACCCCAGGACTGCAAGTGGGAAAGGCAAACGGTGAAGACCTGCCACACACATTCAGCAGGCGGCAGGGTTAGTAAAAATTCCCTGCTCCCAGCTTTTATGGCAGGGTGCAATCACTGGCTTGTGTTTGCTATTCAAACAAAGGACCCTTGGAGTTAGAGGGAAGGTCTTCCCCAAGAAGCTGCTGACTCCTGAAACCCGATGTCCTGCTCCTTATCGGGACAGTTTATGACATGTTTCATAAATGTTTTATGAGGCCCTGATGACTGCATCGCTGAGCAGGGTGGTGGCCGCTGCCTGTGACTTTGTGTGCTGTTGACGAATGATCAAAGACCAGATTTACCACCCCGATAAGATTGGATGGACAAGAATCCTGAACTGACTTTTTCCTCATTTCCTGCATGGACAAGCACATTGCAGGACTTATTGGCAGAGGCTCAATCCTGAAGACATTGTTTGGACAGAACTCCTACCTATTTCTACACCGCTCCCCCTAGGCTTAGTGGAGATTCCTTGGAATAGTCAGTAAAGTTTGAGACCATTGTCAATTTAGGGTAAGCCATCACTTTAACTGAAAACCCATATTCCAAAAGACCCTGGACAGAGGAGCTCTGAGGGGGTTGTTGGTCTTGGGGGGTCAGGTTGATGGAAACCACCATGTATTACCAACTTCCCAATTCTATAAAGCTTTGCTGCACAAAGACTTCCTCCAGCTGTTGCTGAGCTCCATCTCACTCCCTCTGTGGTCAAGGAGCTGGGGATCTGGGATCTGTTTACCAGTAGCATCCCACCAGCTGAGCCCAGTGGTTCCAGTGGCTGGGAACATGGGCTGCATCAGAGGTGTCAGCCAAGCCTGTTATACACAATGTGTCTGATTTCAACAGGCCTGATTTTCTACCTGTCCAACCCCCAGGAAGGTCCCTGAAGCCAGGGCTTGAGGTAGTACTTGTCCTACAGAAGAAGATCTCTCTCCTAGGCATGTCCACCCTCACCTCCCGCACCAGGAGCACTGACTCTCAGGCTGGGAGCTGTTGTCCAAGAGGAGCCACTCAGTGCTGTCAGAAACACCTGCCATGATTTAGGGTATTAGATGTGTTACCAAGCTACAGAAAGCAAGCTGTAAGGCAGGGCTGCAGTGTGTTTCAAACATAGCTAGAAGTCAGAAGAATTGGCTTCTGCTAGTGCTTTTTGCTGTAAACTTTCTGGGTAATTGTCAGAAAGAAGCATGGCTCTTTTCTTTTCCAGGGAAGAGAAAAGGGCTTTAAGCCCTTTTTGTGGAAGTATGAGTAACTCCACAAAGTGATGGAGAGACAAAAATCAAGCCTAATGACCTGAAGTACCCAAGGGACTTGGCTTTTAAACACAGCACATGGAAAATTAACATATTTAACCACAACATGTGGGTTTGAAGGAGGTAATAAGAGCAAATACTCTGTTTTACAACAGATCCAGTACTAAACCATCAAGAAACAGGATGTGGGGAAGGAGCAGCTATTAGCCAAGGAAGGGTCTGAAAAATCTAAAAAGAAGCAAAACACCTTGTTTGAAACACTTCATGTTGCTCACAGCTCATCTCCAGGTGATGTTGATCGTGAAACCTTAATTTAGATAATCATTTGGCTTCTAATTACTTAACCCCCCTGCTTGTTTGCTGCTGTGGGAAGTATAGGTAACATTCTGCCCCCCCTCAACCCCAGAGGTGGTTGAAAAGGGATACTGGGGTGAACCATTGCTCCCCATGGAACATGGGGTCCATCATCGTGGGCTGCAGAGCACCCCATGCTAAAATACATGCCAAGCCCTGACATTGAGTCTTCTCTGTGAGGTGTAAGAGCGCATTCCCAAGGGAGAGACAATGGGAAATCAGCAGTGTCTGGGGTCTGGCAGGGTGGGAAGGCAGGCAGCAGAGCCAGCATGGAGGTAGGCAGCGCTGCCTTTTATAGTGAGCACAGGCAGGTGGATGTGGGTCTTTATCTTCTCCAAACTTGTTTTCTAAACATTATCAACTCAGATAACTGTCCACAAATTTCACTCCAAAACTTGAGAGTAATAGGCTTTTACAATGTAGTAAAGAAAGATATTAACTGGTTCGGGGATTGACTAGACAACCATTTACACCGCTCTTTTATCAATATTGCCATAATTTGACACTTCTGAATGGAGGAGGATTGTAAAGCGCCTGCAGACCCTGTAAAACATGTTAAACGGAGATTAGTCTTACTGCTTAGTTTAAGCCTAGTAAAAGATAATTAAATTGACTGATGCAGCTGTAAATCTCACTTTTATCAAATCCTGGCTCTCTTTGTCCTTATGATTTTACAGCATCATTAATGTTGTGACAATATCATTAATCTCCTCCTGCTGTTCAGAAAATGAAAGGCAACCAGCAGACACTGTATAAATCTGCTCTCCCCTCACTGGCATTATCTTTTCTGCCTTCTTGACTTTCACAGAACCCAGACACACATTTCATTCACGAGGTGATTTCTAAATTCAATTGTAAATATATTATGTGCGTCTTTCACTGCTGCTTGTGTGAAAAGGTTTTATTAGATTTTTTTATTTTTGCTTTGTGAAGTGCAAAGGAATTAGGAATAATTCTTCAGTGTTCTTTTGTGTTTGGTTTTGGGTTTTTCAGTTCAACTCTATGTTACAACACGAGAGACCACAAGGCCTGTGAGTGGAGGTACACTGCTGCTTTGGAAACACGGGGAGCTCCAGCTCAAGCCATCAGGGACATATATTTTATTTTTCCTGAATTTTTAGGCAGGGATGGCTGAATTTTGTCCACTTCTGGTTTCCAAACGAGGACTGGGACTGAGCTGGACATGGGCAGGATGTGAGCAGTGTGTAAGGGGAACCTGTAGCCAAACAACACTGTGTAAGAGATCCCAATGTAGTAACTGGAGTTACAGCCTCACCACTGTATCTCAGCTCCCCAAAATTATTCAGTCTTTCGTTCCTCTGTGTGCTTCTCCCCTTTATGCCTGAATATGAGCCTGAATTGTATGGGCTTTTCATTTCTAAACAACTCTGCTCTCCAGAGGAGGGCTGCTTGCCTTCCCAGGTTGTAACTGTGGACACTGGGTCATGCACATTAGGTTGGTTGCGGCACACAGAGTCCCCTCTCTCTGTGTGAGGTGGACACCATAATCCCACCTTAAAACACCAGGAGACTTCAGATAAGTGGTGTTCAGATAACCATGCTGTCTGCCTTCCCCAAGGCCAGCTGGCTCAGCAGGGCTTTATCCGCGTTGCTTTACCTAGGATGTTTGCCTGCGACCCAGTACTGAATCCCTTCAAAGCTAGATTTCCATCCAGGCACTTCACCTTGGGTGGTGGGTCCCACATGACTGGAATTCTATGGGTCTTTCTGGAAGGCCCAAAACTAACCGACTAAAAAACCTCCCAAAACCAAACAAAATCCCCAACAACCCCCTAAACCCCAAACTAACAAACCCCAAAGAATCTGAATGCTGACTGAAGTCAAGTGGCTTCTCCTAACAAAGGGTATCAGTTAGCCATTCACTCTACTTGTATGTTTTTGGTTAATTCAAGGTTTGAGGCTGTCCCCTAAGACTAATGCATAATGAGAATTATGCTGCACTTGGCTGAAGTCAATGGAACAAATTGGGTACTTTAGCTCACTGTTTATAGTGGGAAGGTTTATGTAAAAAATATTTTGGAGTTCATAATCTGGTGTTTAAGTTACAGTGAAGCCTAAATTTAGTGCTTTAACCACCAGCTATGATTTCACTCCTGTATTTCTTTAAACTCCATGGTTTGAAAGTCCAAAAGATAAGAAGCACTTCTCAGCATTGCAAATCGATGCTGAACACTGGGTTCACCCAGAGGCCGTTCCTCCAGCCAGGGCTGTGCTTACCTTTCCAGCTCCCACGTAACTGTGAGGAAGAAAACAGAGTTTCCTCCAAACTCAGTTCTTTCAAATACTGGTGGTGAGCGAAGCTTGCCCCTTTGCAAAGGTCCATGGCAGTTCCAGCATCCCTTTCCTGTGCCAACCCTGGAGATCAGCAGCCAGGGTGGCTGAGAGCAGGTCCCTAAGCTCTGCAAAGGTGGGGAAGTTATAGAGAAAGTACAACAGGTAGCAGTGGTCTGGGATAAAGTGACGGTGGGAAGAAACACATAGTTTAGTTTGGGTATGCTGTGTCCTAGGCTTAGTTATATTTTCATACTAATGTATGTATAAATGGGGCTATAGATAGTTTTTTTCTAGGACCTGTGTAGCTGATGCCTCCAGGTAGTGCTTTCCTCTCCATGAGGGTCCATCTCACTTAGATGGCTAACTTCAGTCTTGCAAAATGTAGGTGTTTAGCGTTAAGCTGATCATCTGAGCTCTCTGAGCAAGCAGGGGAGATAGACAGGCATCTCCTGAAGACTGTTCACCAGGGACCAGATTTAATAACCTCCCAGAGGAACCTAACTCTCTCATCTGACTGTCCAGGTAGACATACAGCTTGTACTGTGGGGTTTTGAGCAACCTGGTCTAGTGGAAGTTGTCCCTGCCCACGGCAGGGGGTTGGAATGAGATGATCTTTAAGGTCCCTTCCAACCCAAACCGGTCTGATTCTGTGATTCAATAGCTAGATGTGTGACATACTGTGACATTCCTGTCCAGTAAAGAAACTACCAGGAAAGAGAAACCTATGTGAGCAAAACACAAGGATAACTGTGCAGGGGTTCCAGGCATGGTGTGGGCAGCTCTGTCCTTTTGCTGCCTGTCAGGGTTGTCACTCATGCAGGAAGTCCCTGGGTCTGGCTGCCTGGAGCAGGGAGGGAAAGGACATCAGGCAAGGCAGGTCAGCAGGACAGGAGATGGACTTTCCCAAGCCAGGGACTGGGCTTTTCCAAGCCAGGAGCTGGGTGTCCTTACAGGGCTCTTGCTGCTCAGAGCTGTCCCCCAAAGCCCAGCGGACCCTCCAGCAGAGCCCTGTGCCTGGCTCGTTTCACAGCACCATGACCTCAGAAGTCCTCTGAAGCAGGTCAGCAGGAGTAGGCGCTTAAGTCCAAGGGTAGGGCTTTGTCAAAGTCCACCCCTTTATGGTGCACAAAGGTCTGCCACCGCTGCACCCAGGGGTGAGGCTGCCCTGGCTGCAGGCAGCACGAGTAGAGCCCCCGCTGCCCTGAAATCATCTGGGCTCAAGCAAAGCTCTGCATTTCTCAAACACTGCTATGAACTGAGCACCCAGCCACAGCACTGGGCATCAATGGCATCAGCGATGCTCAGAGGCCCAGTCTTGCAGCAGCTGGAGGGGCTCCGACACCTGGTCCCAAAGTAATGACTCAGGAACAGGGCCTAAAGCTGGTTGCCCAAGGAAGCTGTGTCTGCCCCATCCCTGGCAGTATCCAAGGCCAGGTTGGACAGGGCTTTGACCAACCTGGTCTAGTGTGAGGTGTCCCTGCCTGTGGCAGGGGGGTTGGAACTGGATGATCTTAAGGTCCTTTCCAACCCAAATCTTTCTGTGATTCTACGATTATCTGGAAGTATAAATAACAGAAGATATCGAGTGTTGTTACTCCTCAATAAAAGGTGCACATTATTTGATTCTAATTATATTTAGTTCAATTTGCTTCCTAATGATTAGCATTTGAAAGAGATGTCAACAATTTTCACTTTCTTTAAATGAAGGGTGATAGTCTTTTATAGCAGAGTATAAAGATATCAGCTCGGAAATCTATGACCATCAAGGGCTTTACTTTTTTCCCCTTTATCTATTGATATAGCCCTAATTTGACACTGTTGTCTGCTGAGGAAGCTTGTAAAGAGACTGCGACCCTGTAGTGCAGTTTAAATTTAGATTAGTCTTACAGCTCACTTAAAGCTTGGTAAATTGATAATTAAATCCACTGTTGTGGCTGTAAACTGGAATTAGCTTTATTCCTGCCATTGGCAATGTGGCTTCATTAAAGTTGATAGTGTCCCATGCCCCGGGGCCCCTCCAAACACCAAGTGGAGTGCTCATCAGTTGAGGTCCTGAAGCCTTATCAGGCCCATCGGCCTGGTGAAACATTGCAACACTGCTGCCACGAGTTGCTTCTGAGCCTTGGCACAAGGCTGATATGATGGTGCTTATCTCTCAATTCAGACCAGAGGTTATAATCCAGGTCAAAACCATTCAGTTTATCAGACAGAAAAGATAGCCCTGCCCTGCTGTTGAGGCAGAAGACAAATAATTTTGTGTTATTCTATCTTGGATTCTGCTTTTAAGCAGCATTAGTCATTTGGGAACTGAAGCTATCAGACTTTGGCCAAGGTTTCATCATGTCTGTGCCGAGTTCTGTAGCAGGGGATCACCCAGATGCCCCTTTGTTTGCGTTGCCCATGAGCCAAATGTGCCGCAGCCCCATGAGGACAGCCTCAGAGGAGAAAGAGTGCTGGAGGAGAGCATGGCAATCTGCTAAAGGGCATAACAAACAGACAAGCAAAGGGAAAGCCCCTGAGCAGGAAATACAGCAATGGCTGGGTAAGGAAGGTCTTATATATCACAGGTCTGTCCTTAGTCTTGCCTTGGCATCTGCCACTAACAATATCTGCTACAGGCAGGAGGCAGGTGGAGTTTGGGGCTGAAATCAAATAACCACTTATTTCCTAAATATATTGAGAAACTGGCTTGGTAGTGCCCACCTTTGACTTGATGCCAGCCTGGTGGCACTGGCTGTGTCACATCTCTGCCCTGCTTGGATGTGAAAAGATGAGATAACCGTGTCCTCAAGTAGCTATTAAATTTAGCAGCCTGCCTACATGCAAACCCAGCCTTTGAGCTCCCCTTAAAGGCAGTGCTGTAGTCAGGAGTGTAATGCTGCCAACCCCAGAGATCCAGGCTAGGCCTCTGAATCACTAGCTGAGCTCAGTGGACTGCATCGACAAGGTCTCTGTTGATGACAGATGTGTTACACACCTTGTGTGCAGGCGAGTTCCTAAATCATAGACTCATAGGATTGTTTCAGTTGGAAAAGACCTTTAAGATCATCAATTCCAACTGTTAACCCAGCACTGCCAAGACCGCCACTAAACCTGAGCACCACATCTGCATTTCTTTTAAATACACCCTAGGATGGTGATTCCACGACTTCCCTGAATAGCTTGTTCTAATGCCTGACAATCCTTTTGGTGAGAAAATTTTTCCTAATATCCGACCTAAACCTCCCCTGTTGCAGCTTGAAGTTGTTTCTTCTTGTCCTATCACTTGTTACTTGGGAGAAGAAACCAACATCCAGCTCACCACAACATCCTTTCAGGTAATTGTATGCAGATGTCTTAACCTTGGGCCGAATGCTTTTACTGTAAATATGTATAATGTGCCAACATAAAAGCTTTTGGAGTCTGATCCTTGCACTGAATGCTTTGCAATGCAGCAGACTCTGTGATGTGAGGCTGATAAGATTTGTACTGTTCAGACAAGGACCATGACACATACAACGCTATTTCTAGAAAACTTTAAAGTTACTGATGCTGAGGATGGCACAGAAGAAACGCAAGTGTTATAAAGTGAAACCCTTGACAACGGAGGGAGCACTAACGCCAGCAGCCAGCTCTGCCACCAGCTCCGCCTCTCCGGAGCGCGGGGCGATGCTGCCACCCGCCGGAGCTCTGCTCCAGCCACATCGCCGGCACCGGAAATTCCCGGCCAGGGGAGTGCTGGCACCTTTCTCACTTGGGATTTTTACTGTTACCACCCCTGAAAGCGTGCTCTGTCCTGAAACGTGCCGGGGGGCTGCGCGCGGAGGGTGCGCGCAGCACCTTGCGAGCCCTTAAAAGTTGAGATAAGAAAGAAGAGTGTGCCATAAGACCGAGTCACGTTATTTCGTGGCTTTCGAGTAGTTATTTTGCTGGACTGGTACTTTGAGAACAAGAAGAGGGAAAGAGCTTGATAGCTGCTGCCAAACCAGGAGCAAGGAGCTAGGCTTTGTTTCTGGAGCCGGGATGCTTCTCAACACAGTGAGCTGCCCTTCTGCCTTGCTGCTGCTCCTCTTCCCAGCTTCAAAGCATACATATACTCCTTTCTCAGACCCACACCTGGCAAAAGTGGGATGCCCTGCCTGTATGGGCTTTTGCACTTGTGAGTTAGTTTCCCTTTGGGCTTTCACTCCCCCTCATCAGACAGGACTTCAAGAAAGGACAAACTATCCCTGCTGGGGGACTTCATGTCCCATGCCAGGGCAGTTGAAGCCATCACATACCAGTCACCGGGGTGGCATCCAACATTTCCATCTGCACACATGAAACCCTTTGCCTTGACCATGTCTCTCTGTGCAGGCTGTGAGGGCCTTACTCCGGCACTGTGGGGTGGTGAACCAGCGGCCTTTCAGCAGCCCCATGATCCCCAGCTTCTGCCTTCAACCCTCCTGCACCAGTCTTATCTTCGACTGTGATCACCAGAGAGAAAAGCAGAGGATGTAAAACACCCCAGACACTGATATTTAAATGAGAGGCGGGAGCAGAGCAAGAAATGATTGCTCTGTTAAAGCAACCAAGAGTTAGACACTGTCCCATGCTATTTGAAGACATAACAAAATCCAGTGTGTTAGTCCTTCAAGAGTCAGCAGTGCATCTCCCCTTGGCTGCCTTCAGAAACACTTTTAAAATATTGAAAATCCCACTGAGCCTTCACTATGAAACTTTAATGGAGCCTGCTGAAAGGATTCCTCTGCAGTATCTATTGCTGCATCTCAGTTAATTTACTGGTCTTCTTTCTACCCAGCACCTTCCTTTTCATCATCCTTCTCTCTCTCTCATGCTAGTTCCGCTCTTTGTTTCATTTTTCATTTATTCTCTTTCTAGACAGAATTAATTGAACTTTCTAGACATGTCTTTTTCTCACCCATTTGATTTTAGGCTAGGCCCTTTCTACTTTTCCCCCTTTGGCTTCTACTTTACATCGTCTCTTTCCTGTGTCTTTAGATGAGCTCTTTTTCTTCTACCTCTTTCTGCATTTCCATATTTTCTCTGATAACAAAGCTCGTGATGAATTGAGTGGGTTAAAATGAAGAGAGAAAGCCATTCTCTGCCAGATTACTGGAGCTCAAGAGACCATACAGCTGCTCAGTAAAATGTGAGCAAACATAGGGTGAACACAGGTTATGAGGAAAGTCATCCAGATGCTGATAACCTGCCTGGACCCCTTTGAGTGATGCTCTTCATTCCGTTGGTCAGAGATCTCACCTGAATTTAGGGAATTGCAATATGGCATCCATCTCTGAGGGATTTGTCTGATACTGTTTATAGCCAAAGGCAAGAAATAGGCACTCTGAGTTATGATTCATTGGACAGATTTTAGGTGTCTGTTTAGATGTTAGATCATCTTCTGCTTTCTATCTAATGCATTCCACATAGCTTTAGGAAGTAACTGTTTATGTTTTCTTGCTGTGATCGCTTACTTCTTGTGGCATTTTCTCTGAGTACATGGGTTACTCAGCATTTTCTTGAGCTGTGGACATTAGACGTGAACACAATATCCGAGGGTGCTTGTACTATATAGGTTCATGCATGGCTGGTCCCCTGCCTGGGCAATGGCATATTGTGGTGCAGTGGATGGAAACCCTGTCATTGCTGCAGCATGCGGACCTCAGGTGCCTTCCTTAGTGCCCTGTGTCCTGCAGCATTGGAGCAGCTGGGAATGGCCAGTTCAGATGAGGAGAAGAGCTCTGGTGGTCAGCAGCAAATCTTTTATTCTGAAAACATAACTCTAAAGGAAAGAAGAAAAAAGACCAACAAAACCCTGTAGCAGTTCAACTTCAGTGTCTTCTGTTCTGTTTCCCTCAAGGAGATCTGCCAAGAAAAAGTTCCTAATTCAGGCAAAATGAAGCAGAGATTACCTATTTCCCAAATTTGGCTCTTGATACCATGTTGCTAAGAAGGGATTCAGCTGGAGCCTGATATTAACACACATTACTTTTGTGAAACTCAATTCCTGACCGTTCTAACTCAAATTGTGACCAAGGATGGAGTGGGGTTGTGGAGGGTTGACTCCAGCCAGCAGCAGAGCACCTACACATCTGCGCACTCTTCCTTCTCCTGTGTGATGGGGAGAAGACAGGAGGAAGGCAAGAAGACTCGTGGATCGAGATAAATGCAGTTTAAGAGGTGAAACAAAAACTGCACCCTCAAGCAAAGTGAAAAGAGGAATTGGTTCACTTTACCTTTTCAGCAGCAAATGTTTTGCCACCTCCTGGAAGATGGGGCCTCAGTACACAGAAAAGTTACTTGGAGAGACATATGCCATGACCACGAATGTCCCCCCTTCCTCCTCTATTCCTGGGGCTTTTCCTGTAGCACTCTATGTTGTATGGCAAGACATCACCCTTTGGTCAGTCTGGCTCAGCTCTTCTGCTTGTGCCACCTCCCAGCTTCCTGCCAACCTTCAGCCTGCTTGCTGGTGCGGTGACTGGGATAAAGAGAAGAGCTCCATGTGGTGCAAGAGCTGCTCAGCAACAGCCAGAACACTGGTGTGTTGTCAGCATTGGTTTACTCACGAATCCAAAACACAGCACAGCAAAACACACAGAGGCTGCCATGGAGAAAAATTAACTACATCCCAGCCAGGCCAGTACAGGGAGTCAGCCAGGAGGTTCATGTGGGCAAGTATCTCCAGGTGACCTGTCCTCTGAGCTGCTGTGAGGGATCAGGTGATCTCCAGGGTCTCAGCCGACATGTGGAGGCCCACCAGCCCTCCAGCCCCCCTTCCCCAAGAGCGTGGGTCTCTGTAAGTCCTGCCCCATATCTGCTGGTTGCGAACAAATGCCTTGGAAACACTTGGAGGCAAAGGGATGGTGCCACCATGAGCATGCGGAAGCCTGCATCTCCTCTCGCACTGATTCCCATGCAGGGGCAGCTACATAAGGGCCAAGGGGATGGATCCTTCTTGGTGCTCAATCCAGGCAGAAGACTGAGACAGGAAATCCTGTCTGCCTGAATGTACCTGTCAGGAAGCAGCTGACAGAGAACCTGGGAGCATCACCCAGGGCAGAGGTTCAACAAATCACTTTTAGACTCCATCACACCTTCTAGATCCTGTACCTTTCATACTCATTTCTGAGCATTCCTTAACTACTGTGGTTGGTATATCAAGCTCTACCTTTTTTCCTAGCATTTGCTGTCATTTCATAAAATATACATTGTGTCATGAAGTAACCTTTTTGTTTTGTTATTGAAAAAAAAAAAACTTTCCACTATATAATTTAAAAAATAATAATTCCGTTTAACATTCCACCCTTCATATTTAACCATTGTGCTGGTTTTGGCTGGGTCTGGGTTAATTTTCTTCATAGTAGCTGGTATGGGGCTGTGTTTTGGATTTGTGCTGGAAGCAGTGCTGATAATTCAGGGATTAATTACTTGGGGAAGAAGTAAAGGAGGGACGTCAGGAGTGATGGTTTCCCAAGTTACCATTACATATGATGGAGCCCTACTCTCCTGGGGATGGATGAACACAATATCCAGAGGGTGCTGCCAAATGGGAAATGGTGAATGAATTCCTTGGTTTGCTTTGCTTTCATATGTCTTTATCTCAGCCCATGAATTTTCTCACTTTTACCCTTCTGATACTCTCCTCCATCCCACTGTGGAGGAGTGAGCAAGTGGTGCTTAGTTGCTGGCTGGGGTTAAACCATGATAACCACGCATTCAAAATATCATGTAAGTGGGGTTTTATATATAGCCACCAAATAAAGCTACAATCACCCTTCTGGACAAATGCTTAAGCTCCATATATCAACACAATCAGTTCAGTTCATTGATGCCAAATACATCTCTCAGACATAGATTTTCCCTGATGGTATTTCTATGAGGCTAAGAAATATTTCTACAGGATCACAGCCTGGACACTGTGTTGATGGATAAAGCTGCTGTGAAGGTGGGCTTTAGTTGTTGTATCAGCTCTAAACAGTCTTAGACTGGAAAATCAAACTGCTGGAGCTCCTCTGAAGGCACAAAATAATCCCTCCTCTTCCTCAGCTAACACAGCTCCTGATCTGAAGCAGCTGCTGCTGTTTCAGTCCTGAAACTGCTTCACAGTCTTGCTGAAATGCTTCAGGGCTGCCACACAGCTTCATTGCTCATTGACTCTTTGGAGCTAGTGGGACCAGCAAAGGCCAATCCAGGAGAAGGGGTAAAAATTAAAGGAACTGAAAAGCAACAGGAAATGGGTGGAGAGTGTTTGGCTCATTGTCAGTGGTCTGGACATTGAAGACAAACCATCAGCATTCCTTCTGATATTTGTTTCCCTGTCAGAAAGGAAGCTTGGAAGGGAGAAGCCCCACACCAGAAGGAAACAAATCTGCTGTTGTGGGAAAAATGGAATCTCAAACCACAGAAACAATTCCTGGAGCACAGAGAACAGATGGATTTAAAAGACGTGGAATGCCGTCTGAAAACTTTAGGTGTTGATTCAGACTGGTACCTTGAGAAACAATTAGTAACAAACTGGCACGGCAGACCTTTATTCCATTAACTGGCCCTTTTTGTGATCCGAGCACTAACTCTGTAAGACATTCCTTCATGCTGACAAATTCCTCTTTGTTCCCAGGCATGCAATCAGGCTGGAGAAAAAGTCAAATTACAGGGAGGAAGAGCTTGGTGGAAATGCCTGCATTTCATCCAGGAGTCACTTTATTGAATTGCAGCCCTCTGAAAGACGATCACTGGATCAAGCAGTTCTGGTACTTGGCAAGGAAGCTGGCTAAGACATAGGGTGGAAATCTGGTGCCTCTTTGTTGCTCTTTGCTGGTGGGGGAACCCAGAGCTGAGACAATGGAGTGGGTCGTGACCTCCATACAGCCATTCAATACCTTCAGCTTATTTGAATCAAACTTGATAGTGATACAGAGACCTCAGAAGTGTAAATCTCACAGTCTGTGTGATGGCCAGTGACTGTGAACTGGAAAGACATGCTGATGCATGCAGGGAGGCAAATGCCAGTGTAATCCTTTTCCCTCTGGAGAGCAGCGTCCACCAGCCAAGGCAGCATCCCGCAGGAGGGCATCTGCAGAAAAGTTACACAGCGTCCCCAGTGCCTGCCGCCGCTGCCACTGCTGCCTGGGCAGGATGTAAAGAAAGCTGCAATGTGGACACTCGACTTGGGAGCTTGGAGGGCATCTAAGGTAGCTGCGAAGGAGCTTCCTCAGGGAAACCGGCCTTTCTTAGTGCTACTGCTCTGGGAAAAGCCCATTTAACTATTAAAGTTTTGCATATATATAAACGCCTGTGCTATTTCTCCATCTCCTAATCACAGTAATAAACCTTCAAGCAGACCTGGCTTGTGCCAGTTCACTGTGTCTGGATTGTCTATAAGAATGACTTCTTGATATGGGAATAGGTCTATAAGAAGCCATCTAGAAATATACAGCCATAAAATAGCAATTAAAGAGTGAATGAGCAATCCAGAACCTCCCTCAAGGGGTAAAAGGGAATGCCAGACGCCTCTCCCTGCGTCTCAGACTATATTGAAGGATTTTGAAATAAAAATGCTAATAATAATAACAACAGTCAAGAAAGCTACCAACTGCAGAATATAAAATTGCTAATAATAACCTGAGCTCTGAGATAAGTAACGTTGTTAGTAAGGCGAAAACATTGGCAAATCTAATTCCGAAAGAAATTCCTTCTTATTAAAAAAGGCAAATTAACCATATGGGTTATGCAGTTTAAACAGGAGCAGAGAGAGATTTCTTTCTAACCTGTTCCCTAGAGATACCAGTTCCTTCTAATTTCCTTACAACTATCAATAATGTTCATTCATACTCTGCATCCAGGACAGTGTCTCCGGATGATGACACTGCCCGGAAGATGGGCAGATGGGCCATGTGGCTCCACTGCTACACACAAACCCAGTAAGTAAAAATGCAGCTGGCTGAGACACAAAGTGGTGCTCTGCCTTGTGGATGCAAAGAGCACATGGACCTTGGGAAATGCCTGTTCTGGATCTGAGCCCAGCTCCTCCTGGACTTCCACTGAGTAGTCCCTGTGTGTGGTTTATTACTCTATATAGTGGTTAGTCTTACAGATGTCTTTGGGGAAGGGTCAGATTCATGAAAAATACCTCATGCTGCATGTAAGAAAGTTTATGCTGGAATGACAGCTAAGGTTGTAATGCTCAGTGTTAAGCAATGCCGTAAGCTCAGAAGTTAAGAAATGCCGTAATTCAGACTGTCTGAACAGATCTCAGTCTCTCCCTAGGATGGTACAGCTGGACCAGAAGTGGATTGGATGTATTGGGTCTGAGGTGGTCCTGTTAGATATCAGAGGTTGAAGGCAGCTTAATGGTCAAAGGGAATTTAAAAACTACCTAAGTGTGTACTTTAATTTAAAAATAGATTATGTTCATATTCTCTATTATGTCTTAAATAACAGAAGAATTTATACCTAGCAAAAAGCACTGAAGACAGAAATGCAATGAATAGATATTATCCCTTCTCTGCACCTTAAGAAAAAGCAGTGTTTTACCTTTTACAGGACATAATGTAACTGAAAAGTGCATAACTTCCAATTCTCTTATTTTTTTACTGGTAATTTCCTAATCTTTAGAAAGGAAACCTGAGTAGCTCTATCTCCTGCCACACAGCTCTATCTCACTCCACAAACTATTATTTCCATTTTTCTTATGCCTATGCCCTTCTGATAAAGTTCTGAATTATATTCAAATGGCCACTGAAACAAATGAACAAAGTTTTGAGCAAGAACAAGGGGTTTCATAATCGTGCCCTGAATACCTGGTAAATCCCTTGGCTAGAACAAGAGCCCTGGTGCCCAGCCAGCCAAGAATGTGCTACTTGTGAGTGCAGGAGCAAACGAATGAAAGGGTTTATCCTTGCCCTGAAATTTCTCTTTTCTTCCTGCTCTGCCAGCTGTGTTTTCACCTCCAGGTTGTCCAGGCTTGCTTTGAGGTTTGGAGCACGCCGTGGTGAGAAGTGCTGCCTGCTGCTCCAGGCTGGAGCTCCTGCCTGGCCAGCAGTGATGAACAGACAGTGATAATTGCAAGAGGGTGGGGAAGCCACTCGGGGAAGAAGCTGGGAAGCCTTTGTAAGCCAGACATGTTTAACCTTCTGTGCTAATCAGAGACTTGAGAAAAGAGTTGTCTTGTTCCACTTGTGGCCATCAGCCATAGCAGAGGGCAGAGAGACATGAAATAGAGTGATATTTTTTAGGAAGCAAAAGTAGGTCCTGTTTCCAAAGGAGACACGGCTGCTCCTTGCATTTCATGCATAGAAATGAAGCACAAACCATCATTTAAAAAAAAGCAGCCTGTGCCAATTTTTATGTACCTGAAAGAAGCAGGCTCAAAATAAATGGGGAAAAAGCATGCTTTTAAACTCCTCGTTTTGTTTGTTTTCCTTTCAACCATTTTTTTCCTTGTGAAAGCTACTGAGCTCCTTTATGTTTGCTTCTAAAATAAATTGAAATGCTCCTCAGAGTATTTTGACAGCTTGTTATCTCTGGTCAATCTCTGCACTGCAGAGAACTCCAGGCATCAGAAAGGCTGCCCAGCATGGGGCTGATCGAATAGCTCGGAGAGCCATGAAGTGATTCTCACCATATATTATGGGAACAGATCAAGCTTGTCACATACAAATAATTTGTGATACTAGAAACCTTATCAACTCAAATCATACCCTGTAGCTCAAGAAAGTTACACATCTTTTTCTGCTCCTGTGGTAAATAACAAGGATGGATATTCCTTCCATCAAGGGTTATTTTTATCTGAAACAATAGTTCAAGCATGAACTGTTAAAGTTGAAATTGTTTCTTATTTCCCTGATATTTCACAAGAGAAGTAACACCCTGAGATGGAAATGTCTCCTCATCTGTACCATCTCCCAGCTAATGCACAACTCATCCTCCTTGAGCATTTTCAAACGTCCTTGCATACGCTACTGTAGAAGTCCAAAGGTGTGGATGGTGTGCATCCCGTATATTTCTTTCTGTCTTAGCTTGTTTCTGATACTTCAGGCTAAACTGTCCTCTGAGGTCTTAGGTTTTCCTTCTGTCATTCTGTGTACACCTTTCAAACTTACACTGCAATATCCACTGCCAGGTTCACCATCATGTCTTTAAACTTGGCTTTTGCAGCTGGATACTGCTCACAGAACAGGAGCATCCCTTCACTGCAACACAGAGGGGTGGAAGTCTTCTCGCCAGTCTTCAATCACTGACAGTGGCTGAGTTGCCACTCAGGGCTCCCTTCAGGGGCAGTGACCTATTTTTTGCCCTTCTGCAGGATGCTGCACTCTAAATGTGCCTGTTTCTTTCCATAGCTATGAAGGGAGCCTCTTTCCAGCAAAGAGCAACCACTTCTCTGCCGCGTATGGGGACCATTCACCACTGGGACACCCAGACCATGGTGCCCAAAGGGAAAACTGTCTCCACCTCCAACTCCATGTTCAGTGCTGCCTTATCCTCCATTTGCAAAACTATCCCTCCTTCCTTGCCTTCCTTTGGGCCTTTCTGTCTCCCCTGGCTTTTCCCCTGACAAGGGTGAGGTGCTCCAGCCTGCAAAGCCCAAAGAAGATGCTGCATTGGAACTGCAACTGGGCCACCCAAATTAAGGTCCTCCTTTCCCACCATAAAGACCTGGTGCCCAATGTAAGGCACTATTCCTTCTCCAGAAAAAGCAGGTTAATAAGGTTTGATGTCACTTCTTTATACAACCGCTCCACCTCAAAAGCCATGTAATTTTGATCCAGATTCTAAAATCTGGATCAACAGCTCTTCAAACATCAGTGCTGATCTTTTTAGTAGGTTTGCAATCAGCTCTGGTTTGCATTATTCTGTCAATATTTCCATCATGATCCCAGCTTCCTTGTTCACAGGTCTCATTGTTATGTGGGCAGAAAAAACCAAGCCTGGTCACCCCCATCCAGATGGGTATCAGGAGGATGTATTTTTCTGTCAAGGATACATCCAGTTCCCACTGGAATTAGCAAAGCTTTTCTGCTGGCTATGAGCAAGTTGGATGGTCCCTCAAAAGACACAACTCTGATGCTGATAAAGAGTAGCTGCCGTTATTACAGCTTCTCCCCTGCAATCATCTGGCTAGGACCAATGCACATCCCAACCTCAAGGGATTTGACCCTATATCTTCACTCCCCCAGCAAGTCCGAGATGGTTCTCAGTCCCCCACCTGTGTGCTCCTCACTTTGCCTTACAAAGAGGAAGGAGACAACAGGAATCCAGGCACCTACCTCCTGAACAAACATCCTCACTGTAAGCATGCAGACATGCTTATGTTCTTCCTGATTTCCCTCTCAAGGGACACACCATTGCAATTTGGGTGAATTCTTCCTACTTCTGGATGATACATGCACTGCACTGGGAAGGATGACAGCTGGGGTTGCACTCCGCACCCCAATCTATCTTTTCTCTCAGTAATAATTCAGTCTGAATCAAATTCTCAGCTAGTCCAGACCAGTACTGTCTCAGATGGCAGCCAGAATTGAGAAAAAAACATTCCAGGCAATAATACTAGAGCTTTTCAATTAGTAACAAAGGTAAACAGACAGCAATATGGAAGCACATCAGGCTTCGTTATAAAGAGAGTTTTAAACAGAGATTGGCTTTTTGCTAAACTGCTTTTTTTTTTTTGAGGCACTTCAAAGACTCTGCCACTAGATGTAGCAAAAGCTCTCTTAGAAGTTCTCTCATATACTTTGCTCTATTACTTTTTCAAAGGGGAAGTGGACTAAAATGCAACATTAGGATAAGGATGACCTTAAATGGAGAGCAAAAGTGTCCAGACAAGACAGCACTGATAGCAAGCAGTATTGTGTAGGGCACAAATTAAAGAGATGCAAATGGGTTGGATCATCGTGCATAACTGCTCCATGCTCAGAAAATTCTCTGCACACCAAATTCTGCTCAGCCTTCTCTGAAGTAATCCCAAGTGTTTTGCTAAACCTGCACACGAGAGTTAGCAAAAGGGAGTTCAACGCCCTCTGTAACTGGTAGCCAAAATGCCAGGGCAATTGAGAAGCCCAGGGTGTACTGATGATGTACTACTGATGCATTTCAGTTCTTGCAGGAACTGTGCCATCCTCCAGAAGCAGGTATTTCTAGACTCCCAAATGCAAGAATCAGATATAACAAACTGCAAATAAAATGATGTGGTTTGTTTCATTTACTTACAGGAGTAAATTCTAAGAATCTTCACAGAACTGATCTGCATGGAAATAAAAAACAAATGTCAAAAAGAAACTTTAAGGTTGAGATTGTTTGGGGCTTTTTTTTTTTTTTCTGTAAAAAGAGGATTATTTTGGCATTCTCAGAAATAAGATACCTGGAAAAATAAAGCATCATAAGTTAATGGTACAATTAAGGAGACAGACATGGGAGGCTTTGCAATATCTAAATTCAATATTTCACCAAGCAGCTTATGATAGGGCGGAGATAATTTAAACAAGAAAACAACACCTTTACAGCATGAACAAAGAAAGATACAATTTGAACAGAGTTTACCATTAAATGATAAACAGATCTGGGAACTTAGCCAGTGTGAATTCAAACCAGAAGTCATCTTTACAAGGCAGATATGGATAACCACAGTGTAGGGTTCCTACAGTCCCATGGGAACATATACATCTGAGCTGGTGAACCAAAGCTGCTTTCACAGGCAGTAGAGCACATGGGGGGTGATTCGTCCTGTCCCAGAGCAGATATCCACACTGACCTGACAAACCACAAGTCAGAAGTGGCCATTTCTACCCACTGAGCCATGGAAGGAGCCTGGGCTGAGCAGTTCAGCCACAGGTCGCTCCATCACACAGATCTGGGGAGATCCAGGGGACAAGTCTTATCTTTTCTGCCTATTTAAAGGAAAACTGACTGGAACCAAAGCAAACAAATAAAAGCTGAAACAGAGCTACATTACTCGTACATACCTGGGGCGGTGGCTATGAAGTGTGTGATTCACCCCAGAGCCCTGGAGCTGGGACACAAAGACAGAGGTTGTTCTTTGTTGGGTGCATAGGGACCTACTTCATTGCCTTCATGTGCTGACCTGGCTCTGCCCAGGGCCTGGCCAATTCAACCTCATATTCTTATGCAAGATTTTTCCAAAAGCAAACTCTATATTTGGACCTTAGAGGAACTTGCTCTGGTTTGTGCGTTCCAGTTTGTTGAAAGCAAATTATCTGAATTTAAGGCATGACTCTGCAGTCCCTGCAGTTCCCCTCAGGGAGCTTGCAAAGTGGGTGGTTTTAAAGACAATTTCAGAAGACAGCATGAGGATAAATCACCACTGCTAGCTGTGCTACTTACCCCATGCAGAGAGGGAATCACCAGAGCAGGGGAGTGACAACATACATCTCCGTCCCACCATGATTTCTCAACAGCTGGTAAAAAGTGTGGTAAAATAGGGTTTCTAAATAAAAACAAATTGGGCACCTAGAAACCATTTTTCCCCTAAACTCAGAAACAAAGTAGTGCAGGTCCCTGCAACGCAGGGTGTAAAAGAAGCTTCAAACATAGCTCTCAAGGTCTCCTGGCAGGCAGCTAGTCCAAACTCCGTGGATCTGGACATCAGCTACAGTAGCCAAGAAATCATCTTGGACAAGATGATTCATACTGTGGTTTTTGCGTCATGACATACCCTAAAAAAGCAGATCAACCCAGGCTAGACGTAATCATTGAGAAACAGATGGCCATAGTGCAGGAAAGCAGCTCGTGTACTAATGGAGCGAGGCCTATCTGGCTCATTTAAGCAACCTGAAGGAAACAGAGGCTTCGAGATTTATGACAGAGGTCAGGACAACTTGTGCTTAGAAAATCCTAGGGGTGTGTCAGCAGTGTTACACAGTCCCTCAAGGGGATCAAATGCATAAATTTATAATGGGGATGATTTTCTTTCTGCCATTTTCACTGTTACTCTGATTTCTCATTGTTTTTAAGCTGATAGCATGTCATGCCTTCTGAGTGCTACAGCATGAACTGGAAAGAGACAACAAGGTGTTACAAGGTAGTTAATGTATTACATTGCACAAAGTTACTTTATTACATATTCTAGAAAGCTCATCAAACAGAAGGACCTACCATGGATTACACTGCTCTTCATCTCGCGTGACCCTGAAATCAACCCAAAACTCCCTGTGGAAAGACAGCCTTTGAGAGAAGACAGATGACACCAGTACATCTATGGGAGAGGGCAGGCGTTCAGCCACTGACCTTCCAAGTCTGGGTGAGAGCATGAGGGCCCAGCAACTTAAAAAAGGCATCTGGACTGTGGTGTCGGGGATGCAGGCACAGGATGCACTCTGGCTCTTGAGGAGAAATATAGGAACCCTTCCCTGAAGGCGTCTGGGTCGCCCCATTGCTTATGCGGAGGGCCAGACACCCCTTGTGAAGCTGAGTAAATCAAGGAGGATGGGTCAGGGTTTACAAGCCAACTGAAACACTGAACCTCCAGTTGCACTGTTGCTTATACTTCCGATGCCAAATTCCCAAATAGAATTCAAGAATATTCACATTTTCCTGCTGCCTACAGCGGGAAATGATCTAAATTAGATCCTGTCTTCAATAGGATATAAAACTCATTTCTCTGATGGAAATCAAGAACTGGGTAAATACAAAAGCACAAACTGCCTTTATATGTGTCTAAAAAAGCCCAGCAGAGCTCATAGAAGTACACATATAATGCAAAGTCTGTTTTTGTCAGGATTTTATTGCCATCCTAACAACACATCACAATTCTCACCACAAATGCTATAGAAGATCTTCAGAATCTGTTAACCCATGCAAACAAATAGAAATAAAATGACTCTGAGCATTACTAAAATGATGGCAACATCTATGAACGTTTGACACTCATTAAGCAAGGAGTCCTTGCAGTAATGTCGAGTAGCATATGGATGTTGCTAAAAATGCCTCAGAGTTGGTTGTTTATATGAATTGCAATGGGTGGCACTTTTAGCAAAGGGTTTTAAACACTCAGGGGCAATTTTTACTGAAGTAACTATCACTGTCCCTGTTTCACCTTTCCTTCCTCCACCAATGTGTATTGAGGCTAACCTGAAGTGTATTCAGGTTAGCAAGACTATACAGGATGGTGCTGTGTGCAGATTCATTCCTATCCCAGCTGGTTGGAGCTATTTCATGTTAATGCTGCTCACGAGCTCATCTTTGCCACACATGAAATACCAAGTAGCTTTCAGTTCTGCATAGACTTATCACTTAGTTATTGCCCTCATTAATAGCACATAAAGGTTGCCCACCTTCCATTCTCCCCTTTAATCAACAGTGATACTTGTCCTATTAAAAATAAAGAAGGAGAAGAGAGGAATTCAGAAATTAAAATGGCCTCTGGGACAATAAACTAACACTGATACCATCTCTGGAGCCCAGCAGTGATGCACAACACACAGAAGTGTTGAAGGCACCAACGACGAATGCCTTGCACATGTCCCAGATCTGCCTCTGACTCCTCTCTGTGGCTCCCTTAAGCTATTTTCTTTTTCTTCTTCTTCCTTCTGAGATTCCCTCCCCTATACTCCAGTGTTCTTTGTCTTGCTCCCCTGTATTTTCCCCTCCCTGTCTGCCCCTACTCACTTCCCTCACTGTACCCTTTCACTGCTGGAGTATGAGCTGTTCCTGGAGGAGGTTGGTGACTGTCCTGACAGCTCACAGCTCAGAGAGATCAGGATTGGAGCCACTACTCCATACATCTCATTAGACTGGCAAACAGAGACTCACTCACCCTGGCTAGTGACCCCCATTTTGACCACAGGATGTGACAATCAGGCTGTGTAAGGTTGGCATGGATGGAGTAAAGCCAGCCTGCAAAGGACTTCAAAATGTTGGCAGTCATGCAAGTTTGGTAGCAAATATTTTCACAAACATACAAGTCATAATCCTTAATGCTCATGCAAATACTTGCACATCCTTGGACTAGCAGCAGGTGGTGTGCTCATGCTGGAGGTTCAAAGAACTTCATGTTGTCTTCTCTACTTCCCCTTTCTACTGTGAGTTCATAAGGACTGGTGTGATGTGTGACCTCATCGAGATGAACGGTTGCCACAGGCACATCTGGCAGGTGGCCATGGCACAGCGTCCTCACCAGGCACTGAAAACTTTGGGCAGAAGTTCCTTCCTCATTGCCAAGGCTTCATACTGCTGCATATGCAGCAGCCTAGGCAAAACCACCAGCATCATAAGAAATAACTCCTAGATCAGCAGAGCAGCAACAGTGGTTGTATAAGGACAAGAAACCTCTAAAGCCTCTGTTGCTGCTGGGGAATGAATACAGGTCTGTCGTTACGTGATGCTGTGTAATGGAGCGAGGTAGGGAGATTCTGGCATTGATCCTGCCTAAAATAGCTAAGATGCCAGGATAAGAACTGTTGCATTAGCACCATGCTCTGATATTTCCTGCCTGAAGAAAAACATGACCAGAAGCAAGATACTTCCCAAGCTATTTCCTCAGACTAACAGTCAGAGCCCACAGGAAAGTTATTCTTCAGACACCCAATCTGTTGGTTACTACCAACAATTTGTACCCTGAAGGCTTTTAAGCAGTACCTATGATATCATTCATTAATTTAACCTCGCTCCAGCAGTCCCTCTGCATCCAAGACACAGCCATTAATCTAGAAAACTACTACTGGAAAATATCAGCACAGTCAACCCAAAAGAAAAATGTCCACTCAGCTGGTACACAGAGGATAATGGAGTTTCTCTCCAAGGTTGGCCATCACAGTAATGTTAGAAGAGCTACATTTTGTTCAGATGAATGTCACATTAACAGCTTGATGGAAGCCTACAGAACATAGATAACCTCTTTCAAATAAAGTAGAGATGAGTAATCCTTAATGTGAAAATGCAGAAAGTAAAGAAAAAGGTCTCTTTTTTAATAATTTATTTAAAGACAGATATTCTTTACCAGACTCTCCAGATTTATGGGGATTTTTTTGAGGATGAAAGGAAAGAAAAGCACCCTTGATTCTTGGGTGGGATATACAGCTTGCATGAATCCTACTTTGTTTTTTCACATACCTATTACTTCTCCTTTAAACCAAAAGACCTAAATGCAAATACAAGCACTTCATTCTATAGTGTTGAGTAACGATGGCAAACCAGTGTCTAGAGACACATTGTACAATCAATCTGAAAAGTTAGTTATTAAAACCCCACTGAGACCATGCAATCTCTCCCCTCCAGATGGAGGGTTTCGTCCCCTGCAACAATAATCTAATATTACATTTGTCACTATTGACTTTCTGCGCCAAGTCAATTCTGCAGGGACGTGTGCTAAGCTTAGGGATGGAATTTTATCAGTCAGGGAAATACACAGTGAAGTGCTTTATCCATAACATTTTTAGTTCTCTTAAGAATAAGATGGAATGTGTCCACTGCCCCACAGAAAGCATGCTTATCAGCAGTGCCTTGTCCTGCTGCCTATGGGGAGCATCTGACAGAGTGTGAGGGCTGGCCATAACCTGCCAGCAAAAGAGGATGGGAAAGACAAGGGAAATGGCAATCACAGCCCACAGGCTGGGCTGAGTGTGTTCAACCTGTCTTCTCCATCTTACTCTAGTTTAGCTACACCGTTATCTTCATAAAAGGAGAAGAGGCTGGACTCAGGATGATGGATTGTTTTAGGAACTTGCTCTCAAAACTGTACCCTCAATTCCTGTGAAGTTGCCAACTCACCTGAAAACATCTGAATTGCTTCACCTCACTGCACATACCTGGATGCTGGCTCTGGGCTGCCTTGGTGTGCCCAATGGACACCAACAGGCATCATCAACAGAGTCTTTTCTCACATCTCTTGGGATATGACAAATCCTTCCTGGAAGTGTATGTTCCTCTTCTCTGGCTTTAGAAACTCATTGGCACTGACAAGCTTAGACTTAGACAATGGACTTAGACTCTGAGTTGGATGAGGTGACTCCCAGGTGAATGTTTGTTCTAGCAGCATGCTTTGCTATGGTCTTGGTGCCCTCAGGAGCCGATGAGGCTGAACATCTCAATGCCCATCACATGCCCAAGTCCTATAGGAAGCCATACCCCACAGTAGAATCATAGAATAGTTAGGGTTGGAAAGGACCTTAAGATCATCTAGTTCCAACCCCCCTGACATGGGCAGGGACACCTCACACTAAACCTTGTCACCCAAGGCTTTGTCCAACCTGGCCTTGAACACTGCCAGGGATGGAGCATTCACAGCCTCCCTGGGCAACCCATTCCAGTGCCTCACCACCCTAACAGGAAAGAATTTCCTCCTTATATCCAGTCTAAACTTCCCCTGTTTAAGTTTTAACCCGTTACCCCTTGTCCTATCACTACAGTCCCTAATGAAGAGTCCCTCCCCAGCATCCCTATAGGCCCCCTTCAGGTACTGGAAGGCTGCTATGAGGTCTCCACGCAGCCTTCTCTTTTCCAGGCTGAACAGCCCCAACTTTCTCAGCCTGTCTTCATACGGGAGGTGCTCCAGTTCCCTGATCATCCTCGTGGCCATCCTCTGGACTTGTTCCAACAGTTCCATGTCCTTTTTATGTTGAGGACACCGGAACTGCACACTCCAAGTGAGGTCTCACAAGAGCAGAGTAGAGGGCAGGATCACCTCCTTCAACCTGCTGGTCAAAGTACTTGCTCGTGTAGGTGGTAGGCTCTCCATAAAACATGATTGCTGGAGATTTTTCCAGTGGTGTAAATCAGGACTGGGAATTCCACCAAATCCAAACCATGATGATTACACACTTCCCCAGATCCATCTCGTTTACATTTAGCTGTGTGCAACACATGGCTCCATATCTGAGACAGGCACAGCAAACCCTCCGTGTACAGAGAAAAGAAGAGAAATTGTGAATATACATACTTTTTCTTGGTGTTGTGATCAATTTTCTCTCAAGACAGACATGTGATGGTGAGTGGGCAAGTTGTCTCCTTCTCCTCACTAATTATGAAGTTACCCTGAGGTTTTCTGCATTTAGCAGTATATATACCACGTAACAAACACATATGTAATGTGTGGTATACTGAAGAAATTCACAATGATTTTCCTTAGTTAATAATTCTTTATAAAATATGTGAAAGCTGGAGTTTTGTCAAATCTTACCTTAAATTCTGGGCCTTTAACTGATTCCACTTTAAAATGCATTTCTTAGTATATTCATGGAAAAAAAAATGGCACAGCAAGTGATCAGTAGTATCTGTGACTAATTGCAAACAATCACAACATGAAATTATATTTTCAAGTCTTTAATTAGCTGGAGAATGAGACCCTTGATTATTTCTGGTATGCCACTGTACTGCCTGACCTAGCAGGCAGAAACCACTGTTTTCTTTCAAGGTCATTATAACACATCTTCCTCTACTTATGCCACATACTGCAAAGCATACTGCAAAGCTATGTGGTTTGCAGCCTATTACAAGTTAAAACTGGCTTAAGAAAGTTCTCTCCCTGCCCAAGGAAAGTGGAAAATCATATGGGATATGGTAACACATCCTTATATGCATTGCAAATTTGGCCACAGAGGTTTCACTGGACTGCTACCTTTTGCTTTTTTGCTGCAAATACTGAATCTACCCTCTCTGAGCAAGACATTAGTTACAATTACTGAACATGATAGACAGTATAATAGTCATGACATATCTGGGAAATATTTAATTGTGCAGCTTGTCCCAGCTGACAGTGGCTGCAGTTACAGAAATGTTTAAAAAACAAAATGAACCCATAGCTTCAGCTAAGGAGAAAAGCCTGACAGGCCATATCAGGAGTACATCCCTCCTCAGCAGACTAAACCATGGCATGTTTGCTTGATTGGCTGGTATTTTTCCACCCTTTTTTCATTTAAATTGTTCTAGTTTACAGGATATGTGGCCTTGGTCCGTTATAGCACGTGGCTGTTGCTAAATGTGTTAGGAGGCTTCTTGTGTTTACTCATGCCTCCAGCATGGATAAAGAGCTCAAAAAGGAATATATTCCTCTCAGGCTCTGACATGTGGACAGTGGATGTTCCACAGGCAGCAGGGTATGGCTATTTCCAGATTATAAATCAGATGTCTGTAGTCTACTATTAAAACCCCAGATGTTATTAATTTCCTACTATTAGATGCTATTAGTATACACAACAACACATTTTCATTATTAAGCACTATTAGTAGGTAAGAGCTTGTATTAATTATCTGTGCAGGCTTTTCTGGTAGGTTGGACTTTTCAGCTCTTCCCTGTGCACCAGAACCTAAGAAGTTGGGTTTCCCTTGGATCTCTGTTCTCTCATATACAGCTTCCCAGTCTGCTAAACCTGGCTGTCCCTCAGGGTATCTATCACTCAGACCATCACCACATCCTCAGTCCTCCCCACCGTACATCCCCATGGTGTGGCAAGCTTCTTCTCTTGCCCTAAGCCCCAAATCATATTACTGTTGGTGCCTTTTCCCATACCTCCCTCCCTGCACACACACTCAAGCATCAAATGTGGCAAGTCTTGAAATGCTGGGATTCTATGCGAAGGTTAATAGCCCAAAGCACACACACAAGAACTGAGGCACAAGCTATGCCTGACTACGCTAGACCTGAAGGACACACACATTCAGGGCAAGTCTAACACCACTGATCAGTGCAGGAGCCCTAACACAGGAACCCAGGGGCATCTGGTCATCTGTAGACCACAAAGTCCACCACTCTCTTCACTGTCCAGGGCTCAAGTGACATAGACTGTGAAAGAGCATCAAATCTGCTCCCGCTGTATCAGCTCAGCCCCAACTAACAGAGTAATTACCTGCTTGTATTTCAAGGCTAAAGGAAAACAGCTGAAGTGAGGTGTTGTGCAACTCAGTGCTACATCCATATTTGTATTAAGATACACAAAAGGCTATGGACATAACACTGCAAAGGGAAGGAAACAGCACTGTGGATATACCATATCCAAGCACCAGCCCTGGGCACTAAGCAGTGCAGAAACCCTCTACAAAAGTCAGGAGCCATTAGCAGTATTTGCAGGGGGTCAGATTCAAAACCCAAGGATTTTGGAAGTTTGATTTTGGGGGTGGGGGTTAGCAAGATATTTGTTTAGAGATGTTCAGGAGAAGTCAGCAACCGGCCATGGGCAATGCACAGTATCTTGTGTCTCAGAAGCAGCCTGAAGTCTGTGCCCCATAGCTCTGCATTTCACACCACCAGTGGCCCCAGGAACAAGGGAACATTGGATCAAAGCTGCTTTTGGTTCCCCAGGAAGGGGCTCCAGAGTGTCTGAGCCACATCCACCCATTTTGCAACCACTTTCTGATAAGTCACATCCAGCACAGAACCTGGATTATCCTTGTGTTCGTTTTATGGATCCTCTTTCCTGCCAATTCCTCCCCTGTCCCTGTATCCCTGCAGAAAATCTCTGGTCCTGCTGGGACGTCCCCCAGATGTCCTGGGGGAAACCAGAATGCTTCTAATAAGCTTGATGCATGATTTATACTGGAAGTAAAAGGAGTGGATCAGCCGACATTTTAAACTGAGAGGGCAGATGAAGACTCTGATAAGGAGATACGAAGGCAAACCTGGAGCATGCACCAGCACTGAAGCTGGAAGGTCTCAGAGTCATCTAGCTCCAGGTAGCAAACAGTTTTCACCACAAAATCAGCTCATTGACTTTTTTTAATTCATCAGTGCTCTTTTATGGTCTTGGGCAAGATTGTGCATTAGCATTACTGTTAAAAAGGAAATTATATTGTTCCCCTTTGCTGCTTGTTGTACCCATGAGCCCCATGAGTATGGTGAGATGCCACAGCACCTGCCACATGGAAAGTCCTTATCCCAAACTGCTCCTTTAAGCATTTTTGTAGCACAGTTATCACAGAATCAGTATTTACCATCTAAACCCAAAAGCAGTCCATTTTCCATGCATTAGTGAACTGCAAGACAATGATGTATTACTTCAGCGAGGAGATGCTTTCTCTGGTGGTGAAGGTCATTTAACCCTCATCCAAGCCCTACCAGATGCCTCTGGTGGGGATGAGAAGAGTGGTGTTCTGCAGCATCCCAACATCTGGCTTTTTGTACAGTGCCTGGCTGTGCTCTCCTGCAGCATGCAGGGAACAAGCCCAGGGCATCCTAAAGCTCAGACTCTCAGCACATGATCTGAATCTAAGTCAGATACAGAGGAGCTTTGAACTGCTGCCTGGTTTTAAAAGGATCATGTTATAGAAGGGTCTCACCGCACTTGTGCATGGCGTGCGTTGGGTGGCATTCTCGGGATATCTTCAGCACACGACACATTTGTTCTGCCTCTGAGGGACCGCTGTTTGCATCATGGGTCTGATGGCACTTGACCTGAGGAAAATGAAGTGATATATTCCTCATCATGCTTTCCTGTGTGGGTTCAGTGTGGAGAATGTAAAGGCCAAGATGAACTGGGAGAGCATCCTCATTCTCTCAGTAAACCCCTGTGGTCTTGCAATGAGGCAGTAGACACACTTGAGTTTATTATTTTCTGTACAATTTTCATGCATATTTTAAGTTTTTGGTATTCGTTTGCTTTTCCTTTGGGGATGTGTTGTTCCTGTGACTACATGGTGTCTTCTCTTCTGAGAGGGAGCAGGAGGAGCAGGCTGAGTTTGGATACAAACAGGAGGTATGAATTTTGAAAGTCTCTTCGGGTGCCACATTTCCCTGTCCCAGCCTCTCATTTTCCTCTTTGCACATACAGGGCAGAACATTACTTTTGGGGGTGCAGTGTGGGGGAGGCACCAGCATCTCACTTATTTCCCTGACACACATGGGAAGGAGCCACATTGTCTAATGTCAGGAGCATTAAAATGTCCTTAATCTTCCCCTGAAAGGCACTAGGACAAGAGGTGAAGCAGAGACCTACTCAGAAATGCTCTCCCATATGTTTTATCAAATTTAATGACTCATTCATCTAAGCCAATAGACAAATAATGACTTTTCTTTTTTTTACCAGGCAGATTCCAAAGATGCCAAAAGACAAGTGTGAAAAGATCTGCAACTTAGAATATGAAACAGGGACAATTGGCAGGCCTGCATATAGCTAGCTGGCAACCCATTCAAGATGTTTGCCTTCTAATAATAGAAAGCTGAAAGAGGCATATGGAGAAATTGAGCTCAAAGACTTGTATTTCCTATGTAGAAATACACTGAAGTCACAGATGTCTCTGCAGCCTCAATCTGCCAAGACCAAATAGAAGGAACAGACCCAAAAGGAAAGACACCAAAAATGTGGAATAGCAAGCAAGGGACAGATAGGTGTTTGAAAAGCTCCACCAACCAATCTGAAATAAATGCACTGATCTATAAAAAAGCCGGGTTTTCTTTACATTGTTTTGTTCCATTAAACCGAGGTGTTGGTGCCTGTACAGCTAAGGGAAGCCAATGCCTTGCCAGTAGCATGAGTCTGACCACCTCCCAGAGCTCCACCAGAAACCTCTCAAAGCGATCTGAAGCATTGTGAAAACAACTGTCATGTAGGCAAAATCTGTTTTTCACAAGTGCCTGGTGACACTGAGATCAGATCCTTGCCCTGGTAACAGAAACTTCTAGTTCTAAGGGATGAAAATGTCATTTTCTTGCATATCCCATAAACAGAAATCATTAAAATTCATGACATTTCCAATCTCCAGCACTGCAAGCAGACTTTTACACACCAGACCAGCTGGTAACCTGTAAGTCTTACAAGATAATGCCTGTGATTGATACTCATAAAATCTGCAAGGGGAGCCTGTAAGTCCCAAAAGAGCAATAGGCTGTCTGTAGCTTTTACAAGTTCTGCTGTAGCAGGAGGCTGAGATTGCAATTGCCAGGGGAGAAATATTTATGGGTCATGAACCTTCAGGCTGTGCCAGGAGAGCCTTCAGCTATTGTCAGGAGTGTATATAAACTCTGCTTTTATGTTACTCAGTTGTCCACCCATGGGCAGATTGAATTCATGACAGTACTGCCAATATCTGCTGAGCGGGCTGTAATTTGTTTGTTGTTGTCATTTCTTTATGAGGCATTAGGCAGAGTTTGACAGATTTATCACTAAAGTCATAGGAGAGGCAAACAGGTTTTGCTTGCTTTTTCTTGGAAAACCAGAGCCTTATAGAATCTGGAAAACTCCATGAACAAGTGAGAAAACAAAGGGAGCAGGAAAGTGAAAGATGATCAGACTGGGTGAGAGGTATTAACTACTGAACTAACTTCTTTTATAACTTCTTTGGAATCTGCACTTGTAGCATGAAGGGGACTCTGTCTTTTCTCCAAGTGTTTAGAGTTACATCCCTTCCATGGCCGGGAAGCAAAGAAGCCATCCAATGTCCATTAGTTCATTATTCAGTGGTTTCCTGCAATAAAACAAAAGAACTCCCTTTGATATTCCCAATGATTTCTAGGAGTCAAAAGTACTTTCTAAAAGAAGACAGAAAAGAGGTTTCATACAGAAGGGTTTAAAAATATCTTGTTCCCTCCTGTAGATCTTTCAGTAATTTAGGAAGCCTTTTGAGATCATTTGTATTATATTGCAGTAAAAATGGAAGCTATTATGACAGCAGGTGTCATTTGGTGCAAAGGAACATATATATAATCAGCTATGAAACACCTTCCTACTGAAAGGAGTCAGTCCTCAATTAAAGAGCAAGGCTAATGTCATCACTGAGTATATTTGCAAGGCAGCAACCACCATCACAAATAACGGCACAATTCAAGTCAATTTCCAGAGGGCCTTGAACAGACCACTTTCAAATTGTAAGACTATATTTATTAATAACTGAATCATGGTACAGCAGTAATGTAGCTGTGAGAACAGCCTGACTGGTTATTTCAGCAATATTTCTTTCTCTAATAAAATATACTACCTTTTGCTCCAAACTCCTGCCTTTCTGAAACCATTCCTAGGACCTATACATACTATTTTTAACTAAGGAGCAGCAAACATCATATAAACATACCCCCAGGGTTTGTTTCTGATGTTTTTCTCAGGCACTGTGATTTGACATCCATTTTGCCTGCTAAAACACAGGGATAAAAATCAGGTCTGCCTTTGCCAGTGGCCCAGCCTGGGCCCAGCCTGACATGTATAAAACATTGTTCTCACTCCAGTAGAAACCTCTGCAGATCATTCCATATTCCAGCGCCTGGGTCTTCTGCAAAGCCATCTGTTAGTCCTGTAAAAAGAAAGGAATCCTGATGCTGCTGCCTAAGGGATTGGAGCCTGAATACCATGAAGTGACAATGCCACAATGTCGCTGTGCTACAGTATCCCATTAAAAGCCCACCACTCCAAAAAGCATTGCAACCTCATAGGGAAGGTGCTATCATCAAGAAACTGCCAAGGAGACACCAGATGAAGCTACTCCCCTTGATGTGCACAGGCACAAGCATCCCTGCTGCCCCTTTGGACCACAGCTGGGCCTGTACAGCAGCATCAGCACCATGAGATGGGGGCTAATGAGGGGCTCCCAGCACTTTTCCAGTCACATAGGGAGCACATGTGCCGCTTACGAGCACTTTCCATCCATGATCCGTGAGGAAGCAGGTTACAGGAGAGGTGGCACTAATGTGAAATCTGGGTCTCCCAAAGGAGTTAAATACACTTTTTTCAATGCCTTTGAATGATCCAGCTGCAGCACATGTCCTTAATTCTACTCACATAGCCACTGGAATTAGCATTATGAAATATGAAATGCCAATTCTTATTTACGCATTTTAATGAGGGTTTATGTAAAATAGCAGGAGCTCCCCGCTCTTGGTCTAGGAAGTGTTCTAAGAGCCATCTCCTGTTCCTGCCACTGGTCTTATCCCTTTACAACTGGGCTTCCCCACATGCTCCCTCTCCTTGCCTGTGGCAGCTCAGGCATGAGATGCCCAGCGCACCCATCCCTTTCCAGGAGCTGCTTTTTGTGATGCCCATTGCAGCTCTCTCTGAGCAGGTCCCTTGTGGAGGAGAAGGTCACCCCCTTGCTCTGAGTGTCATCCCCATTGAATCCATATGCAAAATACCTTAAACCTCTTTCAGTAAGAACAGGGTTGGTTTAAGCATTTTAGGAAACCCTCTCTTTGTAGCCCTAATTTCAAGTGTGAGAGTGGGGGTGGCTCAGCCTGTTCAGTGCCTCACCTCAATGCAAAGCCTGTGTTTGCCTGGTGTTAATGCTTCCCTCTGTGCTGCACAAGAGAGTGTTGCTGCCTTCCCAAGAAGATGCCCCCAAAAGATGCTCAGCTTCCTGGGCACAAGAAGCACGTCCATAGACAGCTGTGGCCAGCTGCAGAGGCTCTGTGGGCCCTCTGGGTTGTGCCCATCCATCGTGCAGCAATGTGGGATGTTCATAGCATGAACCATGGGGACAGCAACCAGACAGTCTCATGTGGCATGAAAAACTGGTGATCCTGAAAAGCATACACATTAGCAATCCATTCCGGCCAAGGTTCTTTTAACTATATAGGTATATGTAGTGTTGTATATGTATGTGTTTATTTTTGTGGCAAGAAGATTAAGTGTTTTCCAATCCTACATCTTGTGCTGTGGAAATAATTTCTTTTCCCTCTCTTTCTTGGTACTAGAAACAAGAAAATACAGCCCACCTCATGAGTGAGATCTGAGCAAGCCAGGTCTCCTTTGCTTCAGACCTGCTACTCACACATACTTTAAGCTGTAAGTTTCGAAACCAGGGACACAAAAACGCTGTTTCCACCCACGACATCAACCTGCTGTGAAGAAAATTGCATGCAAAAAAACTCACTTCAGGTCTGTTAAGTGCTTGGCCAACCCCCACAGGGCAAAAATAATCCCATTTTCCCTTATTCCAGGCTCTTCCACCAGAAAAAAAAAAACGAATCAATATCAGTAATCACGAGGGTTTGCACAGGTGGATCAAAAGTGAGAAGTCTCTTACCTGTAGGCAGGGACAGGCAGCATGGTGCACAGGAGCCAAGGAAAATCACAGTGGGAGATGAGGTCCTATAGCACTGATAACTAGTGTACACCGAATGAATGCATCAGAAACAACCAGGGAAGATGGGCAAGGTCCCCACAACCAAGGATGTGCCAAGGAGCCCCTTGAAGTTTTCTGACTTTTCATCCCAAGAAGAGAGAGAGCTCTCTCATACTTACACCCCAAACCCAGCAGGGGTGAGGTGTAAGGCATGTATAGGCATGTATCAGCCCTCAGCATGGTCAGTGCCTGACTTGGGCAAAGTCAATGGTTTCTAGCACTCATTGAGAAAATTTTGTTAAAACATGAGGTCAGTGCTCAGGAGAAGCCAAATGGGAGCTTAGAAATGGAATTGAGAAAGGCACAGCAAGGGACATCATGGTAGCTGTCAGCATACCATGCATGGTACAGCTCTCTGCATTTCAGAAGTGAAGGGGAACTGAGAAAGATATGAAAAGAGGGGACAAGGATGGCCAAAGGCTGCTGTGCAAAGAGAGACTGAGCAGACTAGGACCTTTCAGTCTGGAGAAGACATTGCTGAGAAAGCAGATGAGAGAGCTCCTCAAAACATTGAAAGATGTGGAGACATTAACAGGAAATTATGTTCACTGCCTCACTGATACAGGAAGTACAAATCATCAAGTCACTTTCTCAGGCAGCAGATTCAAAACAGTGACAAAAGAAGCCAACCAGCCCAATCTGTAAGGAGGAAGCCTCTGGGGAAGGATAGAATTCCTCCAGGTGCAGAAACGCTTTTGAGTGCCCTGCTGTCAAGAGACCCTTGATGGCGTTACAACCCCTGACTCTTCTGGGGTCTGCACCGCTGTATTTTCTATACTGCTTACTAGATCCTCCGTGTCCAAGAGCATGTCTGCTTGTTTTGTTACTCAACATCTGAAAAAGCAAAAACCTCTTTTACTGAATTGCCTGCTACCGCTTTCATTGAGAAATGTAGCACCCCGAGATGAGTTATTGGCCCAATTGTCACCCCTGAAATGAGTGCTATTGGTGACAGACTGCTAGTGTATTTGAGTGTGCACAGCACATCTGTACAGCTTTCACAATGCCCAGAGCCTGATGCTTCCAGGTCCTTCACCTTCCCATCCACATGTGGTACATATTCCTTCCCCCTTGACTGCCAGCTCCCTGCAGCCTGCAGAACACCAGAAAAACTCAGTTTGACGCAGCTTTAACTTACATCTCTATGGTTTTGTTTTTTTAATGATGTAATTTATGGGTTTTAGAGCACTGATGCTGTGAATATGAAGCAAACCTTCAAGACAGCCTACACAGTTCATGGCGTAGCTGCTCTAACACTGTGTCAATCACTCCAGCTCTGAGCACAGAAGGCTGCTGTGGCACTATTAGATTTCAAATAAAGATCACTTATGGAGGAACAGGGTAATTTCTCTGCATGGAGCTGTCTATTTCAAATGCCTGAAAGAGCAAACGGAACTAAATATCATTCATTATGTTTAACTCATCTGATTTTTAAGAGAAAATTGTCTTTGAAACGGCTCATGGCTTTGAAGCTCTCCCGTCTGGAGTCTGAGGCTGGGAAGGAAGGGTGTGCCATTTGCTTTCCAGTCCTTGATTTCATCAAATTCTGAAGGACAAAATGCAATTAAAAATGTCTCCACAAGAAGATAGGTCCAGAGCTGTAACACCCTTGTGTCAGGCTGCATGTTACAGGTGTCACAAAAATTTCTCTTCATTTACTGCCCACCAGAAGAAAAGCTGTGCATAGAGAGTAAGGCTCACAGTCTGCTTCCCTTCTGTTCTCCTCTCTGTAGCAGTGGACAGACTGGTGAGCAACACTGAAGCAAGTCCAGGTAGAGCTCTATGAGCTCTAACAGTCTCAGTCCCTGGGTGGTTAGCTCTAATATACAGCTTCATCTCTGCTGTGCAAGGAGGGTAAGAAGACAGGGCATGCCTCTGTGTTTGGCATGCTACCTTTTCATTTGCACTTATGGGAGTCAAGACCACTCACCACATTCCCACTGTGGACACAACACGCTGTGCAAGCTCATGGCATCTAAGGGAAAATCTCAGCTTCTCCAGGCTACCTCCAGACTGCCTCCAAAGTACCATGAGCCATCAGGCACGCAGTGGTTGCGGTTTTACCCCATCGTGGCATACTCAAGGCCTCTGTAAGTCCCACTGAAGGCTGTAAGCAGTATGCTCCTGGCATGGAAACTCCCCAGGCACTTATGGGCTTAGGGGTCCCCCTGAACTATGTCCGCAGGCCAAGCTGTAACTGCTTTTTGCACAGGTGGGCAGAAAATGCAGTGAAAGGAGCCTTGCAGAATCATGAATGGCCGTCAGAGCTCATCCAGCAAGTCAGAAAAGAGGGTTACAGTCCTCACAACTGCACAGCTCCACCTCCCTTGCTCAGGCCTTTCCTTCAGCAGCCTTTTAACGCAGAGTGGATACCCCATCTTGGCTCAGGTACCTGATGTCTGCTACAGGATAAGCTGAGCTGCACATTCAAAGCTCAGCTTCTCTGTTGGGAACCTAGAATGAGCAGTTCACACATCAGCTTTTACTTGGTAGACACCTACCCAGGGCAAATCCACAGTGTTTCCCCCAGCCTGAGCTTCTCATGATTATGCCCTGCTTAAAACTCAGGTATCTGGTACACCATTACCTGTAGGCAGGGGTAGAGAAGCACATCTCTCCTGAACATCTCCTAACTCCTGCTGCATCTTACATGTGCTATCTGCTACCATCTTCTTCTGATTTATTTGCAGAGATTGGGACTTGTGGAACTCACAAAACCTTCCAAGGGAAAGAAAATACTCCCCAGACTGTTCTGCTCACCAGCTGCAATCTTTTTCTGCCCCACAACAACTATGGAAGCTAAGTCCATCACAGATGAGCACAGACCATCTCGTCTAACTGTAACAAGCTCTCTAAAAGAGAGCTGCTGAGCTGAGCCAATGCCTTATTTGGCATTTCCCCTTAAAAATCCTGATCCTGGGATAATGTTAAGTATTTGAGATGGCTCTGAAAGGCTTTGGTTTACTATATATACTGCATTTGTGATGGCTTGCCATAAGAATTGTGTCTGATGTTAGCTATATCGCAAATATCAGGCTATCCAGTGTATTTTGTAAAGATGTAATTAATTGCACGTCCAAGGCAGGGAACCCAAGTGGCTATTTTAAACTCTAGTTTATATTAAAGCAAGTTAATTGCCTGTCCATAACAAATGAAAAAGAAATATGTACTTTGGAAGATGGCCACATGTCTTCAATCAATATAAATTTAATGTGCTTCCATGCATCCCAGAGTAAAATTCCATTTCAGTACTTTATTCAGTATTCTAGGAATTCTGTGACAATACGCTGCTAGGAAATCAGGTCACTCACAAATGTGTGGGAAGGCCAAGTTCAATGGAATCAAAAAGGTACATGTCACCATCCTATGGCAAAGGGACAGTTTACTTACTGGGTTTATAAAAAATAAGGTAATATGGAAAATAAACACCACATGTTACATATTTCTTTAGTAATTAATAATTAATATTATAACTTTTATAACCCTGCTATGTGCTAAAAAAAAATACATACTGGTTTTTAATCCTCCACCCTTCCTTGTGACTCTGAGACTTTTTCGGGAATAAGAAAAAATAAAATAAACCCAGCAAACACTCAACTGAGTTTGAACTGGAAGATCAGGCCAAATTCAAGGGTTTTACAAATCTTTTGGGTGACATGGTAGTAAATCTCCTGTTGCTTCCACTTTCAATCACAGAAAACTGTTCCCGTGGCTTTGGGTGGTTGCAGGAGAACAGCCAAACTCTCAGGAGCTGAGCTTGTCAAAACATTTTTTGGCCTGTAAGTCTCATGAGTTTGGCTTCTGACAAGATTTTTATTACCCCTTGGGTTTAGCTGAACCGAAAATATTCTTAGCAAAGGAGATTGCCTGATCCCTCTGTAGTCGTGGGCTCAACTGAAGACAGAACGTTCAGAGGGAGGCTGAGCTGAGTTAAACAGCAGAGGATTTTGATTTGCATTTAACTCAAATATTTGTCACTTCTGAGAAGAAATGTAATTGCATTACAATACAGCTGTGCTCTTTGGGAAGCTATGCATGCTCAGGCAATATTAGACTGCATCATAAAACTTTTGTGACAGTGGCACAGCATATTACAGCAGCCAACAGGGTGGTAACCTGCGCTTGCCTCAGTGTTTTCAGTAGAACTTGACTTCTTTGCACCATTTGGACACCCAAACTATGAAAGTCTGCTTGGCATTACATACTAAATTCCCCCCTTAAATAAGCACATGCAAAACAGAGCAGCCAAAGGCCAGGAAATATTCTGGGACTTGAACCTTGCTTTTCATTCCTGGGAAGTGTTTTGCCTGAACCTTGTTTCAGTGCTTCCTCTGTGGGATATAAACCTTGTTTCTTCAACTATCTAGTGACTAAGCCCCAGATATGTGTGTCCCACCTAATGGGACATGGCATATCCATGCAGGTGTTCACTTCTCACCACCAGGATCTCACTACCACACAGCCTGGCACAGCTCTTGTTAAGAGTTAAGTGCACTGAAGACTATGATAATACCTGAGTCATGGAGATAGATGAAAGTGCTCAACATCACACAAGTTGCTTGCACAAAATGATCACTCTTCATAAAGTGATTTCATAGAGGTGAGTTGGATTATAGCAGAGGGAAGACATTGTTTCTGATTCTGAATTACAATTCCCCAGTTCAGCCTTTTGGAATTGCATGAGTGAAACCAGAAGGGAAAGACTATCCAGCTGAAACCAAATATCTCCATTACCCAGTGAACAATCTCTTATTATAGCAGTGGTGTCCATAATTAATTAGAATCCATCAAACTAGTCCATTTCAATATTTCCAATTTTGGCAATTAATCAACTTTCAGTGGCACAATGCTTATGTAAAAATAAACTACTGTCTGCTCTCAAGCCTTGTTAGACAGAGAAGGACCTGAAAAATATATGAGAAGAGGTGCATTGTACATGTATTACTTAGCAATTGAGAACACTGCAAGGAAGGGGAGGTGTGCAACACAGGTAAATCTTCCTGGTCACCTGAAATGTCTGGTCTTATATTCATTTATATGAATATATCTGTAGGTCAATGACACTCTTAATCTCAGGAAGGGTTTGGCATATCATGAATTGTTACTCAGGTCCTGTTTTGCACAATAACTATCCATTTATAGGTTTCTGAAGAAGAAATGTTACGCCACTAGAAATAATAGTTGTTAATATTATTGGCAGAATTAAGGGATGGCACTGAAAACTTGGAAATCAGTTTAGCAAAAGACAGTTAGTTCACCACAGTAGTACCTCGGAGATGAGACTGTCTCTGAAAGCTATTTCATTATCCTTTTAGAAAAAATGGGTATAAGTCCATTCACCTTATTTGGCACAATCCCCACTACAGTATGGTGAACTTGATTGCTTGTCTTGCACAGTTGTCCTTGGGATTTCTTCTGAACAGGATTTGGTTTGGGAGGGGTCCACACATCAATGTCAATGCTCTCAGTCTGCTTGACTCATTTGTCGTTGTCCCCTGATGTGTGCACCCCTGACAACACCTTCACGTAGCACTGAGCCACAGGAGAGGTAGCAGGCAGCAGGACTTAATGGAAGTCCGGAGAGCTGAGGTACCCTGAAGTTGCCAGAGTAGATCTCAAACCTTACACTTCCTTTGCCTTTCCCTGTGCCAGTAATTTCTGCTACTTCAAAGCATAAATGATTTGACTAAAATCATTGCTTACTCCAGTAGCTCTTCAATATACAGCACACCACCAAACTGACCAAGCATCCAAAAATTCAGATGCAAAAGCAGCAGCACGTTTGGCTAACATGAGCCTCTTCTGTAATGCACAAGGTTTTCTCACTTCTTAAACTGGCTGCAGAATGGATTTGCTTATCAATTTTAAACAATCTCTCTTTGTGCTTGCTCCCTGCAAAAGCAGTTTTCTTCCAAACTTGCCTAAGTTTCTCATGGTTTTTCCAAAAATCAGTATTGTAGTTGCTGAGTGCACAGATAGTATCAGGTAAAGATGGCTTGGCTATTGCTTGTTCAACATACCCTGGAAAAGATGTGAAAGATGAGGTCTAGCCAAGACTATGCTTCACAATTTCAATTCAGCCATGCCAGACCCACACATCCCTGAGAGACGTGTGGAGCTCAGTCCCAGCACTGAGATTTGTAAACAGGAAGCAAACCTCTTCCATGACTGGCCTGTAACTAGAATTCAGGCACAGAAAGGTTCGGAGCTCACCACCATTCGTCGTAAACTCAGGGACTTGACCTAAAGAGAACGGGCAGGCTTTAAACGACTGGCTTTCTTCCTGCAAGGAACAATCCCCCATAGGCAGTTTTCATGTAGTCATTCCGTTCTGGAGACTGAAAGAATTTATCAGGATGACTTCCAGGCTGACCTAAGTTCCAGAGGGCAGTCTTCAACCTGTTAAATTTTCAAGCGTAGGTGAAATCAAAATGTCCATCTGTATTCTCACTTCATGAACCATGGCCATGTAAAACCTTGAGAAGCAAAGTCTTCCCTTTTCAGTTTGTCAGTTCTTTTATTACAATATATTCTAAATATACCCCTGAACTGGCAGGTTTAGTAAGACTGTCACCTCTTTCTTCTTCTTTTACTTTGAGGTCTCAGATTCCTTTCTATAGACGCTCTTAGCTTTGCACTGAGAAATACAATGAGGATTGCTTCAATGACAACAAGATGCAGCACTAGGTGCAATGCTATATGCTGAGTAAATGATACTATTCAAAGGGCAGAGCAGAGCATGAATAGCATTGATTTCCAGAACAGCTATTTCAGTACTTAGCAAAGTTTGATCAGACTGCTCTCCTTCACCATCTGAGCTGTTAAGAGGCTCTGTCCCTTCCTGGCAGGCAGCAATATGGCCTGGGCTATGTGCTACTTCATGGGTGCCAGCATTACTTTATGTCTGGGCTAACCACCCCAGCCTCATGGAAAACACAACAGCATCTCACATGACCACTGCAGGTTAAGAGAGGAGCATCCAAACTGCACTTTGCTCTCTACAAGGGCTTACAAAGCAAGCTTTTATCATCAAAGCACTCTGTGACCTACTCCAAGAGTATTTGAAATCACCTGAGACCCTTAAAGAGTGTAGCTGTGCAGGAAGAGACTCTGGATCCAGTCCAAGCCAATGGTATGCTCTTTCAAAGCTTCAAAAACAAGAGCAGCAGCATCACTTCTGAAGAACAGTTTATGTAACGGATTTAATGTACCTCAAGATGAGGTAACTACAGCTTGAAAGTGCTGCCTTCTCTTTAACTGTAAACAGAACCTAGAGAACCAGCTCAGGTGTAAAAACTTAGATCTACAAGTTTGAACAGGTGAATCCATCTCCAAGCAACTGGTGCTATGCCCATACAAATAGTTTTGAAAAACCAAAAGGCTTGCAGCTGTAACCTGTAACTTTATGTCACTTTTCAGAGTAAGTTAAATGAAAATGAAGTGGACATGTTTTGTAGATGATTTCAAAAAGGACCTTTTGTTTGTTCAATCTACTACTGGGTAAAATCTACTTTTTTTACAGATTTTGAAGCATTTTCTATGTCATGTCTCTTGCTAAAACATATTTTAAACCTATTTCTTGCTTTGAAAGTTTTATGAAAATAAGTTTCAGCCATTTTACAAGAACAAGTATGCGAATAAGCTGCTGTCCCATTAGGATGTCCTTCATTTACCTGAATAAATCAATATTGGCAGCATTTCAGAGCACAAATCTTGGCAGAGAAATAGCCTGGCTGTGTACCCCAAACTAGCACTGAGCACACTTTCTGTGGCATGCTAACCTTGCACACCTTGAATGTATATGAGTATTGTAAGAATATTAAAACGTTGTTGCCAGTTTGTCAAATATTTCATGTCACCCATCAACACAGCTTCAACACATCTTTAGATGTCACAGGTCTTCTAAAGATGCCACCAAATCGGAAAAGGGACAGGGATGGATCTACAGAGCTGTTGAGGGAGTGAGAATCCCTGTGCCACTGCAGTTTGAGGCTAAGACTTTTTTCTTCAGTTTTAGTCTATTTACTGAATGTTGAACTGGGAATCTTGATTGCCGCTTAAGAAAGAAATAGAAATTGCTGCATTTTTAAAGTTCCAGATTCTTCATTCAATACTGTGGAAAGGCGACATCATGGGCAGGAGCTGGGCTAGCAGAGAGGACTGTGATGGGACTGATCTTTCCAAAGATAAAGTGATTGTAAATTATTTTCCTGATCCTCTCCCTATTTCTGCAGCTATGGCTCTCCCTCTTCATGGCCCACCTATCTACCCATGTCCATTCTACAAGAGCAATCAGACCTTGGCAGGTGAATGAGCGTGTGTTTACAGTCACAGCAGTTACCAAAGCAGCAATGCTCACCAGGGTCTGGTTCATGCCTCCCACCATTCCCAGTCCATTGTCCCTTCTTCCCTGCTCTCCCACTCTTCCTCTCAGCTACCTCTCAGACATGCACAAGGCCATCACTGCAGCATAGGTCCCTACTTGGAGAAACTGTTCCCTTACACATCACCTACTCTGCTAGTGTTTCACATGTAGCTTTACTCTCCTGTTCATTCCCCAGTGCTTTCCCTGCATCACCCCCGTCTCCTCACCCTCCTCTGTGTCTCTCTGATGAGTGGGCACACAGTGAAAGCAGCAGAAGGCCAGCAGAGTTAATGTTGTCTTGTCAAATCTCACATTATCTACTTCCAATTCCAGTGGGTTCATTCAAGAAGAAACAAAAAAAAAGAAAGGACCCAAAGCACAGAAGCATGAAAATGCCTTTGCAAAGGTTGAAAGATATTTAGTTTCCTGACATTATGAATTTACCCAGAAAAGCTGTATCTCAAGCGTACAAGAATCTGTTGAAAAAGACACTGCAAGTAGCTGGGCAGGCAGTGAAACACTGTGGCCATAACCACTACCTTTCTCAGGTAATATCCTTGTCAAAGACAACAAGACTGCTCTGCAATTGGGATGCAGAACCAGCCACTGAGCAGACAAATTCCAGCTCGTTTCATCAGCCATAAAATAAATCCTGAGTCCATCAGTGCTTGTACAGAAATGAAAGCTGTTTTAGAACCGATGCATAAGAAGAAAGCCCTTCAAATGCCTACTTCAGAGTCTGCAGTTCTTTCCTATGCTTCTGACTCTAAAACACTGTAGCTTTTTGCTATAAGTGCAGTTTTAGCAACAACAGGAACAAGGAAATAACACCAACAAATTGGCTTAGCACCATGTGCGAATCCTTATTTACAAGCTACAGACAGCAGTATTTTTATCCCTGGCTCAGTTCTAGCTGGAGCAGGCGAGTCTGAAAGCAGTCCCGCATCACACGGCTGACAGCAAACAGGGCACAGCCCCATCTTGAGCTCTGCTCCTTTCTGCTGAAGCTGACCAAGTCTCACACCACTGATGTGATCGGGTATTATCATTGATGTGTCACTGTGTCAGCGAGGATCAGGGACTTGCTATGCACCACTATGACCTACTGCTGCCCATGGGTCTCTCCAGGCCACTTCTTTTCTGATTTCTGACCTTCCCGTTTTCTCACCTCCTCTGAAAATGGCTGTTCTTGTTGCTGTTCCCATTGTGTTTTTCTGCTGCAAACAGCAGTAAAACATTCCATGGTGCCTGAAAGGAGAGCAAACATTAATAAGACTGAGAATGAGCCCTGTGCCCAGGAGCTGGGGAGTCAGAGGAGTCAGAGATTCTGGGTCCCATTCCCCTGATCACGTTGGTGTACCAAGAACAGGGACAGAAGCAGAAGCTCAGGGCCCATCTTACTCCCATATCTACAGGTATTCTTTGCCTATTGGATTTATATACAGCTGGTTATAAATATCACTACAGGAAATTCAGTGGTTTGTGTTCTTTTATCTAGCTGGCTTTCCTCATGTTTTCTCATCTTTCTTATGGCATGTGAAAGAGAGGAGATCCTGACATCTTTCTTCACAGATTTTCAGCAAGGTAACCAGTGAGGCAATAAGTCAGGTTTCACATCTGTACATTTTGGCAAGTATTTTCACTGGTTTGATTCTAAATATATAATGAGAAAATATCTTCATTATTTTTTTCAGGATATCAGATGAATTGCACCAATCCCTCCCCAGAATAATGGAGGGTCTTATTTATTACTCCTTCTTCAGTTTCCATCACTTGTCCTTGCTGTTGCCCCAAAACATTTCGAGCTGTTGCAATATCTCTTCCCAATGTACTAAAATACAATTTGCCTGTTGCTATTGCAAGATGCTGAGGACCAGATGAAATGATTGATTTTTTTGCTTGAATCTGGGAAGGAGAGTCCCGGGAGTATAACAACAAAGTATAAATAACATCCACTCTGCTGCACCTGACAAATACAAGCCATTAGAAAAATAAATGCTATAGCATGCTCCAACAGACTCAAGGTCTTTCATATAACAGACTAAAACCTTCAAAACTTACAGTGTGCTTGCATAAAAAAGCAAAATATAAATGCTCCAAAACTGGAAAAAAATTAGTTAATTTTTCTTAGGTTTCTGCAGGAAACAGAGTCTGTTATGCAACAGAGCTAAGCTGACCCCCCAAAAAGACCATAAACAAACAGCAAAAAAATAAGAATAAAAAATGATAGTGCTTGCTAATTTGACCTGGAGATAAATTCCTTCTTGGTCCCAAACCTACTGACTGGATGTAGAAGGCTGTGTCTATTTAGATTTCAGCCCTGCCACACAATAGGATATTTTGGGATAAGGATCTTGTTTGTAATGTAAATCAGGCATGTGGTTCTATCTTACCCTAGGAAAGCTTCTCTCTATTCACTTAAACTAGGCAAACTTGGCAGCGTGACTAAGCTGAGACTCCCAAATACATTTCATTTCAGTGTGAGAGTCATTATTAGCATGCAGAAGTCCTGGGGCTAACCTGTTAAAAATGGTACAGCCCCTGCCCTGTCATGTGCATGTGAGGCTCAAGAGGCAGAGAAGGAAACAGCAGAGACAAAAAAAAACAGTACCAGGACAGTCTACAGCCCACCCTCTGTATAACCAGCATTGGCTCTTATTAGATGTCACAGCAGGGAAGAATTTATTGGGCAATCTGAATGCAAGCAGTGAGGGAACTTTGCCACTATTTGTCTGGAGCTCCTCCACACACACAGGAAGACATTCAGCAGTAATCTTCCATAGGAAACTTCACGACTTCTCTTACACCCTCTCTTAAACCAGAGGAAAAAATGGGAATTTGCTTGCTGGAAGATTTTCCAAGTGGTTTATCCAAGCTGTCACATATTCATGGAACAAAATCAAGAGCTGATGGAGAAAACTCCATTTTGGCAAGACCAAGGGATTTTGCAGAAACGTATTTATTTCAAGAGACCTGCAAGAAGTCCAGGTAGGGGTGGATGTTTTAATGAAAGCCAGAGAGAGAAAGACCTCATCTGACCTTCAGACTCTGAATGCTGCTTCTTCATCTTGAGTATTAAACCTGAAATGGCTGGTAGACGCCGTGTCAGAGACAATGCAGCAACAGCTCAGAATAGCCAGTAATCAACGTGGCTGACACAAAGCTCAGGCTCCAGCCCTGCTTGTGCCTGGCTCAGGGAAGCAGTGACACCTATGCATGTCGCATCCCAACAGAGCGCTCCTGTCATTTCACATCTCATCGCTCTCACTGAATGTATTTTGAAAAGCTTGCAGTCCCATTTCGACACAAAATGAAACCTGATTTTGGAACTGCAGCATTTCTTCATGAGATGGAGTTCTTGTTTTCCAGATCCCCTGAGCCTTAAGCCCGAGATTTCAACACCTAATGCAACTGATTTGAAATGGGAACACTGAAAGGCCTGGATGTACTCCAGGCATGAATATTAAAAATCAGTAAGCATAAAACATTTTAAATGCACTCCTTTTCCATAAATCCAAACTTCACAGTAAGTAAAGTAGAAATCTTCCTGCAAGTTTGAAAGCAAACCAATTTCCAGTTTTTCCTCACCTGTTTAGATTATGCCGAATGCCACAGAAAATGTACCCTTTAGAAATAAAAGATGATTAAAAGCCTCCTTCACCTGTAAATAAGCACGGAATTTGGTGTGTTAGATGTTATTTGATTTGCACCTACTCATCAAGTTCAAGTTCTGTGACTATCTATTTACCAGAGAGACTCCAGCTTTTTAATTTGAAATAAATGCCAAATGACAAGTTGCTTTTGACTCCAGTGATAAGGAAACCAAACTGCTCCCATATAAGTAAAGCCTTTTCCTGGGCAGCCATCTGCAAGCTGAACACAAAACTTAAACATTATTATTCCAACTCAACTTGAAATACTGCAAAATACAAACTCAACCCCCAGTTTCACTCCTACTAATGTGCACAAACAATAAGGCTCAAATAAAAATGTCCAGTTGTGAATATTTATGTCTTATTCTTAGCCTTGTTATGTTTAGAGGTTTAGTGAACCTTTGGTTGCTTTTCATCTCCTAAATAAACAACACAGAAAGGTATTTTCTTTGTGGCAATTGCATCCTAACATCTGCAAAACAGAACATGATAAAGATTCATAAAATAGAAGAAGAGGTTTCCTGGTGTTTGCTGTGTTTTAATGTGTTGCTTAAAAAGCAGGAAAAGTTTTACTGGTTGCAGAATATATGTTCAAGAACCAGCAGCTTTCTGATGTGTGGTAATCTAACTCACGCTTTCATTCCTCCAGCCAAACTTGTAGCAAGGTGCCAGTGAGCTCCAGAAATGTCTGTCAGGTTGCAGTTGTGATTGCAATGATCATGAGATGGTCAAATTCAGAATCCTCAGGGCAGTGAGAAGAGCATGCAGCAAGCTCACTGCCCTGGACTTCAAGAGAGCAGACTTTGGCCTCTTCAGGAACCTGCTTAGTAAGGTTCCATGGGATATAGCCCTAGAGGGCAGGGGGGCCCAAGACTGTTGGTTGCTATTCAAGGATCACCTGCTACAAGCTCAGGTGTGTTCCATCCCAACTAGAAGGAAGTGCAGCAGGAGGGCCAGGAGACCTCCTTGGATGGATAAGGAGCTGCTGAGGAAAATTCAAAGGAAAAAAGAGGCTTATAAAATGTGGAAGCAAGGACAGGCGGCCTGGGAAGAATACAGGGATGTTGTCCAGGAAGCTAAGGATCAGGTTAGGAAAGCTAAGGCCCGGTTAGAACTAAACATGGCTAGGGATGTTAAGGATAACAGGAAGGGATTCTATAGGTACATAGCAAATAAAAAACAGACAAGGGAGAACGTAGGCCCCCTCCAGAAGCTCTCGGGAGAACTGGCTACACAGGATTTGGAGAAGGCTGAGGTTCTGAATGACTTCTTTGCTTCAGGCTTCACTGCCAAAGGCTCTGACCAAACCACCCAAGTCTTGGAAGGCAGATGCAGGGACTGTGAGAATGAAGACCTCAGGCCCACTGTAGGAGAGGATCTGGTTCGAGACCATCTTAAGAACCTGAATGTACACAAGTCCATGGGACCTGACAAAATCCATCTGCAGGTCCTGAAGGAGCTGACGAATGAAGTTGCTGAGCCACTGGCCATCATATTTGAGAAATCATGGCAGTCAGGTGAAGTTCCCGACGACTGGAAAAAGGGAAATATAACCCCCATTTTCAAGAAGGGGAAAATGGATGACCCAGGGAATTACAGACCAGTCAGTCTCACCTCTGTGCCTGGCAAAATCTTGGAGCAGATTCTCCTGGAAGGCATGCTAAGGCACATGAAAAACAACAAGGTGCTTGGTGACAGCCAGCATGGCTTCACTAAGGGGAAATCCTGCCTGACCAATTTGGTGGCCTCCTATGATGGAGCTACGGAAGTGATGGACAGGGGTAGAGCAGTTGATGTCATCTACCTGGACTTGTGTAAAGCGTTCGACACTGTCCCACACGACATCCTTGTCTCTAAATTGGAGAGACATCAATTTGATGGATGGACCACTTGGTGGATAAAGAACTGGCTGGATGGTTGCACACAAAGAGTTGTGGTCAGTGGCTCAATGTCCAGCTGGAGACCAGTAACCGATGGTGTCCCTCAGGGATCGGTGTTGGGACCGGTCTTGTTCAAGATCTTTGTCGCTGACATGGACAGTGGGATTGAGTGCGCCCTCAGCAAGTTTGCCGATGACACCAAGCTGTGTGGTTCGGTTGATACCCTGGAGGGAAGGAATGCCATCCAGAGGGACCTCGACACCCTGTGAGGTGGGCTGATGCCAACCTCATGGAGTTTAACCATGGCAAGTGCAGGGTCCTACAAGTGGGTCAGAGCAATCCCAAGCACAGCTACAGGTTGGGCAGAGAAGAGATTCAGAGCAGCCCTGCGGAGAAGGACTTGGGGGTTTTGGTCGATGAGAAAATGAACATGAGCCGGCTTCAGTGTGAGCTCGCAGCCCAGAAAGCCAACCGTATCCTGGGCTGCATCAAAAGGAGCGTGACCAGCAGGTCGAAGGAGGTGATCCTGCCCCTCTACTCTGCTCTCGTGAGACCTCACCTGGAGTATTGTGTGCAGTTCTGGTGTCCTCAACATAAAAAGGACATGGAACTGTTGGAACAAGTCCAGAGGAGGGCCACAAGGATGATCAGGGGACTGGAGCACCTCACGTATGAAGACAGGCTGAGGAAGTTGGGGCTGTTCAGCCTGGAGAAGAGAAGGCTGCGTGGAGACCTCATAGCAGCCTTCCAGTACCTGAAGGGGGCCTATAGGGATGCTGGGGAGGGACTCTTCATTAGGGACTGTAGTGATAGGACAAGGGGTAACGGGTTAAAACTTAAGCAGGGGAAGTTTGGATTGGCTATAAGAAGGACATTCTTTCCTGTTAGGGTGGTGAGGCACTGGAATGGATTTCCCAGGGAAGTTGTGAATGCTCATCCCTGGCAGTGTTCAAGGCCAAATTGGACGAAGCCTTGGGTGATATGGTTTAGTGTGAGGTGTCCCTGCCCATGTCAGGGGGGGTTGGAACTTGATGATCTTAAGATCCTTTCCAACCCTAACTATTCTATGATTCTATGATTCTCCAGCTGTGGACATTTGGCACATTATGCAGTTCTGTCACATGCTTTCCTCTAATTTATTCTCTGAAGACGTAGGAAAAAGCTTTCTAAACCTCCCTATTAGAAAAACCCACTACCTGGCAAATCCAGCATAACTCCCAAATATATCACATGTTATTGAGTAGTGCAAGTGCCTGAGATATTAATGGAAACTAAGGAGGAACCATGCCTCTCACATCCCTTTCAGATATTAAAGTGAACATTCATTATTATATCTATAATGACAAATTGCATAAGCCCAGCTGGAAAAGATACACAGTAATGATATGAACCAGTGTAAATGTGATCTGAACAGTAAAAATTGATTATAAAAGCAATAGGTGATTGCCTTTACTAAATGATTGCAGTACTGTCAAAACCAACAGTTGCAACAGCTTTGCTGTCACCGATGACTAAACCATCATAAACACCGTGATTTAAAGAAGGTGTAAAATAACAACAGTTAGAAAACTCAGTGTACTCTAAAATGCAGAAACTGAGCACAGAGATGAATCAAGAGAGGAAGGGCTGTATTTTAGCAGCTATGTTCTTTCTGATTCAGATTTATATGCTGTCTTGCAAGACACAAGTGTCTAGATGCTGCCAGTTAACGTGCATCTGATACAATTAAAGGAAGTAATAGTGACACACACCACTTCCCCTGTGGGAATGAACATGAATCTTTGGTGACAGTGACTAAGATACACTAATTATTATTGCAGGGAGGGGGTACCAGGCCTACCCACCTTACAATCAGAAGCATTACATCTTTGCTTTATCACTACCAAGCACTTTGAGGAACCTTTATGTCTTTGTAACTCTACTGGACTCATGAAAACTGTAAGAAGATTTCTGAAGGGCAAGGCAAAGCTGTCAGTGTGATCCTAGGAAGATTTTTTCCATCGCCATTTGGTACAAAGGCTGTGATTATTTAATTGACTGACCTCTCCAGAGCCACTCATACCTGTAGGCACTATGAAAATCTAGGGAATTGTATCCCCAGGGCACTGACAAGGTCCCATTACCAAATGGGATTACTCAAATGGTTCACAAATTAACATATTTTAACAATTTTAACATATTTAACCTCATGCTACCCCCATTATTTCACAGAGTGTTATACAGAAGAGGAATTACAGCGCAAAGAGGCTAATGCCTAGATCCTAGAAAAAGGACACGAAGAATAAATTACCATTATGTACTATTGCAATGCCTGACTTTCAGCATCCTGGTCCTGGTTCTCCTGGTGGAATCTGGACCTTTGTAAGTCTGGTTGCCTAGATGCCTCATAGTGGAATGCACTCCAGGCAGCAGGGAGCTGCACAGAAGCAGTGAATAGCAGCCTCTTTCAAATCCTGCCCTCTTTCTACAGCAGCAAAGAGGTATCTCAAGGCTTCTCTGAATGTGATGATGGATACACACTGAAGAGATACAGCAAGAATCTCCATAACACCCAGTAAGCTGGGTAGATGAGCAGCCTTTCAGGGAGCTGCAGATCCACCAAACTGGTTGCAAAGCAGGAGGAGGTGTAGGCATATGATCTTGTGTGCCATTTGAAGGAAACAAGGTCATATCTGAGGAAGAGAAGAGATCTTTAAAGATCAAGCTGCCCCTTGACTATACAGCTGAACTCAGGCCTTCATACATGTACTTGATACTACTTTTAAAAATTAACCTCAAGAATTTGTTACTGCAAACAGAAAGTTTTTACAGCAAAAGGAACTGTTTGATGCTCCAGTAGGTGTTCCCTTGATTATCATGAGATCTGGGGTTTTTATTTACAAATCTCATAACTATTTTTGCTGTAGCACTAAACTAGAATTTCTTATTCAACCACAAGCTTACTGGGATTCTTAAGCTTTTATTAGCATCAGTGTTTTCCTGATTTATAGCATCTGTTTGATTGATTACTCTTAAATGCAACTTTGTGCACCAATGCAGACTTATCCAGCACTTCAGACTGTTCCATAGATCTTCCTCCTTATATCTCTATGGGCCTTTCTACAGTTTTAGTGTGAGCTGCATGTTTTATCCTTGGCTTTGAGTTCAGTACTAAAAATATTGAACAGTACTGGGTATGTACAGAGCCTTGAAAAATCTCACGAGACACACTTTAATCTGGTGATGATTTCCTATGACAAACTTCTAAACTTATCAAATTCAAGGTAATTTAAGGTGTTTCCAGGAATCTTTCTCTAGAAATACATCTTATATGCCACTCATGTCTTGCTTTCAATGAGCAATCCAGAGATGTGTGCTGGAGAGTCTGGCCTTAAATATGGCTGTCACAAAACCAAAATGGACCACAGTGTGATATATATGGAAATAAAGTGGTCAGAATTGTGAATGGGGTGGGGGTAAGAGCTTTGACACAGGCAGCGAGTGCCAATTGACAACAGAAGTTTATGCCAGCATGAGGCAGACACTCCAATCCCTCCGCCCACCACAGGCTCTGCATTCCAGGGACCAGAAATGTGAGTCTAAAGCAGTTGGGAGACATGGAGTACCAACCTAAGACTATCAGGAGTAGGTGAAGAGGGCAGTGAGGATGGTGTGGGCATTGATTCAAGGTTTGGTCTGTGGGTGTGGGGTGAGAGAAGAGGATGGAGATTCAGATCCAAGTGTGTGAAGGATGGCTGATGCGGGAAACATGGCTTTGAGGATGAGGCACAGCAGGGGTGGGACTTTATTCAAAGCCAAAAGCTTTTTCTCATCAATAGTTACAAATCTTTCCCCTTCCCTGTTTTGGAGTAAATATGATTCTTTTCAGCCTCCACCAATTAACTGGATACTAATCTTCTTAACGTGTACATTTTTGATAATGCATAGGGTTACCCTTGCTACCAAAATGTCAAGTGGCAGTTAACATAAATGCTCACAAAATCTAAAAAAACTGCATCTGCTCTGTTCTTTTCATTTATAATCTCTGCAAAAATGAAAACAGATTTGCTTGAAGAGGTGTAGCATGAGTCACTGAAATCACCCTTTGCCCTAGTTTGCCAGCCAAATAAATCACAGGCCTCTTCATACAGCCCCTGTCTGAATATATAAACATGACAGGACAGCTTTGGGAACATCTACTAAATCTCATTAAACTTTTCCACTGATAACATAATAACATGTTAAATATATTCTAGCTGCCACACTACATGCAGAATCAAAGTGCCCCTCTCCTGGTTTTTGTAATGCTGTGCTTTGCTTCCATAAAAAGGAAAATCCTATCACAGTTTGTTTTAAAATACTGGCTCACTCTGCAGGTTGTATATTATCAAAACTCAGCTTTTCTCACTCTCATTTCTGGGGCACATCATTCTTTAACCTTGGACTGCTCTTCTGACAAGGTGAAAACTCATTAACCACCTCTGTATAATTTAAACACACAGCTTTGTCACTATGCTGGCACCAGCCCACAGGGACAGCTGGGTTCCTGTAGTGATAGCTTGTTCTCGTGGCAGGTACGTCCTGAATAGCTTTCTCTGGGATGGAGGATAATTACCTTCCCAGTAAAAGAATCACAATATCCACGACACATACAAATGTTGTATGAAGTTGTATAAGGCAAGACCACCTCTCCCAGAGCTTGGGAGAGGGTTAAAAAAGAACTGGTTTTGCGGCTCCCTTTTCATGTTATCTGAACAGTCCCCAAGGGACTGACTCTTCTCCCCACCTCTCCTAGGGCCTACTGGTATAAATGAGAGCAACACAAGCAGATCTTTTAGCTCTCATGTCAATCATATCTTCCCTCAGCAGTTATTTCAGAGGTAGGTGGCTTTTCAAAAGTGCCTGTTCTTAATAAAGACATTTAGAGCAATTTCAATGCTCAATATCTAATAATTTATATCACTGTGCACTGTTATAGGCAAAGGAACACCAACATCACTGCAAGGACACTGGGTAGGTGGCATCTGAGTCCACATGGCAGAGGAACAGCCCACCACTGTGAAGCCAGCTAACTCAGTACTGTGGCTACATCAAGGTCTTCCACATACCTGATCCCTAGTTACATGTGCTTCATTTGGGGTCCTTGTAGGAACCTTGCACCCCTCCACCAGCCTCCCAAACATTGCCCACAGCCTTATGTCACCAAAGCGAAAGCTTCTTTGGTGAGGATCACTTGTTCACATTAACTTTACAGGAGAGGCTTTTAGACCTGCCCATTGCTCCAGTGACCAAGTGGATCCAGCACTTGATCCACATCCTGGACTTAAAAAGTCACCAGAGACCCACCAGTCTCCAAAAGCTTCCAGTAGCAATATCTAATAGAGAATCATTTAGTTTACAGTACCATTAGAGTAGGGTGGAAGCAGATTAGTATCATAGGCACTTGGTGAGCTCATTAGCAAATGAAAGCCATTTGGATCTTTATGTCAGACTTCCCTACGTGTTTTTATTTCTAGGCTGATTGCTAAGGAGGAATTGTCTTCTACTTTCCAATTTCAGCTTGGATGATGACCAAAATCTTTTGAGCACAACCCAAAGAAGTCAGAGTGTAAGATACTCATTTCACTAAAAAGAAAGAACTCTGGAAAGGTCTCTAGGGTGCAATAAAGGCCGACATACAGAGAGCCCTGAGCTGTGGTTTGGTGTTCACACTGACAGAGCATTTGGCAAGTCCCATAATCAGCCATATCCCACAATGTCCCAGGTGCCATCTAAAGGTACTTGCCATCTACTTTTATAAAGATACAGTGATAATCCAGGGGCAACAACAAGAAAACGAGGAGTGAAGCAAAAATTGAGTTTAAGCATTTACAGAGCTGAAGTCACCAGATTTTTCTCTATGTAAATTATGGCATGAGATGATTTTGAAAGGATCAAACTCTTTTTTTCAAATTCCTCATCATTTTACCTCCTTTATGCCATTCTCAACACTTTCCACCACAGAACAACTGAGGCTTTGCTTGTCCTTGCCTCTGCACCATAACCTTTCCTTCTCTCTTTTTTTCAACTGAATCCTTCAGATCAGGAGCTGACCATTTGCTTATGGGCTGTCCAAATCTAGGCAAGGTTTGCAACACCTCCTAAGAACCTCATTTCTCACCACATTTCCCTATGTGTAAGGCTCTGGGTGGGAATAAAACCTCCATCCTGGCCTATGCCTGAAGCATTGCACCAGCCGCAAGGACAGCACAGTGGTGAGCCTGTGATGTGCACTTCAAGAGAACTACCAGAGCTAGATCCAAACCTCCACAAAATTAGTGGCAAAACTCCCATTGAGCTGCATGGGATTTGGATCAGTGTTGTGGTGAGACAATTTTGGAGGTAAGTGCAAGACTCTAAGTGAATGACTGCCATTGATTGCAATGCTGATGAGCAGAAGGGAGCGATTGTGGCAGGAGGAGCAACCAGTCAACAGTGGTAAAGTAGAATAAATTCCTACAGGATGACTTATATATAAATTGTTATAGTTCCCTTTCTGTAACCCCATCCTTGAAAATGTCTCATATTCACATACAGTTTACACTGGCACCTACTTTGCCTCTAAATTTGGCATAAAACACCAGAACTTTGCAGCAAGCACATTTCATTGAACAGACAATACAAATAGGCTGTTTCCTAGGTTCCCTCTGATTCCGCATTCATCTCCATCCTTGTCCCTCCTTGGGCTAACAAAAGCTACCCATGTAGCCACTGCAGCAATTTTTTACCACAAAACTTGATGCTTAGGGAGGTATTTAATGTTGTTTCTTTGAACATAATTTAGAAACCAACCCCTTTTTTAGGAAGGTGGCCAAATCTTTAGGGAGAAAATGTCAATGAGGTCTTAGCTAATTACAGCAAATCAGTGGATGGAAATGACTGCTAGAACTACCTGTAAGCTAATACTGGAGATGGATACACCAGACCCAGCTGTCAGCGCTCCAAGGAGGAGATGGGAACCTACAGTGCATGGAGAAGGAAAGAGACCTCCAAAGACTGACTCAAGTCATAGGCTGGGCTAATGCCTCTCTTAGGTACCTGCCTCCCTCTGCTCAGAGTGAAAGCTGAATTTTCTCTAGCACAACCCTGTGTCCAGACTAAACCTGGAAGCAGAGCTCAGGAAATGGACTGACTGCTCAGGTAACACAAGACCGAGCAGATGAAATCACTAGGATCATTTTTCCTTTTGATTACCTTGTTCTGTGGTGGTGGAAATAGTTCGTTTGGACACTTGCTCATGCCGGGCAGCAGCAGGGCAGACCTGGGGAGGGCAGCAGGGATCAATCAAGCACCAAGGTCATCAGGGAGATTAGTCGTGATGGGGCAGGTCCAGGCTTGAGCTGGGAGATCAGCCCATGGGTCAGGGTCAGTGCCAGGTACCCAGGGTCAGACACTGCTCTAGGATGTCTTGGCAGGGCTGTGGGGAGCTGGGGACCAGCACTGCACTGCATCACCAGAGCAGGGACTGACAGCCCCAGGGGGCTGCAGTGGGGTCCTGGGCCATGGGCAGGTTGCAGGGAGCTGCCAGGGAGGGCAGACAGGGCCAGTATGGCCTATTAGTGCCCTCAGTCCCTGGCAGTAGCTTAGCTGTAAATATTCAAGGACTCCGGGTTTATCAGATGTCACTAATGCGATGAGCTCATACTTATTCATAACGTCTCTTGCCCTCTTTTCCTAAAAATTTAGAAGTCTGTTGCTGTAAGCAGGTCCTTGAAAACAGCTGCGAGAATGGCTTGCTATGAAGAATCCAACCTAGAGTGCTGTAGGCTACTTCAATTGCCTAAATCTTTACCACTCCTCCAAATTGCTCTCATTTGTCAATGTCCCCATCCTGCCCAGCCTGTATACTGTGTTTGTTGTTGAATAGTCCATGTTGCTGTTTTTGTGGCAGAAGGAATTTATTAAAAAACAATATGAAATTTAAATAATTTTTCTTACACATAGCCTGAATAATACTACATTAACATTCAACAGTCTTCACTAATTTATTCTTACTCCCTTGTAATAAGCATGCAGACACTGTGTAAACAGGGGCTGCATCAGAATGAATGATGCAGAGTTATCATTTCCTTCCTCATGCACAATAGATTCTCACCCCATAAATTGTTCCTGTAAATTATCCGGTAGGTTAATAGATTTTAGAGCCTGAAGGGAATACTGGCATCATCTAGCCTGTATTCCTTTTTGTGTAATCACTGCGTGTATAAGCTGGACAATTTTTTCCAGTGATTCCTGGCAAAGAAGAAATTATTATTCCAAACTTACTGCAGTGGGTGATTTTTGAGGGGATCACTATGAATGAAATAGAGTCTTTTGCCCCTAAAATTGCTTCAAAAGGGAGATTTTCTGAGTATATAAGTCACTACTAGTTAAAGCAGATTACATTTATAACAAATGATAGATGTTATCAAAGTAATTTCAGGCTTTGCTCCACAAAGGCACTTAAGAGGGAATAGCTTTAAACTTGTGAATTGTCTGATAGGTTTCCATGGGGCCACCCCTGGGTTTCCAACAGAGCCTGTGTATAAGAAAGAGCTTTGCTAGCTTCACCATCGCAAAAGCCTCTATAAAACAGCATCAGATGAGCTTCGGTGTGAACTAAGACTACACCAGTAATAACTGCACTGCAGCAAAATGGCTTCAAGGCAGGTCTGGAAACATTGCAGGGTCTGTATGAAACACCAAGCTGATTTCAATTCGAGTATGGTGATCATCTGCTTAAAAAACAGCTTTGGTACATAACACTCCCACTTGAAAATCGTCAATTTTGCTATCAGTAACCACAAAACAATGCTCATTTCTTATGCATAGAACAATAAATAGTTGGTGTCAGTGGTGCATACTGGGCAAAAAAGGACTTTTAAGTGGCAACTATGGCAGCCATAGATGCTCCCTTAGCTGAAGCCACCTTCAGTTACCTTCGAGGATGACAGCATTGTCACAACAACTGCATCATGTCATAAACTCAGCCCCAGAAGAGCATTAATTGGAATCCATGGGGAACACCTGAAACTTTTAGGAGAACACAAAACTATGTCACAGCACATCAAAGAAAGGTAAGTTACGCAACAAGAAAATGTCAAAATAACATCAAGATAGACAAATAAGAAGATGAAAGATGAAATGCAACAGATGTTATTGCCAGCTTTTGGAAATATATGCAGAGTGCCCAGGTGACTGCAAAATTAATTGCGACACTGGGAAAAGAGCAAATTAGCTCATTGTCAAGTTAGGAATGAGCTAGGAACCTAACTAAAATTAGCAAAACTAAATAATACAGCTTCAAGGTGAATCAGTAAGCTATAAAGCCTATGCAACACTAAGCTGATTTCAGGATATCTTCAGGCAGACAATTATTCAGTCTACACTTCAAAAAACATCCTTTGTTTTCTTGATTTGTTCCATGGGATTGTCCCCCAGTTCTGATGCTAAAGACTCATCTATCACGAGGTCTGAATCTATTAATTTAGCCTCTGAAGACCACCAGTAAGGTTCTGATTAATCATCCTCTTAGTGCAGAGTTAAGCCTGAAAGAACCGTAGTACTTTAGCAGTACTAACGACAAAGCTCCTACTAAAAAAGTAGTACTATTTTAATTTCCTGCTCTCCTAAGGTAGCAGGGAATGGGATATTTTCGCTAAAAATCACAGATGAGAGTTCTCAGTTAAGGATTTGCCAGTTAAGGTATTTCGCTAAACCTCTGGTTTCACAGTTGTAACTTGAAAAGAAATTATATTCCAAACCTCTAGGTGGGTTTGTTATAGGTTGTGCAAATGATAAAGTGATGCCTACACACGGCATAATGAGGATCAAAAGGAATGGAATTCTCAGAGTGAAACACCTACATACCACCTACGTACCACATCACAAGCAGCCCATTAGCAGTAGCAGTGCATGGGTGTGCTCCTGGAAGGCACCTTTCGGTTTAGTCATGTTCAAAGGAATCCAATCTGTGTGCTCCAAAACCAATTTTTTATGTAAACCAAAGCACACTAAGGGGACAGTTGCTCCTAAAGCACACTCTTACTCTGAACTGACATATCGCTGGTACATTGCCCGCAGGCACCAGTTTGCTCTGCTGGGTTCAGAAACGGAGTAGCAACTTAATGATTCTGACAGGACTTGAAACCAGGTTTACTAGGTCTCTTTGGGATCTCTAATATAAGTTCAATACTCTGTTACCAGAGGGAAAGATCAGGCCTTCAGATGTTTTACTATAGCAAGCTGCCATAGCAAGCCAAGGTAGGCACAAGGGACTTCAGCACCATATTATGAACTGGAAAGAGAAACCAATCCCCCTCAGGCTTTGTACAGAGACTGAAAGTTTCACAAATAATCCACAGTGGAAAGTTTCCAAAAACTGGGATAGGGACTAGAGTTTGTGATTAGAGCACATGGACATACCCAAAAAATTACTGAGAAAATCATGCAAGGGCTCACTTGCTCTCAGTAAAGTTCATTCTTAGCCTTCAGCAGAACTTGGAGGACTGAGGTCTTCAACTGAAGGACAGAAACACAGTGAGGGCTGAAGGTGAGAACCATGAGTGACCTTCTTTGATATTTGAGTTCCAAAAGAGACCAGTGATACAGAATAGTAACTTCTCTAGCAGCAGTAGAAGGCTTCGCTCTCCCCTCCCCACATCTCTTTCCTGTTCTCCTGCTATAAGTTTCTATGTTGGCACTGATGCATGCTAACTGCCTGAGCAATTGTGTTGTACATACATGGTCTTGACATAAAAAAGGCTATAAGGATTTTTTAGATTTTATCATTTGGTTTCTTCTAGGGAAGTTTTTGCCTGGCATTGGAAAGACTTAGCCATGGCCAAACTGATGGTGCGTAGAATAAAGTGTTACACAGTTACATGTGCTCAGTGATCAGCACAGATTAACTTCACACCAGTCGTGTATCACTCATCCCACTCGTAATTTACTGCCAGAAATTCTCCATTCCTCTCTGTTAGCTCAGGTTCTGCTCCCAGCGTTCTCTTGCACTGACCTATGAAAAGGGAGCTGAAGAGCAAGGGTGGCCCTGGAGCCTGTGGTGCTTCATTGCTGCCTCATTTGTGCTCCCTCCTTGAGGTTGGGCGTACCCCATTTCCCAGCACAGCTGCTGCCTTCCACAGCCTGCCCTGGAATGGCTTATGCCCACTTGTCTGCCTTGCCCCTAGTTTCCCATACCAGGGCAGACACCCCACATATGCTCCCCACACAGCTCATTAGTGGGGGATCAAAACAGAGAATTTATACAGCAAGTTTCTAGCTGTAGCTCTCCGAGACACTGTGTTTTCAGGACATGGTTTTGGATTCAAACATCACTCTCCTACCCTGGCCGTTGACAACCTTGAATGTACCTTAGCAACACAGCCGAAAATAAGAAGCCTCAGGCACACAGACCAGTTACCATCGGTGACAAGTCGCTGTGTGTCAGATACCCTGCAATGACTGCCTGCACTGACGCTGTTAATAAATGCCTTCAAAGAAAGACTTGTGACTGTGATTTGCTATGCCACAGGCTGAACATGTATACAGTTACTGCACATCAGCTGATAGGAGGTCATTTCTTTTCAGCTTTCACCCTGCCTGGCCCTGTAGTATTTTTCTGGTTGATTTGACAGTCCCTGTGTAGATACCGCCTGTGGATGGCTGGAAGCTTGTTTCTGTAATTTCCCACTTCCCTCCTGTCTGAAGGACAATCTTGCAGTGTGTATGCAGATGTGGGTCTGGCAGATGCTGGTTGGCAGATAGCCTAAGGAAGCACCCCTGGAGTGGGAAGGAAACTGGCTGTGGTTTAGTGGTTGAGCAGGGGTGGGAGACATAAGAATAGAGAGGGAAAACTTATGCAGACGCTTCTCAGTGCAGTGGAGACAATGAGGGTTCACTGGAGCTGGAAGATAGTAACTGATGGTGTGTGATTGCAGTTCTGAGGGCACTGACGAGAGAAAAAGCTGTCATGTCAAACCGGATCCTCAGCTCTCAATAAAAGCATAAAGATATTGGAGAGGGAGAGGGAAGCAAACCCTTCCTTTTTTTTTTCACTTCCTCTTTGAAGGCTGGTGCAGTAAAATAGAAAATTTAGAAGCACACTGAAAAGAAATTTCAGTGAAGTATCTTGTCTGAGAACAAACTGAATTCACTTGAAGACTAAAGTTCAAAATTACTGCTGCACCTCTTTCTGTACCAAAGATATTCTACCACTACTCAGTGTTTCAAATCAGCACGTTTCAAAGCTTACAGTATTACCTAGTTGCATTTCCCATATATTCAGAACCTGCCCACCTTATATATCTAGTTAACACTTTCAATAATAAAGAAATAAATTGTTTCAGCGGGAAAATAACTATTGCAGGTATTGGCTTGCATTACAAAAGTGTTTGGGTCAGAGAAGAACTCCCTCAAGATGTGTGTGTGGGCAGAATAGACTGAAGTAAAACCAGAGACGTACACAGAAACCTGGATTACATTTTTATTTATCACAGTAACCAGCACAAGAGTTCAACAAATCTGCACTGAACAACATCCAACTCAAGATCGAGCATTTTGCATTGTTATTTATCTGTTTGGATGAAAGTGTTGGATTTTTTGCCTGTAATGTTTTAAGTGACTGGGACATGCCTCTCACAAATTAAACTCTCCTGCTCTCTTAAAAATGCTGGAAGGTGCTGGCTGGCAGGTCACACAGATTCCACCAGAAACCTGCAGTGACTGCATACAACAGCAGAGATCAAACCAAGCAAAGCCCCATGGGGATAATAGATGGGAAAAGGCACACATTCCAGAATTCACTGGATTATTTATAAGATGTGATCACTTTAAATAAGCTGTTCTTGTAGCAGCTCATGGATCTTTCGTATTTCTGAGGTTTAGGTTGGGGGATTTTTTTGTCTCCTGGGTGTCTCACAATATAAGTTGGAGTTTTCTGTTTGTTTGCCTTCCTTCTCCTAATACCAACAAAATGTCTGGAATTGGCACTGACACTCTGGATGCCTGAAGAAGCAATTTTTCAAATTGAGCCATATGCAGTTTAATTTATCTTGGGGTCTTAATAATCACAATATTCTTCAAACATAAGGTACAAAGCTTCTTTTCAAAAAGAAAGCTTCAGTTTTTATGTATGTCTTATTCCCCTGCTGAAGAGCTCAGACTCTCAAAGCAACAAAGGCAGAAGCAACTACTTAGTTATCTGAATTTATATATCATCATTGTTTATTATTTACATCCCAGTGGCATTGTACAATATAGATGAAGACAGTCCTCTCTGCATGATACAGCCTACAGTCATAACTATAGCTAATAACAAAAAGGAAAGGGAGGAGGGTCTCTTTGCCTCAATTCATCACCTTCAAAATACTGGCATTTGGGCTCAGGATTCCTGGTCTGTATCCATGGAAAATAGTGATAGTTACACACTTAGATAGCTGAGATTTTTAGAGACTTCACCAGAGATGTAATTTCAGCACTTTCAGCTTCATTGCTTTATGTGGAAGCCCCAGCAAGTAAGTTACAAACATGGGCTGCCTATTCCTGTGAATCCTAACGCTCAAAGACAGAGGGCAAGTCAGACAACCCCAAGTTATTACATAAATAAAACAAACAAGCCCCACCTTGTATCATGCAGGTTATTCTCATGAGTTTTAGATGTGCAAGTCATAGTTTCAGGAGCTGCAGACTTTGCCCCTGCATTTGCTACAGCTGCCTCTGAGTGGGGCAGCAGTCTCATCACTGACAGCCTTCTTTAAGTTACTGTGCAATGCATCAAGAACTGCGTCATTAAAATCTGTACTTTTAAAAGGATTAATCAGCAAAAATCTTACCTTTTACTGTTAGAGAATGTTTAAAGAAATTACCAATGCAACCTCAAATGATGGGCAATAAACACTCAGCGAACATTGAACTGGCTGATTTCTGGTTTATAAGAGGTTGCATTGAGGTCCCATCAGCAGGAGGATCAGATATGTCAAGCATAATTAAAAATGTCATTTGCAAATACAATTAACAGTTCCTTTATGATGGGAATTGTTTGCTTCTTACCCCTCAGGAACTTCCACTTGGTTGGCTGCTGAACGAAAGGTTTCTTCATTTTAAGACTTGGATATAGAAAAAGGATCCTAATGTATTTTTTTTCATAATCCCTTTTTTTCTCCTCACTTTTCCCTTTTTACCTTTGCTACATAACACTGTCATCTCATGCACTGCCATTTAGTAAGGAGGAGATGAGTGCACTTTGCTCCAGAACACACCACCACTAGAAAAAGACACATAAGCACTAACCATGGGGAAAAAAAGGACTGAAAAAAAGAAACTCCAACTCTAGAGCCAAGCTGTGTGAATCTCTGTGTGAAATATCTATGCAATTAATTAAACATTAAAAGAGAGGACTCAAAGCTGCCAGCTGGGTCATCCAGTAACAAAAGGTGCAAGAGGACAATAGGGAGTCCTCTATAGTGATCACCTAAACCAGAAGTTACCTTCACTGCCTCCTTGCTACCTAATACATCTCAAGAATTCAGGGTAAAATCTGACTGACAGCTTAATTCTCCCTTCTGTCAGGACTTCCTATGATTCTGCCTTTCATATGTGACATAAGTCCTTCCTCACCAAGCCACTGAATTCCTCAAGACTGAGCTCTGTTACGTAGTCCAGCTCAGCATACACAGCATACTGCTACATGGGCACAGCTAATGAACAGATTTACAAAAACCTGCCGCACTGTGATCTTGTCCCTCCTCTCATACACCGCCTCTTTGCTGCATCACCTGTTTAGGGTTTTTTTTACCCCATTTGTCTGCTTTGCCTTCCACTGTCTTCCCTGGTAAGCTCTGTGCTACATCCTTTTACAGTAACTAGCACAAAATGACACCTGCCAGCACTGAGGTATTAAGTTAGCAGTAGGGTGATAATATCAGGACCTTGGTCCAGTACTGTTACCACCTGAATCAGCTGAATTTGCTTACCTAAAGGAAACAAAGGCTGCTACTCCAGCCTTTTAATTATTCAGGGGTTTTATTCATGGCGCAATTAACCATTTCTACATTACATTACAGATTTTATTTGCACATCAGTACATCTGTCCTGCATTAATCAGCAAAGCAGTGACCTCTTTGTAGGTAACAACAGACGAGCTTGCTTTTGCTCTGTGGCAGTGACAGCTCCCTGCAACGCTGTAATAAGCATGCTGTGATAACCAGTAATGACACCAGCCAGAAGATAATCTGAAAAACACTACAGTAATGTTGAAGTGAATTATATATTTAACTCTGTAATCTCTCTACAGAAAACACAGCACTGAACCCACATCCAGCCTCTCTCTGCAGGCAGGACAGCATGCAGCTGCACAGAGCTATACTGGGACACTGCTTGCTTTGGGTGGCCAGAATAAGGCTGGAAGGGAACTGTGTGAAGGCTGGAGGTTTTGATTCCTTCTCTAGCAAGTGGAAGAGTGTCCCTTGTATGCTACACACAATGGTATGTCTATACAGATATATATTTATGTATGTCCACAGAGGTAATTACCTCAGCATAACATAACTGGGGAACCAGCTGCCTTTTCTCCATATTTCCGAGTCAAGTATGCGTCATATGGCCAAGGCCTGGACAAGTTCCTGTGTGATGTACTCTAGGTTGCCCTGCTCTTGCAGGGGGGTTGGACTAGATGATCTTTTGAGGTCTCTTCCAACCATTGGGATTCTGTGATTCTGTGAAGGCGCCAAGTAAGCAGCAGAGTATTTGTTACCCTCTCATCTAACAAAGCTTAAGCTACTAGTATTTTTTTCTTTTATACTTCTGTGTTACATTTGCAGGAAGGAATTTCTCCTTAAAAGTGTCTGGAAGTCTTTGATTTATGGAGGAAATAACCATTTCTCATAACTTTGACCTCAATTATAAAGCAATCTGACTGTTTGGTCAGGGTTGAAAAAGGCTAGTGAGGAAAACACAGCAGCTTCCTAGGACCATTCAAACTTTTCACTCAGCATTGGCCAAGTAAATCCCAATTACTAACTCCCTTACTGGCTCAAGAATGTGTCCTACAAAAGGTGCATAATCAGGAAAATAACCATGACTGCTACCTTTAATCTCCCCATCATGTACATGCCTAACCAAGGTACTGAAACCCAACAACCTTAGAAAATAAAAAGTACTTATTGGTTTGATGGGTTTGATTTCTAGGGCAGGACTTCACAGGGGACCTGCTCAAAACAGAGCAAAGAGGGGGGACCTGCTCAAAACAGAGCAAAGAGGGGGGACCTACTCAAAACAGAGTAAAGAGAGGGGATGAGACAAAGTGCTCCAAGACTCCCAGCACTGGGTGAATTTTCCCTTACAGCAATGTTGTGATACAAGTAACATTTTTCATACAGATATATTGGCACTTTTTGAAGTTCAGTTTACATCTGAACAGCTTCAGGTCAGTGCTGCAGAACAAGAGAAGCAAGGTGGGCCAGGGCCCTCTCCCAAAGTCCTGGTTGTTTTAAACAGGCTTTTTTAGTTAGTTACAAAGAAATGGAATTCTCCATTCATGAAATGTTGCAGTACAGACCATTTCTTTTTAGTTACTGAGGACATACAGCCTCTTAATACTTTTCTTTCCCATTCACTCCATCCTGTTTGTAACACAGATTTCTGCTATTTTTCTTACAAACCATGGCTCTAACTTAAGGTTTTCAGAGTTCCTTTCATCTTCATTGTAAATACAAAAGAGCCGATTGCTCTGTAAGAAAATGCACATGAAATAAAATGCTTTTTCCCCGAGTCACACAGCTTGTTCCATGAGAAAAGTAACCAAATGCTTCTGACATTGCTAATAGGTGCCTAATACAAATGAGAGTACACAAAAAGAAGTAGCCTGCTCTACTGCTCTACTGGCACAGACACAAGTATCACTCTGTGCAGGTATTCAAAATGCAACACTAGGGTCAAATCCATATTTGCCTGCAGCTTTGATAAAGTTACAATAGGAATGCTTTTGTCTCCTCTGCTTTCTTTAATTAGTGTCACTTCCATTACCAAGCTGCAGCAATACTGACATTCCAGAAAACAATGTCTGGCTCTCGCTAATCAGAAAGAGAGCTGTAAATCAGAGAGCAAGGAGAGATTGATTTTAATTTATGCTTATGGGAGTCTGATACTAAAATATTGACCTTAAATATCTGTTCCATAGGGAGCTACTGTTGCACATTAATCCTAAACTTACCAGTCATTGAGGTGCAATAGGACAAAAAGAGCAAGGAGTGACATAATGCCGAGTGACGTAGCACTGGGAATGCCATACCCTATGCAGGAGTGCACTCACCAATATTCACCCCAACACACAGCCTGTACTATTCCCGCTGAGGAAGAACTAGCTTCAGACAGCCCCACTTTAGCACAGATCCACTCCCACATGCACACAAAAAGAAAGTTAAGTGGAACAGCCCATTAGAGAGAGTTATGAGGTTAACATCAGTTTTGCCACTTGGCACAAGATATTCCTTGGCTATGATGATTCATACTGAGACACCTCATTGAGTCATCTTCCTTACAGTCTCTACACCGAAAAAAAAAAAAAAGAGATATATAAACTTAGGAAAGTTTTCTGGCGTACCTCCCTCCAGTTTAACACACTTTTTGATTATGTATCTTCCTATCTTTGTTGCAAGGTGCTATGGGGTCACCATGATCCATTCAAGCTGGTTGTGTTTTACAACATTCCCTGCTGGAAATGGCACTCCAGAACACAGATTCCCTTTGAAGTCCACAGTCAAGAAGAAAACCTCCGTAACATATTTAGCAAGTCTCAAGTTCCTCTTTGCTGTGGCCCATTATACTGGGAGTTTTCATAGGAATGGTTGTAAAATGGATTGCTGAATTTTTTTTAGGTGCAGTAACACAGTTTAAGGGCCTGTCCTTTATTTAGAAGTCTCAGTAAAATACATAACATTACATTTTGGTTTTTAAATAAGCCTGTAAAAATCTTTCCAATATATATGGGATACTTCCCATATTCTGTATGCAAAAACCTTTCTAAAATCAGATTGTAGAAAACATATCTTTGGTAAATGCACAAGTACAAGGAAGTCTCAATTGGACAGAGATAGAAGCACTCCTTTTTTCCATAAGATAAATATTTATATTCATATACCTTCTATTATGATTCATTAATATCTCATAATTATAATTAACAACCTTGTGGCACCTTCCTGAGGCATGGTGATGTTGTTTTGTGCACTTTAGAGAGGAGGAGCTGAAACACTGAAAGGCTAAGGTTCACCTCATTAGACTTTAAATCGCTTTGTCGAAAAGAATATCCTGGGCTCCATTCACCATGAAGAGAAAGAGAAGCAAGCACATCCAAAAGGTGACTGGTCCTTCCTAAAACAAGTAAATTGAAATTATTCTCAGGGATTATCTAACCCTAAACTAGATAAAGAGAAAAACTGGATGGCTGGAGAATACAAGGCACTAACTTTGTTCCCAGGTTGGGTCTCATGAGAGTAGAGTAGAGGGAGAGAATTATCTTATATTTCTCAATTGGCAAGCCCACATTTTAACTAGTGAGTAACATAAAATAGTGGCAAAGACACTAAAATAAATGTTTGCTAAAAATCTTCTTCAATGGATTTGATGCAATAAGGAAATTACAAATTTAGTTTATCACTAATTCTATAATACAGCTGTTAGAGATGCGGACTAAAGTGGCTTCTTTGAAAGTGCTTTACAGGTACAATGACATGTGAGAAAATTATTGCATCTAAAAATGGTAAAACTAGTGACAAAGTTGAATACTAGAAACAGCTTTTCAAACATGCATGCAGTAAGTCATCAGACAGACAGGTCATGCAGCTCTTGAATCCACCAGAATAGAAAATGAAAAAGTAAGGTCAAAAAGCCTGGATTTTTGGACAAAAATGTACCAGTCAACTCATAATGTGGATTTAAGGAATCATCTGGTTTGTTTGTGAAACATATTTTTTCTTATTTTCCTTTACTTTGCTTCTATTTCCTTAAAATATTCCTGTCACAAATGTTTCCTGGAGCTCCCACATGAAATATGGCAGCTTTTAAGTAACACAAAGGCAGAAGAAAGTGAGCTTGCACCCCAACAGAAAGGAGAGAATGAAGCTACAAGCGCACAGTTGGGTTTTAAGTGTATTAGAGTCATCTAAGAAAATTCCTGTCAGTTTGGCTAGTTATACTGTAGTTTTTCCATAACATTTTTTTCCAGAAGAAATGAAGTGTGATACCATGAGCTGCGTTCAAAACCAACTGCTATCGCTGATTTTAGTGGAGTCATTTGGAGGGCAAAGCTAGTGCAGTATTTCTAACTGAAAACAGGTGTTTAGAACAGACAGAAATGGGATGGCCAAACCATAGGTCTATTCAAACTAGTATTAAATGTATTCCACATTTTGGAAAGCAAGTTGCAGCCAAAGTGGTTTGGGTTTAACATAGTGAGCAGGTTTCTGTATTTTACTTTTGCAACAGTTTGACAACATCCAAGGCAATCAATCATGAATTTCAGATAGAGATCTGATTTCTGAAGAGCTTGTTTTTGCATGCTGTGGTGTAGCTGAGAAATCCATGAGGAAGATTCTTTTCTTTTCCAAACCTGGCTGGTTTTCAACATTTGTAAATTCAGATTGACTCACTTCTAATTAGCAGGCTCATATATATCTACTAACTCAAAGAGAAACTGAAATGCTTTAAAATAAATGTATTCCAAATATTGTTTAACTCTGGCAACCATAGTTTATACACTGTACAGGCAGTGAAATGTCAAAGCACTAAAAAACAGACCTAAGAAACCATTCTGTGGAACTGATACACAACTACACCACAGCAGCTACAGAGCAAAAAATAGCAGAGTGTTCCTATGGTTTAGAGTAGTTCCAGGCAGCTTCTCAATACACTGTCCATACAATCTCTTGCACTTGTTTTTACAAGATGGGAAGCCATGCAAGGATATTTAGGTCAAATAAATAATATATATGTCATAAATAGTACAAGTCAGTGGGTGTGTCCTTGGAGGTTTCTCTTTAATGGACAACATTTGTATCCTGAATATAGATACAAGTGTGTTTTAGCCATTTATATCAAGATGTGCTGGTTTTGGATGGTGTAAAATTGATTTTCTTCATAGTAGCTGGTATGGGGATGTGTTTTGGATTTGTGCTGGAAACAGTGCTGATAATTCAGGGATGTTTTAGTTGTTGCTGAGCAGTGCACACAGAGCCAAGGCCTTTTCTGCTCCTCACACCTCCCCTCCAGTGAGTGGGCTGCAGGTACAAAAGGAGTTGAGAGGGGACACAGCCAGGACAGCTGATCACAGCTGACCAAAGGGGTATTCCAATGCTTTTTGACATTATGCTCAGCATGTAAGCTAGAGGGAAAGTTGGCCGGTGGGGCACCACTTGGGGACTGGGTGGGCATCTGTTGATTGGTGGTGAGTAGCTGTTTTCCATCTGCATCCCTTGTCTTTCTTGGGTTTTATTTCTCTCTCCCTTCTTTGTTATTTTCCTTTTGATTATAATAATTATTATTGTTGTTGTTATTATTAGCAGTATTAGTATTGTTTCAATTATTAAACTGTTCTTATCTCAACCCACAAGTTTGATCACTTTTACCCTTCCAATTCTTTTCCTCTCATCCTGCTGGGGGAGCGAGCAAGTGGCTGTGTTGTGCTTAGTTGCCACTGGGATTAAACCATAACACAAGAATACTAATGATTTGTATCATGCTTCTGTTATTTTATCTATATATCCAGAAGGATGCACTTAGCAAAACAAACAAACAAAAACACTGGAAAAATAAAAATTAAGGGAACACATTCTAGGCATAAATGAAAATATCCTGCGTCAGTTACTGGTTGTTAGATCTCCCATAAGCAGGATTCTTATCCACACTTGTCTGGTTACTTAGTGGTGCACAATTTTCTTCTTTCACTAGCCACAGATCCAAATTCATCCTGAAACAAGGACTAAACTTAAGACCAAGTTCATCACTTGAAGAACACCCAAAAAAACATGGCAAGTTAGGAATCAAAATGCAGACAGAGAGGTGGAACCATCCTGAGTACAACGACTGCACATTCTACCTCCTGTTGTATATTTATTTATGGCTTCTTTACATCATATTCATTTTTTTACATACCTATTCTCTGTCAGCCACCTACTATCAGGGATGACCATGCATTCTCTAACTCACTTCTGCTCACAACTTGTCCTGCTTAGCACACAAGGGAAGAATACAAAAACAGGCTGGTCTCAAGGTGACAATAAATATCCACAGAATTGCTCAAAAACATCTAGGAGGAAGAAGGACTTAAGCTGGAATGGCTACAGTTCATGGCTTTGAGCATTTCTGCTACAGGAATGTTACAGTTGCAAGGACATAAGCAAAGGTACATTTACTTTTTCTCATACAATAGACTCCATATGGGAATTCAGAAACTTCTCATGTTGCAGTAGGTCAGCATTGTACTCCGTCTGACCACTTAGCTCTCTTCTGTCCTGTTTCATGGGCTATAAACCATTGCTGTGCCACAGAGGTTTTGAAAGAGAAAGATGGAAAGAAGAAATGTATCAGTCATTGCATTCATAAATGAGGATGGAGGATTATTTTAGCTTCTGTTCAGGCCATCTTTAGAGTGGTTATTGGCACATATAGCAGCTTTCCTGGGATCAGCTGAAACCCAACAGGTTACAGCAGCCTTTGTAGCAAGACTGCTAAAAGCAGAGCTAGTGGAAGTGACAAAGATACAAAAAGCAAGGCTAGATTCTGCAGTGCTGTGAACGAGTTCGTTACAATGTGTTAAGCTATCAGTATGGGCTAATTTTACACAAAAGCACTAGAACAGCATTACTCTAGATTCAGAAGTGGTGCTTTCCCCTGGGAAAGCTCTCAGGAGAGCCATTTCCGATGGCTTTTGTCCCACCCCCTTCCCTCTCAAACCAGGGAAGGAGTGCTGTATTTCCACCCCTGCCAGAGAGAGAAAAATGAGAGAAAAATCATTCTACTGAGCTTGAAATCCCCAAATGCTTTTAGTGGTTGTGATTTTCCCAGTGAGCAATTTTTAACAGAATAGGCCGATAAAATTACACTGCAAGCCATCAAACTGAAGGATAGAACCTTCATCATAATCAAGCATCATTCTCACAACCGTTTCATCTCTGAATATTCATCTTGAATATTCACTCTTAAAGCAAGGGACAGAGAATGCTGAAGGCATCTACATTCACACTGTATGCAAGAACTCTGTCTATGCTTATTGTGATGAAAAACACTGTATGTACTTATTGGGCACGTATTTACTGTTCCATCAGGGTAAGCCAAGGCCTTCCAGTATTCTCAGTGACATGTGTACAGCAGCTGTACAGTTGTGCTGTTTACACAATTGCTGCATCAGCCCTGAGTTCCCTAACAGAACTGTGGGATAATTAAATATCAGTCAGACACTGAACCCAAAAATGTAGAAGTAACATTGAGCAGTTACAGATTTACAGTCGTGTAAATGAAATCATGATGGACTACCAGCTCTGCTCATCACCCTTTTCCTCCTGAACCTGAATCCTTCTTCCTAGTGCTATTTTTTATTCACATGACTGCTGTGAGTAATGATTTCTCTTATAAATCTTCACAGGTCCAGATACTTAATCACACATCTCCTGCATCCATGACCAGGGTAGCACCCTTACAGACCTGACTTTTTAAGGCTAGCTTTCAATTATCAGCTCTATGGATGCATATTTTACCATTCCTCTTTCCTTCACAGTTTCTAAATGTCAGATGTATAAAGCATTTGACATTTAGGGATATGCCAGCATTATAACAACTCCCCCAAGTTATGACCATGAACTAATTTTCAGACAACACATGCTAATAAGCCCATAATTTTCAAGCCTTAATTTCAACCCTAATATATATAATTTAAAATTATCAATTTAAAGCATTTTAAATTTAAATGTGAACTGTTGCTAGTATAAAAATATCAAATTATAAGCATGATCACTGAAACAAAAATATGAGTGAGCATCTAATTAGCATGTGTGCATATAAATGACATAGTAAGAACTGACACTGGTTACAAATAATTGATTTGTGGCTACATATGTTCTCTGTGAACTTCAGAAATCTGTGACTCAAAATCACTCTCATTACAGAGACTGGCCATCTTAGCTAAAAATATTCTTATGGATGAATAAGCCATGAAAATTAATCACTTTTAAGGCCACAGAAAGAGGTTGTTCTGGGTCACTCCCCAGATAGTAAAATGTTGGAAGCCTGTGATCTAGTTTATTATTCATCATAGCCTATAGTTAGTCCTACAGACATTAAAAATAATTTTCTGTCTCTTCCTGAAACAGAAATTGCTCTTGAGACTTCTGTGGCTCATGAAGCTTGAATGCAGAGTCCAATAATTTGATTAATACTTGTCTGTAAAATAGAAAATGTATTAGTAAATTGTTTATTAGTATTTGAGATGGGCATCCCAAAACAAAACTCATCTCCAAACCTAGCTCTTGAAACTTCAGTATTGCTGCAATCACATGGAAATTCAGAAGTTAATCATTATCAGTATGATTTACAGTACAATTATTCTGAAATGCTTGAGCCCAGCAGTTCTTCAGCAGACCTCAGTAGATGCTTTGATAGTGCAGGAAGGCTAAAGTTAATGTGTAAAAGAGAAGGGCAGAAATTAGCATATAAACCAAAATCAAATCATATGACTATTAAAAAATGTGCTCATAACTGGCTTGCTCCCAGAGGCATGAAAAAACAAATGAATGCCAAATAGTATATGCAATAATTTCCTCATATAAATTAAAATTTCACTGATGTTTAACACATAAAAATATGTTAACAAGGGAGATAAAATTTTACTGTCTTTACTTCTAATGTACAGGACACACATTAAGCAAACTTCATTATGAATACATCTCTAATCACAGCATTTCTTGGCCTGTGTTAAAGGTATTATGTGAAGACTTCTCCATGATTTTGAACAAGCCCCAAATTATTTCCTTCTCAACCCCAGAAAGTTATTATCAATGCTTTATATTTTTATCACTTGGAACAATAGCAAAAAATATTTTTAAGCACCAAAAGAAACCTAACAACATTTACTTCTTTACCATGCTAAAAAAGCAATGCAATATTGCCCATTACAAAGTCTTACTGATTTTTATTATGTTGCTTTCAATATTTAACTTTGGTGAAATTTATACAGTTTATACATTTGTTGCCTAGAGAGCTATTGGAATTGCCATCTCTGGAAATACTCAAACTGGACACGGCCCTGGGTAACCAGCTGTATCACGGGACCTGCTTCCTGCTAGGGTTTGGTCTACAGCACTTCTCAGTACTAAATGTAACATTTCCTGAAGGGTTTTTGCGGAGAAAATGAGCTTCTTGAATTTAAAGCTTGCAAGGCAAGGATCAGTGGAGGTTTGTTAAGAGAGGATTAAAGTGTTGAAAGCACTGCTCCAGGAAAGTGACCTCTGCAAGCAGCGTTCTGCAATGATACCAGCTGGAGAAGGCTGCATTTGTTGAGCTTGAATAGAATTATGCTGCAATAATGAGAGACTAGGCAAGACCTATCATCATGCAGATGGTCAAGAAAGGCAGTATCATAATCTAAAGGGCATAGATTAAGTCTGAATGCGAGGAGACAAACAGATCTGAGTTGGAGAGTAATATCTGAAAAACAGGTGGGATGGTGATCAGTGTCCAAGTCAGGAAGTAACTGGGAAAGTCAAGAAAGGAGTGGAGACTAGCCTTGTCAATCTAGGGCAGTTTTATATCATTACTAAATGTGCTCCCTTTCAATAAAGTGGACTGAAAATCTTCAGCTCCTGTCCAGAATTTGTTCCTTCACTCACACAGCCCCTCATAAATATATACATATGTGTGTATATGTGTATATATCTGTCTTAAAGCACAAATTTTAACTTGTCTTTGTCATCATGTCTTGACAGAAAACTGAAAAGCAGTTCTGCTACTGCTCCTCTATAAACATGGTCATATATGGCACCCAGCGCTGGTATGGTAGTAAAATTATTAACATTTAAGATTTGAGAGGTCTGGCTAAGAAGTTTATTCTATCTAAAAGAACATTCCTTTCACGTAAAAGCTAACAAAGATTATTCTAACTCTCTGCATCATTAACTATGATCACTGTTAACAAAGCTTCTGCATGAGGAGTGCATCATGTTGGACAACCCTCACCCAACCTCTGCACATAGCTAACATTTTCCATGGCATGCACTGAAGTACATTTCACCTGGATAATTTTTTAGATGACATTTGTGATTTTACAAACAGTTTCAGGGGTGCCATGCTTTCTTTTGCGGCTTGATCAGCACAGGGGTTTGTTAAGACACCGTAGCAGCGTTGCCTGCAACAGTTGCTAGTTCCTGCATTCAAACATGGTAACATTACCTTTAAGCATTGCTACCACAGTTTCCACCAAGGTACAAGCATAAACATTTAAATCACCCTCCGTATGTCATGGCAATGTAGTCCCCTGCCCTTCTGTCAGAGAAGTTGATTGTCTCATCTATTATAACTGAACACGCTTTTCAGAAATGTTCTCATAAATATTCCCCACATTCTTAAGAGCCATGATGCCCATTAACTCATTTAAAATAACTAGAATTACCAACATACCTCGAATCATTTTCAACTGTGGGATATTACTCTGGCAGCAAGCAGAGCAAGCCAATATAGCTGGAAGCCATCCTCTCCACTTCAACACAGTCAGGATAATGGTCTATAGTACAAACTTTTCCCAGGATAACACACACCTTTTAGTATTTTTGTTATGCTTTTCTTGTGTGCTAAGAACCCTGTGAAATGAGTGCACTGCTCATGTCCTCTGTGGTCTTTTGAAGAACTTCAAGTACTTTGTGGTGGCGTAAAGGAGCTCAGTGTCTCTTGCATTCATCTTATGTTTTGTTCCCAATAAGCAAATGAAGACTGTCAGGAAAGCACTTTTTGTAGATGTAATAGCCAAAAGTTGCACACAGAAGTAAAAACAAAGTGCATTGTCCTCAGTTCCAGAAAAATCCAGCCATGATAGGTCATCCAAAAATGGAAGAGAAAAAGGTTATTCGAAGTAAATATGCAGAAGAAGCAAATCAGTAGGTTGTGTTAAAGGAAGCAGGAAACAGTCACAGTAGCTACCAAAAAAAGCATGAGATGTACATGCAAGGAAACAGATTATTGTGAAAACACTGAATATTGAGCTCTTCATCAGACAGGAAAGAAAGCAGAAGACAACCCAGAGCAGCCTTGGATGCTGAGATCATTTGGCACTCAAGGGAAAAAGGTTCCCAGACACTCTTTTCTGTTAAATTCAAGAACCATGCAAAACTCTGGTAAAAATACGCTGTAATCCAGTCATCTCTTGATCTTCTTTTAAACTCACTGAAGAGAGTAACTTCTATAAATCCTTCACCAAGAGACATTTTCTAAGGTATTCAGTATAATTTCTGTGAATTTTTCCACTTTGTCTCTCACTTCTCAGTAGCTTTTTAAAACATGTTGACCTGAACTGCACCCAGCTTTCAAACACTGATCTCATTAGTTCCCTATCCAGAAGCAATATTACCTCCCTGTGTCTGTTAATGATTCTTCTTATACCACAGCAGCCCTCTGTGTCACAACTCTGCACAGGGAACTTGTACACAACCAACTACCTCCTGTGCAATGCTTTCCAGTGCTTGAAACCCCATGATGTAGGTACAATTACATCACCTCTTCTTAGAAATAGTTATGCATTTAGCTAAAAGTATTAAAAAGCAAGTTTTCTGACCAAGCTGTGTGCCCCAAAGCCTCCCTTTCAGTGGGCTGGCTTTCTCTTCACATCCCACTATATCCATCTTTGTAACATGTCCATTCTTTTCCAGCGGTCCTGTAGGTTATTGAGTAATTGTGAGGCTGGCACAGGCTCTGCTGGAAACTAGTGTTGCAAGAGGTTGTAGCAAAACAGGTATTAACCCCCTGCACAAGTATTATAATGAAAATTGGTACTTGTGTTATAATGACATGTGATAAGACAAGTGCCTTTCAAAAATCTGTTGCATCTGTGGAGGAACAAAATATATCTTCCCATTGTAATAACATCATGTCTGTGTGACAAGACTTATTTTCTATTATACTGATATAGATTGGCAAGTGTTCTTTTATTTTCCATTTTCTTTCTTTCCTTCCAAAACGGACAAAGGACTGATTTAAGATAAAGGAATAAACCCAAAGCATTCTCTACATAACCCTGCCTTTAATTATACTCAGAACTATTTTCAGCTTGCCTAGCAGTTCAGAAAATATGAGTGAAGGCTTCAACATTTGGTTCACCAATGGTAGGTAAAATGTGCTATGGAGTGCTCAGGGTGTTCCATTTCAAAGATTCTGAAAAGTCAGTAATAACTGCACAATTTTGTGCATGGGCAGAGTTTGGCTCATTACATGGTCTGAGTGTCTAAATGACACTCATGTAACACTGAAGATTAAATCAAAGTGAAGCTAGCTCCCTGTCAAAATAACAAGAAATGGCAAAGAGGAAGGAATTAAAAAGAAGTGACAAGCGCAGTTACAGAACCTCAAGTCACTTCTCACTTTGCAGGAGAATATCCTTAAGGTAATTAAAGGCAGGCCCAAGCTAGGGAGAGAGCGTTCATAGAGAAGATGGGTGTGCATTTGAAAGCAAAACTTGCCCATATTTATATTGCTATCTAAAATGTTTAATGCTCAGGGAAAGAGGAATTGCAGAGAAAAGCTCAGGAACACAGTAACTGAGCTGTAAGTACTTTAATACTGCCTCAGTGTGACAGAAAAGAAACATTATAACAACTCTTTATACATACGCCTATGGAATTCTATCTATATGCTACCTTGCCACTTTACTGGATGCTTGTTTTTCAACAAATTTTGTGCTTAATAAGTTCATCATTCAAAGCTTCAATGTTTTTCTGATATTTAAAATTCCTATTTCATACCACTGGGGATACTTAAAGATTTTAAATTTCCTGAAAGAAAATTCTAACTAAAACAATTTCTAAAATGCACACAGGCTGCTGTCATATATTTGGGTTCTTCACGCTTCCTTTATACAGCTCACCATTACTACCTAGAAGAGTTGTTACTAGAATATGAACTTTATTAATTTTTTCTTTTTTTAAATACTGTGAGACTGTGTATGGGGAAAAATCCAAAGGAAAAATAACTCCAGATAAGAGTGTACTGAGGACTGCAACTTGACCAGGTGCTCCCTGAGGGTGGTTTTGGTTACTATATGGATTAAAATCTAGGAGCCTATAAAAAGGGATTAAGAATGGTGGGGTTTAGGAAGGAATAAGAGAGGTCTGCTGGATTTGCTGAAGGAAGGCCTGATAGCTGGTAAGGCTCCTGGTGAAGAACATACCAACGTTACTTTGGGATAATATTTTCATCTTTGAACTGTGCTGTTTGGTTTCTATAGACAGCTCTATACTTACTGCATCCCAAAGCCTGATGCTCATACTGTTCAGACCAGGAAGCCACTGGACCAGGTGAGGTTCCATCCATGGTACACAGGATCCTGGAAACAGACTTGCCTCTCAGGAGGACATGGCTGGGGCACGGCCCTGCAGGAGCAGTTTCCATATACTGACAGTCACAGCTACCCAAAGGGAAGAAGTGCATGTGCCTGAACTCATCCAGATCTCCTGGACATGACAGACCACAGACTGCCTGAAGAGTAACCTCCAAAGTATGCCCTTAGATAGATAACATCACTACACCTCATGGCTGATGCCTCAGGATATTGCAGTATTATGCAAAGTTGTATTGTGTTACCCAAGATAGGCAGGAGTGCCGCTGTGCATCACCATGGCAGTCGCAGTATCAGGCCGGGATCCTAGCTCAAGCCCAAACTCCAGCACAGCCTGACCTCTGCTTCTTGTTCCAGCACCAAGCTATTCTGTGCTAGCTGGGTCAGCAAACATCATCTGTAATCAGCATGTCCCTGAGAGACAGACAAGAATCAGTAGCAAGGCAGTGGTGCAAGAGGTCTTTAATGACAACCATCACTAATTTTTGCATCTGTTAATATTTACAGTGCCTAAAAAGAGATTTTCTTCAAAATTACAACTATTCTGTAGTGCTACAGGGTGAAATCCATGCCTGTGCCATCTGCCCTAATGACGACAGTCCCCCATCTCACTAAAAAGTGACAAAGTGGCAATACAGTATACAAGCATTAGCTTGTTTATAACGTGTTGTAATTGGAATGGAAATCATCCGCAAATTAACTAAGTGAATAAACACAGCTCTCCAAAGTTATAAATTAAAATATTTAATTGAAATGCTGGTCTTCTCCATTTGTGAAACAAATGTTAAAACAGGATGAAGAAAAGCTTTTGCATTTTTTAATGCCACCATTCTAAATGTAAGAGTGCCAGTGCTGAAACACACCAAATATACTCACTATAGATCACAAGAAAGCTTTTGTTACACTATCACACATAAGAAATCAGTGGATAAAACAGGAAGACAGCAATCAGCAGCAAGGTAATATCCATTTTTAATCCATGTTATAAAGCAGATGGGTCACCAGAAAGATGAATGAATCATCGGGAGTCAGCAAGGTTTCACAACAGCTGGGGTAGACCTGAATGGAGGATGTACACATGCTGATGCTGTTACCCAGCAAGGGAGAAGGAAAACTTCTCTTCAGATTCCAGTCACTCACCAGGGCCAGATTCTCCAAAGTGCTTTAGATACATGGTGGTGTAAACGAGGACAAAGCATGTTTTCTTAAAATGGCCTAGGCTCCTCTAAAGACCAACTCATCCCGCTATTTTGATATATCCTGGAGGACATGCTTGTCTCCACTGACAAACAGTGGACCCTGGGAGACTATCCTGTGCATGCAAACATGTATATCTGGTGTCTGAAGCTGTTCGGTGCTCCTCTGACCCAGTTGCTTCTTTGCAAGTTCAGCCTCTAACACACTCAAGCCCCACTGGGTTGCCTGCACTACCCAGTATGTAACAGCTCTGCAAATCTGGCCATGTGTCCCTAATATCACCTTCTGAAGAAAGCAGGCATCCCCATGCCCAGGCTTCCTCAGCAGGCTCTCTGCATGCTGTTAGGTGCTACCTGCTCTAGACCTTATACTGTGCATCCCTGCTTTAAATCTCTTATATTGTCATTTTCATATGAATCACAGCATCACAGAACAGTTGAGTCTTTCAGGCGCCTCTGGAGACGGTCTGGTCCATTCTGGTTCTCAAAGCATGGTCAGTCAGGAGCATGCCATCAGGTTTTGAGTATCTCCAGGGATGACTAAACACCCCCAGTTCCCTCAGCTGCTCCTCATAGCACCTGTGCTCCAGACCCTTCACCAGCTTTGTTGCCCTTTTATGGACCTGCTCCAGCACCTCAGTGTCTGTCTTGTAGTGAGGAGCTCAGAACTGAACACAGGATTTGAGGTGCGGCTTTACAAGTGCTGAGTACAGAGGGATGATCACTGCCCTGGCCCTGCTGGACACACTGTGTCTGATACAGGCCAGGTGCCATTGGCCTTCTTGGCTGCCTGGACACAAGCTGGCTCATGTTCAGCAGCTGACAATCAGCACCCTTAGGTCCTTTTCCACTGAGCAGCTTTCCAGCCACTCTTCCCCAGGTCTGTAGCATTGCATGGGGTTGTTTTTCTTTCATGCGCCTACTAAGAGTGCAAAGATGACAATAGTCTTACAGTGAGTGTTCAGTGCCACTTGACTTCACCTCCATATACTCTGAACACTGAACAAGCGACTTATGAGAAAAAGAGGCTCAGGGGGGACCTTATTGCTCCCTACAACTGCCTGTACTTAGGATGGAGTGAGAAGGTGGCCTGACTCCTCTCCCAAGTAACAAGAGATAGGATAGGAGGTAATTGCTTCGAGCTGCACCAGGGGAGCTTTAGATAGGGTATTAGGAAAAATGTATTAATTGAACGGGTGATCAGGTATGGAACAGGCTGCCCAGGGCAGTGGAGGAATCACCGTCCCTGGAAGCGTTCAAAACCCGTGTAGATGAATCCCTCAGTGACATGCTTTAGTGGTGGTCTTGGCACTGCTGGGAGTCGATGCTCTTAAAGGTCCTTTCCAAGCTAAATGATGCCATGATTATAACTTCTGCGGGCAACACGGGCGATCCAAACCCTCCTTCGCCTCAGGGCGGTCGCGGAGGTACCTCAGGGGTAAGGGGTGGGAGGGGGGAGAGGGGCGGGGAAGAGCGGGGGGGGGCGGTGCTCCTCCCGCTCTTCCCCGCCTCTCTCTCTCCCCTTCCCCCCCCCCCCCAAACCTCGAGCGCGCGGCGCGGCGGGAAGCACCTGCGCAGGCGCGCGCGCAGGGGCGGGGGGCGCGCACCTGCGCTGCGCCCTCGGCCTCGCGCCGTGAGGGCGGCGGGCTGCCGCTTCGAAGGGATCGCGGCAACCCTCTGTTGTTGTTGTTTTTCCTCCTCCTCCTCCTTCTTCTTCTTCTTCCTCCTCCTCCTCCTCCTCCTCTTCCTCCTCCTTCATTCCTTCCTCCGACCCGCCGGGGGAAAGCCCAGGTGACCGCCGCCGGGGGGTATGTGGTGGGGTGTGTGGTGTGTGTGTGGTTTTCGCGTAGAGTTTATAAGTTCTCCCCCCTCGTCAGCCCGGGCGGGGTTTCCTCACAGGGGGTCGGTGAAGGATATACCCCCCCCCCCCCCCCCCCGACCGCTCCCTCCGTGACTGAAATAACCCCACTTTGAAATGGTGGCTGCTGAATAACGGGGTTTACAGCGCCCCGCAGCCGGTCCCCACCCCAAATTGCAGCACTTGGGCGGGGGTTTGCTGTTCTATGGGCTCCTTCCCATGCCTGTGCCTTCTGTCTATGCAGGTGAAGGGAATTGCCGTTAGGAGCACTCAGCCTCCGTGTGTGAGTTCTTTTAGCGGATAATCTCGGGCAGTTTAAAATACCCCTCTCTGTTTTGTTTGTTTGGTTTTTATTGTCACGTTTATGTAACAAGTGCCTGCCTGCACATTTAGGCTGGTGGTGTTGTCTAGGGCATTGCATGCTCTGGGGGTGCTGTGTCCAGTGCTGTGTCTGAACATTAAAAACCATGTCTTTCTGTTGGAGAAGACAGGGGTTAAAATGAATGAAGATCTGAAGGTTAATTTGAGCTGGCTGCCTCAGGATCATGTAGAAGCCAGCTCTACCGAGAATGCCTCAGCCACAGGCTCCTCCCTGGTTCCTGTCGTAGACCCAGAGCCAGAGCTTTTGGTAAACCCCTGGGACATTGTCTTGTGTACTTCAGGGACCCTTATCTCCTGCGAAAATGCCGTTGTGGTTCTTATAATTTTCCATAACCCCAGTCTTCGTGCCCCCATGTTCCTCCTGATAGGCAGCCTGGCGCTGGCAGATCTCTTAGCAGGCATTGGACTGATCATCAATTTCGTTTTTGCATACCTTCTGCAATCAGAAGCTACGAAACTGGTTACGATTGGACTGATTGTTGCCTCTTTCTCAGCATCTGTCGGCAGCTTGCTGGCTATTACTGTTGACCGTTATCTCTCACTGTATTACGCTTTGACTTACAATTCAGAGAGGACTGTCACTTTTACCTATGTCATGCTTATATTGCTCTGGGGAGCGTCTATCTGTGTTGGACTGCTGCCTGTAATGGGCTGGAACTGCCTCAGAGATGAATCCACCTGCAGTGTTATCAGACCACTCACTAAAAATAATGCAGCTGTTCTTTCGGTCTCTTTCTTGCTTATGTTTGCCCTCATGCTGCAGCTCTACATTCAGATCTGTAAAATCGTGATGCGCCATGCCCATCAGATTGCCTTGCAACACCATTTCCTGGCCACTTCCCACTATGTGACCACCCGAAAAGGAGTGTCTACTTTGGCCATTATTTTGGGGACTTTTGCTGCTTGCTGGATGCCTTTTACGCTTTATTCTTTAATAGCAGATTACACCTACCCTTCTATATACACCTATGCCACCCTCCTGCCAGCTACCTACAATTCCATCATCAATCCTGTAATATATGCTTTTAGAAACCAGGAGATACAGAAAGCACTTTGGCTCATCTGTTGTGGCTGTATTCCTTCTAACCTGTCTCAGAGAGCAAGATCACCCAGTGATGTCTGATTGGCAGCTGGGAGGACGCTCCTTAACGTGTTACTTTCCAGGCGTTCTCGCGATGCTGTTGTTGGTTTAGTTGTATTCATTAAATGGTGTGTGATGGGTTCATATCAAAACCACAGGATGCACTGACCTTTTTATAAACAGAAAACCCCAGTGACCAAAATGAATAGAATGATTTAAGGATGATTTCCAAAATCAAAATCATCAGTGTTCTCACAGATTTATAATGTTGCTCAGGGTCTTTTTGTTATCTTACCCAGACTTTGTCATGTTTGCCATGATTTTATGTTCAGTTTGTTAATTAAAGGTAGATTGAAACAGCATACCTCCTTTGAAATTTTTGTGTGGTTGGGTTTAGTCATACTACATGTTACAGCCTATTGTCATGGTATTTTTTTCCCCTCTAATTCTTTTTAAAACAGGAGGAGAAAAAGAAACCCCAAGTCCTGTTACCACATTTATGTATCATCAGAATATTCTTCAAAATAATGGCCAATTGTACTGATTCATCTGGTATTTATTGTCATAATCTCAGTGCAACAAATTTGCTCTGAGGAACTAACTGTATAGCTTTTTCTTTTACATCTTTGCATGAATTAGTTTGGTAATTGTTTTAAAGGGTTACCTGTTATCTCCTGAGTTCTGCTGGCTGTTAAAACAGAAGCTATGCTTTGCTTTCCCTTTCAAAAGTCAGTCTTAAATTTTCACTTAGGTAGGGGACATTAGAGCTCATACTATTAATTTTAAAAGGAATTTAGGGGGGGGATCTTCTAAATTTATGAAACAATAGGGTCTCTCCTCAGACAAGTTTGTATTTTTAGACGCAAATAAGAAAATATCTAATAAAACAACCCACAAATTATTGCAATGCGTATTTAGTGTCTGCCCTAAATGGTTCCTGTTAAGTTTGTTATCAAGTCAAAACTATTGCTACTTGTTTTCATTGTTCTATGTAATTTAAAATACTGGTATTTATAAATTCTCAGCGCATATCTGGTTCATAACTGTGTGCAACCAGAACTGCAATGCGAAACTATTTTCTCCTTTTCTGTCAGTTTCATCCATTACAGATTGTAATTCTTCGCAGTGTATGTATGTCAGTTCATTTCATTGTAGGATGATAGTTCTGGTTTAAAAAGCAGAACTTCCTCTCATGAATGGTTAAATTTCAAACCACTTCTAACCTTTTTACTGAACTCACATTAGAATGCACCAGAAATAATATTTTATTTTCTGATTTGAAAACTTAATTGTCAGAGAGAAAATCTTCCTGACAGAGGTTTTTGTGAAACTCCAAGAGTACCATAGTGTCAGTCGGTGCATGGGAGTTCATAGTACCATTTCCACTAGTGTTGATGGGAGCTCAGTGTGTTAATACCCTGCCATCAGCAGGAGGTTATATTCTTTCAAATGTCAAAGTCAGCATACTGTATTGTTGCTTCAGTATCTTCCATTACAGTTTAGATAAAACCAACAAACTCAAGTGTAAAAATAGCAATATTTACAGTTCGATGAAAAAATATACCTGTATAGTATAGATAGTAGAAACAACTGTGTTGCTGGTCTGGATTTTTCTAAATGAAATCTATCCTTTTCACATGGGCATTTGGATGACTGTAGCTTTTTGTGGCAAAGTTTCTTTGACATTAAGAACCATATGCTATACACAAAGCTGAATCTCAAATGTGAATGAATTGTCTGTAAACAAGGCTCTGTAGAGGTTTTTATGAGCAATAATTAATTTTAGTTGCAATGCTCAAATTCCATTATTTACTTGGTTCAACCTTCATGATATTTAGTTCTTACTTTGTAATCTGATTAGTTTAATAATTGCATGGCATGATCCAGTAGAGCTGTGAACTTGCAGCTCCCTTGTCTTCACTGTGATTTACAGATGCTCAGCAGAGTTCGGCTGTGACCCCTGTTCAGTGTAGGATATTGATGTTCTTTATCTACTTCTGACTGCTAATGAAATTCTAGTAATTGCTTTTTGGCACAATTTTTTGTATAAGAAACAGCCACTTCATAAATACCCATGCTATGTATGCAAGCAGTTTTGCAAGTATGCAAAGTGTTGGAAACAAGTGGCAGTAAAAAAGTCATGAGCTGAATAATATAGAGAAGCTGAATGATGTAGAGTGGTGCTTTTAAAGGCAAAAAAATAAGTTAGTCATGCACAGTTTAGCCCCCCTCATTCTTTTTCCCCCCGGTTGTTCTTGTGTATCAAATCACTAAGAAGTGCAATGAAGATGAGCAGCTACAACTGGGGCCAAAATTCAGTCCTGAGGGCAACTGTTGTTTTGCGTATGCAGACCTGTTCTCATCCTTTGTATAAGCTCACAGGCACCAGTGTTTTTCTTTCCACAATATATGGGTGGTAGGAAAGCCAGGAAAAAAAAAACAAAACAGCACAGAGGGAGATAATGTCATCCACTTTTCTCATGCTGGTTCACCTAGTGTCCTTGTCATCTTTCTCGCTCCACAGGCTGCTCAAATCTGTAGAGGCTTTCCAGAGCGCTGAGGGAGCAGACCTTTTCCTTGTGCCAGAGCAGAGATATTTGTAATTGGAAGCTCCTCCCCTGAGGAGCAGCATGAGTCAAATGGAGGAAAGAAGGATTAATTATAGAAGTCCCACAAAGCTAACTCAAAGGGAAGTGATTTGCCCTCATTTAAGGAGTAGCACATGGTTACCTTTCACCATATGATTATGCATCCCGTATGCCTCCCAGCCTACTGCTGAGAACACCAGCAAGGATGTTGTTTCTTCCAGAAATACATTCTTAAATTGAGACTGTGCAGCACAGGCCAGAAAAGCCCTCTGGAAGTCAGTAACATAGGTTTGCCTGTGTCAGACCAAACTTTAACCTGGCTTGCAGTGCTACACAGAGGTTGCATAACACACCTGTGAATGAGCTCTTGGGAGTACAATGCTGCCTACCTCACTTGCGCAAAATAAATGCCTGACAGACAGCTGCTTTTCAGACCCTGCAGAATTAAGCAATTCTCTGCTATAACTTCAGAATTACAGTGTAGGCGCTGGCTCTGTATAATGAGGTGCCAGTATCCATCCAAGATCCCTATGAAACTGGGAGAAATCCAGCTTACAGGAATCTGTCACTGTTGTCCTATCAATCAACACCTGTGCTTAAGATCAGGGGTGTTAGAAACACCATTCTATGTACAGTGAAGTATCTTTCGTATCAATGGCAAAAGACTTCTTAGTGTTACTTCAAGAACTGAAGTTATTTTTTATTTATTAACATGCTTGACCCAAAGTTACTAACAGGTTGTATCTTGATGGGCAAAATTTACTGTATTCATGTATTCACTCTCAAAGCTGGGGGGAAGATTTTATTTTTTTCTTTCCTTGACCATTTCTCCTAACAGCAAGACTTCAGCAATAAGGGGAAATATGTTTTTAGCACAAGAGCAATAAAATCCTCCATGTTGCATAAACTGCTGAGTAAACTGAGCAATAGAGAGGAAGCAATATGTTATTTAGACAAAAACCAGTAACTTCCGTAAAGACTTTTAAGTAAGCAGAAATCTCCCTTTGTTAAGCAGTTGCGATCAGACTGATGTGGGACATTATTTCTGGTTGGTTTGTGTTAGAGTTATTGAGTTCCTGAGTAGAATTACTCAGCAATAACCTTTTACCTTTTTTCCACAAATTTCCCAAATTTGTGCTGTTTGCAGGAGGGAATTCTGTCCTGCAGTAGGGGTTTTTCTTCTTTGCATGGTTTGGCATTTAGTTGCACATAATTCTATGCATAAATTCATTGTGTTCAGGATTTCCAGTTGTAACTTAACACTGAAAATACTCTTCACCAAACAGAAACCTAGAATACCTGAATTTATCATGCCCATCAAGATGGTTATGATAAATGGTGCTAGCCCATTCTTAGGGAAGCTTGGCTTTTAAAAGAATGAGATTATGGTATCATTGAAGAAAACCCCTACTAATACCCAGGGTATTTGGAAGCAAGCTGAAAGGCCTGCTGTCATGCTTATGTTCTACCATGGGTGCTCAGTGACATAAGCAGCTGCATCCATTCTTTGTTTACAGGGGCCAGCCTTAAGGCATCTTGGAGTCACTAAACCCCCTCCACAGACAGGAGTGAACTTTGGCTTAGACCAGCAGCCGTTCTGTCCTCAGAGAGTTATTTTTCTGTTACCTCATTTTCTTCGGGATTGTTTAGCTTTTAAAAATAAGATACTTGTGGATTAATTAATTTCTCAAAAGAGATAAGCAATCTGGTGTGTGACCGGAAGGTGGGATAAAACAGCATTGCTACAAATCAAGCCTCTTGAAACATACATACACATTCATTACTTTTTTAAAAAATGGGCTTCTATAACATTCAGAATCCCATTTTTAAGATGTTTGCCCTGACTTTCATAGAGAGAAAGTGTGTATGGTCTGGGGTTTGTGCACACAATAAAGAAAGAAAAATAAGAATTGGACAGAGTGGCCCGTATTAAAAGAACCCAGCAGCTGTTCTGTCAGTTTGTCTGAGATACTGAATAGTTCTTAGACCTTGAAACAGAAAGCAGCTCTGGCAGCTTTTCAGAAAATCCTGGATACCTGCAAGTTGGTGTAAAAGCTCTATCGCAAAAATAGGAGGCCTAGTGTGATTGCTAGTGCAAAACAAGTAGATGTAACAGCTCTGTTGTGAGTGGAAGTAAGAGCAGTATACCTGCACAGTAGCTGTAGACAGATCAAGTCCTAGCTGTATAGGAATAGCACCAGAAATGGGTGAACAGCATTTCTTTCCATTGTACTCTTCAGGAAGACAGTATCAGATAGACTCTCAATGGATATGGATCCAGTGTTGTAAGAAGTCAAGAATATTTTAAAGTGCTACTGGCCAGCTTCAAGAAAAGGCATTGTGGTGGTGTACTTCTTGAGGGGTGTCAAGAGTGCAGCTTGATCTGTGAAAGAAGTAATTAAGGATGATGTTAAGTATCTGCATGTAGACTCATCACATCTATCTCTTTGGCAGAAAGCTTGAGGATCATTTTGAGGTTTTATTTGGCTGCCTTCTTGGAGCAGCTGATTCTAGAGCAAGAGGTTGCTCCAGTGCATACACTAAATGCAGTAAATAATCTATGCTTCCTTATGTATTTATCAAAAGGAACAAATAGTGCAGTCATGTTTGTTGTTTGCAGCTAGACAACATCTTTGAATAATACCACAGGAAACCACTTTGTGAAAAGAGTTTGATAAGTTTAGTGGCAAGCTTAGAAAACCAGATTTCCATGTGCTTAGTGTGTTGCACGCTTAGCCTACTGCACATTAGCAAGAAACCCTGTAAAGTGATTGGTATTAGGCAGCAGGGTTAGTGGAAAGCATGTGAAATTTGGTGCTTAACTAAATAAAAGGCCAGGGTAGGTAACAATGCATTGCTGTAATTGAGAAGCACAATTTAAAATTATATTTAAATTTTCTGGTTTTTTTTTTTTTAATGGGAGTTTTTTTTTTTATGGCATTATATAAAGTAGGGGTTTATCCTAGCTTTCAGTGCCACATCTGCTTTGGCTGAGTGGTAGTCCAGAGATGTACAGTGGAGGAAAACCAAATCTCCTCATCTCTGTTTATAGAGAGGGGACTAAAAGGAAGGGGCATGATTTATATGTTATGAATAAACAATAGTACAGATAAGATAAATTAGGCAGGCCTATCTCCCCCATCTGTCAGTAAAAGAATGATGAGACTCCCAGTAAACTTGAAAGGTCTCATCTCTTGAAGTACTTTTTTGGTACAAAAGGAAATTACCCCATAAAACTGGGTGCTACTGGCTTCTTCAGGCCAAGAATTTGAAATTTCTTTTAATGGATGAACTGGAAGTCTATCTACTTTCATATTAGGTGGGTGCTGAAAGACAAGAGGATGGAGGTCTTTATAGCTTGGTGACTCAGCCAGGTACTCTGTGCTTGAGCTTGGATGGGGAGGATGCTTGAATAATTCATCCTCTGTGGAAAGGTTATTTTGAACTGTCCATTTTGAACCTTATCCGATGTACACAGAGCATCTGAGAGGGGCCCTGGGGCTGCCATTGTCCTGGGGTGTAGTGCAGCAGCCCCATGTCCTTGAGGCTGGCAGTGTTGCTGTTCCTGGTGAATGGTATCCGGAGAATAGAGGGGAGGAAATATGATCAGAAGTGAAATGAAAACGTGATCTCATATGTTTTATTCAGATTAATAAGGGCTTTTAGTAGTATACCCTATTTGTCTTGTTAGCACAGTCTTACCTGGCTCCACCTGAAATAGTAGTACGGTTTTGTGGAAAAATGTTGGAAATATAAAAGTAGAACCAACAGTAGATTACATTAAGTCATGTATTTCTGTTTCTTTTGAGGAGCAGATGAGTCTGTAACTTTGCAGTAACAGTTTCTTTGAAAACAATATGCCTTTGCACTAAAAGGAAACATTTTATAAGTCCATGCTGCTGTTTATTCACAAAATTCTTGTGATCTTATATACTAGACAAGAAGAAGAAACAGTTGTGTATTTCACTGACTTATACAAATTTGTGGAAGAGAAGGGAAAATACCAAACCTGAATGTAGGTTCGATGAAATCATTGCAATTAACTACTACGTCACTGCTGTGATGCAGACTAATTCAGTGCCATTGAAAGGATAAGGGGAGATTTTCCAGTGGAGGTTCTTTGTGAATGGGTTGAGAGAGTAAAATTTTTTTTAAAACAAAGGTCAGTTAAAGTTGCCATCCCAAACTCTTTGAATTGTCTTTGAGGAAATTGTCCTCACCTCCCAAACCTTGTGTTTTTCACTCTCGAGCCATTTGGTCCTAACCACATGATCTACCATGATGTCTGAGTACACGCTTAGTCCCAGTTTCCCAAAGAAAAAGGATATCGATGCTGACAGCATGTGCTGAAGACTGCATCCTGCAAGGATTTACCTTAGAAAATGGAGGGGCCTTCCACTTTTAAGAAATAGATGCCAACAAAATAGATTGGGTTTGTTTGTTTGTTTTCAAGAAGTATAAACTAATTCTTAAAAGGAAATACCTATGTACCTTAAAGAATTAGAGTATTTTGGTATGCTATTAGTTAAGTATTATGAGCTTTTATACTTAAATAGCTTAGCTACATATGTAAATATATATATACACACATAATTGTTTAATTTACTTTTTATATGTATGACATACTAGATAGATACTTCAGTGTTGTCGTGGTCAAAGTGTAACCTCTTCATGGAGGCAGTTTCATACGAATAAGGAAAAACATTGCCAAACTTGTATGAATGTTGCAAACACTGAAAGATTCGGTGATAAGTATTGGTATTTCAACAAAGACAATCCAGAGGTGTTGGAAGGGAAGCGAGTTCTTACGTCTTCAATTTGGACAGCTCCCACTGCCAGCGTTGGGATTACAGGAATGTGTTAAATGGCCATGTATGGGACAGAATACAAGAAGGATATTGATTGCTAACATGAGCCTCTATAGAGGCAGTCATATGTTCCTGCACATGCCGTTGCCTGTTCTGTCAGTCTCTCTTTTGATAGGTGCTTTGGTAACAGTACTGCACAGATCATGGGTCTGATCAGCAGTCCATGCAGTCATATGACAGTGCACATTTTGCACTGGCTCTTGCTAAGCTAGGGAATATTACAGTACCTAAAAAATTATACATTTAGTTTTGAAGGGCACATATGCTTCAGGAGCATTCTAGGAAAAAGGGACTAGGACATGTAAGGTTTAGGACCAAGGTGTGGAGCTCTTAATACATTGATTAATTATGGTCCCCATAGAATTTTCCTCTTACTTCAGTGTTTGCTAAGATTAAACCCATCAAAATAAACAGGAACTCAGCTTCTGCTGCTTTCTGGGAAGAGATGGTTTATAGAATGCAAATGAAAGCAGCATAGCCTGGCCCTTCGAAAATTGAGATACCCACATCCTGAAAGGGATGTACTGTTGTGTCCTCACAGAGCTTGGGGAGTTTTGCCCCATCCATGGGTTTGTTTTTTGCTGCTGTTTGGGTGATCTCTGATGGTGTACCCCCTCAGTATATGAGCAACACTCAGCCTACCTTGCGGTGCCCCTGCCCCAGAGGGTTCTTAATAAAAGAGCTTTTCTACAGTGTTGATAGCAGGATCAAAGCATACTTGGTTTGGAAGCAAGCTCTGCTCTCAAGAGAGAGCTTTCTGAAGGCATGATAGAAAATAGCCTTCTTCAGTCACATTCCACCTAAATTTGGGCTCCTTTCTTTTGTTTTCCCCTGTCAATGGAAGCAGAGACTTGCCTTAGTCTAGGAGGAGGAGAATAGCTCATTGCTCGGAGCTAGCACACTCCACCATGCAGCATTTTATGCAACAGCTATCCCAGAGCAGAGCGGCTGAATGTACAGTAGTCTGCTCCTGAACTCAGGCTGGTCCCATAGGTTAAAATGCTTAGGAGGAAAATGCAGTTTTCCAGAATGTGGAAGCAGTATGTGTGATTTGCCAGAAGTGTAGAATAGATATTGCAGCTGAGGAAGCAGGTGATTTGCCTAGATTATATATACAGCAAAATACTCAGGCGATCTCTAGGGTTACTTACCTGTGCTCAAATATATTTTCTGTTGGAGCCAATAGCAGACCCATGTATGTATGGAGGAGGAAAAGAATATGGGCTTTTCTGCTGAGCCACAGCCAGAGCCCACCAAAGGAAGTGGCCGTTCTTATTTTTGTCATTCTTTCTATAAAGGGCCACAGTAGATCTCTAACCGTCTTGTATGTCAACATCTTTTTACTCACTGGGGCTAAAATCTGCAGTCATGTCATTTTTTGTTTGGTCTCAGCTTTACCATTACAGCCAAAACTTACAAAAGTTGATTGTAAATGTGTTTACAAATAAAAAGAAATTTCATAGGATAAAATGTTATAACTGTGCCTCTGAAATAAAGCTGTAAAACAGTATTTAACTTTAGGCCATAAAATTTTAAATACGCTGGGCTAATAGAACCACTTGTAACTTACTACCTAGACCCCTATATTTTTTATTGCCAAATGCAATTAAACATAACCTGTGGTTTACCACACTCATCTCATGAACTTCTCGGAGAACTTTTCCTAGGAAGCATTGTAGGATTCATGTGAACTGATACTACTGACTGCAGTGTGGTTCCATGCTGGATTCTAACAGCTTTAGCAAAAGCAGCTGCATGGGAGCTAGTTCTCACGCTACACACCTCGGTAGGAGCCCAGTGGCTTTAAACCAGTCATTTAAATTCTGCATGTTGTGCTTTTCAGATGAGAACCAGTTACTGGTTTAGTATATAAAGGCCTGTGGTTATTTCTTATACTAATTTAGGGTCGTTTTGTTTTATCTTTTTCATTTAACTGTGGTTGAAGTTTGAACCATAGCTTGACAGTATATGAAGTGATTTTAAAAGGAAGTGAAACATATTTGCCTCAGTTTCCCTTAAGCTTAAACCTTTGAATTGCAACTACAGAGCTTCTTGTTGTATACAAGATAGTCATTTAATGCACTTTATTTAAAAAAAGGCACAAATTATTTTGTTTATAAAATATTACAATTGCACTATGCTGTAAGGATCAGTTACTAAATAGAAACTGTACAGTTTTGTAGTCAACATTGTAAGTGTTTAGTCATAAATGATTGAAACAACTACATGTTTCAGTTAAATGTTAATTTTATATGTGGTATATGTAACCATAAATAAATCTTCCTTTCTAAAAAAAAATAAATGGTGGTCTGTTTCATTTTATTGAATTTCACATCATATTTCAAATACCCAAACAATATTCTTTCTAAAAACGTGAAGTTAAATATCTTCCAGTGCAAAGAGATGGCAGATAACACTAACTAAACCTGGGGGATTAAATTCAGATGTGCAAACTTCAGTTGAACTTCTGTAGATCCCCTGCATCCATTAACACTGCAGGAGGAAATACCAGGCACTACAGTTGTACATGAAGTCTGAAAGAAGAGTTAACAGGGGTTCTAGAATGTAGAGTTGTAAACAAAAGCCGGGGTGCCCTCCCAAGGCTATTGTTCTTATCCTTTCTTGGCCACCTTTTAGTTCAGTGACACTTCTCTTCTGACCCGCTGCCCTTTGTTATCATTGTATATGCTCAGATTTGTGGAATAAATTTACTACAGATGTACAGGATAGTCTGCATTGGGTCTTGCTAAATGGATGTAACACTAATATTTCAGTTAGTGATCATTAACTGGGGAAGGTCAGATTTGAAAGAAACTATGTTAACCTGGTTTTATTTTTTATTAGAAGTTTGCTCCTGATCCTCCAGTTAAGTAACTCAATGTCAGATGCATTATCAGAGTTCTGTTCTTCCAGTTGACTGTCACAGACAGGCAAAAAAAAAAAAAAAAATGCTGGACTGTATAATTTTCCACATTTTTATTTTAATTCTTCTGAATGGTTTTCTTGAATACCCAACTTATTTTCCAGGCATATGAATTGATGGAATGAGCTACATCTCAAACTGTAAACCTGACTATTATATACCAAGCCACTGAAATACGAGTTCTGAAGAAAGTTGACCAATGCCTGACAGATACCCAGGTAAGTAAGGGAGAGTGAAGAGTGAAGTCCCGCAGCTCAGGTGTATCCTGGAGGAAACCTTAGCAATGGTTACTTCTGCCAGACCCAGCAGAGGTCCTTCCCACCTCTCACATCAGACCCTCAGTCACCAGCTACTTTATCTGGAGAAGAAGGTTTGTGTCTGCAATTTCCCAGTTTGCCCCTCTGCAGTTAAACTACAGCCAAAAGGACTACAGCATAATGGTGATCGGGATGTATTTAAGTGACTTTTGCTTAACTAAACATGAACTACAGTTACACAGTATAGACCCTTAGGAGCTATCAGTCATGCAATCTACCAAACTGGAAAATGAATAAAACTTGAATGGGGTAAAATAGTAGAGAGAGAGGGGAAAATTAATGTTTTGCCTGATGGAGAAGCCAATATTGAAATCATATAGCCAGGGCTGTTTGGGAATCTCTTTGGATTTAATTGCTGAAGCCTAAATTAGGACAATTAACTGAACCTGTTCTGGCTGTATGATGCATGTTAACCCACTTCTGCAGTAAGGAAGACCAGGAATGAGCTGGGAACAGCAGGCATGGATGGTTCAAGCATCTTGGTGTTGCTGTGTTGGTGCCCCTTCCGCATCTGACAACGTCAGCACCAGCCTAATGTCTTCTGATAAGTCTCATGGAAATATCATTAAGAGGGCAAAATGGTTGACCAGATCAATAAGTAGAATAATAAAAACCTGCAAAAACTTAATGGTACTCAGAACTGTAAAGGAATTCCTATTAAAATCATAGAATCATAGAATGGTTAGGGTAGGAAAGACTTGGCCACAGTGTTCCAGGTGCACATGCCTGCTCTTATGTTCTTCTCTGGAGGCTCTGTAGGTCACATCGGAGATGAGCTGAGATGGGTTAGGTGACATTTGGACACAGTGCAGCAGTTTATCTTACTTTCTTACTAAGTTCGTACAAATCATTTATAGCAGGGTATCAAAAAGTGTCTGCAACCTTATGTCTTACAGCATGAATCTGACATCTGTGCAAAGTGTGAGACCTGTGCAGTTTATAATTTTACATACATCACTGAAAACAGTATAGGAAATCAATCCTGCCTGAGTGAGAAAGTTCCATTTGGAGGTATGCAGGCTTCGAAAAAGAAACCCCACAAATTCTTGTATACCCTTTAAAGTTATTTTGAACATAAGATCATATGGACCTACATATGTTTTCTAGCAGCTCAAATCTAATTTGGTTGGTTGGTTTGGGGGATTTTAATTGAAATGCCATCCTCATAACAGGAATGCTCCCTGGGGTTGTTAATCTTTGCATTCCTCTGACTTGGATGTGAGCTGAGCAAACCCAGTGCTGTACAGCATGTTACAACCAGCACTTGCTTATTGCAGCAAATCAGCTCTTACCTGAGTATCTCCCACTTGTGGGTTTTATTGGATTTTGTTCTTTCATACTTGTCAAAATGGTTCATGCCCTTATTTTGTGCTGACTGTAAAAGTGGTGCCCTTTCAATGCAGCGCAGTCTTTAATTGACAACAAAAGGTATTTTAATGTACCATATGCTGTTCTCCTACCAGGGGCTTAGCAGAGCTGGTTTCATTTTCACTTTTTATCATGATGGATGGGGTTTAAATGGTGCTTGACAGGGAACCTATATAAATTTGGTTTTAAGATGCATTGAGTTTGCCATCATCATCATTTTGAGCTGTCAAACTCCAAAGGATCCCCATACGATTTCCAGAACAAGGATCATCACACTCCAAATCATTCAGCTTGCAAGCGAAATGCAGAGGATGTGGCAAGCTAAGGTGGGAGAGAGCCTATATAACCCCAGTTTCAGGTGTTAGGTCTAATGGGGAGCCAGAGGATTACAAAATCTCAAACTAACCTCAGGATTCCCCTCACTCCCCTGGATAATCTTACTCTTTGCAAGAGGGGTGACAAAAAAGGGGCTGGTGTTCAGGAAGCCTCCCTGTATCCCCCTTCACTTACATGCCATCCATTGCTGTAGCCTCCAGCTCCTGTGTAGCTTTTTCCACTGGCATTACAGTGCAAAGGCATCCATGGAAATTACTGTTAGCCCAACCGTGCATCTCCAAAGGCATCAGGCAGGAGAAAGAAGCACTTGCTACTTGCCAATTTAACCCAACAGAAAAAGACTTCCTTCCTGATGTCCCAGCAGATCAGATAGACCCAGCGCTCTTGAGAGAAGCAAGGGCAAGCTTCCACTTTGCTCCCACTGACCAAGAGGCAGGGACTATTGGAGTGAGAGGCTGGTCCCTGCACAGCCTGCGCACTCACCCTTGCCTCTCTTAACTCTCTAGATATGGTCAAGTTCACTGGCTGGCAAGGCAGCGTGTGCTGTGCAGCAGCAGCTCATCAATCCCTTGAAGCTTTGGCTCGTTCTGCAGCCTAGTTTCGTGTTGAAATGGACTCCAGGATTTACTGTCAGTGCTGGCTTCCCAGTCCCTTCAGACAGCATTCTGTGAGAACGAATAAAGCGGATCTGGGTTTTGTCAGTGGTTTTTAATTAAACATCCTATTTCAGGGTCCCTAGATTTCTCTGTGCTGAGATTGGTTTTGATTTGTTTTTTTTTTCCCTCTTTCTGGGAAGAAGTCACAGGAAAATGTCATGTGCTCTTTCTGGACAGTGTTTGTTTGCCTTCTATCCAGCCACAGCTTGTGCGCAGCCTTTACACAAACATGGTCAGCCTTGCCAATAGCTGCATCTGGTCTTAGATCTGCAAACCCTTGTGTCTGCCATCACAGGGTAGCACAGGCTGGCTCAGTGTCAGCAGCTGCATGTCAGCTCTGGGACGGCTCTCACAAGCTGCCCACTTCCCCAGGAGCAGCAGGAACCCTCCTCAGATAGCAACAGAACCCTGCAGAGCATTTGCTAGACTTGGCCATTTCTGCTGTCAGAGGGGAGAACAAGAGAGCGTTCCTGGGGTGCTGGTTGCTGCTGCCGGGGTCACCACATCCCTGGGGCCTCGAGTTGTGTGTGAGTGGCACACAGCAACAGGCACTGGTCAAGGAGGCTGATTTTTTTGTGATACCAGGTTGTGAGGAGGTGCAGGAATAGACATTTACCTGTCCAGGATGTGGTTGCTGCTCAGACATCCTTGCTGCACCTCCTAGAGGTTAACAGTCACCAGGCTTAGCTGGGTGTGTGTCATAAGCCAGACTTGTCCCATGGATGTGCAGCTAGGCTGTGTTGGTAGGAGTATGTACACAGCAGACCCGTAGCTGCTTTCTGGATTCCATGCATATCATTTCAGTGTGTTCTTTGCATTTACACTTTATTTGTCTTACCAGGAAATGGTGTATTCTCCTTCAGTGATGAGATAAAGCATTCATCAAAGCCTGGTAGTTTCCCTTATTCTCTTTAGTGTTTTTCTGCTTCTACTTGATTCTATTAGAGGCTGTTTTAATGAGCACTCATTAAATGCACACATCTCTCTCCAGAGATCTAAGCAGTGGAATTTCCATCATTTCCACTGCTTCACAAAATGATGCAGTGCTTTGTTTCAGTCAAGTTGAAAAGAGAACAAAATGCTGCTCTCTGTCCTTTTCAATCATCTCGCCCTCAGCAGTCATTTGCAAAAATACTGTTGCTTTTTCCTCTGCTTAGAAGTTATTTTTTTACACCATTTAAATGACAGCTTAATCATATGATAAAGGACTTCCCCAGGCACAGGTCTTTCCCATGTGTCAAAATATCAGTAGATTCCATATTAAACATCAGACACAGCTGCGCTGCAGCCGTCGGTGAAGTTTCCCCTGTGAATAGCTTCCGTGATGCTGTATCACTGTACAGAGCACTTCCATTTGGGAAGCTGTTCTGAGACAAAAGCCAGCAGGGCTGTCACACAGCAGCAATAATCCTGAACAGCAGCTAAGTACCTGTAAAGATGCCAGTATATGGGGAAAGGTAGGGCCATATATAGAATAATTCAAACCATTTATGATAATGTAGTGTTGTTTTCAAAGCTACAGAAGCTTTGGCAAGCACATGTGAAGTGCTTCACAGCAGATGGCAACATAAGAGGTCATACCAAGCATGCAGCGCATACAAATATGTGCTGTTCTTCTTGCTTTTCCCCAAGTGCTTGCTGTAAGGATGCAGAAGATCGATACATAGATGGATAAGACTGGTGCTCTCTGTCACTATGCATTTGTGGGGGTAATTCCTAAAATAAATTATTACAGTGATTTTAACATCTACCTTTAAGCTTTGAACAATTTCTACTCCTGCAGTAAACCCCCATTTAAGTTCCATCGCATTACAGAATCACAGAATCCCAATGGTTGGAAGGGACCTCAAAAGATCATCTAGTCCAACCCCCCTGCAAGAGCAGGGCAACCTAGAGTACATCACACAGGAACTTGTCCAGGCAGGCCTTGAGTATCTCCAACATAGGAGACTCCACAACCCCCCTGGGCAACCTGTTCCAGTGCTCTGTCACTCTCACAGTAAAGAAATTTTTCCTGATGTTCACATGGAACCTCCTGTGCTCCGGTTTACACCCATTGCCCCTTGTCCTGTCACTGGACATCACTGAAAACAACCTGGCTCCATCATCCTGACACTCACCCTTTACATATTTGTAGACATTGATGAGGTCACCCCTCAGTCTCCTCCTCTCCAAGCTAAAGAGTCCCAGCTCCCTCAGCCTCTCCTCATAAGGGAGATGCTCCACTCCCTTAATCATCTTAGTTGCCCTGCGCTGGACTCTCTCCAGCAGGTCCCTGTCTTTCTTGAACTGAGGGGCCCAGAACTGGACACAATATTCCAGATGCGGCCTCACCAAGGCAGAGTAGAGGGGGAGAAGAACCTCTCTTGACCTACTAACCACACCCTTTCTAATGCACCCTAGGATGCCATTGGCCTTCTTGGCCAATCTCTTCCTCTCAGTAGCTTATATCATCTGGAAGAGCACACCACCACATAGCAGTTGTAAAGCTTTACATAAAATTACCATGTTGTCAAGCTTACAAAGTAAAACAGCTGGCTAAGCCTTCTAGTGATGCAGAAGCAAACAGCAGTTTAAAACAGCGCCAGTAACTTGAAAGGCTTCCAGTAACAGAAGGAAGGTATGGACACTTCATGGATCCTGTGCAGCTTTGGGCACTGTGCACCACCTCCTGCTGCTGTGCAGACATGGCTCCAGTCTGAATCAGTGAAAATGCAAGAGGAGACAGCAACTGGGAGTTCCTGGTTACTGGATCAGGTTGAAGGTATATAAGAAGCTGAAGGTTTACTTGACCCATTAAAGGTTACAAAAAACCTCATCTCCAAGAGAGTTTTACCAGATGCTTGCTAATGCAGGTGAAGAATGGCTTCATTTTTTAACCGGGGAAGACAGAGCCCAGGAGGTTCTTGCAGCCAGCATCCATTGGTTCAACTGCAGCAAAAGTACTGTTTATTTCCTGCAGAAAGGTCACAAGCCATTTGCAGCTTTTTAAGTCAAAACCAATCCTTACAACTCCAGCTAAAGCCACCCAGCAGCTGTGTGAGGCACTGTGTGAGGACCAAAACTAGAAACAAAATCCTGCCCAGGAGAGTTTGCGGGTTCGTTGCTGATGGTAAAACCAGAGCGAATGTGTAAGTAGAGGAGCAGGACTGTCCTTTGTGCGTGCAGACCATGGCTAGAATATGGTGTTTCAGAAATAAATGGGCAATGAGCCTGTGCATTATTATGTGAGAGCTTGTCCTCCTTCCAGTGAACATTGTGAAAGAATCCAGGAAGCAAAGCAAAAACCTCTGCGTACCTCTGCTTTCCTTCTGGCTCCAATTAGGAGAAAGAGGTCTGAGGGGCTGGTAAGGTGTGGAGAGAACATTGGAGATGACTGCAAGACAAGAAACTGGGAAGCCAGCAGGGCAGCCTGCAGGAAAAGGTTTGAATCTTATGCCTGAGGATTGAGCTGGAGGGAGGCAGTAAGAGGAGAGCACGGTCCTGGAGGTACCAGTAGCCCAAGACAACATCTTACCAGTGTATGGAATTAGATTTAGCAGATGAGATGAATAGAGAGGAACTGATGGGAAGCTTTGACATTTGTATAAAATGTACAGCCATCTGTGCTTTATCCTACAAAGGCTTTATAATACCCAAATTGTGATGAATATGACCAAACTGCTCAACAAATCAGCATTACCTTGTGCTGCACTTTGATGGTGGGCTTAGTTTTGTTAAACCCCCCCCGTGTGGGAAGGTAACAGTATAGGTAAATCAGAGGTGGTTCCACCACAGCCTGTGAGGAGACAGTGGGAATCTCGCCTCATTCAGCCTGGTGATGAGATGGCTTCGTGGGGACCTAACAGTGCCTGCAGGGAGGTTATCAAGGTAATGGGTCCAGCATCTCCCTGGTGGTGCATGATGAGACAGCAGGCATAAGTGAAACAAGTGAGGTTGAAGCTGGGTATAAGGAGAAACTATTTCCCCGTCAGAGTTGTCAGGAAGTGGCACAGGTTGCCTGGAAAGGTTGTGCAGTCTTTCTTGGAGGATTAAAGACTCCACTGGATAAAGCCCTGAGCAGCCTGGTCAGACCCTGCTTCGAGCCAGAGGTTGGACTAGAGACCTCCTTCCAACCTGCATTAGCCCGTGGTCCTCATGGAGAATGAGACACACCTGTGGGTGTCAAACATCTTACCCATCAGACCATGAAAGGCAGATTGAGGTGTAAAAACAAGAGGGAGTTTGGTTTTGGTTGGGGGTCAGTTGTTTGGTTGTTTTTCCAGAGTTTGATCCAAGTTGTCCCACAGTGTCCTAGTAATCTCGAGTCAGAGACCCATGCTATGGTGCCAAAGGCTTAGACCTTGGCAGAGCAGAAACTCGTAACAAGGAAGCTTAGTACTGGTGTTCCCACAGGTGGTGTCTATGCAATAACATGAAGTACAGCTTACACATGCCCGGCAGAGCTGCATACACACCAGCAGGGTGTAGCCTACCTGCCTTTGTGTAGCATGAAGTCTTGCATGAGCTGATCCACCCTGCCAAGAAACCGATTTTAGGATGCACCAGAGCATGTTCTCACTTGAAAGACAAAGAAACTGAAATGAACTGAAGGAAGAAGATTTGTCTTATGAGTACAGCTCCCAGGACAGCAGGGCTTTTCCTCAGCTCTACAGCAGCAATGAAAAGGAATTACAGAAACTGTATGACTAAAATTATCTTAGGTGCATGCATGTTCTTGAAAGAATTAGGAATATATTAAAACCAGAGCAGCGAGGAACAGCGCTATCTCAGCTGAAAGACTTGCCTGCTGATGGGAGACAGATGCTGCATGTGGAACTCTCTTGAGGAGAAGCCAAGCACCAGGGGCTGAAGGGCCACAAAGCTGCTGCGAGCAGCTCCTGGCAGAGGTGCCCTGACCAAAGCCTAGGGGGCTTTGCTGGACAAACTGCGGTTCCACCTCCCTTCTTGTCCTGGTTTTCTCTTCTCCTCCCCATTCTGGCAGGTGTCTTCTTCACCCTTGTATCTGTGTCCTCTCTGCCTCCTGCTAAAGTAGTTCAGGAATCGGCAGGGGATGGGTTTTGACCTCCTTGTCATTACATTTAATTAGAGTACATCCTCATCTGCTTTCCTTTTGCTCTCCTGCCTGGCAGAGTCATTTGCATTTCACAGGTGATCCTCAGGTCTTGTTGAACAACATCTGTGTCATGAGCAGCACGGGGAGTCGGGCTGACCAGCTTGGCAGCAGCAGCTGAGGCACAACCAGAGCCAGCAGAAGGAAGGACGGAGCTGGGAGGTCTACGGGATAACTGAAAGTCAGTGAAAAAGGGAAAATGCTGAGCATGTGCAGGGCCTGGGCTATCCAAGTCAATGCAGACACAGCGAGCATCGTGACAAGGTGATGCACAGAACAAACCAAAGCCCTGAACCCTTCTCCAACATAGAGTGACAAGAAGCGCCACTCACACCATCTACACCCTTTGCTTCTAGTTATGCATAGGCTTGAAATACCTCATGATGGAGAACGTGGTTCTTGAATCCCCCTTTTGAACGGGCAGTGGTGAGGCAGCGCTTCAGCTTCCACACTCCTTCCTCCCCGAGCTTTGACAGTGCTGCTGCCCAGAGCCATAACTCACACTGGATCCTGTGCTCGGTCACTGGTTTGGCTTTGTTGCATATCTGCATCGCCAATATCATAACACATCATCTGCTTTCAGAGCCCAGATAGCTTTGCAGTGCCATGCCCCTTAACAGTGAGTTAATAACACAGCAGCTGTTAGGTGCTCAGATGATCACAAGCACTTACATACTGTGTGGAATAAATCAGGTTTTTCAGGAACAGTTATGTTCTCAGTGGATGCTGAATGCTAAGAGCTTTTCAGATCTCCACTATAATGGTAAGGATTATGTTGTACCATTTCAGACTGCTCTTGAATTCACTTCTATCCACACTTATTCTTAAGCCATGCTTCCATGGCTGAAACCTCTAACCATCCGTGGTTACAAGTGACATTTCCAGCTTCTGATGTACACAAGCTATTCTTCAAGTCCACTCTTAAACTGATCCCGAAGCATTAGAACTACCAGTGGCCAGGAAGAATCAGCGCATCCCCATGGATGTGTCAAACACACCCTTTGCGGCAGGCGTGCACGTGTAGTCACCTGGTTTCTGGTCAGAGAAACTGGGTGTTCACTAGGAATGAATGAAAACGAAGCACAGCACATACAGAGACATCAGATCCTAAAAGAGACTTCTAACAGAGAATGCAATCTAGGGACAGAATGATGAAAACAAGGCTGTCTGCTGCGTTTTGGTGCCACCTGCTCACATGGGGGTTTTTAGGGGAGTTCACTTCAAGAAACTGCAGTCATCTGGCAGCTGAAATGCAAATACGCATTAAAATGTCAGTCCTGGAGTTTGTTTTGGCTGGAGATCTCCCGCGATGGGAAGATACAGTGATTGTACAGCGTGCAGACTCTCGGTGCTTCAATGGAATTCTCTCTGGGTAAAATGAAGTCAATTGCCTTGAAAGAAATAACCCATTGAAATAACTAATTAAATGGGCTGAGTCTTAAAAGAAAAGTAGTATCAGAATCTGCTCTCTTTCGTATAAAACATCAGCCTGTTTAATGGGATTTGCAGTATCTAAAGATTTCTTCCATATTTTATTTGCCTACCTAGGGCACAACCAAAGAGATCAAGTGACAGCCCCACGACAGCATGAGAAATAAGGAATGCACAGTAGATAAAGGCTTTAAATGCTGCAGCAGACACAGTTTTACGGAAGTAGCCTGTCTGAACATGTACCTGCTGCACACACAGAGGCTGCATTACAGACGGTCATTAACCAAGCTGACTCAGCAGTAGCAGGGCTCTGGCGCTCCATTTCAAGGCATGGAAATGGTTTGTCTGGGAGGCGCAGACACCCCTGCCCATTTCGCTCACACTTCACCTGCCTTCTCCAACCCACGCTTGCCCCACTTGCTTGTGTGAGTTGCCCTTCAGTTCACTGTCCATACCACATTTCTCTGGTTTTGGTACCAGGGATCCCAGCTCCATCCTTTCAAACTCCCCAGGCCCCTCCACTCCCCATGGAGCCTCCTTACCTAGCTGTTCCCCATCCCTTCTCGGGCAGCTAACCCTACTCCTGTCGTATCATGCACCTCTTTTCCTTCGACTCCCACATTTTGTCATCCACCTCCTCCTACTTCAGTCCTCTCACACCTGCTGGCTCCTCCTGCATCTTTGCAAGTTAAAGTATAGCAGGTTCAAACAGACCTAACTGGGTTCTGCAAAGCTGATTAAAACCAGAGGAGGAAAATGTGATGTAGAGTCTGAATAAAGTTAATCATGGACTAACGGCTGTGTTCATTACACAGAAGTGAGAGCGTCAGGGAGCAGGAGGAGAAACAGCACCACAGCTTGGACTTGCAGAAGGTGTAGAGATCCAGCTGGGAAGCATCAATACTCCGGCACATCACGTTCACTGTGCTCTGCTACTGTGAATCACCATAAACTGCACAGCGTAAGGTTTTATGTATCAACCGTGGGCACTCAATTTCAGTTGTATTTCCTGTTGTGACAAGCCTTTGGAAAGAGGCATTGTGCTGATGGAAATGTTTTCTTTCATCATCACCTTTCCCATTTATTCAAGATCAAAGCAAGTTGTGGAAAAACAGAGCCTGTAGAACAGAATGGCTGAAGCAGATTGTTACTGCTGCTGTCAGCTCAGAGGAACGAACAACACAATCAATTGGCAGCAATGCCTTCCCGAGACAGTGCAGACGGACGTTGTGGTTACCCCATGGGCAGACCCAGACCAGAAGCAGGCTGGACTGAGGATCACACCATGGGCTGTAGGAACACTCTGGCAGCGTGGTCTTTGCTGAGATGCTGGGGGTTTAATCTGGATCCACTCTCTACTTGGTGTCATCACAGCATTACATTGAGAACAGTTTGGTCAATGTCAAATCTCTCTGCTCATGGGTGGGCTTTGAATTAAGAAGGACCCACAGCTCCTGTTCAGGTAACGTAGCTGCCCACTAACCCCTTGGATTCTGGGTAAGCTGCAGGGATCCCCTTTTCTTTCTGTGTTTACACCCCACCTGCATTGCAAGCTTCTGGCCATAGCCTCAAACACCAATAACATACTTCTCATTTCAGAAGAACCAAAAACCCACAAGGAAACTGCAGCTCTATCAACTTCATTAACACAGGATAAAACGATCCTTTTTATGCTATTAGTACTATTGGCTTGTAATCTCTTGGTGCAGTTTAGACATTACAGAGTTTCAGATCTAATATTCCATCCAGAGGATGATATAAAAGCCACTATTGATTTCCACTCCCTGTAAGCAGGCTTCATCTCTATGTAAATTAAAGATTCTGTAACATATTTCACAATATAGATTAGTTGTCATTCAAGCATCGATTTGTCTCATACCAACAGACTGACTTACTGGCTAGTTCCAGGTATTTACACACCTAATGAAATCTGGTGAGGCCTCTACACAGTGACACCTGCATCGACAGGCACACCATCAAACACCCCAAGGAAAATTTGGGATGGATTTCTTATGAGAGGAGTGGTATGACAGTGGCTCACTGTCATTGTCCCAAGGGAAGGACTGTCCCCTTTCATTTCACCAGAGGAGCACAGAGGAAAATGCCAACATCTTCCATCTACCAACCATTCACATCTTTCAAATCCTGGGAGAAGTTCCAGGAGACAGAAGGAGGGAAAAGGAAGGTGAATCAGCAGCAGGTTCCCCCTAAACATGAGGAAACCTGTGATGGTGACTGAGCACTGGCTCAGGCACCCAGCTCTAGGTGGCCCTGCAGGGGGCTGGACCAGTTGGCTTCCAGAACTTCCCACCCCAACCATCCAACACTGAGCTGCTGCAGTCCAGCCCCCTCTCCCCACCTCCCCAGAGGCCTCTACTTCATCTGTGCAAAGTCACATCACCTCCCAACTAGGGCAGGCTCAGAGGACGTGTGAGGACACTCACAGGCAGAAGCTCAGCAGAGGTGCAGCAGCTTCCTCAGTGTCAGATCGTATCCATTCAGTGCTTTTAGCTTCGTAGCAGGTTTCCATTTCAGAGCATCTCTGCCTTGTTCCCACTTCATCAGGGACAAGGGGACCATCAGCCTCCAGCAGCCACCACAGCTGTACATGCACTGAGGTTCTGCTGTATGCCGGCTTTACTGCAGCACCACTCATTGAGAGGAACAAACAGCTGACAGAGCTGCAGAGAAAACTTCCCAGGGCCTTTGTCCTCTTGGAGCTACCAAATCAGTAGAGCAGAGCTCACATTAAATGATGCCTTATTTTCATCTAATAATAGCTGGGTTTCTCTTATTGCGGAATAAAATCTGTGCAGGGCACTCCATGGAAAATGAGTTCCTCGGGGGAGGGAAGTTGAAGAGATGATCAGCAGTTTTAAAGACGCCGAGGTACATAGGAATATCTGCTCTGTGGCTGTATAGTAAAATAAAGGCATTGAGAGTTTGGGGAATAGCAAAGTGCATGAATCTCTGTATCTTGAACTTCATCTCTCGTCTGGGTTCTCATACAGCTGTTTTAATTAGAATAAATTCTTATGAGTGCCCTATTTGTCCACTGGAGGTCAGTGTCTTCTACAGAAACACAGTCCCTCTTAACCTGGCACGTTTGCAGAATCAGAACTCTCACAGCAACACCTCATTTTCCCGTCAGCCTTGTCCCCAGCTTCGGGTAGAAGGTAAAGGCAGAAGCCTGGTAGGGTCCATTGCTGCCAGAGGAAGCCCTCTCCTCACATGTGCCTTCAAAATCAAGCTAACGTTTTAATAAGGTGACACAGAAAAATGAAGTAACCACAAATTCATTGTTTCCCCAGCTGTTAAGCAGACTTGACCAGGGCAAAAGCCACTGGGCCCCTCCTGCAGCTCCCCTGCTACTGCTGCAGCACTGTAGGAGCATCTACATGGGCAGGGAATGAACGTGCTCAAGCATCCTCATGATTCCTGCACCATCTGGCCTTGTATTCCCATCAAGCACTACAGTGTAGCTGCCAGCCCATGGATTTGTACTATCTGGTTACTCCTACTTGGCTCGTTTGCAGGCCGAGCTCCAAGGAAGGTGCCTGTTTGTGCTGCTGCACAGGCTGCGTAGGAGATGTGCTGCACCACACTGCTTCCAGGCACTCCCTCATTAGCGATGCTCCTGCAGCAACAGCCACCACCATGCCAGATGCTCAGCACATCAGACACGGGTGTTTGCCTCCCCCAGGCCGAGCTGTACATGATGTTGTAGGATGACAACAGTAGTGGACAGGAGTGTGGTGGGGAAGGCAAACAGTCGGGAAACGGAGCTGTGGGGCAGTCACACATCGCTCAGTTCAGGCACTGCCTGCACCAGTACCTCAGTTTGGATCTCTGATCGGCACTTTTGAAGTAGATCTGCTCATTCCCTCCCACCATGCTTTAGCTCCCATCACAGATCAGTGAATGGATCTGATTCCTTCCACACACAGCCAAGTGCCAGCCCTGATACCCCTGCAGCAGCAGGCAGTTAAGCTCACACAAAGCACAGCTCAGTGCTGACCAGCACCCACTACAGAGTTGCTCCCTTTGAGGTCCACTTCTGAGTAACATGGACATGGTCTGAACAACCAGTTGACATTGTGGCTGTTTAGGGTGCAGTAGAGCACCTGTCATCCGTGAAAGTCAAGGCAATTCTAGTGGAAAGAAAGGAACACTGCCAGGCATGCTCCTTGCCTTCATCTCTCTAGTTTAGGCACCAGATGGAAAACATGAGGTATTAAGTCTGATGAGTCCCATACCATGCTGTCCTGGGTTCAGCAGTAGCAGTCATTTTTCTCCTTCTTGGTAGCTGGTGCAGCGCTGTGTTTTTGACTTTCAGCCTGGGAACAGCACTGATAACACCGATGTTTTTAGTTACTGCTCAAATGTTTGGTCTGACCAAGGACTTTGTGAGCCTCATATGCTCTGTCAGGGAGGAGAAGCCAGGAGGAAGCAGAGACAGGACACCTGACCCAAACTGACCAAAGAGGTATTCCATACCAGAGCACGTCATGCCCAGGATGTAACTGGGAGTGACCTGGAAGGGCTGGGAGACTGCAGGGTTGGAGGAGGCATTGGTCAGTGCTTGGTCAGACAGGGTGGGGCAAGTTATCAGTTGGCTGGTGGTGAGCGGTTGTATTCTCTTCCCTTGTTATTCCCTTTATCATTGTTATTATTGGTGGTAGCAGCAGTGATTTGTGTTATACCCTAGTTACTAAACTGTTCTTATCTCAGCCTGTGGGAGTTACATTCGATTCTCCTCTCCACCCCTCCAGGAGTAGGGAGAGGGCAAGAAGCAGGGGAGTGAGAGAGCGACTGCGTGATTTATGGCTGACTGGGTTTAAAACACGACACTTGTATCTCAAGACCTGAAACTTTCAAGTTCTATGTTATTTTATTTACCTTCTGAGCTAATAAATTCACGGTATCTTCGAGGTCCATCCTGCCAATACCACTGATGCTCTTCAAAGGAAACTTTGCTCCTTCCATCCCACTACCTCTCCATTTCATCCCACATATGCCTCCTGTGCCAACAAATTTTCCCACATCTTTTCTACAGCAGTAAGAGCCCTGTTGCCATTCAAACAGATGGGTGAGGATAAATGGTTGTTGCCCAAAACCCAGCGAGAAGCAATACGGTGCAGCAGGCTGGTAATCACGGCAATTGTGCAAAGCTCACACCTGGAGGGCTTAAAATAGAGCTGCAGTTTAGAAGGATGCTTTACCCCCATACTCCTTAAATAACCCACCCTGAATATTCATGTTTGGCTTTCTGAGCAGAAAACATTCCCAGCTCACCAGACACCTTTAATAATTCCTGTACTCATGAATTTTAAAGGAGACCTATTTACTATTTAAATGTCAACTTAAGTCTATCTATCCTGATCAGGTATCGAGGCCAGCACTGCCAGTGTTGCTTGTACTCTCATGTCTCAACTAATCAGCAAAGGAAATCAATGCTGGAGCAGGCAGATGGCTGAATCAAAGAGAAAGGTCATTACATACTGCAGCTGGTAAGGTGAAGAGATAGGGAAGGTGATCTACAGGGAGAAGGTTTAAATTTAGCCTCAACATTCAGAGTGTATGGAGATAAAAAGTAACATCAATTACTCACCAAAACGTCTCCCATTGTTTAGCACAGGTCTTTCTCTTCTTCCCCATCTCTGTCCTAAAAATCCCAGTTTCCCTGCCTCCCATTTAAGAGACAGAAGAACGCCACAGACCTGTGGTGTTGTTATCCCCACATAAGTGAGGCATCCGGTACTTAAACGCTTTTTCTCTGGTAATACAGTACAAAAGAAGCAACATTACAGTGAGACAACCCCCGTGTCTCTTATCTCAAGTAAATCCTAGTTGTTAGCCACTGCCTCACTATTTGGTGTATTTTAACTAGGTTTGAAAATCCCTAAAGTGAGGATTTATGATGTCTTTTGGCAAAGTAGGAAGTCAATCCATCACACCATATAAATAATTCATATACATTCTAGAAACACAGCAAGGAATATAGGTCAGGAGGAGCACCACAGGAGAGGGATGGAGCATCCTTCATTTCAAGCATGTTGTAGGCCTAAATTCTGCTTCCTAGACAGACTGAGTCAACTTAGGAGTTGAAGATGCTCTTACATAATTCAAAAAGCAAAGGGTGGTTTGACAGTCACTGGGGGTTGAAGAGAACACAAAGGAGGAACATAATGTAGAGGATTAGTGAGTTTCAGATAATGATCTGTCTGATGGAAGTCAGCTGGGTACACAACACCCGTTTTTCTCATCTTAAAGCATCAATGATGCATCACAATGGTGTTTTTCAGTAGTTACAGCAAATCAGTGACTGGTTACTGAGGAGCAATGAGCCAGCAGAACCTATGAACTCCAAATGTACCTAGTAACCACTGCCATTTGAATAATCAAGATCCAGGTGTGTGTCAGTATCTCCATACACACATCACAACACAGGGCTGCACACTACATACCTTGATGTTCTCTTGTCACAGGTGGATTAAACATTTCGATGAACCTACAGATTTCTTCACAGCAATCCCAGAAGTTCACCAACTGCTGTAAGCAAGACTTGTAACCCTTTGTTAGAGCAAAATGGGCCATAAACACAAATCAAGCAGAAATAAACTTATGGGGAAACTTTAGAAGTCTAGAAAGCGTTACTTGGGTCACCATGGAGAATATGAAACACACACAAAGAAAAACCTTCTTCCTTAACATAACGGCAATCAGAAGCAGCTTAGCCAGCTGCGTGAAGACACCCTAAGCAAAAGAGTTTTAGAAGTACACTAAATTTGGAAGGAAACCAAACAGAACAGGAAAAGAAACCAATCCAGGTGGAGCTGAGAACATCACAAAACCAGACGTCACAAAATGAGTTGTTTAGGGTCACTCAAAGAATTACAAAGATATTATTAGCAAGAGTAGGTTTAACATGATTTTAGACAGGTATGAATTAACAGAATTCAAAGGCAAAGTTCACTCTATTACTTATTACATGGATGAAGCATACAAAAGAAAATTGAGGTAAAAATGGTTGACACAGAGACCAAAGGTACAAAGGGTGAGGGAAACCCTCCCGTTGAGTCACAAGGTTCAGAACAGACCCCCTTGCTTTCTGAACCCCTGACAGAGCCTAGGTGCAGCTGAATCTAGCCTTAGTCTCAGACTTGGTCAATGGTTTGTGTCTGATGGACAATAAAAGAAATGTGAGATAGAATCAAGTCCTGCTGCAGCAGGGAATGGGGAGGTCCTTGGCTGGCAACACAAACTCTACCTATCAATAACCAGAAGGAACAGATTTGAGAGAGCAGGATGCACAGGGACAGGCTGCACGTGATAATCAACACTGGGCCAACTGCCTCCAGGACAGCAAAGGCATTTCTGCAATGGCTGGGGAAAACATCCAGTTGTGAAGGGTGACAAGCAGTGGTCACAAGGCCATTCAGCAAGTCAGAGAAAGGCACCCGATTAAGGACTGGAAAGTTAAGCTCGCTAGAGAAGTAAAACACTAACAGCAGGATTACTCAGAAACCTGAACAGGGAACTCATCAGCCCTGGCAGATATCAGGAGAGCCTGATTTTCAAGAACAGATTAAACAGAAGTTAGGCGAGCTCCGCCAACCCCTCCAGCACAGTTGGTAGGACTCCTGGTTTAGAGCTGCTGTCAAAGACAGATGGGACAGACAGCCCAGTATTAACTGGCATTATGGTAACTGCCAGATTCCCAGCCCTCTCCTCCTTTGACCTACACTGCACTGGCAACGTGATTACTGAACAGGGTAGATAGCTTTCATGTGATAGGACAGCGTGTGAATGACTTGGAATGGCAGTTTTCATGTAGTACGACAGCATGTGAGTGACTTGCAAAGGCAACACATCTAAGGCAAGCTGCTGAGACACCTCAGAAACAGGTGCCCTCAGCCCTGATCTCCAAAGCTCTCTGCGTATGACCCCTCACGATAAGAAAATGAAGTACTCCCTGCTCTGGCTAATCAGATAAGAACGTCTGTCTGCAGCAGTAAGAATTAAGCTCTGAAGAGACTACTATATTTAGCTAAGATTTCTTAGGGCCTGCTCTTTTTCTTACGTAGCCAAAGAAAAGCCCAGTCCAGCACACATGTAGCAGCGCACACCTGCGTCACCCACAGATGAGAACACATTTCTCCAGCGAAAGCTACAGGTATTTAACAGCACATGAAAAAAACATTCTTCACTTCTACTTATCAGCAGAGAAAGCAAAACATGAAATTCCTTCTCGCTGTTTTGTAGTTAAAGGACATCTTCTCAGTGTTCTCATTCTTTCTCTGCATCTCTTTAATTAAAGATGACTGTCAACTGGACATCCACAATCCCTTCAGTTCCCGCACTTCCTTTACGTGCAAGGGAACCGGGAAGAGTGTTCAGTGACAAGCTCAAGTCACTCCTGACTATTCCTTGTCAGACACCGGGGCCTGAGGGATACTAGAAGGGACCACAACTTATTTTCATTCCCTTACGTAACGCCAAGCACACTGACAACGTGTAAGTATCTGAATATGGAGCTGCCTCAAGATGATGACAATCCTTGGGGTACGTACAAGTGCATGTATGTACACATTCATATTAGGAATGCCTTAAAATCAGAATTAACCATTCAGACTGGCTCCCCGCACAGGACAAGAAGCTTTCCCAAAGCAGACTGTAGCAGGTTGGATTTCTGTTTATTTGGCTTTTCAGGAAGAACAGAATTGGAAAGGCACCTTAAAAAAAAAAAAACATCTCTGCCAAAGCCATCTCTGGATAAGCTGTTCCAATATTTATTTTACCCTGCTGCTACCAAATAGCACCTCAGCTCAAGATAGAACTCATGCAACTTCAGCTTCCAGCCACAAGATTCTAATGAGATTTTCATTACCATCAGGTTTATACCCAGTGCAGTTTTACAGTGAGATTTTAAACGTTTAGATCTTACACATCTGCTGTATCCTCAGGAATGTTGTTTCAAGTGGAAGGGAACGCCTCTTCATTATCAAAACAATGCCCAGCGCAGTTCATCTTAGTGCAGAGGAAACTGAAATATCCAAAAACCCAACTGATGGCCGTTCAGCTACAGGGAATGATTTTTTAGCACACAAAAAGACAATCATAAAAGCTGCAGAGGCATTACACTGAGCAATCGACAGTCCTAACTCCAACCCCAACTGATAAATGGGCAGTTATAAAGGCTTTACTAAGGTAGCCTTCGAATCAAAATCACGAACTCATATATTCAGTTTCTATCTGGAACTGGGATCTTTGCTCTAAATTATCTGCAGCAAGTTCAAATCCAAGATGGAAAATTTCAGCACAGGGACTGGAATTTTCAGCTGAACAGAATAAAGATGAATTTATTTTCCCAGGAAACAAAGTCTAAGATGCATCAACAAATTGTTTAATTCACAATTAGGTTACTATAGCATATAATTGGTTTATATAAGTTCTTCCCAGTATAATGAAAAACCTCTCCTGTTCCATACCAGCTTTTAACCTGACTACAGCTAAAAAGATTAAAGACATTTTTCTCGTAGGCAGATATGGGTTTGCACTTTACAACATTGCATTTGGTGTCATTGACCTAAAAAGACTCTTCCTTATTCAAAGAAACGTGGAAGGGGACTTGCTAATGCAACTCATGCATTCTGCGCTGTTTCTTCTGGAAGCAAAGCTGCTGCTTAATGCATTTTACTGAAAAATGATAAAAAAATAAAGCTACCTGCAGGGAAATTAACACCTGTTGTCCTGGGTTCAGCAGTAGCAGTCATTTTTCTCCTTCTTGGTAGCTGGTGCAGTGCAGCGTTTTGACTTTCGGCCTGGGAACAGAGCTGATAACAATGATGTTTTGGTTTGGCCAAGGACTTTGTGAGCCTCATGCTCTGCCAGGGAGGAGGGGAAGCCAGGAGGAAGCAGAGACAGGACACCTGACCCAAACTGACCAAAGAGGTATTCCATACCACAGCACGTCATGCCCAAGAGGTAACTGGGAGTGACCTGGAAGGGCTGGGAGACTGCAGGGTTGGAGGAGGTATCGCTCGATGCGTGGTTGGGCTGGGGGGGGCAAGTTATCGGTCGGCTGGTGGTGAGGTGTTGTATTCTCTTCCCTTGTTATTTCCTTTATCATTATTATCATTGGTGGTAGCAGCAGTGATCTGTGTTATACCTTAGTTACTAAACTGTTCTTATCTCAACCCATGGGAGTTGAATTCTTTTGATTCTCCTCTCCGTCCCTCCGGGAGTAGGGGGAGGGAAAGAAGCGGGGGAAGTGAGTGAACCAATTGCCTGACTGGGTTTAAATCACGACACCTGTTTACAGCAGCCAAGAACTTCAACTCAGAGCTTCAATCGAGGTTGCAAACGAACAAAGTAGTATTTATGTTAGGAGCAGCAGTACCTTAAGGGGTGTGGTTTTGTAGACTCCAGACCAAGAAAACCATGTTCCTGGAATCACAGATAGCTTTTGGAAGCCTTACATTTTCATTTCTGTTATTTATTGATTAGGGATAAAGATTGATAGCAAAATCTTACTAATCCAAGGAAGGACAAACAGACTCAAAAGTGAGATTTTATTCATATTTGTTACTTATTCACAACTCAAAGTATGATAAAACCTATAAAACCAGCCTAGAATAATGTTAGTTTACATCACTAAATTCAATTCACACTTTATTAATAAAATACTGAAAAGAAAATGACAACATTGCAGGTTCAGAAAGACAGGTTGGCTACCATGACTGAAAACCCTATACTATTTTTACTGGTCACAAATGGTTGCTTGTTTAGTGCTTATTATTTAAAATTAACACAAGTTACAAAATTTCAGTCACACCCAACTTCTGTGCTCATAAAATATACCTTCTGTCATATCAAATTCCAGTCAACTGGAAAGAATCTCCTGCTGAGCTATTTCATTTCAACCTGTATTAAAAGAATACCTTGAGTATTCTCCCCCCATACACAATCATGTAGCACTGCAGTCCCAGGTGCACTTTGAGCCTTCCTGGCCAAGAAATTATCTCACAAGTTACTGTGCAAGCACACCATGAGAAGAACAAATCATCTCTCACACAGTGGTGAGAACCATCATGAGGATACAGCTTCACTTCTATCCTCTGTGGTGCACATACAGACCTCAGACTCCAGGACACAAAATAAAGCAGCTTTCAGCTCTGTATTTTAAGGCAAAGACAAACCCACCTCCAACTAAAAGGGAGATGAGTACCTTGAGCTGCCACAAATTACCAAGAGCTGTAGTTACTCACCATTATGCAGAGATTGGTCATACTTTCCATGATAGGTTTTAACACCAACATAGCGGCAGCATGTTACCACCCTACCACAAAGACAGCCACCACTGATTGAAAAATCATACGCAGATTAAACAGCAATGCAGTAGCCAATAGTTTGCATGCAAACATTGTGCTGGACTGTTACAATCTCAGGACTAAAACTGTTAATTATGTAAACAGAGGTTTGATAATGATCTTCTGTTTCTCTTTTTATTTTACATCCTTTTTGTTAACAACAGATAGGGCCTCACAGAAGAAAGGAGCTTTACCAAATGGTAGACCTGGAATGACAGACTTCAGTTACAAAGATTAAAACTAATCTGGTAAGGAAAGAACTCTTCCCCTGCTATGAATTTTTAAAAACCTCATTAGGCAAAGCAGCAGCCTGAGTCTCAGTCCGGAAGAGAGGAAAACCAAAACAACATTTTAATACTGTACTGCAGAAAACAAGAAAAGGAATTCTTAAAGAATACAGAGACATCCAAAACAGACTGTATGGCAGCAACTGCTCCTAGGGAAGGGGAAAAGGGTGTGTATATATATGGCATAGTACCTAAACACTCATTAAAACTGCTTTAACTGCCAATGTTTTATCAATGAGAGGTACTGGGAAAGAAATACATTCAAAAGAAACATTTTTGAGTACATGCTACAGGAAACATAAAAGGATCTGTCATGACTATACATGTACAAATCATCTGCAATAAAACTTATTTACAACCACTTATACCTACAGACATAAAGACTGAGTTTAGTACTTGTGAAATGTATCTGATTGCTAGATCTGGACTGTTCCAATCTTTAGGAATAACTGAGTAATATTTTACACTGCAATAACCATATGGCTTCAGTCAGGTCTATCCTCAAGTCTTTGCATCTCGGTTGATCTGTGGCATAAAACTGAAAACTTCCATTTGTAACAGGGCAATACAGCTGCTACCTGAGACCCCCCAGCGCACTACCCAACAAGCAGCCAGCAACCTAGAGCTGGCACTGTTACTAGCTTAGCCAGTCTGCTCACAAAGTGTTGATTTTGGATCAAGCGGATTTGTTCTTCAAAGCATACATTTCATCATCTGCTACATTTTTCATGATAAAAAGAAACACTATATAAAATTCTGTATGCAAAAAAACCTAAGCCCAGTATGATTAAAAATAGACTAAGGTGGGCATAATCAGTAACTAATAAAAAAAGCTAAGAGTCATATTTATGGAACTCAACATTTAGTCATATAGTTAACTGCCCTCAAAGCCTAACAACCAGACCAATTCACAAGTACCTACAGTTGCTTACATAATTAAAAGAATAAGATGTGAAGTCAAAAAAATAGATTTTATTCCTTCAAGATCAGGAAATAAAATGCTGGTTCTGTAACAGTGCAACAACTGCAGTGTATTTTGCACGCAGCACATCATTTGCTACATTTAGTGGCACTTGAGTATTACGCAGTAAATACTGGAAGTAAGACAAGTTTCTGATCTGCATAAGCATAATCACATCATTATTACCAGAGTTGCTAAGCTACAGCATTCTGAATAATACCAACTCAATAATACCAACTCAATAATACCAACTCAATTTCAGCACTTTGATCACTAGCCTTAATAGATGTCAACGTCCTGCTTTACATCTTGCTAAGAAAGCAATCACTGAAGCCAAGTATTTAATGAACTCGCTACGTGGCTTGGACCAAGTTCAATCTGACCAGTCGTTCTCATCAAACTCTGAATCGTCATCAGAATCACTGTATTCTACAGCAATGCGTCTCGAAAGGATGGTTGCCACATCATTTCCAACAGGCTCGCGCTTTGCTTCTTGCTCACGTTGCTCCTGCACCTTTTTCAGCTGAATTCCTGTAGAGACAATTATTCTCAAAGTTTTCTCCACAAGAGATTTTAAATTTCCAATTGTTATTGGTGAGGCTTTTGTATTCTAACAATACAGTCAGGAAGAAGGGGAAAAAGAGAAGCCATTTACTTAGAGCCTCCCTGAGCCAGGAAAAGAGACAAAAAGGGGAGATTGGAATCCATTCTCAGAGACTGAATACTTGTAGACTTCTAAAACTCCTATGTTAAAACTAAATATTCAAGACTTTACAGGTTCTTTTGATCTGAAGTTATGAATAACTGTATCTGGAAATACCATTATATCTACAGCTGCATACTATAAACCAAATCAGGAGCAGCCACTAGTCACTGGTTAAAAATCACTGGGCTGGTGTTGGATAACTCTGTTCTTCTGAAAAATCCATGAAGATCTAATGGCTATTTTACATAATGAACGCAGGTTTCATTTGATTATGCCCACAGAAGCCGCAGAACATATCTGATAAAGCTGTACATCTTTAGGCATTAGGAAGAGATCCAAAGTCAGGGCTGACAAATATTAGTGTGTGGTACCCGAGGTTACCTAGTCTCTCAGTGACATTCTGCCCAGCTGGGAACAGAAGCCATGAACTCAGTTCACTGGAAAACAGTGCTTTCACTGAAATAAAGAACTAGAAGTCAGTGTCCACTTACCCATTCGAATGGCAGCAAGGAGGTCACTCCGTGCATCACTTATTGGTGCCTGTGTGGGTTCATGACGTTTTGCCTCCATAGCTAGAGGAGCATGCATTGGGGAGGAAGAGAGGGATGAACCTGTAACAGGAGGGCCTGGAGGGGGAGGAGGTGGGCCAGGAGGAGGAGGAGCAGTGACAATAAGCCCACTAGAAGGAGGAGGATGAGTAGCTGCATATGCAGAGCCAGTCACCGGTCCAGAATGGGAAGGCGGCACAGGAAGTTGAAGGGGACTAACAAATGCAGTTTGTGCGGAAGGAATCATAGGAGGAGGAGGAGGAGGAGGGGGAGGACCTGTAGGATTGTAATAATCCACCATCTGAGCTGGAAGCATCCTATGTAAAACAAAACAAAAACATTTAATGAATTAAAAGTTGGGACTTACAGAATGATCACCCCTTAAACTGCTCTCATCCAACCTCAGCTAAAACAAAAATCAAAAGGAATTTAAACTGGTGAGTTAAATATGCAAGTTATTATAAACATATAAATTGACAAATCTTGGTAACGTATTGAGATTTAAGGCAAACAAAGTTAAAGGCAATATGCTTTCAGCACTCCACAAGGTAAGATTTTTATATTGATACTCCTGCTAATTAAGTATAAAGCTAAATACTTAATTTATACATCTACCCTCTGAGAATGTTAAGTACAATACTCATGATGAAGAAGGGACCAAGGCAACTGTGGACTATACATATCACTTCCATAGAACTAAGCATTAGAACAGATAGTAAAAGACACAGGCATGGAGGACAATGGAAAGTATGAATGGAATGATTTACCCAAAGGTATATCATGCATCTCATGTGCGCTTTAGTCAAGTTCATCAATTTAAATATTATGTAATTAAATTGATACGTTTGATTGATACTTCAAAAAGGAGGAACAGGGAAGAGCTGATTTCTTTGTTAAAATGTCATTAAAAGAATTCTTAAGCAGAAAAAATGGTGATTAATGTAAAAGTTATGAAGCAGGTAAAAAACCAGATATAGGAGACAGGATTTGAAAGGAAGTGACATTTAGTGATACATGTCAATGTATGACATCTGTGATACACTGACAGTGGTCATGTACCTGGGGACTAAGCACAAGTATTTCTGCTATAAACTGGAAATAACAGAGAAAATGCAGGTTGGAGCAGTCAATCATGGCATAACTGATTCATCTACAGCATGATACTATCATGAAGCAAGCAAATGCTATCCCAGGGAGCATCAAGTGAGGCTGAAAAAACCTTGGCTCGCTTAGCCTTGCACTACAGGCAGGAATAATTACAGCTTTCCTGGGGTTACAATTCTTCAGTTTAAGCTGTTGAAGCACAAGAAGACACAGGCACAGAGTGGTTCAAAAGCAGATGTTTGCTTGCTATCAGAGAGCCGGTACTCTGGCACAAGCCTTCCTTCAAAATGTTCCATATTTTGTCTATGTAGCAGACAAAACAGCTACACAAGAGTTAGATAAATTCATCTCCTGAATTATGGAGGTGTCTGTGGCAGTAGGGAGCTTGATTCTGTGTCTGAGAAGATGCCTTCCACCTCTGTCATAAGCTCCTTTAAAAAGCTATTTCAGGGATGCAACACAGACTGACGTGCAGAAAAAGCATTGCTGAATGTAACATTTCCTGAAGTTTAGAATAATATTCAGATTATGCTGTAATTATTTTCCAGCTTAAAGGAAAATTAACCACTTTTCAATGTTATGTTAGAAACCCTTAATATTTCATAAGCATATTGATTTCACCACATTCAATACACAGTTCATTACTTCTGCTTTCACTATTCCTCAAGTTCTTACACAGAAATTACACTGTTTTTTTTCCTGTCCTCTTCAGGGAAGTAAACTAATGTATGCTGTGTGTATGCATTATATATTATGGTGGTCATGAAAAACATGCATCCCTCTAGTTTTGTCAAGAATCCACTGGAATAAAACAGGAATTTTACCCATATTCTGCTGGTACCACAGGTACTGAGCTATGCTGGCCATCAGAAGGCTGGGGTGGAGGTGGAGGTGGTTGCTGAGGTCTGTTTAAAGTAGCATGTCGTACAGTGGTGGAAGGTGGTCTGTATTCATGCTCATGGCTTTGGGATGCTGCCATGTACTGTGGACCATCTCCCGTTCCATATGAAGGCATTGCTATCTGCTGATGGAGGGAATGATTCGGAGTAGCAGGATAAGAATAATCTGTAACATCAGATGCATGGGACCTAAAATTGAAGTAAATGGATGCAGAAGAACAGATTATGTGAGTGTAACAGAGTATTATCTAAAATAGCTCACAAGAGAGGCTAAAAAGAATGCAATCAGAACTATTTTTCTTGCACCAGGACTCCCTGGTTATCAAGCACCATTCCCTTGTAAGAACACAGAAAGCACAAGAACAAATGCAACAAAAAAATCCCCATGTTTATCTTAACACGACTTGGAAATAAATTAGTCTGACAAGTCAGTACAAGAGGACTGAAACAATGTTCAGCATACTGCTGCCTGCAGCATGTTCTCTTCTAATGCAGACTTTAAAAAAGGCAATAAAAATTTAGAGCTTTCTCCAGATTTTAGAATTCTTTAGCAGCCATAAGGAGGCATACTGTGTTTGTCAATGATTGTGACAGTCCATTGGTTTAACATGCTAATACTTACCAGGCCTGCCTGAAGTTAACAATGGCAATAGAAAAGGAAAGCAATACTGCAAGCACTCACAATTATGCAGAAGAATACATATTACCAAAGCAAAGAAAAACAATTTCAAAAGTTAGAAAATGCTTTTTAAGTTGTTTGCACAATTTTACTGGAAAGGCTTAGAGAAACTGAAAAAAGTAAATATTAGTTGAGCAGAGAGTTCATAAAGATACAAAGTCTAGGATGTTCTGTCAAATAAGCCCAAGAGAGGGAGCAAATGATCTCTTCATCCCATTACTGCAAATAGTTGTTTTAGTAATGAGCAATCGTGCAGCCTGGCTTTTAGTGTACACAGTAAACTGATGCGCTTATCTGTAAGACTGGAAGCAAGGTAAGCAACAAAAAGCCAGGGCTTTGAGTAAAACAAAATGACAAACCCTTTCGGCATTTTGTCCTCTTTCATGCTTCCTGCCTGCTCCGTTTTCTTTGCGTCACTCATGAACTCAATGCCCATTTTCCTTCTCTCCCACTCTTCTTTTCTTGTTCTTACTTTTCTCACATTAATTTGCTGGTTTCTGTTTGGGTTCAGCTTGTGTTTCTCTCTCTAAAGCACAGTAAGTATAACAAATACATTGTAAATCACCAGAGTCTGGACACTTGGATGTCAATGTTTTATGCACAAGTCTTCAAATTAGCAAATGAGAAGAAACATGAGCTTTCTTACTTTAGCATTAAAAAAAGACTCACAATATAGCACACACACTTCTTCAGAACCTTATTTATAAAGCACTGCTCATGTGGTACTTGCACGTATAAAAACATCTTGTACGGCATAAAAACATCTCCTAAAATGGTACTTACTTCTATCTGTATGGGGCTTCAATAGCTTAATTCCTACAGCTAAGAGTACCCCAAAGATAAAAAATGGAAAGCATTCTCTCCACCTCACTACCATTTACAAAATCAACCCTTCACGAATATAAAACAGATTTCAGGATTCAGTCAATTCACTGAAATTTACCACTCGCCATACATCATAAAATTTGAAAGGAACAAGGTATCTGCCACATCACGACATCTATATCAGACAATTATGCATCCAACAATTTTGCTTAAAAACATTCTACAGATTGCAAACATTATGGATATCTGAAAATGGTCAAATACAAGTTGACTCGGCAGGGAGATAGAAACAAATCATTTCAATATGCTCATTTAAATGCAAGAATCCTGGAAGCAGGGTGTGGAGGCTAGAAAATGCAGAACCCAATGAAAAAATCTCCATCTTGCACTTGACAGCTGAACATCAATGTCATCTTACCAGATCAGCCTATATGGAAAGCACTGCCAACCTGCAATGTTTCATTAAGACTAACAAGAGACAACATTTTGCATTAGAAACTGTAAAAAACCCAATTGGTGATTAAAGGATTTTAGATGGAGGAGTCTGAGAATATCATTGAAACAGCAGCAGCAATTTTCTTCTTTTTTGTTGCAATTACAAGATGATTGCTCTTCACAAAGACCAAACATTACATATACAAAGTTCTGAGCAGATTTTGTTGTTGTTAATTGATCTCCAGGGGACTGTGGACTAAAGGTTTCAGTCCACACTTTTGCTGCTGTGGTGCCTGCTCCCTCAACCTACCTCTTCAACAATTTGAACGCTAAATTACCACACATTTTTCCCTATATGTATTTCCTATATTTCCACACAGAGGAAATGAAATAGGTGGGAATATCCTCTAGTGAAACCAGCTTAGTGAAAAACCTCAGACTTCCATGCACACCAGGAGAAAGTAACTCCCACTGAGCTCAAAGGGAATCTCAGTCAACAAAGATGAATTCTGCTTGCTGCGTGTCTCTAAGCAGAGACTTCTACTATCTCAAGCAATAATGTTGCATCTGGCTTTGTAGCTTGCTTTTTAGACAAATGTAACATTGATAGAGCTGAACTATTCCCCCATTAAAGCATTGTTAGAGGCAAAAATATGCTCAACTGAGTAGATCACAGAAAAATACTTAAGCTATACGCAGCATAACAAACAACAAACCAGACACAAAGGAAGAGGTACTGACATTATCTGGTAGAAGCAGACTTAAATGCTTTTGTAACTACAGAAAACCCCTACAACTACTCATCAAATACAAAGCATGTAGCAAACACTTCTTTCACTACAGTGCATAACATTACGATGACAAAATACTCATCTAAAGCTGAGGAGGAAAAAATTTGTTACAGAATTTATGTTACTTATGCATTAAAATAATTTTGAGAGGAACTTTAAAACATGCGTTTGTTTTGTTTATTCTAACCACTCCCAGCCTGTAAAAACACCTAATTCTACTCAGCATTTCCGAACATACAACTGTGGTATAACAAACAGCTTTGCTGTAAACAGACCTAGTATCTGGGGACAGTGATCCCTCGGAAGATGCTCCATGGTACACACTTTGAGACAACCTGTTGTCAGGTCTAAGCTCTTTGTCATATGCCATCATATTCCACTCCTGGCGTCTGTTCCTGGCTTTTCTAACCTTTTTCACCTCACGGGTGGTGCCATCTATACGTTTTTGCTCCTAATGTTCAAACAAAAGAAATAAAGCATGCAAAGAGAGAAAAAAGGAAAGGAAAAAAGCTGGTTAAAATGCAATTAGAGTGCATGAAAATAAGACCAGATTTATAGATGAAGCCAAGTCTTCACAAAATTTCTCTGCACTGAAAATGAGTATCTCCTTATACTGTGAACCTCATTAGCAGTAAGACTTCTGCTTTGCCCTTCTGTAGGATGCACATGCTACAGAAGCGCATGTGTGATACCGACCTACTCTTTTTCCCAATACAGAAATGTGACTGATTTTAAAAGCCAACAAGTCTAACTTCTGACATCATATGCCATTGATTTAGACTGTCTTGAAGCCCTTGTAATTTCCTTCTCCTGCAAACCAATCTTATGACAACATGTCAAACACGGCTAGGGTTATTTTGGATATTTGCTAGTGCTGCAATCACCCAAGGCCTTTGGGATGTGTGGAAAAATTAGAAATTTGCCTATTTCATACTCTATGTGAAACTATTTTTGTTTAAATTCCTCTCCTTTCTTAGATCCGACTACCGAAATTCCTTCTACTTTTTCCTTATTGTCTCACATTAGCTTGTTCAAAAATGAATGACAAAAATCCTCTCTGCAATGTGTCAGTACCATTCAGGCCAGTGATCTATTATAGCCTGATAGCTTTGTGCCTGATCAGTCTGTTTAGTTTTTTTTATCTTTCTATATAATTTCAGGCTCAATGAATGTCAGCGTTTATCTACCAGTAAGATTTCCTAATAGTGGGACTCAACACTTTCACACCTCTGAAATGTTGTCCTCCCCTACTTCTGGCTAGTCAGTATGAATAGAAAAGCCATATTGGTGCTTCAGTAGAAAAATAAAAAAAGTCTGCTCAACCCAAGCTGAGAAGAGTATTTATGAGCTACTCTTTTCTCAATATTTATGAGGGTGTTGAATTTTTTTTTAATCACCCTGCATCTTAGAATACTAACTCATAAATAGGTTAATCATGTTTTAGCTATTAAGAAGTCAGTATTAGGCTTTTGGCTGCTAGAAAAATAGTTTCTCAGCAAAGAATTATATTGATATTCTGAGAACAGTCATATCCAATTCTATTTAGAGAAGAGTTTGGCAAGACGCGGATACAGAAGCATTTTATTGCGGTATCTCTACCTTCAAAGTAAGGATAATAGCTGAATCTATTACATAAGGATAATAGATGTATATAGGCATTTTACTCCAACTGTCAAACAGCACTGAGTAAATAATGCTGAAATAATGTGCCATCACGTATCACAAAAATCTATCAAACTGCTTGCTTGACCTTGTTTTGGATCTCTTGCTTTTTCGTGTCATGTCCATCTGAGGGACCTGATGATCCACATCTGCTAGCATTAAGAACGACACAGAAAAGTCTTTTTGAAGTTCACCAGCCAAATGCTCTGACAGCACTTGTTCATTCTGGCCCCTGCAGTGAGCAGGTTTTTGATGTGATTCATGTTCAGTAAAGATCATCACCTCGGTTCTTAATTACTTCTGAGAAAAATCGTTTTCCTCCCCAAACTTTTTAGAATTACAGCCTTTTTTATCCAGGTTATGCAAAGCTTGACCTCACCCTTTAATACTGGTTCTTCACACTAAAATTTCCTAATACAGGAAGAATTGGAGCAGAAGGGAGACAGATTCAGTCATGCTTCATTTTAAATACACCAAGTTTTGGTAACCACGATGGTTGAGTATATGCTTGTTAAAGGCTCGACATCTGCCTTTTTGAATTGATTGCTGAAAAATTTGTTTAATTTATGACTTTTGTCCTGTTTCATTTATTAAGATTTTGTTACTAGATCATGCTAGATTTGAGATGAAAGTACAAATAACCCTTTTGGTTAACTGCAAATAAACTTCAGGTTTCTCACAGTACAGTAACTCCATCCTTCCAGGGTCACAACTACGTATTTCTTGCCAGTCTCTAGATTAAGTAAATAGCTATCTTTTGACCAATGTATGATACTGCTTGGAAGAAAATCATTTTGATACAATTCCTGTACAATCAAGAGTGCTAACATGACTGCTTATATATAATCACCTATTTAAAAGTTTTTAAAGAGATTAGTATGGTTTTAATGAAAAAGGTAAATACATACCCATGTATAAACAAACAACATAAAATAACCACAAAGCTTGGTTTATTTGGATCAGATTTTGGTTGTTCCAGACTAGCATGTGTAAGTGTGCTAATATAATAACAAATACCCTGGAACATTTTTAACTGAAAGCAGAATTAAACCCTACTTATATTTATTTTACACTAAACATTCCATAATCATATCTCCAAAACATTTAATCCCTTCCAAAACAGTGGGGCAGGCCAATTACTAGCAGCTGACAAAACTACATATACCTCTAACTACACATAGTCTATTTGAGTAGCTTTAAGTTGTTTCAGTAACACTTTCATTACCTTGACAAACAACTGACAACTGTAGCTTTAGTACCTAGGGCAATGCCAAAAGCTGAAGACTTTCAAATTAGCTACAGTTAGAAATACTTCTTAGGAAGGTTAAGCAGTATTAAGAAGAGTTACTTCCTTTAACTGAGTGTAATAGGAGCTGTGGCAGACAAGCGGATGCTGCAGGTAAAGCCAGAAAGCAGGTACATCATTGAGCTGCTGGCAGGAAGCAATTTCAGGAAATACAAGCAGCATATCAGAGCCTTCAAACAGGGTTAAGTTAATTTGAAATTTGATATTTGCATCAAGAGTTAGCAAATGATATTTCAAGTATCTTAATAAGGAATTAGAAGCAGTAACAGAAAGGAGCTTCAGCAACTATTTGCAATACTTGCAAAAAACTGGAAGCGTGAGCCCAGAGTACGTTCCTGACTTCACAAATTTACAAGACCCTATCAATCCCAAGTCATCAAGAAATACTTTTAAGGTACAAGTCCTCCAAATTTAAAAGATTTCTACTTATTTAAATAAGCAATTGTTCCTCAGAAAATATGGGGAACAATAACACACCAAGTAGAACAACTTTCCTTTGGCTGACCAGTGATTAACAACTGGTCTACTGTGGTCATTCAGTTCAGGATATTACCAGAGTATACGAAAGTCCAAACTAACTTCATTGAACTCTGAGGCACTAATCTACTGAGAGTTTGACACTAAAGACAAAGCAACCAACCGAGACTACACCACAGATTTGAACTTAAATAAAATTGCAGTTTTCTTCAGACAAAATGTTCACCTAAAAGAGCCAAACTGGAGGAAGCCTGTACCAGATTTCTTCAGTTGAAAACAAACAATAAGTACACTATTTGAAGGCAAGAAAAGGAAGCTCATAAACCTTCTGCTGCAATAACTCCAGCATTTAAGGCAAGTTACCAAAATAATACTGGAAAACTGATGTTCTGGTGCAAGAGTACTCTTAGGCTTCACTGACCACCTATCTGTATTTGGTCAGCTGGGTAGGTCTGCATTTGGATGTTTAGTTTGCAATTTGCTACACAAGACACTTCTACTTCACCTGCACAGCCTCTCAAGAACTTTCATATGTTGTGCTTCTGTGGAGTACAGACTGCGTTAAGTGTTGCCTAAAATATAGTCTAAATGAAAGTTTTTATACAAAAAAGTTTTCTAAAAATCTCTCTAATGGTATAAAAACCCCCAACTCTCAGTACTTTTATTTTGGTTTTTTTTTCTTTTTTAGTATTAAAACAGAATAAAATAAAAAAAAAGCAGCAGCTGGTAATTTCTTTTTATCCCTCTGTAACGAAAAGATCTAAGTTTGAAAGGAAAAAGGTGGGAGGAAAAACCCAAAGGGTGCAATTATCCCTGTATATTTTTCATACAGAAATACTGACTGAAATCTAAGAAACCCCACATAAACTAGAGAATGAAAACTGCTTTATTTCAAGTCTTTTAATTGGATCAGTGACTTATCATACTGAGAATATAGTAGGATTATAACCTTTCCTATATGTTTTATTAAATTATGCAAAATAACGAAGTGACTATTTTCCAATACTGTACTTTAGACAGTAACTTCTACTGAAAGTATTTACTTAGCTTTTTCAGCCCTATTTAATATGCCAATACTGAGATACCTGTCAAAACAGACATTTCTGACTCATACTCCTAACAGGATGACCTGATTTATTTCTTGCAGAGCTTTCATAATCATTAAATCGCAACATTTTAGTTAAAGCACGTCTTCATGTTTTGTTTAACAATGTTGTAGTCAAAAGTTTTGTCTGGCAACAGGAACAAGGAATTAATATACTTTTATAAAAACAGAATAGTAAAACTTCCCAACCACACTCTACAATTTGATTTCCAAGCAGGTATCGTATATATTCGCATATATATACATACACACATGTATTATACATATGATGTCTATACACAAATATACATTAGCACATATATTCACATATTGGATAATGTATATACACATGTATATATATGATATATTCTGATAACTGCTTATATATATGCATTTATAGGTATGCCAATATATATGTGTACATATACACATGTATGTGTATATACACATGTATGAGTACTGAAAACTAAGCAGCTTTCTTCTATTTCTCCTGAGCAATCCTGTGCATCTTATCCAGACTTTTATTTAAGATGCCTTACCTCTCACTGAACCTATCGAAAAGGGCACTTGCTGTCAGATAAAATAGCAACCATTGCTTCAAACTTTGCTCCTTCACTTGTTAGAATTATCTTGAACAATCTTAAAGCCCTCAGATTTGATTAAAAAAATTATCTTCAGAAAGGCTGTGGAAGCAGCAACCGATTTCTTCATTCAAAACTAAAAGCCATTCAGAAAATCTCTACTGTATCAGAATACACATTTTGGATCAAACTGCTGAAGATACTCCAGAAGGATTTACGAGGCTTTTCTATGACTACGCCCTTTTTTGTTGGTCTTAAACTTGGAGGAAACAAAGCACATTGCTCCTAAAATTCATCTTCTCTTCTTGCTGAACCACAGAGTTATTTTGAGGTGTATTATCATCTCATCTTACTTGTAACAGGTACAGAAAAGTGAAAAGGTATGATCAAGGAATAAAAAAAAACCTGAACAAAATAAGCTCATGTTTTGCTACAGGAGTTGATGTTGCTAGATAAAGAACTATGAAAATAAAGGAAACCATAACTCCAATTCCTTCCTCCCCCCCCCCCCCCTTCCCCAAATCACAGTATCTTTTTCCAAAGCACAACAGGGCCATTTTGCTGAGTACTAATAAGCAGATGCTGGCAAATGTTTAAAGAAATATGCTGGAAAATAACTACAGTACTCTTAAAATTCAATTTGCAACTTCCTGAAATAGACAGGAGAAGTTATAAAAAAAAAAAACAAACAAACAAACAAACAACTAAACCTACAGTCACATCTAAGGAGGAATAGTCTTTCCATGCACACAAACTAAGTATGACCTAGCAATTTTTATGCCTGGACAACCATACACAAAACTGTAATACATACATTTGCTATTAGGTGTCTGCTTTTACCTTTTGTCTCCTCTTTTCTTTTCGCTTATCTTCAGTATCTTGTAACATTTTTTCTTTCCAAAGATCAAAAAAATAGGAAGGATCAGTATAGAACTTCAATCCATCTTTCTTATCATCCCTGGAAATACAGGACAAGAAAAACTAAGAAAATACGAATTAGTAATTTTCAAACCAACAAAACTCACCTTTGGCAGTCATCCACGCTCCATCTTTTTTTCATGACTGGATGCCAAGTGCATTTAATGCCACTCTTGGTAGTTACAGCTTACAATTGACGTGATTCATGCCAAGAATTTCAGAGGAAAGCAGAGGAACACACAGCCTTTTGGGCAGCATGCTCATCAGAGCTCAGCAGGAGCTCCTGCATCAGCCAGCTCACAAAAGTGAAATTCACTAGTGCTGGAGGAGAATCAATGCCAAGACAGGATGTGGAGGGGACAGAGGTGCATAAGAATGGAACTTGCCTGTCTCAAAAGAACTGGAAAGGAATATTTGGCGCAATCCGGACAGGTCTTACAATTTGAATTTAGGCACAAGGTAGGTCTGAGTACCTTTGCCTGTATGACAGGAAGCAACAGACAGTTGCTGTTCTCAGTGCAACTCTTCTGACTAGGGGAAGGACTAGCAATAGAGTGGCAACTGAGAGCTTGAATCCTACCGGACTATTCTAGGAGGATTTAAAACAGAGTTGACCTAGGCTTGCCAGCAGCAAGAGCTGCAGACACCCAGAATAAGCTACCACCATAAAAGGTATGCTATCAAATCTTAATTTGACCCCATGGCCTGGAAATCATCTAATATCCTAAACTCCTAAAAAACAACGGGTGAAAAGGGAATCAGCATGGCAGGGCACCTAGTGTGGTCCAAACAGCTTATGTTGGCAATGCCAGTCTAGCTTGCTAAACTGGTGTCCTTCAGAGTCCCTTTTGGCTGTGGGTCCTAATTTCTTCCTGGGCAGATTTTGATTGTAGCCAAGTTACGATTTCTACCAGCAAGATCAACAGTGATGGAAATTCAGCACACAGAAACGTTACAACCACTGGAGTGGAGTACAGACAACAGAGGTTGTAAAATGTCTGTCATATAGCCATAAACCCCTTACTTTTTGTGTGCTAGATCTCCTTGCTAGTAACATCTAACCTACTGAAGGGGGTACTGGGGACACTCTTACACCCCCTCCAGACTACAGTTTGTAGTTCATTTAAGCTTTGTCCAAGGCAAATACAATTAGATTCAGCAGATGTAAAAGACTTAGCAAGAAATATCATTTTAGTCCATTCCATTAACATATCCCTAATAAAACAAGAATAACAATAAAGGTCACTGACACTGTCATCCAGATGCATATTAGGACATAGCTGTGCAATACAGCTGATCGATAACAACTCTTGCTAACTGCTTGTCCATAAACAAACACCACCATTGTCTGTAGCAGTGGCAAAACCCATGTTCATCAGCTATAAATCTAGCAACTGTACCAAGTAAAAGCTCTTAGAAGTAAAATACACTGCAAATGCTCTGCTATGCTATTCCTAAAAAATCCTAATGATTTACTACAGACCGAGTGCCTGCTTTACACAGATACCTCACAATCTAGTAGCTCTCAGAAGCTGAAAGACACAATAAAAACGTTACCCACAACCTTTCAGACACGCAAATTATGATAGTTTCATGAAAAACAACAGACTTAAAGGCAACAGGAAAAGAAAACAGGAAACAAAGTCCTGCTTGCTGCTCTTTCATTCACCAGTAACCAGGAAAAGACTGTGTGTGTGCAAATATGTGTATACACTGGGATAAGAGGGAGAACAGAGGGAAAGCAAAAGCAACAAATCCAACTTTCTGGATAAACAAACCAAAGAAAGCAGTGTAGTGTATTATTAAATTTTTCTATCTTTTACATAATCAGTGGTCCTTGATCTCTCAGCAGATACTGCCATGTAACACTTATGCTGAAATAAGATGATTTTGTCAGGTACAACTCATGATTTTACGTGTGGTAATAGCAATTTTTGTTTCCATGAACGTGGGGTTTTTTGGGACGTCCCCAAAAAACATCTCAGTAACCAATATATCTTTTACCTTCTGCTGGAATTATTCTCTGCATACAACTAGGAGATAAAGGACAAAGAATAAGAACACAAACAATGAATGTTTCCATACCTATAAGGTGAAAGAATATTCAGAGGTGGTGGCTTGTCACTCTGATTATAAATATCAGCCACTGGGTTAGGAATGCTGTTCTTTGAAACTACCTGCTGATCTTGAATTGTTGAGCTCTTGAATGCTTTCTTCATGTTGATATCCTGCAATGATACTGTTTGAAACAAAGATACATTTATCAGAGGTCCATGACTAACATAAGTGGATAAACAAAGTCTGTTTTATACCAGCTATTTAAAATATTTTCAGATAAATATAGAAAAAAAACAGAAAGATTTTTCTTCAGGGAATAACTGTTTTAAGCACAAAGGCATATAAGAATTACCATAATCAACCAGATATAAGTCCCACTTGGTCCAGAACCTCACTTAAAACAATGAGAGCACCATGGACTGTCTTGGAAGATGATGCAAGAATCCTGTCACATGCAGATGTCCAATTATCTCCCCTTTTTGAGGTTTAACCTAGACTTCTTATAGCAGCAAGACTGTCTTTAAGCCTGAACACAAGATCTGGTATTCCTCTGGCACAACATGGTTTATAATTACACATGATATCCATACCGATTCAACCCTTTTCTAAGTTTATTTCAATTATGGCACCAACAACCTCCTGTGAGAGTGAGTTCTACATATTTTGCCATCTTTCAACTCCAAAAATCTTTCCATGTAATTGAACATCACTTGATCTTTAGCTTTCCTCATCTCTCTATAGAAATACCTTCTTTAGACAGTCCAGTAACATACTTCCATTTTGTCTTTTCATGTACACAATTCTAGGGGAAACAAGACTAGCCTTTTCGTTCTTTCTTTGTAAATTAAAGATTCAAGTCACTTTAATTAAATTAAGCTTTTAATCACTTTTAGCAAGACTTTCATTCTTAATCTAAGTTTTCCTAACATGCAGCAAACACTGAAAAAGATCCAGATAATGCCAATCACAACTTGAAAGCTGCAGTAAGCTCTCCACATTATCTTCCATTCTTAGGCAACCTGAAATACACGTTTCTGACTGCAGCTGAATAGAGCACTTCACTGCCTTGCCTACAATGGCACCATTTCTTGAATTGGTCCAACTTTACAACAGTGTAAGCTGTAGGAGTAGTGCCAACAAAATGCACTGGCTTGTTTTCTTTTAACTTCCATTAACATTTCATCTAATATTTCTTGTCCGTTTATGTAATTCAGAGAGTCTTGAGAATAAACTGAGAATTGCACATGATAACTGAACAGTATTGGGCAAAAAATTAATGTATTGATGACCTGCAGAACCAGAAAGGCATGAAGATTGATACAGACCCTGTAAGAGCCAGGCAGAGAAACATGTTATACTTACTCAAATAAGTGCTTCTGAACAAATTACACATTTCTAGTGTAAGTTACTTATATGCTTTTGAAAACAATCTCAACTAGTTTAAAATGTTTTTTTCAACTGTAGTTGAACAGTATAATGATGTTACTTAAATCCTTTGTTTTTACTGTGTGTTTATGAAGTGAATGACCAAACACGTAAGCAAGTGAGGATGTAACGGCATTTTAAAGGAAATACTGTTTCTAGTGACTAGAACCCCCTACAGAATTTCACTTAACTAAAGCAAACACACAGTGCCCCTTTTTAGGTGAAGAATGTTATATGACGACTGCAGAACAGATGCTACTAATACAGCGTGTGACCACCCTGCCCTGAAATAGAATTACCACCACAAACTTTTTCCAATATTCTGACTCATTTCCAGTAAAGCCTGGATTTATTCAATTCTGATTTATTACACTCAAAACCTGCAAGTTTTCCCTGTGAAAAAAGGCATCTTAATGGCTCTATTACTACAGGGGCTTCTTGAAATAACACTAAGTCAAAGACGAAGACAGTTATATGACTCCAGAATATTTTTTACCGCTCTGCTAACATGATTTTTCTCAGCTTGCCTTACTGAGACAGCAAGAAGAAATATCAGTTGAGGATTTGAAAAGACAGAGATCGTTGTGTAATTAAATACTGTGATCTTGTCAACATCACTTCTGGCTCAATGCCTTCATGCAATTACCTACCCTCTTCTACTGTTGAATCCAGCTGTGTAACTTTGACAGCAAGGCGATCAATTCTGTCTTGAAGGGAATTTGCTCTGATGTAGAAGCTGTTGGCTTCATTAAACAATTCACCAAATATATCTTCAGCATGTTTGCCTGTGTAAGAAAATAGACAGGGAAATCCCCTTGCTGAAGGCTTACAAAACACAAGACAAATGGCTTCAATATCATGAAGTTATAATAAAACACAGTAGCTGTAGGATTATGACAGCACAGTTTGTCATTCAGCAAAATTTTGGGCACAGACTTGTACAAAAATCTCAAAATATACCATAAATTCTGTCTGAAGTCTGTTCTGGATGTGCTGGTTAGTCTTCCATATAAAAACAGGGAAGCTTTCGAATTTTAATCCTTATGTAGCTGAACTACTGCCAAGTGACACACAACTGATCATTAAAACCTGCCTCTGTGATGACAATAAAGGCCTAAAGTTACAGCTATCCATGAAAGCTTCTGAAGTCAATTTTGAAGTCTAAAATCTTTCAATCCATAGTGATTAAGATTTAATTATGAGCACAAGCATTAAGACAGACTGGAACAGATAAAAACCAAAATCCTCATGCAAGGCAGCCCACTTACCTTTACCAATGCTCACTGCATACATGTTACTGTCACTGGAGTCATTCAAGAGACTAAGAGGGCACTGACCATATTTACCCATGGCCAGCCTGACTTGATATACCACAAAAAGAGGGCCTACAGCCTTTTCAGCCACTGTATTATCTCAATCACTGTGAGTAGATAGCCCAGATCAAAACTGCAGCCTCAGGCCCTGGCCTTAAAGGGCTATGGTGGACAGAAGTGCTTCGTGATAAACTTAACCCCCTCTTGATCACAGATCCCTGTGTTTGCCTAATCCCTTCCCAGATGTCCCACCTCCCAGATTACTAGGCATCCTCATCAGTAGTATGACTCTTCTTCTGCCTCAGTATAAACCTCTCTGGTTCAGAATCCCCAGTTTAACACCTCTCCTGCCCCAGAACTTCTACAAATTTCAGATTACAAGCAAATTCATTGCTCCTGCTCATTCAGCTGACAGCACCACACGTGTCTCAGTCCCTCCTACCCAGATACTGCTGCTTCCATTAAGACCTCCCCTTCCACGATTTCTACAGCCAACAGCCCCCTGGAGACAACCACACTCTTAATTCTCCATGCAAAAAGGAAAATCCTGCCTCCTACATTTAACCATGCTTTTTAAACAGAAAATATATTTTAAAACACCACTTCTGAATTAAATTCATCTTGTTATGACCTATATCAAGAGGAGTCTGAACAGCAGAAATGGAGGGGAAAATAAAACTCGTCTAATAGTTGGAACAATATGGCATATGCATTAACCATCTAAATGACAGCAACTTCCAAAAGAACGGCAATTATGGACATTTTAAATTAGGTCCTATAACCAACCTTAATATTCTACAAATGAAAGTACAGATGTAATGAAAATTTCAGCCAAGATCCCATCCTGTGAACATCTGGAGACCATGATTCAAAGTAAAAAATAGCCACACGTAGGAAGTAAACAGGATCCACCCCTTTCTTTGATCATTTACTTGGGGGGAAGAGAACACCAACACTACTGCCAAAACAGTATCTGAAAGCACTGTTTGTGAATTACAAATTAAAAAAAAAATATATATATATTAATTTGATTACTGTGCTTTGAATGGAGGACTTCACCTCAATAGATTTCTTCACTAAACATAAAATCAGCCAATATCTAACCCAAAATGTTAGATATTTTGGTGTATCCAAGCTCTGCTTCATACATCTGTGGAAGGTATTGGATAGGCAAGTTGTGCTCCCTACCTGCTCCTCATCTGTAGGAGTCTCAAAACCACAGAACAGTTAGGGTTGAAAATCATCTAATCTAATTCCCTGCCTAAAGCATGGTCAGAGCAGGTTGCACAGGACTGCGCCCAGCTGTGTTCTCAGCACTTCCAAGGACAGAGGCTCCACAACTCCTCTGGGCAATCACTGCCAGTGTCCAACCACCTTCTCACTAAAAGCATTCTCTAAGCGCTTCCCAGTAGCTGGTTGAGATTCAATTATAATCCCCATTTGATTTAGTTGCTGCAAATGAAAAGGTTATCACAAGCTATGGAATAATTAAGCTTTTAAATTCTTCAGCTAAATAAAGCAGGTATTACATTTTACAGCCACCAATATTTAGAGTTCAAAACACCAACATTTTAATGGATGTTAGTTCATGTTAACATATTGAAATCAGCCTGCTGACAGAGGACTACTGCATTCTAGGATTAAACACATCACCTCTAGATAAGTCAAGCAGACAGGTGCTTGTCAGTTATCTTTCAGGAAGCAAAATAAGTCATAAAGTTGATTTGTGGGAACATGCTACTGCTGGTATTGAATTCTCTTTCAAAAAAACAACAAAGCCACTTGCTACTCTAAACCAAGTAAAAGACAGGTTGTCAATCTCCTGTCAGTAAAAACAGTGACATGGTAAAGCAATATCAGACACACTGTTTGGATTAACACAATGCACTAGGTTTTAGAAAGAAAGTAATAAGTCTCTAGTGTTTCCTATCTTACCATCTTTTAAATTGGATTTTTAATAAGACAGAAACAAGTAGATATGAGCATGTACCTTTCAACTTAAAGAGTTGAGTTGTACGACTATAGTGACTGTACTATCAGACAGTCATTTAAAAACATGAGGTGTTTCCCCAGTATATGGGCAACCTAAATACTAATTTAAAAAACCCTAAAAGGAATTACGCAGTCTTTCCTTCTAAGGCTCCCTCCAACCACAGAAAAAGTTCAGGGGAAATACAGTCGTAACACTGCCTCACCAAATCTCCACTCTCAATAGGTTTTAATGTCAATTAATACAAGTGCCGCTTTCTAGCGCTTCCACAGGTCATCTTCATAAGGCTGTATAGATTATATATATGTCTATATATATGTCTATACATACACATGTGTGTATATATATGACATATATATTAGACTGCTCACAAAATAAATTTCCAAGCTCTGTGAGATGCTTCTGGAGATCAGCATTTCACAAATAATTAAAATAACACCTCTACCCAAGTTCTACAGTAATTACATGAAGCATCATCTTGCCACAACAGTTTATGACACCTTTAGCAAAGCCTAGACACCACATGGATTAGTTGATTTTCACATACTGCATAAAAAAGTGTGCATTAACACGTTGAATACATTACCCCAAAGGTATCTCCTGTCAGTCTTCTGTTCTAGCAGAGCATTTTGACTGCTAAGTCAAACAACGGTGTTGGCTTGTCTGAAGACCAGAAACCAAACTGTGTTGATCACTTTGGCTAGTTTCCTTTCACACAGTTGAGTCTAGAAGGTACAGCTTTCCTTTGCATTCCTTGTGCCACAGCACAAGTACATGGAAGAACACATTCAAGTTAATAGAAAGATTTACAGTGCATTAAGAGGGTACCAATTTTTCACACCGCGAAGATGTGTTGCCAAAGAAAAAAGGTAGAACAGTGTTATCACACGGCATTCAGGTGTCAGTTCTACAGGACACTGGAAGAAAGATGACACTAGGGCCACGCCAAAGGGTCCTAGGTGAGGACCGAAACATCCACAGAACTAGCTGGTGTTTTGTAAACTGAAATTCATCCAGAACATAACTATTTCATCACAACATGGAGCAGAAGACAGATCCTACCCACCCATTTGTAGCTGGATTAATTACCATTAGAATCACACTTCCTCCTTCCCCCACATCCCCTTCTTTTAAATAAGCAAAAGCAGTAGGTTGCTACTGACCGCGTCTTGATTCTTACCTGCCTCCTCATAGTACCTCCCTCCAGCACCATACCTAATGTCACAAAAGCTAACTTCCCAACTCAGTCTGATTTACCAGGGGTAAAGAGCAGAGTGACACAAAGCTGGATGCAGTAAGCTGAAGCCTGCATGCAAACTAGTGAAACAGAGCCAATGGCCCGTCCACCCAAGAAAACCCAAGAAACCCACCCAAGAAAAAAAGGCGGCCAGTTCATGGACATTGCTTTGTGTGAAGCAAAGTCTCCCAAGTCCCCACAGATCACAAGTCCTCTGTTTTACATTGTGCAGCAAAAATGTTTGCTATCACTTGCACATGGGACAAAGAAAGTAGCTCTGCACCCATGTACTGGTGGTTTATACCTGCAGAAGTAAGATTTCGGCCTGACAGGTGGTATCTGAATGAAGGGGAAAGCTATATATACGAAAACACAAAATAATTGAAGACTCACAGAAAGGAAAGAAGTGGTAATACAACTTGAAACACAGTATGTTAATGTACACACTGAAATCGAATTAAGAAAAGTTCAATAAAGGAGTTTTTAAATACTTCGCTTTTGATGACAATCAGATGTAATTTATTATTTCTTTCCCAAACTCAGGAAGAAAACCACAGTACAACAGATCCCTGTTGTAGAGAGCAGCTTTTTTTCCCCCACACTGTCTGGAGTCCTGCAGCCATCAGACCAAAATCCACTGCCAAAAGGAAGGGAGGATTTTGTGGAAGCTTTCTTCAAAACCTTTACTCCATGAATGTATTTACTGAGTAAAGCATCATGGCACTCACACGTATGAGCTGAAAATGCTCCCAGGTCTGTTCCTCCCCTCCCCCGCCCCCCCAGTAGATTATGTCCTCCCAAGTAGAGGTGAATCCCCTAGTCAAGCTTTTGCCTTATATAAAGTGCACAGTTTCATACTGAATGCTGCTCACTCTGCCTGTGCTCCAAGCCAGCTGGCTACAAACAAATCTGAATCTGAAGACATAATAGAAAAAAGCACCACTGAGAGCACATTCCCTTTGGATAAGAACTTGTTCATGTCTTCTGAAAAGAGCAGAGGCAGAAGCAAGCCAAATCTGTACGCAACAGCACAGACCTGCCAGCTTTATAATCCACGCTGAACAAACAGCACAACATTAAACACCAGTGTGACTGCAAGACAAACCTGTACTTGCTCTCTGTGCTTCAAGCTGTGGGAACACCAACAGGCTCTGATGCTGTCAGCAGGACATACCATGTTAGCTCCAGCACAGCATTTTTCTATGATCATTTCCTTGCTCCCAGTTGGCTTGAAACACAGGCAAAACAAATGGTGTCTGCAGAAGAAAACCCTCTGCAAACATGACATTTCAGACTGTGGATGAGCCTGGTGGTAGACTTCACTCATTAAATACCATATATTCATCTGTTAAAACAAAGCACACATCACTTATTTGCACAGATCTTTAACTTGACACCAGTGAAGTACTTCAGGGCTCTCTACAGAGACTTCTGATGACCAGAGAAATCCAAAAAAGGAAAATTTCAGGATATGGATTGCATAAGTACCCAGTTCCTCAGCAACAAGCCTAAGAGGATCTGAATATGCAATGTAACAGGCAGATTAGGCCCAAGACCAAATGTGGAGAAATGAAAGCTAGACATTCCTCACAAGTCAGACAAGTGAAAAGTGAATTATCCACACTTTGGCAGTCATTGTACAAAACCAAAGTGTGGTCTTATCAGACATCCTTGAACGCAACTACGGCATTAGCCGTTCTTCTCAATTTTCTGAAGATTAAGGATGTCAGTATTGAGCAACTGCCTGATAAAACTGTAAATGAAACTCAATGACAATACAAATTAGCTATAAATTAACTTTAGACACATAATTGGCAGCTACTGTGCAAGACAGATCAGAGAATCACTTAGAAACTTCTCAGAAAATATCAACTCAATGTTTAGGAGCAACCAAAACTTCTTAAATTCTTAGTGAGCTAATGACAAAACAGAAGTCCGTTTTGATTATGATCCGAAGTCCTCAACACTCCAGCTAGAAACCCCCCAACATACTCTCACTTATATAGCCAAAGCAGAAACAACATGATCAGAAACGGAATAGTTTCTATTCAAAAAGAGTATTAACAGATGAGGACACTCCAACCTGGAAAGGATATCACTCAGAGAACACGATAAAGACTTAATAAAATCACAGATGATGATGGCAATACATGAGATGAAATCACCTGTCATTATTTTTCATAATTCAAGAACCAGAAGATACTAAAAGGAAGAAACAGATCAACTGCTGTTGTGGGACATTCTTGCCAGGGGTCATGAGGATTGCACTTTTTCTTGACCAATCTGAACCCATCTAAGTAATTCTACAGATGATAGGTTCACAAATGCTCATTACACAGGATGATTCAGATGGACCTCCAGCTCAGAAATCCTACATCACTGTCTGCTGGAATGGGGAACATGATGTGTTTTTTGTGCTCTAAGCATAGGCTATTTCCTATCACCACAAATTGAAGACTGAACTTAGTGGGACCCACAGCCCAAGCTCCATGCAGCCTTTCTTACATTCTTAAACCATTTCAGTTTAAAAAGTGAAGGAAACTGATGAAGCAATAATTTCTTTTTTAGGACCAGAATTATCAGCACAAACAACAGCAGCTGATTATTAAACAGGCTCTGAAGAAATCTCTTTTTCATTCATTAAGAAATATTATTCCTCTTGCAAGCGCTCCAGGCATTCTAGAATTGCTGGTTGTGGCATCAACTGCCAAGTGCGCTGTGTAGGCTATATGGAGCTGACATAGTCTGCCTCAACAGTAGCCTATAGGTTTGTTCAGTCAATGTCATTTTGATGTATGTGCTTAATTTAATTTACATGATGTGATCACACACATATATACAGAAAAGGCTTAAGAAGTTCTAGCACATTAAGACAAACTGAAATCTCAATCAAATGTGTCATTTGATTCCAAGAGGCAGAAGAGTTTGCTCATTTCATCCTGTACAACTGAAAACCAAAAATAACTCAAGTGTCAGTCCCATTTCTTGTACCAATTTCTCTCACATTAGAAAAATTCCTGGTTTTCTATGCCATGGTCTTTTCGTTGTTTGCTTTTTTGTTGTTGGTCATGGGGTGGGGAAAAGAGGTGTTTGAGGGTTTTTTTAAACTTATAAATCTTAGAGATTCTTGTATAAAGCCATAAAATAGAAGAGCATAAAAGAAATATACTATAGTACAATATACTAGCAGTATATTGTACTATGTAAGTGGCAATGTCCTCTATCATAATTTTGTTATTTAAAACAAGCCATCTTAAAGCTTTTGTTCAGGTTTTCAGCAGGAGTCAAATACTTGCAGGAAGTTCCAGATACTTACTTAAGCTGCTAAGCTGGCGTATGATAGCAGCAAGGGTGCTATTTGTTACACATTCCAGTTCACTAGTGATTCCCTCTGGCAGAGCTCCTCGGCAGAGATGCCGTGGTTCAATGTTCCTTTTCACCAAAGGCATGGCTCACAACCTAGAATTTAAAGAAAAATATGTATTATATTTACAAAAATGAACTTAAGAACTATGAATTTGTGTAGCACACACTCAGGGTTTTTTCCTACAAAATATACTTCACCTTTCTTCTTTTAAAGCTCTTGCTTCAGCCTTCCTGCTGTAAGATACTGTACAATTCCTACTGAGGCACTGGAGTCATGCACTCAAACCAGAACATAAGAACAATGCAGATAAGCAGAGGATGCAGGCCATGTAGATAACAAACACTTTTCTCCTCAGATTTGGTGTAAGATTTACTGTATACACAGACTGCGCTTCAGTACTGGAATCAATGGACTTGAGTGCAGATTTGCATTCATAAAAACCTGGCAGTGCCCGCAGGAGTGGCAAGAGAGATCACTGGCTGGAACAAGCTGGCTTGCTGCCTTGGTAATCAGGTCACTGATGGACTGTCCATGTATACAGCCCCTGACTACATTAGACACTGACCTACCCTTGCTCTAACAGTTTTCAGTCAAAATGATAAACTCATCTAACAAATAAGGAGAAGAGCCCTGCTGAAATAGGCTGGGTGAGAATAAGGAAGAAGCTGACTTGTGAGGAAGAAGACTGTTATTCAGCACCACCTGTGGAAAACTATCTGAACAAAGTAAAAGCATGTATTGAACAGATTTTGGGAACATGCCAGATGTGGGAAGACACTGATCTGAGAAAACAAAGGTTATCAGAACTGGTTTTCTTGGGGAAATAAAAGAAATTAGGATGGGGTGACAACAAATACCAAAAGAGAACTCAAAGCATCACAAAAGGCACAACAGCACAGAAACACTATCCTGCAGAAAGGAGCTTTGAGAGCAAAGATGACCTTTGTCAGTGCACGCAACTTTTCCCCATCACCTCACACAATGCACTGGGGTTAGTCGGAAGCTGGCTGCACGCTGCCCAGCTAATTGCCTGCTGCCTTTTGAAAACACCTACCACTTCAGCAGGAACATTAATTTAAGTCAGTTTTCCTTCAGCATGTTCTTTCTTGCCTATAAAAGCTAATTTGAAGAAAAAACAGAACTGCAGTTTGAGTTTCTCATTTTCTCATCAATTCATTATGAAATGATCCAATGCGTTTCAAAGCTAGCAAGGGAGAGACAGGCCAAGACATCTCAATTCTTTAAAGACCAGGTTAAAACACAACAGTGCTTAGGGCAGGGGAAAAGCAACTTTCATTTTTGAATGCATTATTTAAATTAGCCTCATTTCAGCACAAAGTTTAATTCCAAAAGGTAAACTGAGCACTGATGAGTAAATATATGCAACAGATTAAGCAATACATTAACTGCTCCTGATCAGAGGAAGAAAAAAAGAAAAAGACAAAAAATAGGCCTACAATTTCAAGTTTGTTCTAATTTAAAACTTTGAACTATCTGAATCAAACACTAACAGACCTATTCAGCTACTAACCCATTTGTAAGTAAAAAAAGCTCTTTACTATGTGTTCTTGCCATTAAAGCACAGCCACCCTTCTATTCACTACACACAACAATTAAATGAACTTAATCTTTCTTAAAGAAAATTCATGAGAAGTAACATGTATTCTGAAAAAAAGAAATTCACCTAGCAGGAGGTTAAACAGACGTAACAAGCCTCTGAATTACAGGCACTTCAGACTCTTAACAGGCTTGGGGTAGTATGTTATCAGGTACAAAAAGGAGTTGGCAAAAGCAGTTCCAAGGCCTTCCACATTCATCTTCCACTTGAAGTCACACTTCAGCCCTGTTTACTAGAAGAAATATCCACTGTGATATTCTGTCACATATTAAGCATATTGGCATTTGGTAAATCATATTAAATTTTATAACATAGAGGATAAATAACTTTCCTTCCACCCCAAAATAAATGGAAAACATAGGGTAAGTAAGTTATTTTCAAAAACTGTATTGGTTCAGAAGATTGGGACCAATCATAGCTGATTATTTTCTTATACATTTTACCAAAGCTAGGCATGCAGCACAACCATCTGTAGGATAAATAGGTCTAGCTCCGCTCCCTGCCAGCTGCATCTGGCACAAGGATCTAGAAAGATGCTATACTACATATATATAACTGGCTGTATGTGACATGTATGAGACATTTTCATCAGGCCAGCAAAATGGGAGCAGGAGTCAAAGGGGAAAGAAGAACACTAAGAGGGCAAGATGCCGTCACTTAACATCTCACTAAATCCACGCGTGCCTCCTTGGACATGGATCAGACACAACGTCTGGCTGGACTGAACTCTGACCGGCGCACAAATGGACACTGATCAAACCCTACAGAAATTAGCAACAGCACAGCTAGCCCTACTCGATTTCCACACACATTCTGAAAGGACAGGACATCAGAAGTTTGAATTAACTTGGATTAGACCATTAAAAATTCACATTAGGCATGCTCCCCCAGTGTTCTCATCTCCCTTTTTCTTCCATTTTTTCCCCCATCATAAAAAGTTGCGTAACTGCCTTTTGTTTTAAAATTAGAAGGCACTTATTCCAGTAGTTATTGCCGCAGAGGCAAGAGGGTTACAGAAACAGATAACTGATGCATTTCTGCTTTTCTTTCCATAATTCCCCTGAAGTTGTGAGAGTATCTCTCCATGTCAGCTCAGACCACCCTCCTCTGGACAACAGCTGTTAAACTGCATGCAAGAAGTTAGACATTGCCTTGGCAAGTCAGGTTTGAAAGAGCAACAAAAAAAGTCAAGTAGAAAGCAGATGTGCAGTCACAAACATGAAAAAGACAAACACAATGTACGATCTTCCCAAAAAACAGCAGAGCATGGCTATTACAACAGACAAGTTGGGTTTTCAAGTATTTGAGAAGCTGGCAAAACCTCAAGGCACCAGCTGTTCCCCAAACCTGCATTTTGCCCTTTTACATCCCCAAAAAAGGGAGATCTAAAAGGGCAAAATGCACTAAAACTATGAACCCGAATTTCATGGGTAAGTTCTCTGTATATTCACTAATACCACAAAACAAATGCCTCTATAGTTGTGAATATTTCCTCATTACATTTTCTCAAAGACATTGTTCAATCCTTTCTTGAAACTCTTAAGAGGCTTCTTCTCATATCCTCCAGTAAAATATAACAAAGCTGACAATTTTTACCATGACAAAGAGCTTTTCATACATCCAACCTAAATTCTCCCTGAACATACTCCATTATTTTCAGGGAGCTTTATCACTTTTCATTGACGAATCCCAATGGATTTCTATGGAGAATTAAAAACAAGACAGACAGAATATGCAGCTTCTCATGAGAAATGCACCATGTGGGATTCCACCCAAAATTAAGCATCTAAATTTGCATGATTACATATGTGAGCTCCATGCCCGTGTCCCCCTTGAGAGCTCAGCAGAAACAAAACACCTAAATCACTGTATATATTGTCAAATAGAAACAAGAATGATACCATGAGCTCAAATATGCGGCACACTCTGCTATGCAACCCATCAAAATGTAGGTGTTTGAACTCGGAACTGATATTCACCTCTTCAAAACCAGAGAAACACTATCAGTTTCCTCACCTCTAGCCCCACAATCAAGTTACACTACTTTCTACTCACACCCTCTCCATGCCTAGGGCATTTTGACTGTCTGCAGACAGTTACATTTTTCCATACCTCATGTCCTAATACTCAGTTCAAAATTTCATCTCCGAATGGCACCCAATTAGGCAATACTACACATTTTCCTGTTCTAGAATTGTAAGTACAGACAGTCTGCAAACACCCCACCTTCAAAATATATGTTATGTGCTAGACAGGAAGAGACGGGAAAGCGGGAAGATGAAAGATCCCAAACACTGATTCAGAGATGCTCTCCATCCCCATTTTTTTTCCAGGGAGTCAGTACAATCAGATTTCCCTGTCCTCCAAAGGACCCTCATCCTTTACTAAAATACACACAAAAAGACTACATGGTTCTTTAATATTAAAGTTATTTATATATTCACTAATATCACAAAACAAACGCCAATTCATTATACAGCCTCAAAAGGCTGGTTCTTTTTGGACGTGTAGAAGGTTGGCTGGGGACAAGTAGGTCCATAAAATATATTTAGGCTGTAAATAAACAAAACCAAAGAGCAACCCATCCCCTGTTGTCCTTTCTCTCATCATTGCTTAATGTCTTGATATCCTTATCTCAAAGGAAGGAAAAGAATACACATGCCTTTAATGCATATCCTTTTCTGTTTTATCTTTGTCCTAAATGACAAAGATTCACAGACCTGATGCCTGTGAACCTTTCTTACTTATCTGTCAATGTCATTTTACTACTTTATCAGTAATGACAAGTTAAAAACATGAACTGAAACTAGCATATATAACCTGGAAATCATTATTTTAAGTTCATGATTCATCTAATGTCATTCATGTGTACTTTTTAAAGCTTGGGGGTTTTTAAACTGGCTTCATTCAAACTAAATCAAAGATCTATATACTGCAAAAGTACACAAAATATTCAGCCATCAGTTATTGCATAACACTGCTTCAATGCCCCAGGATTATTTGATATTTCACAGAATCATAGAATAGTTAGGGTTGGAAAGGACCTTAAGATCAACTAGTTCCAATCCCCCTACCATGGGCAGGGACACCTCACACCAAACTATGTCACCCAAGGCTGTGTCCAACCTGGCCTTGAACACCACCAGGGATGGAGCATTCACAACCTGCCTGGGAAACCCATTTTCCTTGCCTGTCTTACCAACTTATGTATTAGCAACAACGAACTGGCACTGAAATCCCTAAAGCAATTATCTTTCTTTATTAGACAGAGCTCTCATTTTATTGTCTTTTTCAATGAGCTATTTCTGGAGGTTCACCAACTTGGAGGTTGTTTCCTATTTTTATTCGGTTGTGGTTTTGTCTATGCAGAGCTCTTCAGGGCAGATTTTATGGTCCAATGATATTATGAAGGAAACCAAGACATTAAGTGATGACAAGAGAAAGGACAACAGGGGAGGGAATGGTGGCTGGTTTTCTTTATTTACAACCTAAATATGTTTTCTGGACCTACATGTCCCCAGCCAACCCTCCACATCTTCAAAAGCTGCATAAGCACAGCAAGAATTTTGAGTGGGTAGTTACCTCTGCTAACACTGTGGGCCTTCAACATAGAAAGTTTACAGAATTTTAAAAGGTGAACATATTAATTCAGTAATTTCCTCTACAAAGTTAGGAGAGAAAAAAGAAAATGGATCTCCATAGCATCAAACATTTGCAGTTACCTTAAATTTAGCTCTCATCAGAAGTTCACACTAAGTCTAAACAAGCATATGCAAGACGATATTCATGAATGCAGGAAGGAAAAGTCCCGAGAATGATTTAACCTGAAATTAAGTAGCTATTGTTTCCATGAAAGTATGGACTGTAATATAAAAGAGGTTTTAAAATACTATCAGCAATTATGAAGACAAGTCAGAAACCTTATTCTCACTAAAGACTGCTGTATGATCTTTTTTTTGACCTTTGTTCTACAACCCCATCTTTGCAATACCTCTTGACAGAGGTTCAAGCAGTGCATGTGCCATGTTCTAATAGCATTAAATGTCTCATTCTACTGAAGTACTTGTGTCTACAGTTCACCACCTAATACACATGCCTCTATGAACAAGACTGAGGAACCACTTTAAAGTTATTGCTTTAATCTTTTTCTTCCCAATAGAAATTAAATATTCTAAAACTACAATCCCAACAGTAACTATTCATCACAATATTTTCCCTCCCAGTTTCTAAGGAAATAAGAACTTATCATTATGAAGCAGAGACACATGATAAATTTTCATTGGCTCCAAAGTAACGAGCATATACATGTCATCCAACTAAATGACTTCACCACTGTCAAAGGAAAAAAACAGCTATTTCTTGTTCTCTGCTAAGGAAGCAAGTGTCCAATCAGTAGCACAACTGAGGTTACTGCATTGTTTCATCGCCATTTCCAGGGATACAACTACAGTTCTTTTCAGGCCTATCTAAAACATATCTATGGAACATATATATATTTCCCCCCCTCCATTAAGTTTTTTCATCATCCTATTTAAGAGATTTTGCAGTTTATATTCACAGCATTTTGTCACACTGCCCAATATGCAAAAAACCTTGCCAGTCAAGTAGTTCAGCTATTTTACCCCTCTGTCTTTTAAATCTTTATATTTCCTAGAGATGCCTTATGATTTTTAGAAAAATACAGGAAAATATATACAAACTACACTTGTCAAATTGAAGTATTTTTTAACACACTAATATTTAATTTCATCACAGAATTTCATCACCAGATAAATCTTCCCCAGAACACCCGTGAATAACCCTCAGCTAGCTGTAACCTCTCTTCTTTTTCTCATACTTATCTTTCTTCTGAAAGCCAAGATCTTTGGTTGTATCACTTTCTTCTCACTCACCTTCTCAATTAGGCTACTAGCTTACTGCACTTCAGTCATAATAGTTTCAGTCTTTAAGTATCTCACTCTCAAAAGTAACCTTCTTGAATCTAATGTCAGATTCCCATTCTTTAAAATTCTTTTCACTGAAAGAAACACAAAATAATGGAAGAAAACACTGTGGGTCAACTGAAGCTATTTGTTAAGCTTTAAAATGTGATTTCTTCCGGACTGACACATTTTAATCTTCCTTAGTGCATTTAATGTTCCTGAGATATTTAAGAACAGATTTCTCACCTGAAATCTAACACAGATTTACAGACTGTACAATATAATAACTTGCTGTCCTGAATACAATCATCCTGCCAGCACTGGATCCACCCACCCTTTTCTGATCATTCTCAAGTAGATTAGATGATCATCTACAGATGATCCAGGACACCTTCACACAGGACTAGATTATCTCATTTCCAGCTCATACTCTGTCCTTTCTCTAACCAAAATTTTGTTCAATATGGCAAAACACTAGTCACGCTTTCTCTCAAACGAAATAGGGCTAAAGGGTACTAAAGCAATCCAACTGATTAAACTGTATGACATCCACATGTGGTATACTTGTCACTCTAGAAAAACAAGAAGTACATGAAAAGCATGAACTGAAAAACTTGTGTACAGAAGCTTTTACACAAATAAGTAAATTTAAATCTGGTTTAACAGAACAATATTACCTAACTGTGTTTAAGGGTAAAAGGTGACTAGTCACATCGACAGAGCATGCTGAATGGCGAAAAAAGTTGATTTGTTGATTTGTGTGGGTCCTAATTCAGACTGACCACCATTAAATGTATTAATTGTTCTATATAAATCACATTTTCATCTTCCTCCCATATCCATGCGGATAATGTAACCATGCACACAGTGACAACAACTCACATTGTTGCTTTCTGCTGAATGAACAGAGGCTAGTTTAAAGTATGAACAAAAGATGCTGACACGTTAATCTTGTTCTTAATGTGATGGCTGCTCATACTGCTCATAGGCCCTTCCAGATGGCTCAGTGTGAAAGGGATGGCGGGATGGGGAAGGAGGAATATTCCATGCTGTTCTGAACATCTGTTCCACTGTGTTTATACATTAAAAACAACAACAGAAACCTTACAGCCACTCTCTATTTTACTATTTGTATCCAACACTACTAGGCTAACACCAAGTACAGTGTAAATGTTACACGTGTACATGAGAAAGCAAAAATATCTTTTCATGTGGTATAAGAGCATTTGTTCAGTTTTAGCTGTCTTAGGAATGGACTTGTTTCAATAAGGAAGTACTTATGCTGCACTGAACACAAATTCTTGTTTCACATGACCTTCCTTGAAATCTGTATTATACTCCAAGAATTTATTTATCATCCCTCTCCTGTTCAAGCAAACATAACAGAACCAAATTACCCTTTGTTTCTCTTTAGGTTTATTGTCTTTCCTATAAAGATACACACTATGCATTTGTTGCAGCTTGTTTAAATCCTATTTGAACAGTTTTGAACAGCAACTCAAAATAGTTTCATTGTGCATATACAGAAACGGTGGTAGTTTTTAAGCAGAGTTGAAAGAAAGAAATAAGAAGATAAGTATCTTAAAGTATACAGTCTACTTCTCAGTTAACATTTACCCTTTAAAAATATCATCTTTTGAAAAGAACCAGTCAGCCAGAACAAGGAGAAGGAGCTTGGTGCCGAGTTAAGAAAAAGGAAGAAGCAGCGCTTTGTCCTATAGCACAGGAAAAAAAAAAAAAAAGACTTAGATCCATCATCCCCTCCCTTTTGTATTATCTTGACATGTGCCAACCATACGGCTGCTGAATTATTCAGCTCTTTCTACTCCGAATAACCAATGATTACACATATGAAAATTTAGAAGTACTGAAACAGATGGGGAAAGTGGCATCCTGTAAAATCTAATTTTGCTTTAACCTTTAGGACCCAAACAGTAACATTCAGTCAGGAGCACAAACTGGATGAAGTCAAAAGGAACAACATCACAAAGCAGCAGAGCACTGGTTATAATGCCCAGCTAATTAGGCCAGGAACAGCCCTCTACTAGAAGGTCAAAGTGTTCCCAGTTGTCTTCAAGCTTGTATCTTAATCAGGTATGAGCACAGAGTTGGTTGTGTAGACAGAGCCACACAGTTCTCTCTCCATGGCCAAACTCAGCAGCCTAGAGAGCTGACAAAACATCTACAGGCCATTCTTTTAACAACCAGAAGTATTTCCATTACATAGCCAAGATGAATGTAGCTTTAGAGTAAATCATGTTTCAAACATCTTCCTGTGCACTTCTAAAACTAGTGATTCTCACCTATTTAGTACCTTTTTTTTCTAGCTATTTTATGCTACTTTAGACAATTTGGTGCTGGAACAACTTGCAACAAAATATTAGAAGTCTGCAACTATAAACAAGCCTTTTCTTAATATTTAGACTACAATAATGCACAAACAGATCCTGGAGACCATTCAGGGTGCATCTGTCCCAGCCTTCCTCCTTCACAAACCGTAGGTGTTACCAGCTGCAGATGCCTGGATTATTTTAAAGAAAGCCTAAGTTGCAGCTAGGCCTTGCTGACTTACCCTGATCCCATTTAACAGAGCCTTACCGGATTTAAAGTGCTCGAAATAACCATCTGGGACACAGCCCATGTGACAAAGGCCCCGGTAAGGCCTCAGGAGCCTGCCTGCAGTGAGAACATGCTGTTTAGATCCTCAAATGAACTTAAACTAAACCAGTAGCAAACTTAGTCATTTGTTTCTCATAACTCAAATTAACCTGAAATCTGACGGAAAAGTACAAAAAAGGGATGAAGGGTCCACTTCATGTCCAATAGTATCCATTTTGTGGTAATAACAGTGTTACTTACTTCCCTTGTCCAGTATTTACCATTAAAATCCTTTCAGAACAGCATTTTTTAGAAAGAAAAAAACCCTGTTCTTCAACTCTTTTCTCCACAGTAGTTGGTCTAAAATGTCACAAGGGAAGTGTTAAGTTTTCTCACAGTTCAGTTAATCCAGAACCTAAAATGTCAGAGGAGTACTTTCTTACACTTTTCCATATCAAAAAATCCTCCAAAAATCATACATACACAAGTACAGTTTGTGTATATAGATGATATATACACACACACAGATATTTACACATTCATTATACATGAGACTCTGCAATGATGGAAGAGAGCAATAACACAGGTCAAACAGAGAAAGAAAAAATACCTTGTACCAGGACAATTCAGCATTAATCTTTGCCTGCCTTGACTCCTAATGTGCCTCCTGCACACCCAGTTCTCACCAGCCAGGAGATAACTCCCTGACTGGGAATAAAACACAATGGTGATGCTTTGTCAGGCTATCCTTAAAATACTATGCAGTTGAACAGCTTCAGTGTCCACCTGAACAACCAAGTTCTTGGAGACAGCAGCAGAAATTTTCTGGCATGCATCAGGAAACACAAAATAAATCCTCATCCCTAAAATTCCTCAAGGTGGAGCTTCCCACCCACCAAGGCAATAGAATTTAAGCAATAAACTCAGGATTTCCCCAATTCTCCTGATTATGACACTCCTACCAACATTTTACTTCCCCTTAGAAAGCTGTAAATGGCAGTTTGTCTATGCAGGAGGGTGGGAGGACACACACAGATTTAGTTTGGGTAGATTTTAAGGAAAAACTGAACAAAACATTTTGTGTTTGGATCCAACAGCTGAGCCTATGTGAAGTGACATAAAAATTCCCAACTATTTTTACCCTGAGCCAAGCATGCCATCTGTTCCCATGAAGTCCATCTTCTGGTGGCTACCATACTACAGCATTATCACAAAGCACTGTGTGACTGAAGACTAGTGCATGAGTCAAAACAGATACTATGAGTGATAAAGAGTCAACACTCAAGACAAGAAAACATCACCCAACAAAAACCACAAAACACAAGCAGCCTTATTAAGGCTCAGGATTAATGCAGCCAGGTATCCTGCTGTTTTGTGTGTTGTGGTTATCTTGTTCTGGTGCCTGAGGAGGGCTGAGCTCTCTGATTAGAGATTTTTCCCAGGGTGGGGATGCTTTTTCTATCTTTCCTACATGTTATCTGCCTATTGAGCAATAATGATGAGATTTCTCTCTACCAGGTAATCTTCCCCTCCCTTCCACATGGTTAACATCCTCAAGTTAATCACAGAAAGCACTCATGCTTGATGAACAAGAAATTAGCAATTTGTAATTTCATAGTTCATAAAGTAAAATAGATGACCACAGCAGAACATTCAGTAATCAGAAGTACAGGAGCTCCATATGTCCCAGTGGCCAAATCACAAGCAAGTAACATTGGGTCCAACACGTATCAAGATGGTTCATATTCCTTATGCTGGCCTTACCAATACTGAAGAAATCTTTAAAAATTGAGCTACATGGACAGATATCCATTTATAATTTTCAGCAAGAACATAATGCAAGGAGAAATCGAATTTCAGTAGAAAAATAAACCTGAATAGATTTGATGTATCTGTTATTAACATACAAAGTACATCAAGACTGAAAGCAGCTACATCTTCACAAATACAAAACATTATCTTCCCTTGATGTTTCTGACTCATTTGTGACAGATCCTTTCTTTAACTACCATCCCAAATGCAGATGTTCTGCCCAGGACTAACTTCTTAGTAATTCAGTGCATAATCCTTATGTCACGTTTTGGTTTGGTTTTTTTCCTTTTTTTTGGGGGGGGGGGGGGGAGGGGTGGTTAGGGAGGTGTTGTATGTGTTATATATAAAGCCTAAAATCAATGTCAGGCTTTAGTAAAAGTATCATGTTTTGATACAGTAATGTTGGCTTGCAAAGCCTTACTTGCAGCATTGAAGAGATTGTCTCATTACACATACAGTAACTCTCATTATAAGACAAATAAGCTACTATAAAACCACAGTGAGTATCAGACCAAATAGAGCAGTTAAGTCTTACCTAAAAATCCCTTTTGCAAGACCTAAATGCTGAAAACTTATCTTCCATGAAATCTGGCATTGTATCACAGATCTCCTTGGGAGCTAGCAGGGTAGAAGTGCTCCAGAAACCAACTTCAAGGGAAAAACCCAGCATTCTTACCACATATAATCAATCACCAAAGAGACTTTTTTTTCCACAGCTAAAATCATCAGATCATAGGTAAGATTACTGGGGATGCAGAGATTAAAAATTATTTAGTATTACCATTGGCAAAGTCTGCTTTCTTCCTGCGTTTCAGATCAGTGCATTTAAACATCCTTTGCGAAACCTTTTGCAGAAAAGTCCTTCCGTCTTTCTTCAAGACACATATGTATATATATGTCTCAAAATGTAAATGTAGCTTTTTAAGAGTCTATGATATTTCAGAACTTAACACTGAACATTTGGAAGTATCTTACTGATTTACAGCCATTTCCCTCTTTTAGTCAATGCCAACTGTAGGCGAGTTGAGAAGAAAAATAATACAGGAGTACTACATAATATAATAAAAGCAGAACTGAACAATATATGTGGAGTCCATGAGAAAGAGAACAGCACCATCCACTGGAGGTTTTCTACTTGTGGCCCCCTGGGGATGTTCAAGGACTTCAAAAGGAATTAGGAAAACAGCAACTAAGCTTAAGAACTGCATTAGCAAGTTGTGTGGTACAACTGGAGCAAAGTCCTGCAGAGCCGAATAGTTGGCTCTGATGATCTTGCGTCTGTCTTAGACACATTCCTTTTTTTGGTAGGGAAACAGGGTTTTTTGTTGTAAACTAGCTCTTGCCTGGACTCATGGGCCATTAGATGACAAATACCATCAGATATGCTCCTTTTGGTTTTAGACTCATTGGAAAGGAAAAGAGTTCTTCTACTCCACAACTGGGGAATTTGTATCATAAATATTCTCCAGGATCCAAACCAAACATAGTATAATGCACTTGAAAATGCCTGTTGTCTTAACATATTTTAATAATTCATTACTTAAAGGTTGAAACATAGCTGTTGTATTTTAATTTTGTCAGGACAAGGTGAAAGAAAAGAAGTAAATACTGGTTGAAAGAATCCAGTCATCTTAAGGCTGAAAACTTGTCACACAGTGTTTTTTAATTATGGCTCACTCCAATATTTGTAAACGAAGGCTCCATGGGAAAGGAGGGAACACTATGCACAGGAGTCAGAGCTTTACCTACTCTATCCTTCCCTATAAAGCAATCCAACACCTGGGGAAGGATCTCACCTCCACATAACCAAATTCCTTGCAATACAGGCAACTAAACCCCACCAAGACAGGAACAGTTTGCCTAAAACTAGCAAGGTTACAACTACAAAGCAGCTTCAGAAAACCTGTTGCAGTGAGGTTACATATTACCTGTGTAATAATTAATAATTACTACATATTACCTGTGTAGTACATATTACTACCATGTATGTCACCTAGACATTACATTTACTCTCCAAACTTGAGAATGGCAAGAAGCAGCATTTCAGTTACACAGCTGAGAGGCACAAAGCTGCCTGATGATGCTGGCCAGCACACAAGGCCCATAGAAGGACTGGAAACTGGACCTAGATCATACCAACACTTAGCAACAAATGCTTCAACCACAAGACGAGTTATGCTTCCTTCTCAGAAGCAAAACTCAGTTATTGCCTTAGGATCCACTCCACTTAAAGTTGTGCTTTTAAAGACAGATGTAAGCCAGCCATTCCTTGATTTAATTAAATGGATTCCCTTCCCCATTCCCTGTTTCAACATTCCTATTATAGCTGGTGCTCCTGGCTACTTACAGGGCTGGAATCAGACTGGAAGTGAGGAGAAACTAAATCCAGAGGAAAGAAGTCAAAATAGTTTATGGACTTGCTGCCCTTAGAGCTGAGGCCACTCAAGTGATGGTGAGAACAGTCAATCTGCACAATGGAAAAAAAGTAACCAACAATTCAAGCTAACTTCCCATTTCATACTGAAACAGAACAGAGGCATTCAAAAGACTGGTTATGTTTAGTTGCCTAGGTGAATAGCAAGCTAAAGCACAAGCAACTACCTAAAACACGGTAACTAAACCTGAAAGATTAGTAACTGCTTTCTGCAAGAAATGGCATCAATATTGTAATAGAAAGAGCATTTAAGTCTTATCATAGAATGATAGAATACCCTGAGTTGGAAGGGACCCAGGAGGATCAAGTCCAACTCCTGACGCCACACATGGCAGCTTAAAAATTAAACCAGATACCTCAGAGTGTTGTCCAAACACTTCTTCAACCCCTACAGGCTTAGGGCCACAACCACCTGCTTGCAAAGCTTGTTCTAGTGCTTGACCACCACTCTTGGCAAAGAATATTTTCCTACTATCCAATCTGAACTTCCCTATTGCAGCTTTAAGTCAATACTTCGTGTCCTGTCACTGGGGACACCAGAGAGACAAGATCACCACGTCCCTTTTTGCTCCCCTCATGAGGAAGTTGTCAGCAACTATGAGGTTACCCCTCAGTACCCTCTTCTCCAAGCTTAAACCTAGTATCCTCAGCTGCTCCTCGTAAGTCATTCCGTATGACTTAAGTCCATCTTATCGGCAGGAATAAACACCTATGCCACCAAAGAGATCAGAGCTAAAGAAATTTTCTTTCATCCTCTACTGCCACATTCCCCAAATCACATAGGGGTGACAGAAAACTCTGAGAAGTCCAGTGAAAATCTTATTGAAGAAAATAGACACTTCTTACATATTTATTCTTCAGGCTCACAGAGGCATATGGCATGTCCAAAGGACCATACTACATGACCTCCCACATACGTATTACAAATTGTGTTAGCAACACAAGAAATTTATGTCTGCTTCATATCCATCTTTTTCATAATGGTTTTCATGAATGCTAACATGGTATACACTGATTTTTGTGGTTTACAAAAAGAAAAAAATACACCTGTAAATATTTAAGATCAAATTATTTTAAATTATTTTTAGAAGTATAAAGTATGAAAGGATTTTTTTAAATTATAAATATACAGTATTCTGAAAGAGAATGGTGGATAGAAGCTGTGCAAAGAATTAGTTTCTTTTTCTCAGGAAGAAGTTACCAGTCTCATTAAAGATAGTATCACATCTAAAAAAGGAGTTGCTCTCAGGTGCTGGTAGATTGTGACAGTCCCTTTTTTCTTTTCCAAGAAGGTAAGATGGAATCAAGGAAAATTCTCAACCCTTAATAAAAAAAGGGAATCTATTATCTATGTGTTTTGGATCCAAAAATTCTTGCAATTCATACAAATAAATGTTCTACTGTCTTTCCTCTCTTTTTCTGATTCTCAGAGTCATTTAAAGTTAGCTACAATTATGTGGATCTTCCTCCATACACCCCACCAAATTACATAACAAACCTGTCAATACTTACATTGCTCTTAACTACACTTAATAGTCAATGTAATTTACTGGGTCTACTAGCTGCATGTATGGGAAAAAAGGTCAAGCCATTAGAGACTAATCTACACACAGTACAAGAAGCAGTTTAACTATATGAGTTATATTTAGAAACTGATTTAGTTAATCATAGTGCAGGCAACCAAGATTTAAACCTCATCTTCAAACAGATCTCTATGCATAACTGCGTAATTCAGAACGGAAGTTATTATGCCAGCCAGAAAAAGTTCAGAGAAGAGGCCAGTGATGAATTTATTTGCAGTATTGAAGTAGCACTGAATTTCCCACAGCCTCAGACAGTGATAATGAAGATTATTTCTGAATGCGTTCATATCACTATCTTGAAAACATGCTAAAGCTCTCACAGCACAGATGCCAGTTCTACCAAATTACTCCTCCTTGTGTATTAACATCAAACCCATTTTGCTAGGCTGCAATTTAAAAATGTAAAGTCCTTCAACTCCATGCAGTCAAGTCCAAAACATAACCCAGTTACGTTAAACATGTTATATTTATCAATCAATGGCTTGATTTAAAATGAAAACGCCTTACTGTGCATGCAAACCTTAAACACCAGACTATTAAACACAAGATACATTTCAATTAAACTCCACATGAAAGTTGTGCTTAACCTGCATAAAGAAGCAGGTTAAAACCCCTTAGTTTTTCCTAACAAAGTGCAATCTCTTTCAGAACATACATGTTGCTAAGTATCTTCAAGATCATCAAGCATATAATCAGAAGTCAAAATTAAAATAAGCAGACGTGAATTTCATCTGAAAGAACAAAGTGTGCCAAAGGATCATAGGGTTATAGCCGGAGTCAGCCCCAGGACATCAGGAACGTTAACAGTATCCTAAAGCACTGCTGCATACTTTGCTTTTTTCAGAGACCTTGAAGCAAGGCTGGCTGCACTTTCTGCTGAAGGCAGCACTGTGGTGTGCAATGCAGGAAGAAAGCAGGCTCTCCTGTAAGTAGCTAATACTACTTTTAACCTCATCTTCTCAGAAGGAAGACCAACAAACCTTCTCTCCAGCTTCTTCCCTTGCTCAAAAGGTTTCTCTTTCCCACTGCAGACAAGCTACAGCCCCCTAAAAAAAAAAAAAAGGTATAATAATCAGCTTCACATATTCTAACAAAATTGTCTGCACTTCAACAGTAGTCCTTCATTAGCACTGCCCAGTGTGGCCCACATCTTATGTCACACAGGAAAGGAAGTGCTACACAGCTGCTTTCAGACTCTTCCACCAACACAACAGATATTCCTCATCTAAATGCCTGTGGCGTGCGTATCACAGCTGAGACTGATTGGGGGTGGGGGACTTTTCCCCCCAAACCTAGTTTAACATCAATAAATTTATGTCTTCTATTATCCGGTGCACTTTAAGGCAAACAGTCCAACATTTAACCTCAGCAGATTTAGTTTAAATCTAAGATGACACATCAGCAAAGTACAGATTATATGGGTAAAAGTAATTAACAGATACAAATTCCAGCATCTATGAACAACCACGAATAAAGTAAATTTACTTCTGTTTGCTACACAATCAGATTAGTGTATAACAGATTCTACTCTCCTAGGCTAGTGGTGCTTTTGACATTTGGTTCAGGGCCTAACAGCATAGCTTCATCACCACAAAAATATAAACCTCCTTCTCAATGCTAACTCAAAACCTTCTGGACCATTCCCATCATTGGTCTTCAGCTCAAAAACTTACCACTATTTTCAAGGCTACTCAATAGATGCACACAAATGCAAAGTAAGTGACAAGGTTATGTTCAGTAAGTGCTCCTTGAACAACTTACCATTTAAAAAAGGGAGTAGGGAATATCCTCTGTTTACACCTTTGAGAAGACAGCTGTTCTGTAACTTGCTAGCACATTCAGGTGGCTTCCTCTGCAAACAAAGACAAATTTCAACTTCACTTTTCAATACTACAAAAAAGATACGCATTAAAGAATCAAGTGACCAGTCAAAAAAACCATACTAAAATATGCATGAGTAGAATCTAGACATACTTTTAAAGTTTTGAGCTAAAGTATTATTTCACGTTACAGCTCATTTTTTCAAGGTAAGAAAATAGCTTATGTTATTTTATCATCAATTCCCTTATTTTTTTAACTGGAAGTAACTGCAGAGAAGGTAACAATAACCCACTTAGAGACTGTGGTGATGGAAAAATGTGAGATAATGGCCTTTGGAAAGCATAATAAAACATCAGGTTTGAGTCCCTCTGAGATAATCCATGGTAAACTCCAAGTATTACTACATGTAAACACACTAAAATAAAACATACAGAAAAAAAAAAAAGCAATGAGATGATCTTGCAAACCCTGAGATGTTTCTGTGAAAATATTACAGATGCCAGCAGTGAGAGATTATAGATGAACATTTAGTCTAAATTTTTATAAATTAAGTTTTGTGGTTGAGACACAGCTGCCCTTTCTGGAAGGACTATACAAAGAAAACTTCTAAACTAGATCATTTGATCATAAGAGACTAATATTACAGTCATTTTAAAATGCTACGCCTATACATTCCTTGATGGAACTTCATTAGACATTTTAAACAAAAACTTACAAGAGAAATAACAAAAACTTCTCTATTTCAAGGACATGTTTATAAAACAGGATTTATAGGAAAGTCAAAGCATCTAGAAGAGCAAGACACCGAAAGTCACCACACAGATTTTTCTAAAACAAAACACAGACAACACCTCTTTTTCACCATCACCACTCTAACTTTCCTTCATCCTCCCTCAAAATACCTGAGCTTTAACATTTGAGCTTTAACCTCTTTTTTTCAAGGTCCTACACACACCTGGGTCAGGACAATCCCAGGCACAGCTACAGGTTGGGCAGAGAAGAGATTCAGAGCAGCCTTGTGGAGAAGGACTTGGGGGTGTTGGCTGATGAGAAAATGAACATGAGCCGGCTTCAGTGTGCACTTGCAGCCCAGAAAGCCAACCATATCCTGGGCTGCATCAAAAGGAGCGTGACCAGCAGGTAGAAGGAGGCGATCCTGCTCCTCTGCTCTGCTCTCATGAGACTCTACTTGGAGTACTGTGTGCAGCTCTGGTGTACTCAAACCAAATGCAGCTTCACTAACCTGACTTAAAATTATGCCAGACAGGATCCTATGAACCTAAGTGACATGGTTTATTGGTGGACTTGGCAGTCCTTTGGTAAAGGGAGGACTTGATGCTCTTAAAGGTCTTGTCCAACCTAGCCGATCCTACAAACCTAAGTGATTTGAACCAACAGTGATTTATTCAAGTATACCTGTGGTTCAACAGTAAACCTGCTTTAGAGCAACTCACACTAGATTTAAAAACACTACAAATGTCATACAGCACTAGCATACTCATACTACCAAGTGACTGGAACTCCATATACAACTCAAACCCTCTATTACTATCGAGGTGGATGAGGATATAGTTACACAAAGGCACCTTATGAGGTTCTCAGTTTTCCACATTAGCTACTCATTCCTCTCCATGCACTGCAGTTCACTGCTTCCATCATTTACATCAGCCCAACACCTGCAGTGCTGCACTACACAAACGGAATCACTGAATCCATCCTGTACTGAAACAAGTCTCCACTCACATCACCAGTATGACACACCTATACAGGGACAGGCAGGAAGCCAAGAACTACTACATGAACCGTAAGAATGAAACTTACGAACAGCTTTTACAATGAAATGATATCAACTCTCCTGACATATATTCCAGGGGTTACTATAAAGCCTTACATGGTGAAATAAAGACATTAAAACATGGCCAATGTGAAGCAGCTTGTTTGTTTTTTTTTTAAATGAGGTTCTTCTGATTTCTAAGTAAAAAATTAAAAAAGACCCAGAGAAGAAGCCAGAGAAGAAGGGCTGGACTCTCTCACTACAAGCTCTACATTTAATATACATAGTTATGATGAAAAACAATTATTTTCAATGCATGCAACAGACACCAAAAAGAACATATATTTGAGTACATTAACAGTCCAGCAATATCTACCTAATAGCATAAGTGATTATACACACTCCCTTTTCAATGGATTCTTTCTTTCCCATAAAATCTTCAAGACGAAATCCTAGCAAAAGCCATTATGAAAAGATTCTTACTCATCACCAAGTACATCACTGACGACTCTGCCCAGCACCCCATTTGACTCATTCACTGACCGAATTACAGAAAATACCAAATAGTTTCAACAGGGTAAGATTTGAGACATGCAGAATGTGTAACACTGACTTCTGGTTAGTAAAATACATCCAGCTGAATTTTGTTTAAAACTGATGTTTTAAAGCTTTCTAAACAGGACTCCTATAACTGAGGAGCTAGTATGCAAGCAATTTGAAGAACAAACTATATGGCACACAGAGGATTACTTCAGGAATCCACAGGGGACAAAAAGAAGGATTTCATGCAAGATAACTTTTATACTGATTGAGGATTAAAAGTATCCAAATGGTAGGTCATCATCAAAATGGTGAAAAAGGTTTTATTTTATTTTAAAAAGTCTGCTTTCTGGAGAAGGGGGGGGGGGGGATTTTTCAACCGTTGTTTCATATATGAAGATCCAAAGCTTACTACTGTAGTTTGAATTACTAAGTAACTGTTTTATCAATGCATACACACAAAAAAGGAAGTGGTTTAAATCTTCATTACTGACCTGCCTTGTCAACTTCCTCTGTATATACAATCTTAGACGCATGAAACTACAGTCTTGGAAAGTCCTGTAACTGCAACAGACATCTGGAAAACCCAGGCAGTTTCTGGAGTGTTCAAAGAGCAGAACCACACACCAGTTACTGGTTAGGTCCCCCTTGGTCTTAAGTATTTCTACAGTGTGGAAGGGTATTGCTCCTGTAAAAGAGCCATACAATCAATTACCTGAACAAAGGGGCCTCTTGGTGGCCCACCCCAAGCAGCTTTCATGAAATTGATGAAGAGAACTAGGAAGTTTCAGGTCTTTAAACCAGGCTTGATGCAGATTACAGTCGGAAACTTGGGCACATAACAGGAGCAACATAAAGGAAGACAGAGCAGCACATGTTTTCCAAGTGGTCTTTAATTTAAGATTCAATTGCTGTTGTCTAGCCCAAACGCTGAGCCTCCAGACATGCAAAAAAAGCAGACTTGGTTAGGACACATGCTGTCCTTGGGAGTGTGGAGAGCAATCTGCCTCTGCCAAGCCCTCAAGGGACAATCTTCTACTCTCAATCTTTCCGAGAACTGCTTTGATGGTCAGGCTTGGTCCCAGCACCCACTGTATCCTCTGTTCGATTCCTTCCAAACAAGTTGAAGCTCTTGGAGTATTTCTTTAAAGCACAGGAAGATAACCAAGTAAAAATACCAGATACTGCACAACAGGTTGGGTATCTCTTTCACTCATTTTCACTCACTGGATTACTGGAGAAATATTCACTGCTTGCCTAAGTATAGCTGTCTTTCACTTATTGAACAGATTTACCCAAACAATAGGCTGGCAAAATCCTCAACATCCTGTGGAATTTATATGAAGTTAAACACTTGATGTGTTTACCAATCTACAAAAGACAGCCTGTCAAGCCTATCAGCCAGCCAGTAACAGCACTGTTTTGTCAGACATACTTGGCTGATAAGAAGCATGCTAGCATTGACCAACCCTCACATATCTCACCTCTTTGTACCTCAGGTATAAAAGGCTTGTCCAGGACAACACTCTCTTCCATAATGGTTAGCACCAGTTCTTTACTACAAGTGAAGCCAATTGTAAAGGTAAGGGCATACCACAAATGACTAGTACCAACTGCAGACAGGAACTCTTTCACACTTTAGCCTTCAATCCAAAAAGACTTCCATCACTGCAAAGAATTAAGTCTAGTATCTCTGAGAAAGAAAAAAATTCAGCTGAGATGTCAATATTACAATGTTTTCAAACACTTGAAAACATTTACTGACAGCATTTACCATCTCTACTCTTCACAGGTAACAATCCTCATCTCACAGTACAAGTCACCTGTACCACCAGCCTGCTCATTCTCCCAGTACAGCCCCACACTTCTCCAGCAGTTTGGTGTATATATCTTTACAGAAAGGCCAAAAGCTCCCTCCTAGCTCCACTCCCAGTGCCAAGAGATGTCTCCCTAATGCTCTACATAAAGGAATGCTGCTAGCTTTGCAAGGAAGTGGAGATCCACTTGAGTAACAATACTAAAAATGGGCCTTCCCCAGCCAACAGAGCCTCTGCAGTTTCAGCTGTTGCCTACCTAGCTCGGGGAGGGGATCATATACCATAGTTTATCAGTTAATAAAATTTAATAACATGCTTCTTAAAAAAGTCCCTTAAATTCTATTTTCTGGAGCATTCACCCTCACTTCTTGTGTTCAGCAGGCACTGACACAAAGCATGAACATCTATATATACGGTGTGTATAAGTATATCCCCCCACACAGAAAGAGGGCCTGTGGGATTAGCCCAAGGCTAGATGATGGAAAAGGCAGAGGTACAGCCTTTCAAGTTAAAGGCTTTGTTAAGAAAAGTGAATATGGTGACAGCAGCAATACAACAATATTGTCAGATAGCTAACAGCATTCAAGGCAAATAGTGGACTTCACCTTGTCCTCAGCGACACTTCAGATTTTCCTTAGCTCAAACTTCTTCAGAAGTAGTAGAGGGTCATGTAGTTTGTACCCTACTGTTTCACAGTATTAGAGAGAAGTGGCAGAATAAGGGTAGCATGAAACAACAAGGCCACAACTCCACTGGAAAGTTAGTCAAAAATATCATATGTTCACATATATACCCAGAAGATGAGACAGCAAAGTACTAAGATTGATAAATGAAATTTAATAGGCTTCAGAATACCTAAGAAAATAGCAAATTAAAGAGAAATTAGGTACTTTTTAAAAAGGAAAAAAAAAAAAAATCACATCTGTAAAAAAGTGCAACAGGGAAGAAAGCAGCAGCAAGGTCACACTTAGTGACTTGGCAATGTCACAGCCGACAGCCGGCTTCAATTCCATGGAATCAGAATTATGTAGTTGGTCACAGGCTGGACCAAGAAAGCAGCTGCTCTCCCTAGAATACTGCATGCAGGGGCAACACGTTTTTACATCTGGATCTAGCAGAAAGTAACCACTCACATCACTCTATGGCTAATTCCTCTACAGCTTTTAAGTGAAAGAGAAATGGGAAAAAACAGAAGAGCACTTGGACTCAGAGTTTAGAGAACAGGTGGCACATCCTTCACTCTAGCAGACAGAAGGATGCTTTGTAGTATAGACCTGAGCTCCAGGGGACGTTTAGACTTGACATTAGGAAGGTCCATTAGGTGGCCGAACACTGGAACAGACTTCCAGCCTGTCCGTGTTTAAGAGGCATTTCAACAATGCCCTTAATAACATGCTTTAACTTTTGGTCAGCCCCAAAGCGTTCAGGCAGTTGGACTGGATGATCATCGTAGGTCCCATCCAACTGAAATACTCTATTCTTCTCTCGTTCTCTCACACGTACATACTTGGGTATGCATGTATATTTTTATATATACATATATATATCTGTAGACTGTATAACTACTGCAGTTTAGCTCTCACTTTTTATAAAGCCTTTTATGTCTAAAGATGTATCAATAGATACATAGCTCTCTATATACACAAAAACATTTATACAGGTTCAGTAGGACCCAGACTGGAAGATATTTGTCAAAAGTATGGGGGTTTCTGCAATACGAAAGTCTTAAAAAGCATTTGTATTGTTTTTTTAGACAAATGTAGGTATCATGCAGATTAATCATTAAAGAGCCACCATTTATAAAATTAAAACTCAATGGAATTAAAAGGTTAGTGACTCCTTACCATTGACCTACAGGGTTCAATTAAGGACATTACTATATAAAGAAGTAAGGAGGGTGAGAAGGTAGGGAGAAAAATGAAAGCATTTAACAGGTGAAATATACATTTAATGATCACATTTTACACCCCAACTGTAGCTGTTCTTGAAAGAGATTAGCATAGACCAGTATTAACTACATGGTTCAAGTTTATCCCCATTTCTGAAGGTTTGTGTTTTTTTCACCCTCTTCCTCCTATTTTTAAAGGGCCAGATGAGACAGGCAGTTTTGTTTATTTCTTTTAGGTCTTTTTTGTTATTAACATTTTTACTTTTAAGCCACTTAAACTAAATCAGTTTTGCATGGATCTGCAAGCTCAAATCTCATTCAATATAGAAGAGCTTAGGCGTTTAGGCAGATCAAACAAAACAGACGTCCAGAAGTATGTGAAAATGAAGTCCACCATTTCTTTCAGAAAGAAAGTTGAAGTGGCTTAAAGCCATCATGCCTGCTGTTACCATGATTTTTTTTATGTTTTTAATTAAAACCTGTTTTCATAAAAGGAAATGTTAAAACTAATTCCACTTAACAGTGTTTAATATGGGTAAGGAAAAGTAGGAACTTCATTACCCTAATCACGTAACTGGTCCAGGTTATCTACTACTTTACCATTACACTCAACACCAAGTAGTTAATACTAACTCAAAAGATCAGATTTGCCTGCTCCCACTATATATTCTCATAAATTCAATAAATCCTAATCTTCAGATTACTTCATAATCATTTTCACAGCCATGTTTAATATTTTCTACTGGGGAGGGAAGCAGTCAGCTGCCACAAATGCAGCATCTTACAAAAGTAATTTCCATTAAGAGATTTTGAAACAATGAAAAAGATCTTTATCTGATGGCTAACTCTAAGAAAACCTAAATTTTTTAATACATCCAATACTGTATTGATAAACATCCCAAAACCCTCTTAACAGTTCATAATAATGGGATTACTGGTATGCCCTCCTATTCTCTTTCCTTCTTACCTGTGACCCTTCAGTCTCCCAACAACCCTAAAATATCCATTTCAACTACATTTTCAAGTTCTGCTCCCTTTGCCTTCCTCTACTGCAGATTCTGAAAACTACAAATAATGTAAATTATTCTCAAGAATTAAATACAGATTTACATGATGTAAGATGCAAAATATCTTGACTATATAAAAGCAGATTTTATTATTTTCATTTGCAGAGCAAAAGCTATTCTCTTTAGCACTATGTAGACAGGAGGCACAGAACATACTACAGGAAAGAAAGCATGCCATGTGCCAGGGCAATACCATGCATGCCCAGGCAGCAGCTGACAGCTCCAGAGCAATGTGTGGCTTACATTCAAGAATGGAAGCAACTAGGTATTTTGGTTATTACTGACCACTCTCCTCTGGTATGGAAAAAAAGAGATAAGGGACAGCAGGGGATCTGGCACAGCTTCAAATCCATCTCTTCCCACCTCCATATAGGAAAGCAGAAACCACGTAACACTTCAGGGCTCCAGCTCCACATCCCAGAGGACAGAGCAAGAGCCGTACAGCTGTGACACACTGCTTCCTCTTTCCCTCTTCATTTGACAGCTGCTTGGTGCTGGCAAATGAGCAACAGAGGAATGGACTATTACCAGAAAGGGTGGTTTAATTAAAAATCTGAGAAATACTGATGACATTCAGCATGTCAAGCTCAAAGAACACAAGCACATGCATTGCAAATGTGTGGAAAGAGCAAGTAAAGACACACCAGACTGAACTTGGTGCCTCATCTTTACTCTTCTACCACAAGCAGCTTTGGTTTGAAGCGCTCACGTAGCTCTTCATAGGTGACCTCTATGACCAACATGTGGTGAGGTGGTATAAGCACCACAACCCTCTGAACTGACCCCTCATGTTATAGGTTAGAAAAAATTCCTGGCAAATCCTGCATCAAGTACAACAAAGTGAAACAGATCATCCAAGAGGGCAGAACCTTGTTTGGCTAGGGGTTAAGGCGGTTTTGTTGTTGGGTTTGGGTTTTTTTCCAAAGCCTCCTTTATGAGGAACCACTCTAGAAGTATCACCTGATCCCACATACTGTATTTTCTTTTTCAGCACAGATGCATACTGGCTTTCTTCTTTTAGCAACTCTTGCTGCAGATTACCATGGGAATCACTTTTATTAAGAGGTTATGGCCCCTAACACTTTCCAGGTCCTACTGGCTGCAGAAATAGGAGGATTTTCTATTAACTAGCAGCATACACTGGCATTTCCATAAACTACTGCAACATGCCTCCTGTCTCACCAATTTTACTCTTGCCACGCAGCTCTACTTTAGAAAAAAATGAAACATTCTAAACCAGGTTTCATTAATGGTTTTCTCTCTTCTTTTGACACACAGGGAAGATCCAAGCTCAGAATTTCAGATGCTCATAAATTTTTACTTTCTTACATTTACACATTTGGGACATTCACATCAACTAAAATGTAAAATTGGCATTTAGATGTCCTTGATGTCTTTTTTTTTTTGTTTGTTTTTCTTTAAGTAAAGACATTCAGAAAGCATGATTTAGCCATGCTGCTGACATACACAGAAGAAATCCAAAGGGAGCAAACCCTTCCACCTACCTTTTTTTTTTCAAGCATGGCAACAGCACAGAGATGCCTTGACCTTGAGAAAGGCTCTGGGTTTGGAGAAGAATATTACCAGATTAACATGTAGTGAACAGTGTTCTCCACCAGAACTACCACTTTAAAAGGGAATCTTGCAAGTTTAAAGTGGACAACTTCAGGTATTATTAAGACAAGCCCATATTCCAGTGATTAAAATAAATTACAAGCTATCAGGACCAAGCAGGTACTCACAGGGAAAGGGCATTTCCTAACCAAAAGTCACAGTAATAATTACCAGCATCTACAGTGGGATCTTCGCCCTCACACAGCCCACTGAAAGACTGAAGTTTAAGATTTTATAATTTGGATCAAGACAGCTTTCTACATAGAATCTTACTCATAGAATAGAATCATAGAATCGTTAGGGTTGGAAAGGACCTTAAGATCATCTAGTTCCAACCCCCCTGCCAGCAGGGACACCTTACGCTAAAAGACCTTACTCCTACAAAGATAGCCGTGTTCTCCTCTAAACATAAAGCAAATCAAAGAAAAGTAGAATAAAAAAGATCCAGCCACACACTAGCATCTACCTTCACTGGTAGTGCTCTGCTTCATTTTTCAGGCAAATAGATCATTGGGGTTGTGAGGAGGAGGAAAAAAAAAAAAAACAAACCAGAAACAAAAAACAAAAAACACACAAAAAAAGGCACATCACTTGATTATACAACTAAGTGTAATTTTAATCTCAAAACCCCTTCTCCATTGGACTCCCAGCATCTGATCACTTCAGCTCAGTAACTCCTTTTCGGCTTTTGTTCAAGTAATGAACAACTAGTAATCATAGAATGGTTTGTGTTGGAAGGGCTTTTAAAGCTCATCCAGTTCCAACTCCCCTGCCACCAGCAGGGACATCTTCCACTAGAGCAGGTTGCTCCAAGCTCCCTCCAATCTGGCCTTGAACACTGCCAGAGATGGAGCAGCTACAGCTGCTGTGGGCAACCTGTGCCAGTGTCTCACCAGCCTCACAGTAAAGAATTTCTTCCTAATGTCTAATCTAAATCTACTCTCTGACAATTTAAAGCCATTCCCCCTTGTACTTGTGAGAAGATTTCTTGTAGGCCCGTTTAGGTACCCTTACGTACTCCTTCACATGGACATCATCTGATTAATAGCAAAGAGTACCACAAGACCGCATAAAATTTTGGACTACAGGTCAATGGGATGTCAGGTATCAGCAGAACTCTTCTCTACCACTATCACCTTCCTGCTCTCTGAAAAATTAACTTGCCCAAAGGAGAGTTAGGATTTGTTCTTGGGAAATATAAACCCAGAATATAAGAGAGTGGTACCGCACCAACAATGGGACACACAATACCTACTCCAACAAATAAAAGACCTCTCCTCCCTAACACAACCTTCCTTTCCCCCTAAAACGATTTCGGAATGTGGTTAAACCAAGCCTGGTAAACTAAAATACAACTAACTATGCCTAAACTAAACTTCAAGTTCTTGTAAAGTTACAATACTGCTGATAAACATGAATGTAGTAGAGAAATACTTATTAAATAGGAAACAGACTTATGAGAAAATAAGCTCAATATTAAATCTTGTACCAGCTGCACTTCTGAAGAAATAAGCAAAATAAGAGGGATTAGCCAGAATTCAAACAAAAGCGCATGAGAACATGCAAGAGGCATGTTTTCAGCTTTCATAACCTTTACAATTCACAGTCTTTGCCAACTCTTTGTGCATAACAGGAGAACACCGATTTAATGTCCGGAAGTGATATTATACTATCAACAATATTTTCATCCCCAAGCACAACCAGCTTTAAAGTAATGTATCTGTGTGTTTGGAACAAAAGGTACTAAAACTAAATAATAGGTGAAAAGTATCATTAGATCCATTGAGTGACTTGCAAAGACTCTTCTTGGCTACCAAAAACCTATCTGGGCAGAGACTACTCATTAATAAGGAAGAGAACTTCACTTTCTCCAAAGCCTTTAGAGTATCAGTATGTGCTCCTGTAAAACATTCTGTGTTTGAAGAGGAAGGGAAGGACAGGGTATCTGCAGTTTCTGCATTCTTATGAGCCAGCTGTTCTATGGGTCACGTTCTTTTCTACTCAGAATCACTAAGAGTTCTTTCAAGCCTACAAAAAAACAATGCTCAAACTTCCCATTTTAGCCAAGTTTGGGGTTTTTTAACACCCAGTAAGAATTTGATTTCAATCAGCAAATCCTGCATGCTTTGAACCAGAAGAGAGGCTCAACACTTCATTACACACCTGCAGAAATGAGAAAAAAAATAAGCATGGAAGGCATATTTTAAAGAACACTGCTAATATCATGCAAATTAACTAATCCACAGTGGAATTTAATTATTTCTACAGCCTTAGCTTTCCTACAGTTACTTCTATTTTAGTATTGTCTTCAAAGTGGATTTAAAAGACTCAAAAATACACTTCTGACAAAAGAGCACTTGTCCTTCAAGCTTTCTATTTCAGACAAGCTTTTGTTCCAGTTTCCTCCATATATTTTTAGTTCTAAAATATCAGGTTGGTCATCTTAAAGAGAATGTAACAACTTTCAATAACCCTTAATTGCATTCACTCGTTTTACCTCTCTAGATTCAACACTCCTACTCCCTAACCTCACAGTTAAATCTCCTTCATGTTTCCCACTCAGTGCTAAAGCACATTATTCTTCTCCATTCTTACCCTATCCCTGTAATTGAATGAACCTCGACCAACTTCTCTGGGTAACTGGGACTGTTCTATGCTGTATTTATTGCTCAGTAATGAGGCATAAAGAAAGTTATCTTTGACCAATAAATCAAAGCTGTTCACTGTTTAGGCTGTCACCACTTAGGTTCACAAAACTTACTTCAATGTATTATAATGTTTCATATTCAAAGGCATTGACAGCCATAATTCTACCAAGATGAACAAGAGTAAGGATACTCTGACCACAGATTTATAGCCATGGGTCTTACAGTTACCATAAGCATAAAATGAAGCCTTATTTATTTATATCTGAACCTCAAAATTAAAGTTTAGCTTTGAAAAACTTCCAAAAAATTACTACAGGATGCCTGTGTACTTCTCTGGAGCCCAGCAACTTGGCAGAGGAAAACTCTTGCCAAGCTATGATAAGCATTTAGCAGCTTAAGGGCTAGCTATGCTTCTTGTTTCAACCTTGACAACCAACTGTAAGGACACAATATTAAACTTAAGCTTCCAAAAGCATTTAATATTTGCTTCTGCTGAAAATACAGTTTCACTACATGTTTTGAAAATAAAATCACTTTTTCCTCTTTTAAAGATCCATGATGATGCCAGACATATGCTTGTTTTCCAAACAACAACTGTTTAAAAGAAAGAATACTCTTTCTGATGTTCCTGCCAAAAATAACATTCTGTGGCTTAAAGAAATCTGATAGTAGGCAGTTCACTCAGTTGAGGGAAGAAGGGTTTACGTTTGGCAAGGATTTACATTTCATGTCTTGCATCTACTTCCCTCCATTTTAAATTTCTTTGGAGATGAACATGGCAATGGGGAGTTTTTGTTGTGGTTTGTTGAGGTTTGTTTGTTGGTTTTTTTTTTCCTACATCTTCAACAAAAAAGGCATCTGTGAGTTTTACCAGAAATGACATAAAGCAGAAGTTTATCACAATGCATTTCTTTCTTAGGGGGAACACTAGGTTATAAAAGAGATTTTGAAAGGGAAGTAGAATAAGACTTCAGAAGAAATGCACAGGAAAGTTTGCAGCAGGAGAAAGAGGAACAAAAATTCAAATGGAGAAGTAGCACACAGAACATCAACGGCTTCATCTTAAAACATAGGACAGGGCAAGGAGATGGACTTGGGGTTTTAGCTGCTGTTGTCACAGGAAGCAATAACACTACCTGCCCAACAAATATTGTTACTTCACTGCTGCCTCAATAGTTTCAGATTAAGAGACAGAAGATGTAACAGAAACATGCCAATTGGATTATGTACTGCATAAGACTTATTTCTGTACATTTCAGAAAGCCACAATTTTTAAGACAAAGGCTCGATCTGCTTGAATATTTGACTTGTACTTCATTAATTAATAACTCACAGAAATAGTAACTGGACCAGTTTGCTAAGTAACAAAAATATTTCATTGACTTCAAGCATCTAAGACAACGGAAATTGGAATTTTCTCTAATCACGGAGTTTTACTTGCTGCTTCCTCACACTTTTTCCAAATAAGTTATAAACCCTATTGAACAGAACCTTGCCATCACTCTCCAAGGTACAGAAGTTCCTGAAGGCTGCTAAACCTGCTCCAACATCAAGCCATCTAGGCAGACAACACTTCAGTCAGGCAAGTGACCAAGCAGAACGTAATCTACATGACAACAAGCTGCAGGTCCATGCAAACTTAGATGCCTTCTGAATTGCTAGTATGGCAACCAGGACAACATTATTGCAAAGTATGTACCTTCTGCAGAACAACAGCAAGTATTTTAGGAAAGTAAGGTCAGAATCCTAATAACCTCAAATTAGTATTTCAGGCTAATAAAAATCCTTAAGGTTAAAAACCCAACAGCTTATTATGTTGATCAGCAACATGGAAGTTTTTCCTGTCATTAGCAATGCAAATCCAGCACAGAAATTCAGCAACTAAACATGAATGTCTTCACAGCATTATTAGCTTGAGCTATGACTAAGTGTTGTTCCTAATCTTATCTATGTGCTTGCATAGAATTACCAACCCTGAATCAAAGGATGCTTGAAATTTCAAGATGGTCTACAAGGGTATGAGCAGTGTTTGATGACAGAGGCAAATGTTATAACTACATTTCATTTGAGGGCCAGAAGACCATACCTCCTGCATTCTCAGACACTCCTCTTGAAGGCATTTGAACCACATCGTTTCAACATTCAGTATTCCAACACTTGCCATGCACAACCTACAACTGTTTACTTGCTACAAAGTGATTGCTACAATGAAGACGTGCAACACCTGTAGGATTTGAAAAACAGAGGGCTTCAAGAGAAGTAAGCCAACGGAGCTGAAGGACACAGGATCCCCTCTATCTTGGAAAAAAAAAAAAGAATTAAGCTCTCCAAATACAACTTCCTGGTTCTTCCCACAAAAAGAAGGGTGGATATAAAGCACGTGCTTTGCACATCGGTTTCTCTAGTATAGCCTGGCATATAGCCTTTTTCTACTACACAGTTTGATAACCTGAAGCTGTAACCAAATAGCTTGTAAATATGAGAGTTAACTGCAGCTCCTGAGGTGGCATGCAGAGGTTATAAGGAACTTCAATATTCAGGCTGTGCAAAATAACCCAGTAATACATGTATGAAAGCACCTTCAAATTCAAACGTAGGCTTCATTTGAAATGATGCATTATCTCCTCCATGTTTGCAGCTGTTTAAGCATTCAAAGCAGCAGCCAAGCTTTAAAAAGAAAAACAGTACTTTGCCAGGAAATAACTCTACCAGAAACCTGTGCTGATACAAGTTCCAGAGAATTTTAACATACTATAGAAAATTCAGCAGCAAGCTCTAACTGCTGTAGAACTCAAAAACCACATTTTCACTAAAGCCTGCCCTCTAATCCAGAAGTTCAAACTTAATTTCTTCATTCACATGTAATGAGGCAGAAAAACTTCTCAAAGAAGTGTTTCCAAAGGCTGTTTGAAGTTTCAAAGTAAAACAAGCTTCCCAGGCCTTGTATTGTGGCACACTGGTCTCCAAAGCAGCCTGTTGCTTTGTTAAGGCAAAACCAAGTCCACAGCAGATCAATGGTTTTCCTTAGCATCATAGAATACTGACCTTTTCCACTATGGGATTTCAAAACATCAAGAAATCAATTCCAACATTTGCTAAAATACTGTTAACATGTTGTGATACATTATGCCCACCACCTATTACATACTCAAGCTAACTACTACTTGCAACAAGAAAACTGGCTGTCACTATGAAGATGTACAAGAAACTTGGGATCCATCAGCTGAAGAACTACAGTCACTAGTTATGAGGAAATACATGCCTTAATGCCATTTAATTGGCCGAGTCACGGGAATCATAGAATAGTTAACGTTGGAATGCAGACGTGAATCTGTTTACACCTTTACCAACCCTTTTAATGAAATGAGTTATGGATCCAATGGTTATATATGTTCATTTGCCCTAACTGGCCTCTCCACTCAGGCACACAAGAGTGACCCAAACACCACTGCCCTGACCTTGCAGGACATCAAAACAGAAAGAGACAACTTAGCCCTTTCTAACCTTTAAAGGAAGTAATTACAACAAGAACAGCATGCTGGGCCCCAAGAAAAAGCTGCTGGAGGAGTAGGCAACAACTGCCTACATCAGCTATGACTGCATACAATAAACCCTCAAATAAGGGAATACTTGACCTCTGATGGCCATTATAGTCATAAGTACTGGAACAAACTGCACTCACTGATTCAGTTTGAACCCCAGTCCCTACTAACCACCCTGTCAACAGTTTCTCACTCTGCAGCAAGTGACAAAACTGGTTAACCAGTCCATGGAAAAAAGTCCCAGTAGTCATATTTTATATACCTACAAAAACCAGCAGAGCTCCAGTAATTCCCAATTTACATTCACTGTCCTTTACACAAAGCATTAATATTATGTTCTCTCTGCCCTGGCAACCAGACTTGAACAAAACACTTTCTTGAGATTATACATGCTTTTCAGTCTTCACTGATGAGGTGCTTTGTTCACCTTTAGTTTCTATGAATATATCAACAATAAAAGGAAGTATTTTTGCACATGTTATCTTCTAAACAGTCCGTGAAATTCTAGTCCTTTAAGGCCTCTAAACCACTAATACATTATGCCATTCATGTTATCATAGAATAATACAATATCCTGAGTTGGCAGGGACCCAGGAGGATCAAGTCCAACTCCTAACTACATACATGGCAGCCTAAAAGTTAAACCAGATACCCAAGTGTTGTCCAAACACTTCTTCAACCCTGACTTGCTTGGGGCCTCAACCACTTCCCTGCAGAGCTTGTTTCAGTGCTTGACCACCACTCTTGGCAAAGAATGCTTTCCTATTATCCAATATGAATTTCCTTGATGCAGCTTTAAGTCAATCCCTTGCGTCACAGGACGCCAGAGAGACAAGATCAGCAAAAAAAAAAAAAAGTCTCTTTTTGCTCCCCCTCAGGAAGAAGTTGTAGAAAGCAATGAGTCACCCCTCAGTACCCTCTGCTACAAAATGACCAAACCTAGCATCCACAGCCACTCCTCATAAATCATGCCCTCTAGTCCTTTCACCATCTTTGTTGCCCTCCTTTGAACACTCTCTAGTATTTTTTTACCCTTATATTGCAGAACCCAAAACTGCTGGTATATTTCATTCCATGAATTCTCTCTGCCTTCACAATCTAGCAATAGGTTAAGAATATTAAATAAACTTTGTAAATCACGAAGCACAGTAATCCAGACTATTACTGCATGCTACAATCCAACTAATGACCCAGCAAGCTAGATGACACTAAAAAGCATAGACAAATATGGGCAGAAGTAGCAAATTACAGCATCCCAAGAAAAATACACCATCATCCCAATTCCCAACAAGGCAACACAAGTGTTTCCTGAATGAGGAATCTGTAACACATTAATGCTGAGACAGTAAGTGATCAGTATTAAAAGACAAGCCCATAAAACTTAGAAGTTCCACTCAGGTAACCCAACAGGAAAACACACACAGCAGCCTTTGAGCATGGCCATCCAAACAGAGCACTTCAACTCAAAAAGATGCAGGAGCCTCTATATCCTACTAGCACAGCCTGAGCCCCAACAGCACCCAGTTTTAATACTTTACTGTTCAGCAAACAGCTTCAATATACATAAAAGTTACATGCGCTGAAAGCATGACATTACCTTGCAAAGACTGAAGAAGCCAATTTCAAGAAAACCTCAAAGAAAAGCTGAATGACAGTGAAGTATCGCAATATCCTTTATCTAATGAAAATTATCATAACAGGCTCATGCAAAATGTCAAGTTGTAATTGCCAGCAGCACTTGCTACAAAGTTGAAGATTTCTTTATGTATCCATTTCATTTAGATCATGCATTAAACAGCATTTTCACTATTTATAATTTAAATTTCCCTCCCAGTTTTGAAGTTTCATCACCAACCAACACAAGGCTGACAGAGGACTTGAGAATCATCACATACATAGAACTCTAAAGCAAGTGCATATCCAGATACCAAAAAAAACCAATCCATCCCAAAACCACACTAACGCATAATGACAAACCTTATGCTTTTTACACCAGTACAAGAGAGAGGTGATTCTCCCCTCTACTCTACCCTTGTGAGACCCCACCTGGAGTACCTGTGCTCAGCTCTGGCAGCAACAACAAAAGAGGGACACATACCTGATTGAGCCAATCCAGAAGAGGGCCACAAAAATGATCAGGGGGCTGGAGTACCTCTCCTAAGGAGACAGGCTTAGAGACTCGACTTGTTCAGCCTGGAGAAAAGAAGGCTCTGGGGAGACCTTAAAGAAGCTTCCAGTGCCTAAAGGGGCTACCAGAAATCTGAAGTACTTTTTACAAGGGCACAGAGTGACAAGGCAAGGGGGAATGGTTTTAAACTGACAGAGGGGAGATTTAGATTAGTTATTAGAAAGAAGTTCTTCACTGTGATGGTGATGAGACACTGCCACAGGTTGCCCAGAGAAGCTGTGGCTGTCCCATCCTTGGCAGTGCTCAAAGCCAGGCTGAAAGGACCCTGGAACAACCTGGTCTAGTGGAAGGTGTCCCTGCCCATGGTGGGGGCTTGGAACTGGATGAACTTCAAGGTCCCTTCCAACACAAACCAATCTATGATTCTATGATAACCACTGGGTAAGGCTCCAAAAAGTCTGTCTTACTTGAACTTAATGGTGATAAATATTTTTTGTCAATATAAATTTATCTGTGTGTACTGCTGTGTAAATGAACAATGCTTGATAGAGTTTTACCACAAGAAATTAGTCTATAGTTTCATACTGGGCAGATTTCCACAGCAGAGATGTGCAATGAAAAGCTTGTGCCAAAGAAACAGTAAAATAGAGGTCTGATTTATAGAACAAGAAAGAAAACAAGCCAGGCTGTAATTCTGCGCACAACATTTTCAAATCTCATTTTTTTGTGTCCTGAAAAAGAATACATTTAAGTCAACCTAAAATTCTGGTTTGCAAGATTAATGGAAGTTATGACTGCCTGAACATAGGCTACTTCTATTTATATCAATTATGGCGACTGTAAAATATGAACTCCAAACAGATTCAGATTACCATTGATATCTATGCATACTTTATCTGTGTTACTTACCAACATTTTAAAGGTTGCATCATATTCTGAAGACTATTATGAAACCTGAATATCTACAGAATGCAAGATTAATACAAAAACTACAGCAAAAATATCTGCATGCCAGCCACGTCCAAGACATTTAGTTTAGCCAACTCTCTAACTTAGCACTCTATAGTCTATAGTCTGTGTCAGTTCTTTCCAATACTTACTATCAAAGTCCTGTTACAAGGAGGTTTGCAGTTATGAATGATAAGAAGAAAGCCTACACAAAGTATAATCTGCTTCATAGTATACAGATGATGGGGAAATATCTTTCTCTTGTTTTTGTTTTAGCTTGACATCAGCATTACAAACAACCACAAACACCAATCAAGTTCACCCTGAGTAAAACAGTTTTCCTGCTTCTAAAATATGTATTTTAAAATGCAAAAGATTATTAACTCAGGGACAAGGCATGCAAATGGCACAAGTATCGTGAATATCCAAAAATAAAGTACATAAATTTGGCATAAGATGGTCTACACTTAGAGATACATATTGTCTCCTATCACTGCATCTGGCTACCAAATCTCTAAGAATAGAGATATCTGTAACCAACAGGAGGAAGCTCCAACAATCTTGAAAAAGAGTAACAAAAATTCTGCTAAATTGAAAGGTTCACCAAAAAAAAACCCAAACACATACAGTGATCAATTCTAGACACAGGAAACACAATTAGTTTAAGGGCAGAATATTTCAGTATATGTGAAAGAAAAACTAATTCATAATGTGTAGAGATACAGAACACTTATAAATCCCTAAAACAAACAAATTTGGGGTTAAAAAAAAAAGAAAACAAAACAGGGAAATCCAACAAATGTTTACCATACTAACACTACTAAGAAGCCTTCAAAAAAAATTTCTCCAGCTATTTCACCTGCCAAAGATACAGGAATGAAACAAGATAAACTCTTAATCTGCAGCCTAAATCAGGGCAAACACTTCCATTTTGATCTCCAGCTGTTTCGACACACAAATTTCTTAATTTCTTCCCAAATGTTTTGCTTCCCTTTTGGCAGAGGAGAGAGAAATGACATCTACCAGCAGCTAAAAATACTTCAGAGTTTTTAAAACAGGGATGAGATACAACTGTGCTTTTCCAGTTAAAAAAAAAACACCCCAGTGCCATACTTCAACAGCTTTTCTAACAGGCTGGCTTCTGAACAGTTAGTTCTAAATAACAGCAAGTGTGAAGTAAACCACTCGCAGGTTAAAGTTGAACAAGTAGGTTGGGTGTAGCTTCAGGTTATTTTCATTATTACCTCTAAAGGCAGGCTAAATTCTCAGCAGAGAATATAAGTGCTATAGCAGTTCTGCTACAGAGCTAAGGCTCAAGATGCCTCAATTTAACTCTTAGTCGAGTCACTGATTTTCTTATATTACAAGTATTCTGTATGTGAATCTTTCACATGGAGAACTTAATACTCACCCTCTGCCTCTATTTGTGCTTTTAGGAGACTAAGCAGATACAATCTATGATCTGTAGCACTCCTTGTACAGGAAGCTGCTGAAGTCAACGTACAGTTGTGTACAATACTGGAGACATGTATTTGTAATCTGATCCTATTAATGATCTTCATATTCTGAATGGCTTTAAGATTAGAAAACTAAAATGCACCTGACAGAAACAACTTCTCCTCACCTGTACTGTAAGTTAGTACCTTTCTGCTACTGAGGTAATTAACAAAACTTACTACCATAACACACTGGACACACAGAGCGTGGTTAGTAACTCATGCTGGTAGTGCAATTCACGTGATAAAGATCCTGTAGCTCAGTATCCTATGCAATGAATAAAATAAAAAGAAGTTGAAGTAATACCACACGTTCAAAAATTTTAATTGGACCCACACATGAATCAGGAAGAAATTAATACATCTCTGAATTGAAAAGGTCAAGAAGTGCTATATACTATACAACCTGTATCAGATTCAAGCTCAGTCACAGGACAGTGTCAAGTACACACCAACTAAAGACAGGCCTGCAAGAACAGACTGCAACACTTCTTGCTCCTTCTTCACTGAAAGCAGTTAAGAAAGCTCTGGAAGACAGTGCTATGGGAGGGCTCAAAAGAACAAAGAGTACACCAAAATGTAACTGTCCATGCAGGAAGTTTAATCAAAACGGAAAGACTTGCAAAGGCATAAGAGCTAATTCACTGTCCAGATGACACTGACAGAGTGACTGAAACACTCGGCTACCATCAGCTCTTCTGGGATTCTTCACCAAAGTACCTGCTCTAGTTTGGTTTTCAGAAATCTCACCCTGCTGATCGCTGTATATAAGAAACTTCAAAATAATATTCCTATAATCTGTCACACGATGGCTTTTCTTCTCTTTCCTCCATACAGGAATATTGTCTGCAGGCACTGCTCTGTTTGTTTCAGAAAAATATATGGCATGAAACTTCTCACTGAAGGATAAAGTAAATAAACCTGAAGTAGTCACTCCGAAGAGCAGCTGGTCTGCAAGAAGTTTATACTGCTATTCCCAAAATCATAATCCTTTGAGACATGTTGCACAGACAAGGCACATACTGAAAAAGAAAGCAGGTTTATGCTGCAAGTAACTATGAAATGCCTTATGTGTTATACCATATAAAACAAACATGAAGCTTCAATAACTTACTCCTGCTATGAAAATCCCTTGTTAAAGCACAATTCTATTTCTGACATGTAAAGTCATCTTTTATTACTTCCACAGAAAATAGGAGGATTAGTAAAGACCATACAATTTCAGTAACTGAAACAATAGTCTTGATTATACACAATAGCATCTGATTAAAAAATGCGTTGTTTCTTTATTTGAAAAAAAATAGCCACAGAAAAGGAGAAGAAAGAGAACTGGTTCAATTATATATTCTTTCATGTGCAACAAAACCCCTGTGTCCACCAGCTAATAACTACATTAACAGTGCCACAAACAATACAAACACAAAACTAATCTTCCAGCAGGCAACAAGAAAAGCTTGCTTTTGCACAACTTGTACCCAAAATTCAGCTGGCAGTAAATCAAGCTTCCCCATGGCTCAAGGGGAGCATGGTCTGGTCCTGGTGGCAACCGAAGAGATAAACCATCCTTCTTACAGGACTTACTGAAAGCGCATTCTCACTGAGTAAGAACAGCTTAGGGTGTTTATTTTTGTGTAGGCAGATAACTGTCCTTCCATCTTAGCATATTTTCTTCTAGTGAGAACTTAAAGACAAAAGTAAGCTGTAACTTGAACATAACACTTCAGAAAGCTCAGCTCTACAGCTCAAATACAGGGTTTAATCGTGAATCTTTAAGTTTGCAAGCATTGTAGCTTTTAACTTTAATAGATTTCCAACTTGAGTATTAGTCTACATAATTATTCCATATCATGTCAACCTCCAGATGGTAGACCACACAATTCAGCATCTGAGCCACAGATCACTGTGATGTACAGCGTGATGGAGAGTAAGAACTGCAGCCTTATTCCATTACTTTATTCCCTTCTTTAAGCACGTACGCTACTAGCTACTATGGAAAACACTTATCAGGCAAAGTTAAAACAACAGCCTTCCTCCTCTAAACATTAATACTTTCTGATACCCTATGTAAAGCTTTAAAAAGGCAAAGGAAAAAGGCCAGTCTTGCATGATAGGCAAAGCAAAACAACCACCTCCTCTTCATCCTCAGATCTGAAGCCTCTTGAAGTTCCTGTCTGCTTTCATAATTTGCCCCCATCTTTTTCTAATAGGAACACTTTCCCCTCATTCCCAGGAGTTTACAAAAGATGCACAAAGAACCGCAGCTAGACAGCTTTTTCCTATTCCTGCACTAACAGCACAGAAACTGAACCATTTGTGCTTTGAAGTATTTTCTATCAAGGAATCTCACAACTGCATCCAATAATCCCATCACTCAAGCATTGGCCCCACTTCACAGATTGTTGTTCAGCCTAAAACTACCAGCCCTTCTTGCGTTAGTTATCTGCAGTGGTTACTGAAGTGTATCAGAAACAGGAAGAAAAGGTATTCAATAAATACAGCATTTCTTAGCCGCTTTTCAGCTGGCATTAGACATTCAGCAGTAGCAATAAATCCCTGTCTTCACATGCCTGCACTCACTCAGACTCCAAGCTTCTCCACAGCAACAAATTCACTTAAGAAATAAATGGCAAAAGAAAAATTAATCCACAAACGAGAGGAAAAAAAAAAAGCTTTAAAAGTTCCCCAGCGGTTAAGGGCTCCCTACATCGTTCAAAGCCAAAGACTATTATTATTGAGTACTTGGAGACCGCTGGATACCAGAAGACATGCCGGTGTCACGCCGCGGTGCTGCTGAGGAGCCACTCATGGAGGGCGAGAAACACGAGTGGGGAACAGGTCCCCCGAACCTGAGGGTCCCGGGGATGAGCACCGCTTTCCCCGTAGCCCAGTCGGGGCACACGGCACCCGCGACCCTCAAGTTCGAGAGCCTGGTTTCAGACCCAAAACATGGGGGGCTCTGCAACCCCGACCCGAGACCGAGCGGGGGAAGGGGAAGGCACCCCGCTGCTCCGGGGACTGGCGAGGGGCCGAAGCCGGCAGGAGGGCTAGGAACAAAGCTTCTCCCCCGGCTTAGGCGAGAGGGCCCAGGACGGGCAGCTCAGCCCGGGCTGCAGGACAGGGAGCAGCCCCGCCGCTACCCTCACCGCGGCTGTGAGGAGAAAGGCACAGCCGCGCTGAGGGGGCTCCCATGGCGGGATTATCCCCTCAGCGACACACCGTTAATGAGCGGCTGCTCCCCCGCAGCGCCCCTCCCGGCGGAAATCGGACCCCCCGGGGACCGCCACCCCTCCACCGCGGCCCACACACCCACCTGACGCCGCGCTCCGTCCCATCCCGCACCACCACCGCTGCCCGCCCGCTGCAGCCGCCACGGAGCCCCTTCGCGGGCTAAGCCTCCGCGCCCATCACCGCCGCCCCGCCCCTTCGGCATTTAGCCCCGCCCCTCATCTCCCTTCTCCTCCGTGCCAAGAGGGGCGGGGCGGGTGTGAAGAGCCAGCCAATGGGAGCCGGGGCTCTGAGCACACACTGCTGATCGGCGTGAGCAGTAGCCAATGAGCACGGGAGGGGGGCGGGGACAGCAGTCAATCAGTGGCCCCTACCTGCGGTTCGCGAGCGGCCGGCGGCGGGGGGGTAGTTTCTTCCCGCTGACCGGCTGTCCCGGGCTTCCGCCTCCCTCCTCTCTGGCGGAGGGAGCGCTCTAAGCCGTGGAATGCGGGGGTTGCCTTAGCGGCTCCCGGTGCCTGGCCGGCTTGGGGCTGTCTCCGTCCCCAAGATCTACGTGCCTCTCAGGGGCAGCCGCCTCTTGCCGCTCCGCGGGGCTGGCCTCACTGCGCTCTCCCAAAAGCTGCTCAGCAGCCGGGCCCCCTTGGTCGGCAGCGCGGAGGGGCCCCTTTTACCTCAGGGCCGCGCTCCCCCGTCGCACGCAGAGGCGAAGTGCGGGCTGTTGTGGCCCAGCGGCGGGCCCCGGGGAGCCCATGATTCGTATTTCAGCCACGACGGCCGTCTGGCAGATCCCCGCCTTGCGATGCGGCCCGCGCGCTCACCCCTCGCCTCCACGACCCTTTTTCTGCCCGCGAGAGGCCTGCGCCGCGCCTCTGCCCCCATGTCGTGCTACCACACGCGTCTTCCTCCACCACCGCCGCCACCCCTGCCCTTTGCCTGCCTTTGCGACCCACTTCCTACCGAATCCAGCTGCTGGTCATTCCTGCCTATAAAGATGTATATTTACACAACCTAATGCCGGCGGGGTCTGAGGGCTTGGTTCTGGGACGGCGGCGGAGCCTTTGCGCAGAGTGTGCATTGTGAGGGCCGCAGCTGCTGTCCCAGCCCGAACAATGTCCCCTTTCCCGCACTGCCTGAGACTTCATCCTTTGTGGTTATCCCTATAGCGGGACCTTTTGTTGCTCGATGCAAAGCCTTTAGAAAAAATAAGTCGGACTTTATCACAAGAATGAGGTTGAGGGGGGGCAGGCGGGGTAGAACAATCGGCAAAGGAACTTTAATGGCTCAGGGCGCTTCAATAGTCACACTGAAAGTACAGGTTACAGAATGCTGTCTTGAGTCTATCGTCTTTGGCAATCGAAAGTTTACTGAACTCAAACTCAATTGTACCACTGCCTCCAGTCATCCACACTTTGCCTTACAGCAAAGACGTGGACTCCTCCTTTCCACAACAAGTAATATGCAGTATTGCTACTAATATAAGAAAACAAAATCGTATTTAAGTTACCAATACTGTTCATGCTAAGAAGCAGCAGCTGAGAGCCACTGCTGGATTCACTCTGGGTTACACAGCAAAAAGCAGCAAGCCAGCTTTGAAGTGCAGATGGTGACAGTTTTATGATAGCTCGCAAAGAAAACAGGGAAGTCACTAAACAACATAACCCCAAAAGAAGGACGCAGCAGCCTTTTTACTCCGCATAAGGCACACTGAGACAAAATTCGTAAGAGGAAAATAGTATCTTGAGAAAAAGGCATTCTGTATTCAAAAGGAGAGTATTTTCCCTAAAACATGCATGCAGTAAGAAAGAGGAAACTCCTGAGAGACTGTAAGATAAAATGGAGGAAAAACGACCTGACGTTGTTAAAATGCAGCTGCATTCATGCTTACTCAGTGATACTTTTTTCATGCTGAAAATGGGATCTTGAAGATTGAAAAATATTAATTTCATACAGACCTATCACTACCAGTAATTTTATTTTTTTTTCTCCATCAGTACAAGTCAGTCTGAGTGATACAAGGTATTAATTAACATTTATTTTGTTCCAGCTGCTTTCCAGGTTCGTGGATTTGTTCTCAGAGCTCTTTTTCTTCTCCTCTTTATTTCTGGCATTTTTATGCTATTTTTAAAAATATCTACATCTTGTAAAAAAAAGGAACTCAGGCAGATCTTTATTACTGGTGTTTTGATCTTGCTTTCGAATTTGCAAGTAAGGCAAATTTGCCAAACAATTTGAGTTTAATCCATACTGAGTTTTCATTAAGAGACAATAAGAAGGTGGTTGAATTATCTGCAAGGAATAATCAAATCAGTTTTTGTCTGAACCAGAATTATTTTTCAGAAAAGCTACAGGAAAGTTGTTTGAGGGCAGTAGGTACAGGTTGGACTGACACACCAAGACATGTCCAGGATTGATCTTTCTTGTATTAGTTTCACTTGTAGGCAGCATGAGGTTTCAGAGTGTAATGAAAAGGGAGGGGTTATTGGATGCTGAATCCAAGATGGAGTTCCAAGTGGAATTGAGTGTGACTTTTCTTAATATCTGCTTATAATATCACTGACTTAGATCAGATTTCAAAGGATCTCCTTTTCTTGAATATTTAATTTCACAGCACAAAAAGTATAGCATAAGAAGAAGCTATTTTTAAAGTCTGTTACACTGCTTGTTGCTTCCTGCTGCAGAGTGTATTTCATGATACAGAGATCCTTTTGTCTTTCAGGAGACACAAAATTGCTGAATAATGTTAAAATAAGTAATGTTACGCCCATGATTTACAACGCCACTTATAATCATTACAGCATCTCTGATTATTAGTGGGACATTGACAGGCCTATGAAGAGTTTCTTGCTGAATCAGCTTTTGAAATAAATCGCTTTCCCTCCAGCCACAGCAGCACTCCAGAGAAAGGGGAACCATGTCTTGGCTGAGGTAATTGATTTAGGATAGCTATCGGATACAGGCAATGCACAACATAAGATGCTTTATGAATTACTACATCTCTGTTAATGGAGTGTATTTTCCATTAACACAAGACTACTTAGCCTTGATAAGGCTGTGTATGTATTTCTAATACTATTCATATTTTCAATATTATGGGTATTTCCATACTATTAATATTTTTCAGAAATACTTTCGTGAGACTGTTAAATACTTTGCTTCTTTTTTTGGTTTTAATTTGTTTTCCTTTTCATATCCCTATATTGCTGGAATACTGAAAAGACTGGCAAAGTATATGAAACCAAGATGTAAGTAGATCCTCAAAGGAAACATTCAATATAAGTTCAAAGAGGCACTGTGTAATCAATCTTGAGAAAAAAATGCAGGGAGACAAGAACAAAAGGAAGCCTAATAACTTTTCAAGACAGCTACTTTCATCAACTAAACAAGAGTTGTAATTCTGCCAATTAATAGTTAGGCCCATTAACTGTAAGTTATAAAAACTATTTGCTATGCAAAGCACTCATTTTTCTTTGCTGGCTCTGACACTTCGGTAGGGTAGCAGGATATCCTATGAAAGAGGGACTGGTGATCTGTAGCAGGAGTGGACATAATGTATTAATGGTTTTACAGCATTGTCAGTTTATGAAAATAAACACATGGAAGACATGATTTGGAGTTCCTGGAGAGATTAAAAAATGATCTACAGAAAGCTGTAGCTAGTAATAGACTTGATTTAGCAGCTGTACGATGCAGGGCATTGCTAGGACTAATGGGATGAAGGTATAAACAAGAACCATAGGGTAAGTATCTAATCCAAAAGAAGAAAAGGAGAGCTCACAAAGGTAGCTGGCTTTCTGCAGATGGGCTTTGTGAAGTGTTTCAACCTGTGCTATGTCAAATGCTTTCCCATCAGCTAAGGATGAGCTAAATTTTCTTTCTCCTGGCTCAGTTTGTTACAGCTGTAGGATTTTTACAGACCCAGCAGTCCTTTCCTAAACTTCTATGCCTTGTTGTATTATGACCACCAATCGTAACAAAGGTACAATGGGGGGGGGGGGGGGGGGGGGGGGGGACGGGACGCTTTTACTAGGTAAAAATAGGGTCTCCTGGATAAAAATAAAAAGGCAAGGGATAGCAACACGCTGCTTAGTGTCAGAGGATTTATGTAGCTGAGTTCTGTCCCAGGCTGCTTTCTCATTCTACTGAGCCCATAAACAGATATGGATATTGAAAGATTCATGGTAACTGTTTGATTGCTCCTAGACTGATGTCCAGCAGTTAATGGCAGACTTGCTCCATCTGATTTGTCTCTCTCTCTTGTGGTAGCATGGGCAAAGTTTACCAGCACAGACTGAAATCATCCACTTCCCACTGGCTTTCAGCAAGAGAGAAATCTCTCTTCTTGTCCATAGAAGCACATAGAAGAGCGAGCGCATCAGTGCCGTATTCCACTATCATATTTGACTTTAAGTCAGGGGGGACAGTTAGACACAACCAGAGCATGAAGATGAGATATCTGACCATCATGTGGTTTTAACCACTTTCTTAGAAGTCCTATGACAAGTGCACTATTATATCCTGTTGTATGGTAGGAGAGTGACACAAGGCCAGTGAGAACATCTTTCCTTGTTTCTTGCTTCCAAGAAGCATGTTTTCCCCTCTCCAGCTCCTTGACCTCAACTGCTAGACACAGCTGGATCACAAGTTAGGCTTACCCAGTGGGCTTGGCATTTAGTGTCCCAGAGTGGAAGAAGCTGAGAAGTAAATGACTGAGGTAAAGGTAGGAAAAGAAGAAAATTAAATGCATGAACCTCATATAGTTTGGATTAAGTGAAACAGATTTTTATTGAGACCACCTTTCAAATATATATGTAAATTAACTGCAAATAGAAAAGTTCGCACTAAAATTAAATAAGGAGAGTAGTAATAGAGACAGAGAAAATGGGGCCAAAGTGAAATAAAAAATCTTAATGCACCCTCCTGTGCCAAGGCTGATTAAATGAGAGAGATATGGTTATGGACTGACCTATGGTTGATTATTTTAGGTGTTTAATCTAAAGCAGAGAATTCTACAATTTCCTCCTGCATTCTTGCACAGTGCTTATTGCCAGAGAGTTTTTACTAATATCTAATGTAACTCTTCCATAATGTAATTTTAGCACATTTTCATGCTATCCACAGTGGATGTGGAGAACAGATGACAACCTGTGATTAACTGAAAGCTGCTCACGTCTCTCCAGTCATTCATTCAACAAAATAAACCCCTAGCTTTTTCATTCTTGCCTCACAGGACATGTTTGTTAATTCTCTGGTCATTTTCCTTTCTTTCTCTTGGATTGCCTCCACATTTGCTGAAGTTCACTGCACAGAGCTAGACACGCAGTACTCAATAGCAAAGCCGCATGTTTGCTTTTACTGTAATAGTATGACATTGTTGATACATATTCCACTTGTGAGTCACTGTAACCTCAAAATCTTTTTCAGCAAAACTTCTGCCTAGTCAGCTGTTTCCCATCCTGTGTTAATGTGCTTGATTTTTCCAGATTAAGTGCAGACCTTGCATTCTCCTTTTTGAAGTTCATCCTGATTTTTTGGACCAGCTGCCCCATTTGTCAGGATTCTTTAGATTGATACTCCATCAGGTTTATGACATCTGCAAATGTGCTAAACATACTTTCTACTTCTGTGTACCAGGTCACTGAATGCAAAACATTACCAAACTCAGGACACATCTCTGGAGAATTTCAGCCAGCAGTTTTCTGTTGTAACAGTGAACCTTTGATAACTATACTCTGATTACCGCTTTCCAATCTTCCCCAGCTCCTAAAAAGAATGGCATTCAGACATGTCACACAGCAATGTAAAAAAACTCTATCTATACCAACATTTTGAAGGGAGATGAAGTTAAACATTTCCTTAAAAATCATGCTTTTATTAAAGTTGATTACTCATCCATTGATTTTGAGTATAGAACACTTATAGTTGCACTAGAGACACAAAATGACGTTTTAGAATTCTCGGTGAAAGACAGGCATTTTGGACACCAGTCAGGCCAGATTTGGATTTTCACACATATAAGGTACTTAGATTTTGAGCATCAGTAAGTAATTCATACTTAAATGTTTGCTCACATGACTGAGGGTCAACGTCGTTTTTAATCTTGAAAACAACAGTCTTTCTTTGTAATGAAGTTTGGAAGTGCTGTGTTTATTGGATTTCTTTCAAGAAGTATAATCTTTAATTGTCCTTAGCAACATAGTTTCAGCATGAGAACTCTCTAGCTTTTATTCTTCTTTTCGGATGAAGCTAATATGATTTAGCTAGATTTTACATTCGAAAGCAAGGGAAATGATGCTCTTCCTCAAAACACAATGCACATTTTTGTTAGCAGCGAGGAGAAGCAAGACACGGCAACCCAATATGGGTGATAAGCAAGCTTCTACTTTATTTATGGCACACTTCGCTTATATCTGTGTGGAGTTTAGCCACGTCTACTAGTCACAACAGTATTGGTTAGTTCTACACAGCTTCCTTCGCATTCTCCTCCCACGTCCGGTTTCCGGTTACCTGTGAGGCCTACACCTTGCTTTGCTCGCACAAGGCCTCTAAGGATCCATGGCCTTGCTCTTGGAGCCGTTCTGCAACACATTTCATTATGCAAAGTCGAAGAGCAATCACCACGTTAGGTTTCATCTTACGCTTTATATCCTCAGCTTCCTGTTGTCTGAAATTACGCTTGGGTACCCACAAAGCATGAAGTATGAGTCTCTTCAGATATCGGTCATGAATTCAGTCCTGCTGACTGCAAAGCTGCCTCACCCTTGATTTATTGTAGGACCTTTTTGGTTGAGCTACATGGGGGTTTCAAAGTTCCACCCCTACTTTCTGGGTCAGTACACTCATTTCTTTGCAGGATGAAACCTTATATGAAAAGAGCATGAAAAGTATCATTTTCTGTGGGTCTGAAGTTTGCCTGAAAGCTGCATAAATGCCTACAGTCTTAAGGGAAGATGCCTTCACTCTCCATTCATGTACAATTCATATACAAGTGCCCTAATGCACAAGCAAATCTTATCCATGTGCATGCAAACTGGAATAGGCAAGAAGCATTGCACTGCACTCTGAATGCTCATGTGTCAAAAGGAACAGGAGTACACACTCCCAGTGGTAATTAAGCCTTGCTGGGAAGTCAAGCATATGTCATATGGAATAAGCTGTCTCCTCTGTTTTCCTTCACTCTCTCCCCTCTCAACTGCATTTTGGGTAGAAAGGAATCAAAAACTGGAATGAGGGGGAGATTTGAAGTAACAGCAGCTTTTCAGTTGTCAGAAAATCTGTTGTTTGTATAACAGCATTAGAGGAGGAATTTTTAACTGATACAGGAGGGAAATAAAATCCACCACAGCAAGACAGAACAAAACCCTAGCATAATAAAGAAATCATAGTCAACCCACAGCAAGGGTGGTTGGGAGGCTCTGCAGGAGAAAGAAAGTGGCAGTTCCCTTATGCAATGTGGATGCTCAGAGAGGCAAGGCAGAAGGGAGAAATAGATGCTATTTACTCACTCAGTTTTAGCTGGAATGGGAGATGGCTGTCTTTCCTACCATACATCAAACTGAGCGCTGGAACGCCGGAACAAAAACAGTTCAATACAGCCTGTCTGCAGCTATGTCTTTCTGATTCTCCTTTTTCAACCAATACCTCATCAGAAACGACACCCCCTCCAAAGGAAAAAAAAAAAAAAAAAGAAAAAAAAGAAAAGAAAAAGAATAAAAGTCAGTTTATAAACAACTGTCATTACACAGCATATTTTCCTCATTATAAGGCACTTAAAGAACAAGAAAAAGCCATCTGCTGTAGCTTGGCTGCCCTTTCCATTTTAGGTTAATCCACATTTCTGGCTTTTTCATCATCATTCCCAATTAAATCCTTCTCCAAAACAAATTTAGATGGGTTTACAATATTTATTTAAACCTTCTCACTCAATTCCAGTCCTTTTGGCAGAGCATCTGACAAAATCACCGTATCTTATGTGAAATATTTCTGACTAAACTTTGCACCCATAACTGAAATTCCATTTTTAGATTGATCCCTGGGGAAGAAGAATGCAAATTCCCCTGTGACTAATAGCTCCAGTTTTGTTGTGGATGCTGAAGTACAATGCCATCATAACACACCTTGAATTTTAAATACTTTCTTTCATGGAGTTCTTGTGTGGAGCTTTCTGTTCACTTCCACTTGACATTTCTAGGAGGCTACTAGAAAAAGCTCTTGTACTGTGCTTCATACAGTCAGGGAATTGTACTATGTCCTGTCTCTTGGGGAGACATTTGGTTTTTGTTCTGCCTAGTTCTATCGATTGTGCCTTAATCTAATACAAAAGTATCTTTGTAGAGAGCAGAATGATGGGAAATGCTTGCCCCAGAGTTCTAACGCTGCTTTTCCTATTTCCGTCTTGTTAATGAAAATCAAAACAAAACAATAAGCTAGCAAGTCTGAGCTTCTCTTAGATATCACAGCAGGCACATGGAATGACTTCTCCCAAGTGCAGTGATAGCTCTTACCACAATCATAGTACTCTAATAAATGCTGCTTGGAGCTGCTCCAGGCAATTGTAATTAATTCTCAGTGGGATGCTCAGAGTGGTCACCCTGGATCAGAAGGTCAGGAGTTTGTCTGTGCCTTTACAACATCAGTAAAAATTAAATACCCACTTTCCCCAGAGGTCATCACAAGCTGAATGCATGAAACGCTCAACCTCGATCAGTTTCCCATTCCCTGCTGTTTCTCATTATTTTTGCAGTTATCCTAAAAATTAAAAGTAAGCACATAAACAAATCAAATCAGACACCGGTTTTAGTGTTGATATAATCCTCTCTCCTGTGCAAGCAACTGATGAAGATGCGAAGAGGAAAAGTGAGAGAGACACCCTGAACATGCGTACAGCCATTCACCTATGGGGACTCGGCCTTTAATTAATCTCCCTGCCTTCTTAGGGTGGCTAAAAGAGGAAAATCCAGGCTGGCAAACATCTGTTGCACCGCGTATACAGCAGTAATTCAAGGTAAAAGCCACGAAACCTGAAGAGAAATGCTTCCGCTGCTCACGACGGGGCCCAGCGTCGGAGCGGGGTGAGGGGCGCTGCCGCCGCTCAGCACCATGGACAGGGCGCGCCCCACCCCCGCCGCCGGGGAGGGTATAGCCGGGGGAGGACACGGAAACAGCCCGGGGGCAGGCTGCCGCACCTCCGCTCCCCTCTCTGCGGGACCCCGGTCCCGGCCGCTCGCTCCCATCCCGCGGGGCAGCCTGCCGGGAGGGGCAGCAGGCTTGGCGAGACGCGTCGTTATGCACTGCATGCGTTTCAAAATCTGGGCTCGGCTTGTTTTCCATAACTCGTCATGCCCTTTGGAAAGGTCAATGTGGAATTGGCTGTGAGATCTCTTTCTGTTGTTTTTGTTTTTTTTTTTAATTAATGCTGCATATCTTGAATCTTGGCACTTCTGCAGAGGAGGAGGAGGGAGGAGACCAAAGACAAGAGGAGAACAAAAATAAGAGAAATAGAGCAGTGTGCACTCAGTCGACTAAGTTATGCACAAAATAATACTGGTTCTGGACCATTCTAACCACTCAGTTACTTAAAACTACAGTCTTCCTGATGGGGAGAACATCAGTCAAATTTTTCTTAGTGACACAGTTGTAAATCCAGGTGCCTTTTTCAATATTATTGGATTCTCTTTTCAGTGCAAGAAAGGTAAAATTTGTGATTTTATAAAGAAAAAAAAAGTTTTACTGGATTTTTTTTTCCTGCATCTTCTGCCATGTGTTTCCTTTATCTGACAAATCGTGGTTTCTTTCTCTGGCCTGGTGGAAATCCCAAACATGACATTGCTTCTTTCCGAAACTGTGTAATTTTGCTTGTAAATGTCAAATCCCATTGTTCAGCATGGGAAGTGCCAACCTCAGGGCCAAGGCAGACAAGTTGGCTTAAACAAGTGCAAGAAACAGTCTTCAAAGACAATTGGACCCTCGGTGTCATTACACTGCTGATTTCCTTGGGGATACTCTCCATCTCTGCTCATAGGCTTCTTGCAAACGCCTGCGAAGTCTTCCCAGCCTCCCTCCCCTTATATCAATCTCTGCCTCCTCCTCCACCTTATCCCCACTTATGTGCATTATCTCGCTCACTTTGTTTTTCTGTTTAGCCATTGTGCACCCCCATTAAAACAGCCAAGAAGCAGAAAATGTTCAAGCCTCACTGTCTTTCCTCAATGCCCTACTTCCCTCAAAAAGCCAGAGAGCCAAACTAAGGTGGATACTGTCACATTCTACCTGATGTTCTCAGGAGCATCTCTCGTATATTTTACTTATCTTGTCTGCAACTAGTTGGGCAGTCAGACTCTGAACAGTACAATCTTAGAAGGTCTTTGGCTGCTGCTGAAATACAAATGAGAAGAAATTATCTGTCTTCAACTTGTACAAAAGATATTTTAATTTTCCATCAAATAGTGGTCTTGTAAGAGACACAGACAGATGATGGACTCTGCCTGGTGTTTATTATATGAAGTGCAACAACGGCTGTGATGCAGCCCTGCCTCTTTGCTCTGTCTATTGATTCCCATCACATAATTAAATTGTGAACTCTGAAAGGGAAAGCCATCTTTCATTTCAAGTAGTGATCAGCATCTAGCCCGCCAAGGCTCTGAGCCATTATTAAATCTCTGGTAATACTGCAATGCAAATAGTGAGGGAGCTGCATCTGCCTGCTCACGAGCCCCAAGACTTCATGCTTGCCCAATGCAGAGGATCTTATATATCCAATAACCCAATAGCCAGAGTGACAGATCATAACAGTGCTATTGTGCTGGAAGTGTTGTTATGAGTATAAAGGATTGAGCTGGTTATTAATCATCTCAAAGTATTTTACTTTGTCACAAACATAAATCACAGCACTCCATCCAGTTGGGTAATTATATTCTGCCACAATAAATTCCTTCTAAAATTTCTACCAATAATAGTATTTTTCACTTCCACTCCTAAAATTTGTGCTTTGTTGCTTAGCTGATGTATTTCTCTTCTGGGGCAATCAGTTGCCTTCTGTGGAAATTCAGATGTACACAGAGCTGCACTATATTCTTTATGTAGCCATCAGAGAACTCTATAAAGCCCTTTCTTCATACTAAATTATTCATACATGAACAGTTTTCTTACGCTAAAGAAAATACACTAATGATGTTTAGCAGCAGAGCTCTTTTGGCAGCCTTTTTGAATGCTAAAACAGTACACATTGACTCCTAAATCATGTTTATCCCATGATGTCATCAAATCCAAAAGCAGACAGGAAAGAGAGAAAATACTCTAATCTCCTCTTAATGCACCTTTTAAAATCTCCGCATAATTTGGACAGTTCTGAATATAAAATAGAAATGTCATGTGCAACTGGCTATTTATTATTTAGTATACAGGAATATATCACTGTGTGTTCCTTTATAATACATGAAGGGAGCTTTCAGTTAGTAAAACAGGGAAGATTTGGCCCTTTAAACAGCCACACTTGAGGACACTTGAAAAACCTCAATGAACCATAGTTTCTGGATACCTGTGCTGCTATTCATATCTACCACTTAGGATCTGTTCCTCGGACAGAGCAATTCCCCCTGACCACAGTAAAATGTTGGTGTCCAACTGAAAATAACATATTGGAGGATGTCATGCTGGTGGCAGTGCGGGTCATTTCCGTTATTAAAAAATAAGAATAATAAAAATCACTTGCTGGTTTCCCTATGTAAGCCCTGCTGCACTGCTTAAATCAGCTTCCAAAGAGGATAAATGGACCATCTTTTCAGAACAACATCTTGAAATGACGTGCAACATCTGATACCATCAGTTTTGCAGCTATCTTTGGAAGCTTCTCTGGCTTAGCAGCAAACTAAAGAGATAAGCAAACACATACTAGGATCTGCATCGTTGCTTGGAAACAATCAGTTTGGAAATGGCATAATCCTATTAGTCTAAAGAAGACCAAAATTTTAATAGACTTCATGCCATTCAGATGCAAACTCCTCCTCTTGAATCAAATTTTACTACAGATATATAACAGCTTTTCCTCTTTTTTTTTTTCCTCCCTACTAAAGGGCATACCTAAATGCCTCATGGCATTGCAACAATGAATAATGATGTGCTAAACCTTTATTGATTTGCCTGGCATTCTCATAGACTCCCCACTCCCAAAACATATGCACTGAATTACACACTCATGTTTGCAGTATGAAAGCTACATTGCCTTCAAAAGAGGAGGTTGAAGAGCTTAAAGGACTCCTAATGGGATATAGAGGTCTGGATTATTCAAGCTGGGCTTGGATCAAGAGCACATCTGGGAGCACCAAGGGATGCTCATACCACAATTTTAGGCAACTCCATTAGTTATTGTGTCTGATTAGAGTCCTGCTATTGAGAATGGAAGAACACGAGCACCTTCGGGGACTGAGCCAGGGGATGGTCTAACTTACTGTCCTACTCCTTCTCTGTTGAATACAGAAGGAACCTGCTACCTGAAAAGATCACTGATGTTGAGCAGAGCATCGTGAGGCCTACTCTGATGTACTTTCAGCTGTCTCAGGAGTCAGGCTGACACCCTGGACCGCTGCAGTGTGGGGAAGCCCTGTGCTCATGCCTCAGTGTCAACCTGGAGCATGCTGGGGCATGACACAGTTCCTTAGCTCCAACATGTAGATAGTTCCAGTGGTGACTTATGAAGACAACTTTCCAAATTAAAAGTGGATCAGAGCATCAAGAAAGAAATAGAGGATGAAGCCTGTAGTCTTCCATGGCTAGAATGCCAGTTTTTGGAAGTGCCGAACTATACACTGAAATGCATCTCATTGAGAGAAGCTCTCATTTACGTGCTGAGCTCCCATTCACTTTGATGGAGCAGAAACTTATGTGGTGTACATACACTCTAGTGATAGTGAGAAGGCCTCCTGCCTTGTGGTCATGGCTGCTGCCTTCAACCTGGCCAAGAACAATATTCACCTAACCTTACCGTGTCAGTGTGAAATTCACATATTGGCAAGTGGTAACTGCTACTGAGTATATATCAGGATCAGAGCTACAATGAAAACACAGATGCATTTCATACCTGATCAGCAGCAAGGCAAAGGATAGGAACAGCCTTATGAAGAGACCTGCTTCTTCACCCCAACGCACTTCTCTTTGAGGCAGTGTTGACACATGCAAGTCAGGAATAATGCTGAGGCACCTACTGATGTTGCCTGGTCTGAGCTCCGTTCTTTCAGGCTGTCAAGCAAACCTGCACTTTCAATGGGTATAATATTCCTATTAAAACCAGAAATTGTAAAACTACAACTGGGAGATGATTCTCAAAAGGCATTTCTACAGCCAGCAGAAAGCTTCATGCCAATTGCTTAAAGAGGCTTTGAAAGTTTTCCAGGACAGCACAACACAGGCCCAGATCACTCCTACCAGTTTAGCTTCATAATTGCCTTCCCTTTCAATACTTATTTTTGTCTTCAGCTGAGTGCCTCCCTCCGCACTGTCCAAGTCCCCTCTCCCTGCCAGCATCCTTCACAAAGGGCTGAATAGAGCTTCCCTTCCCACCCTGCTGTGCCACAGATCGCCATGGGCAGAAGCACAAACTGCACTTATCCAGCTGTGCCCAGAAATATTTCCAACATTCCCAGCATGAAGTGTTAGAAAGTTCATCCCTCAAGGACAGCACAGCTGACTGCCAACTCCTGAAACCTGGAGTGATCCCACAGGCTTTGGCAATTTCTGCTTTGCCAGCACAGCTCTCACAAGGCTCAAGCTTTTCTGTCACCAAGAATTACATGACCAGCTGAGAAGAGGCAATATTTGTGTTTCAGCCTCTGAGGGTTGAGTTTTACTGAGACAGGTTTCCACAAGTAACTTCAATAAAAGATCATACTCTGAGCAATAGCACAAGTTCCAGGAGTTTCCAAGAAGCCTTTTTTCACCTATATAATGTCTGTCCTCAGCCAGTGCTGAAGATCCCATGAATTTTTAAACACTGTATTTAGCTTAGAATTTTTCTAACCTCCTTTTGTGCCATTTCTGTGCATGTTGCGGAAGAGCCAGTCTGACCTGAGCTCCCTGAGACTATCCTTTATTCTTTATTAACTGTTCTTCTGGTGTCTAGACCTCCTGGGCACTTGTGTCTCCACTTCAAGATCTCCTGTGGTGCTGCCCTTACTCCTGCATCCATGCTCTGAGATGTTTTTGAGCTAGCTGCTTCAGAAATGCAAATCAGTGGATGAGAAGATAATAACCTTTCCTCATTTGTGTTCCTTAACTACTTTTTCTGTTAGTTAAAAAACCTTTTCTTTTTTTTTCATTGTCTTTTCTGTACCTTCAGCACTTGAATGATCAGTCTGCTACCTTCTGTCATGGTTTAAAACCAGGCAGAGCTACTTCACTCACTTCCCCCCCCCCCCCCCAAATCCTTCTTGCCTTCCCCCTACTCCCAGAGGGAAGGAGAATTGAAAAGAATGCAACTCCCATGGGTTGAGATAAGAACAGTTTAGTAACTAAGGTATAACACAAATCACTACTGCTACCACCAATGATAATAATGATAAAGGAAATAACAAGAGAAGAGAATACATCACCTCAGCACCAGCTGACCGATAATTCTCCCCCCCCCCAGCCCGACCAAGCACCAACCGATACCTCCTCCAACCCTGCAGTCCACCATCCCTTCCAGGTAACTCCCAGTTACATCCTGGGCATGACGTGCTGTGGTATGGAATACCTCTTTGGCTAGCTTGGGTCAGGTGTCCTGTCTCTGCTTCCTCCCGGCTTCCCCTCCTCCCTGTCAGAGCATGAGGCTCACAAAGTCCTTGGCCAAACCAAAACATCATTGTTATCAGCTCTGTTCCTGAGCCGAAAGTCAAAACACAGCACTTCACCAGCTACCAAGGAGGAGAAAAATGACAGCTGCTGCTGAACCCAGGACATTATCCACCCCTTATTCCATACCATTCACGTCATGCTCAGATCCCATATTTTCAATATACCATCACTCTTATCTTAGTGCATGGACCAGTCCCTATAAAGCTGCTGCGTCCATCTGGTCCATGATGCCAGGCTCCATCTCTTGTAACAGTCTTTCAGAGCAGGAGAGACTGTGTGCAGTGTTCACACTTGTGAATAACCTGGGCAATAGTGTCCATTGCTAAGTCCACCCCTCGATCATGAGTCCATCTCTATGTTGCATCTCTGCTCTGATGGCCTGAAGTGCCATGGGCCCACCAGGCTTAAAATAATTCACTGTCCCCTTCAGCAGTTTCTGCAGCTTGTTGCTGGGGACTCCATACAGCTGCCTTCCATCTCAGATGCTTCCAAAGCACTGGAGGAGCCCAGTGGACTAGATACTTGCCCATACTGTCCCACACACCCTGCCACTCATGACTGTCCAGGCTTGGGGAAAATCTCTTGGTCCCCCTGCACTGTCGTCTAACCCCAGACAAGACCCAAACCTGATTCTGCTTAACTTTTGAGATCAGACAAAATGGTTGTGGGTAAAACACAGTCTGTATGTGTGCCAATATGCTGATCCCCATCACAATCAGCAGGCAGGTCCAAAGGGTACCCAAAGGCCATTCAAAACCTTCAGAACTCTCTAACGATGCTGCTGTACTTGTCACTGGGGCTGGTGTAGCTGCTGTGCTTGCCGGCTCTCCCACCACCAGCTTCTCTTTTCCTGAGTCCAGCTCTTCTTCCTCCTCTGCTTTGCTGGGAAATGCTGCGTGGTCTCCTGCATCCTCCTGGGGCTCGGCGGGCGGCTTCCGGGGAATGCTCTCGGCCGTCGCAGGGCTGGGCTCGGCCGCGGGGCTCGACTCCTCCGCCGCCTTCTCCCGCTGCTCGGCAGCCGCCTCCTTCCGCTCCTCGACTGCCCCGACCTCCTCCACCCGCAGCCTCCGGCCCCGCTCCCGCCGCCGCTTGGTCCCCGGGGCCGCTCTCCCGGGCCGCTTCAGCAGCCGCCGGCTCCTGGGGCCGCTCCCCCTCGGCTCCCCGCAGCCTCACGAAGATGGAGAGTAGGGTGAGGGCCAGGACGGTGAAGAGCAGCCGGACGGCCAGGTACAAGTCCACGGCCACGTCCTTCCCGCCCTGCTGCTGGAGCCCCCCCGTATTACAAGCCATTGCCATGAAGTACAGTGAGACAAGAACCTTAGCCCAAGCCCCACACTTGATAAACACTAACACAGCAAATACCTGCTGCAAGTAAGTTACAACATTCTGAAACTGTGAGATCAAGAGGAACAACTCTGAGAGCCAATAAATCAGCATTGTGACGAATTACTATTAATCCGGTCAGATCTGTTGTTATCTCAAGTCCTCTTGCCCCACGTTGGGCGCCAAAAAGAACTGTTGTGGTTTAAAACCATGCAGAGCTCCTTCACTCACTCCCCCCCCCCCCCCCGCCTTGCCCTCCCCCTGCTCCCAGAGGGAAGGAGAATCGAAACGAATGCAACTCCCACGGGTTGAGATAAGAACAGTTTAGTAACTAAGGTATAACACAAATCACTACTGCTACCACCAATAATAACAATGATAAAGGGAATAACAAGGGAAGAGAATACAACATCTCACCACCAGCCAACCGATAACTCCCTCCCCCCCCCCCCAGCCGGACCAAGCACCAACCGATACCTCCTCCAACCTTGCAGTCTCAGCCCTTCCAGGTAACTCCTAGTTACATCCTGGGCATGACGTGCTCTGGTATGGAATACCTCTTTGGTCAGTTTGGGTCAGGTGTCCTGTCTCTGCTTCCTCCTGGCTTCCCCTCCTCCCTGGCAGAGGCTTCCTCCTGGCTTCCCCTCCTCCCTGGCAGAGCATGAGGCTCACAAAGTCCTTGGTCAAACCAAAACATCCTTGTTATCAGCTCTGTTCCCAAGCCGAAAGTCAAAACACAGCACTGCACCAGCTACCAAGAAGGAGAAAAATGACTGCTACTGCTGAACCCAGGACATTCTTCCTCTTTGCAGTTTATTGCTAATAACACACTTTTATCCTAAAAAGATTTCCCAGCTTCTTTAGTGGCTAACTATGAGAATATTCTTTATTAATACATTATCATTAGCTGGCTGTTATTAGATAGATCTGTGTGGGATACAGCTGTGTGTGCACCTAACTGGTCCTGATGGTCAGCGTTTGCTGGGGAGAGGTCAACACGGTGTGAGAGTGATGATGCTAAAGTAGCTCAACACCCATTTTTATTTTCATTTTTGACTTTTCATAGGAGCTCCACATGTGATCTGAGCTCTTTTCCTTGATTGCCCCTCCAAGGAGCCTGGGGTTGAGATGGCTGTGGGTGCAGTTCACAAGGAAATACCTTCAGTCATCACAGCACACATTCTGGGAGTCTGAGGCCACCACAGGGAGCAGAGGCTGACATCAGCAAGGAGACACAGGTGAGCCAGTGTTGTGGAGCTGAGCTGGGTGGAAAGAGGAACAGCCAGGGAAGTGAGCCTGATGTTACCAAGGGAAAAATGACCTTTCCAGTAAGGCTGGAGGCAGCAGATCGTGACAGAAAGTGAATGTCCACGTGCTGTTGAGCTAAAAACTTGCCTGATTTTCACAAAGCGCAATGAAGCCGAGGATGAAGAATGAGCCACAAGCTCTAATTTTCCCTGAGAGGCTTAAACATTTCAAGTACCAGCACCCATAGCCCTGTAACTACAGCACTGCCACTGCTCATAACAGGCTGCTATGCATGGTGCTGAGTTTGGAAGGTATCAGGGCTGAGGTTTTTTAGGCATTTTTTGTCTGAACGTCTATTTATCTGTCTTAAGCCTGGTTAGGTCTATCTGTATTTTTTTCTAATGATCAGGAGCCTATGCATGATTTGTTTGCTTATTTTTGCATGCTATAACCATAATATTTACATTGACAGTAGCAACAAATAGCTCTTCCATGCAGAATGAAGCCTTCATGCCTAACGCAATGAGGTGGTGTAGAGGAAGGCAGGCTGGGCATGATAGCAGAGGCCTTGAACATGAGGACACAGGACACGGTGTACAGGCATGGGATGATAAGAGACAGGGCAGAGGCTGACATGGCAGAGGCCAAGGCTATAAGTGAAATGAAGAACCTAAATAAATTAATATCTGGGAGTGGAACAAAGCATGTTTCAGGGGTAGCAAACAGAGCAATGAAGAAGTATTTAAGTAAAAGATACCATATATGTAGATTTGGTTGCAATGCAGAGTGGCAAATCAAGGTGTGAACCAAACTAGCAATCTTACAGAAATGATCCTTATTGGCTTCTACAGAGAGAGGGAAGAAACCGTTGAATTCACAAGGGGCTCGGGGATGCTGATGCTACCCTCAGCCCCCCAGCCTGAAGTTGTCAATCTGAGCACCAAGAATGGCAGTGGAAGGAGTTGCAAAACACTGGGAAAAAGACTAGACAGTAGGACTGGATATAACAATTTTAGCTGTATTGTTATTATAGAAACTTTTTCTATAGTAGTATTCTTTGCATTTTTATTACTTTTCCTATATTAACTAGATCTGTATTAATAAGAATTCTTTGATTAGATAATTTAGATTTCAGTTATGCAAACAGCAGATTCTTAGCTCTACATCTGAAGTATGTTTCCTTTTTGTCCATGACAAGGTTTTGAGCTTAACACACTCAATAAATCCCCTATGCCTTGGGGACTGAAGCAATTTCTGTTTCTCTCTCTGTTAACAGTTACACACACCAGACACCTGAAGGCACTAACATTCTCACCATTCTCCCAGAGCAGTGTGAGTAAGAGTGGGAAAGAGACACTCAGTAGCCACAGAGCATCCATTAGAGCCACTGAGCTGGAGTAGCAGCTTCACTGAGGCCCTACATAGCCACCCCAGTATAAAGCATTTCTATTTCCTATGAGAAACCTTACTTTTCCACATGACTCTGCAGTGCATGCAGATAATTCCCACCGACTCCCAGCAGCTCTATGCTGTGTGGTTTTTACGTGCTCCTGCTTTTCTGAGTGTGACAGAATGAGGACCTGAAAAAAGGGGGATGATCCCCAGCATCTTTGTTTTGGCATTGTGGTGAAGGGGCTCTAGCACTGTGTTACAACAGTCTTCAGCCAAGCATCACAGAGCAGAAGTAAGCCCCAGCTGATACTGGACATGTGGGATCCATTATACCAGCTTGTTGCCCACAAAGACAGTTAGCTCTTAACTATGGTCTGTTTATGGTCATTTTGCCTGAGGAGAGCAATTTAAAGCAGGTGCAGCGTCACCAAGAAATGAGGCCAGTGACCTGCAGTTTCAAAGGGATTTCAGCATCTAGGTGGAAGTACAGCCTTGCTGAAACTGTTGCACACTCCTCGGGATACTTCTTCCTCTACTACTGATTACTCGGAGTTCCTTTTCCTTTGGTTACTTTCAGCACTTCCAACATTTTGCTCAAATATTTCCAGATCTCCACTGAAATGGATGAATTCAAGAGATGAAATGCCAGCATTTCCTTCTATAACCACTGAGATAATCCACTAAATTTCCAAAGCTGCTGCCTGCAAGTTCCACTCAATAGCAGAAACTCCAGTGGGAATTCAGTGGCTCTGAAAGTCAGGGAGGGGAAAAAAACAACAGGCTACAGAGAAGCTGGGGAGGATATTGGTAAATGAAATAGAAGAGCAAGTCTCTGAGAGATGTGGCATCCCTGGAGAAGGGGATGCCAAATCTGACTGCTCTATAGATTTTTAGGTTGCTTTTGAAAAAAACATGTAATTATGAATATGTACAAAGAAGTTTTCATTGACAGTTGAGCACCGAAATCCTTCATGGAAGAAGTCAATTAAAGAGGAATTTGAGTGAGGAAATGAGAGTTGCTGGGGACAGGAGAGCAATCCTCTACGCACAGTGTACATGTCCTTACAATGTGCATGCATTCTCCTTGCATTAACTATGTCTCTGCCTTCTAATTTAAGGTTGCATGTTCCGATAGTAAATGTCTCACAGCTGCAGAAAGGAAGTGGCAGACAGCCTGTAATTTACTGCCAAACATCACTCTGAAGAAGTTTGCAATCTGTGATAATGGTATTGTTCCTTCAATTCAGTTCTTGTAGCTCATCCTTCATTACACAGAACGCTTCACAAAGCCGCTTGTGTTTAGCAGCATTAGCCCCTCAAGCAGGAGATTACAGTAAGAATATTTAAAATTTTATTACTGCAGCTACTTGTTTAAGTCCCTAGTGGCAGGAAGTACAAGGTATGAGTGGGTAGTGCCAGGAAAAATCATTCCTGTTTGTATCAGGCAACAAATAAACCCCACACGTCTAATGCAGTTCGACATAATAAACCCTCAATGCAATTAGCCGGTAGATTAGTAATTTTATAATTCAGCTGCTCAGCAGTGGCTCAAACCTGTTGTATTCCATCTTTCAAGTAACACTATAAATAGCTTTAGCAAGCAAAACAGACTGCAACTTACTGTTTCAAAATGCACTTTTCCACTCCAGACTTACGATCCTTTTCCTGATAAAACTGAGGCTGACTTGGATTAAATGAATGCAGCCTGAGGCTCAGCTAAAAGCATATGATCTGTGTCAGCACTGAATGGACTGGGTAAGTATACCCTAGCCCAACAATAGGCCATTTCTCTGATAGAGAATTTACACTTTATCACTTTCCCAGGCAAGATATGCATCATCCCTTACCTCTGAGGAGGGATAGGGGTTTGCACAGAGAATCACTGCACAGGCAGGATCCCACAGGCAGGATTCAAAGCAAACAGATTTGCTGTGTCTTTCAGCTAAAGGCTGAGGTCTGCTTCTAATTATGATACTGGTCAAATCCACATAGGAATGAAATTTGTGAAATCCAAAGGGTTGGTTTGTTTGGGTTTTTTTTTTTAGTTTATTTTGATTTGTGATATTGGTCTTGTTGCAGTTCCCCATCAATGATTCCTTCCAGAAACATTACTTAGTGTCACCAAGCCTCCTGAGGAAGGGGTTTGCTCAGCTCTGTTGCAGAGCTGTTACTCACAGACCACAGGTGATTAATCGCTTTGGATTCGTGACACTGTACTTGGCATCCAGATTATTCCTGTACTTTGGGATTGTATCAGTACCCAATATGTCCTCTGCAGTGTTATATTTAATTGGTTAAGATGTTCCTCTTCTGTGTTCCAGTATGCTTATTTTCCCCAACCAGGATACACCTTTCCTCTAGAGAAATAATATTCAGTGCCTCAAAATTTTCTTGTGCTGTGGAAATACACTGCGTCTTTATTGAAAAGTCTCTGTTTTACCCTAAAATATGATTTTACCCTCTGGGTTGATAAACCCACTTAGTACTCCACTGCCCAAACTCCACTGCCTTATTTTCTATGTCTTCCTTCTCACCTTAGTATGGTGAGAAAGAGGGAACTGTGCAGGTTAGATCACTCGCCTGCTTCATGGTAGCTAATTGGTCATGCTCTTAAATGTGGCTTCTGTTCAGCAGATAGAAGTTTCTCCAACTCTGGTAATACATATCAAAAGGAAATATATACCAAAAGGAACAGGCTCCAGTAAACTTTGCTTCAGTTGGTAAATCAGAAACAGGAGGACAAATGAGCTACCTTTTTTGTACCAGTCATTAGCTGTATTTAATTGAATAGCAGGTCAATAAAGGCTAGTGATCTGATAAGTTTTTTAAGTGAAATGAACTTAGACAAGGCAGACAAGTTGATCTGGCATTTATGAATTTGGGTTTATTTTTCAAGAAACAATTTTGGTAAGGTTTTACAAAGCTAGTGTGACCCCAATCATGTTACATATATAGAGGTAGTATAATTAGAGGATAGTTCACAGTTAACCAGTATTATAAAATTCTCCAAACACTTTGGTGGATAGATCATCATATGTAGTTTTAAATAAAAATGCAAAGATTGGTTGAGAAAAGGTCATCTTTTCAGAGCAATTCTTTGGCTAATTTTTTTCCCAAAATGCCATCTTGTTCTGCCATGCTGAGAAGTTCAGCTGCACAAAAGGGAGAAACTGGTGCAAGAGTGTGCTTTGTGAGAGCACTTTAAAAAATCTACTAGCAGAAAATGCTTGATTTGCTTTCTGATTTCCTGCTAAAGAATTCTGTGGCCTCTGTTGGTAATTTTTGTCTGATCGGTCAGAAGCAAATCTAGTAGAAGGGTTACCCAAGCTCTATCTCACTGCAATGTAATAGAAGTGAGAAATGGTCTCTGTGTGATTTTGTTTTTACTTTTTACTATTAAATTGACAAATTATTTTCATAAGGACAATATGCTTTACTGTACTTCTACCATATCCTGAAATAGAACTTTTGCTTTGGTTTCTTTAGGAAATGATGTCTGTCATATTCAGGGATTTGTGGCACACATAGATGGGTAGGTATGAGGCATCTTTGGACAGCAAGGTCTGTTCTGGCAGCCCTTATATTCTAGCTTTTACTCAGATTTCCTCAGTTAGCAAAGAGCACCGCAGCAGCAAGGAACCCTGGAAAGCATCACAGAACCTGTATGAGCAATACATTAAAGACCAGTTGCAGAATAATTACTGTCTTTACTTTCATCTTTGCATGACTGGCTACATGCAGTCTCCTTCTAGTAACCAGCAAGTCGTGACTTCCATCTCCCATGTGAATGCAGATTGCATCTTTAGGGGAGAGTTTTCAGAAGATCTTGCTTCACAGGGCTGCTGACCTGTGGGAGCATGACTAAGAGCATGGCGTGATGTGATTAGATAGAGTGATACTTCAGGTTTGCTATTAACAGTGGGAGACATTTCAGCTATTTATCCCTAGAAAGGCCAGGAGAGGTGTTGCTTCCACTTGCTGAGGACAGGTTTGAAACAGAACTTGGCATTAAAAGATAACAGCGCTAAGAATAGCCTTTTTCAGATAGTTTGTGAGTCCTTAGGTACCTGATTGCATCTCAGGGTGAAGGCTCCGTCACATCTCTTTGTTAAGTGTTTGTGATACCTACACATCAGCACCTCAGCTCAATCTCATCTGAGCCCATCTCAAGAGTAAACACTGACACTGCTGGTAAGACAAAGCTCCATTTACCCACCAAGAGATATGGTCAGGTTTCTGTTAGAAGACTGCAAACTAAATTGCCAGCAAATCATAAATACAGTTTTAATCTCAGCCCTGCAACACAGTGTGTCTGCTTGCTTAGATTATCTTACCAAGGACATGTCTCCACTCTAAGAAGAAAGGGTTGAAGGCACAGTCCCACTATCAAGGTATCCCACTATCATCTGCTGTTCAGAAGCAGAGATCTAAGGCCTATAAACCAGCTTTCCATTGGTTTATAGGCCTTAGTACTGGAGTCAGAGGTAAAAAGGCAAATGCTGAGGAGAGTATTTAAGAGACAGACTGGAAATTAGGAGCACCTTAAATACCTACAGACCATATTTCCTCTGGTCTCTAGACAAGATAATGTAATACATTTTCCTGTAATTGATCACAGAAAATATTTGTGAAGCTCATATTGTTTGCTGTATAGTTGCAGCTCAGATGCGTATTTAAATATTGCCTTATTTCCATCCTTCTCCCTCCAGCAAATGTCACAATCAGCACAGCAGAGCCTCTGAAGGTTTTGTTTTCCTCTGATAGTGTGAAGCAGCCGAAGTAATATCAATGGGCTGTGGCTAGAAAGCTGCACTAAGGAGAATTAACGCAGCTGAATAAACATGGGTCAGGTTTGGCTAACACCTCAGGGTGAAATCTCTAGGTCACTTTGGCTGAAAATGACAGTATGAAGTGGGTCAGACATCCAGGCCTCAGCTCTCCCTGTTTTCTAGGCTCTACAGTCAGTCTTCACAGGCAAAATAAACAGGGAATGTTTTCCTGCTGACCCAGTGGGGTTAATGGGCTCTGGAAGGGCACAGGGGAGTGCTGGAGCCTACAGAAAAGAAGGATGGGGACAACCGTCCTTGGTGAGGACAGGACAGTGGAGAGGAGGCAGAAAGGGAGTATAACGCTGCTGCACCGATGATGATCTCCTGCAACACCATCCAACTGTGCCCTGGTTCTCTGTACAGCTGATAGAGAGGAATAATCATGTTTTGAAATGCTTGGTTTTAAAAGACACAATAAATATCCTGACTGACACCTCTCTGGTAAATATGTATAAATTCCCTTGGATAACATGTCACTCAGGGAATTAACAGCTCTGAGTGCCTGGGTAAGTTTTATTGCTTCATTTTCTGTCTGGCTAATGGCTGTGAAATTCCCTCCCAGCTCTTAGTTTGAACACTACGTCCGCAATTTAAAAGCACTCACTTGTTTACCCCTATGCTAGATAAAGAAAGAGGCTACATGTGCTTTATGGTATGTTACCCTTGTCGCAGCTAGCCCAGTCCATCAGCAAAGCTGTAACCTTAAGTTGATAAACACACAGAATAGCTTCTCCAGCAAAAAACAGATTTGAGCACCAGGAAGAATAAAGTCCCAATTCTGCAAATATATTATCAGCAGCCACTGCAGCGCCTATTGTTTCTATTCATAAGCTCCCTCCTGTATCTTTGCCTCTTTTACTTCATCAGTTTCAGGCTACTGAGAAATTCCTTGGTTCCCAAATCAGGCTCAAAGCTACTGTAACCCCTGGATGAGCTTGAAAGCAACTGATTCTGATTTGGTTTTTGCTCTATTATCTCAAGTTTCCTCCCTTGACCTTTAGAAGAGATACCATTCAAACAGTTTGAAAAGAAGCTCTGACTTGCTAGTTACACAAACTTTCAAACAAAAGGCATGCATAATTAGATCACCCAGTTTTGTGCAGTAGCAGAAGCCTTATTAAAAGAAAGCAACCTTAGGAAAAGAGCTTTTTCTTAACCAAAGCAAAACTATAGTGCTCTGAGGCTGAAATGCTGAGAAAACTTGGACACTACTTACCTATTGCCATCTTATAGATTAATGCTGCTGATTAATGGACTCCAAACACAACTCTTCTTAGTTGTCTTTGTTTACAAGCACATTTAAATTAAGAACATTTCTGTCACTGGCCTGAACTCCCTTTTAGGGACCAATTCTTGTTGCATTTGCAATGGAAACAACCACCAGTAAAATAGCTGTATGGCAAAATGGGGTCATAGGGAGTTCACTCAGCATGGAGTAACAACTTGGTACTCCTGCCTGTTAGCAATGGCAATATATCACACGTCAGGCAGCACTTGATGTTACACACATTTGCACAAAACGAAGCTAAAACTCAGGCAATGGTAGTGATGGTCACTTGGTTGTTAGAAAACTGCTGTTACAGCTAAAGAAACAATTATCAACTCCAGGAAGATTATGGCTCCTCCAGACATGGCCGATGTTCAGTTACTACAAAAGCCTGCAACCTGCTCCTATTTACTGGGCTACATGACCATTATAGGTAGCAAACAGCACCTCTTGGTGTTTATCTGAGGACATAGAGCAATTTGTACCTTTATAACTCTCTCCAAAGACACAGCATTAAGAAAAGCTGGCAGTGTCCACGGGAGATAGGGACCAAGATGATGTCCAGATCGTAGCCACAGTTTGGGCCTGTGAAAACCTCAAACAGCTTCATTTTCTCTCTCTCATGAGAAATGAGGAGAATGGAGACAAGGAGAACTATCCTGCAGAGCTCAGCTCATCTGGAAGGACTCCAGTGGCCTTGCGCAGGCACTGCATGGTGTCTTCAGATCACCCGTGAGCAAGGTGCCTGCTCTGCCTTTATAATCAAGGCAGTCCCTGGCTCTTGAGGACAATTTTACTCCTCTTAAAGTAGACAGTAGCTTAGCTAGGTTGGATGCTTGGCAGTTGCAAAGGATATGTCTCACTCTTGGTTTGGTTTGGATCATGAGTGAGCTTTGGAAGAGATTCTTCTGATCAGCTCCATGGAGCTTTCCATGGCTATTGAGAACAGCCCAAATATTCCTCCCAGTATCCTCCTCCTTATTTTAGGGGGAGCTTCAGGTAATCAAACAGTTGTCAAATTTTACACCTTTTCAAAGCAGCTTTTTCACTCTGGAAGGAGGTACACTTTGTTCTTCCTGAGCAATAGCCCTGAAGTCTGGTCATGAAGTGTGACCATGACAACGAAGGAGAATCTGGACCAGGGTGGCAATGGCAGATGCAGTGTATATGGATTTAAGCCTCTGTGCACCCCATGGCTCTCAAGAAAGTGCAGAGCTGGCTGTTTCCTCATGGGGATGAGATGAAGGCCAGGGTCACCAGAGCACCAGTCCAGCTGACAGACTATTGACAGCTCCCGTCATTCCTTAACTGGGCCAAGGGCACAGCTGGGAAGGAGAATTCGATTTGAACACTACAGCTTGGTGAGGAGGTATTGACTTCTCATTCCCTTTTATTTCTGTGCAGAAATTTGTCACCCTTGCCTGTTTTTTGATGGAAAAGACTTTCCTCTGGGAGTTAAAGATATTTTCATGAAAAGCAAATTAACTTCTTTGGGCTCAAAGCATCACTGGAAATTAATCTGCATGTGATAAGAAGTTCAATGTCAAAAGGCAATGGATGTTGAATTTTACTTTCCTTTTATCTATGTGATTGCTGAGGACATCCTCCTCCTCCCTCTTTCCCAGAGGGAGATGGTGCTGGTGCTCTGCCTGTACCAAAGGGTCAGTTACCCTGATTTCCTCCATCAAAATGATTCAACTTTCTGCATGCAAAATGACAAAGCATTACCTGACCAAAGCAGGCTCTGCCACCCCTCACTGCAGCTCTGGGCCAGTCCTCTCTGGGGCTGGAGCAGTAAATTCCATCTTGGCCATGTGCCTTGGAAAGCAACATGTTTCTGAGAGAAACATGGCACAGCTTCAGCTGCCCAACAGCCCTAACCATAGCTCATGTCCTCCTGGCTCTTCAGTGACCCCCTTGGACACACCCATGCATTGTCATTTCTCATGTACACTGCCCGCAAACACCTTAGCACAGGGAGCAACACTTCATTGGATATTTGTACAGCGCTTAACACGATGAAGTCTGCAGTGGTTTGGTTTGCTTTCTACTTTATTTTTTTCAGAAGGGACCCCAGAAATACAAAAATAAATACAGGCAGAAAGCAGAAGATTATGTTACCCACCACCTGATCCAAGCTGTTATTCACTGGCATCATAATTGATATATTATGCTGAAATGTGGATTTTCTCAGCTGGTCATGGAATACAAATGTGAAGTCAGTATGAGCTAAAGATTTGTAACCGGATCCAGCCAGTTCATGGAGTGCCAAGAAGATTTTTCTAGTCACCTAAATCAAGGAATTGTGTGAGCCATGGGACTAATAAATCCTGATGTTCTGTGTCCTTCTGCATACGACTCTACTGCCTAATGAGGGGACAGTTGCTAGGTTTTCCTTCCAGAAAGGAAGGAAATTCACTCAAACCACTTGAGACCACTTCATCACTGGTTCCTGAGATAACCTGGGAGGGGCAGGACTTGCTATCTGCCCCAGGAGCCCCCCAAGGAGCTAAGGGAAGCCAGACCACTGGCTACAGTAGTTCTGGAATACCTCTAAGGAAGTCTGGAAATACCATTTGTGATGTGGAGCTTTTTACTTCCGTCACTTTGTCTTGCTTAGAGGAACCACCAGCTCTTTTTAAACGCAATTGTGCTTTTGTGAAGTGTCTAACATAAAGGAGCTCTGACCTAGGCAGGTGCTTACTAGAGGAATAGAGTTATCCTATCTTGTGAGAAAGTTGCTGGTAGACTGCTCAGATACTAGAAATGGAGCTGCCTTGGTGATGATGGCTTTTAGTTCTAGAGAACAACTGCTCACAACATTGTCCTCCTGGCCATAAAGGGAAGGCAGGTCCAGACCTTTCGTTTCCCAATTTGTTCCCAACATGATGAAGCTGAAATTTCTTGTGACCTACTAAGATTCCTGTGGGACGATGGCAGCCATTTGAAGAGCAATCTGGTGAACTGAACAGATTAACAGCACGCTCTGCAAAGGACACGGGAGTGTCCTTTGGAAGTCTGAAGGATCCTGCCTAGAATCCCAATATTTTTTTTTTTTTTTTGCAAAATACAGTTATGGCTCCTGTTCCGTTATTCTGCCTTGAGAAAAAGCCAGGGGAGACTGTCAATCACCCTCCTGCTCCTCCAGACATCTCATCTGATGTCCTGCCTGGAGAGTGGTTGTACCTGGACCCATCCTGGAGGTGCTCTGTTCCTGCTCTCGCAGAAGCAAGAGAGATGGAGCAGCACTGGAGAACTGGTGCAAAAGTCTCTCTTGACTGAGAAGTCAATGAGTACTGAACTACTTATCTTCTCTGAGGGGTCATCACTTTTGACAGCCAAAGAGCTCAGGGAATGCTTGTAGCTGATGGCTCTCTCAGAGATTAGACTTGTCTCACTCTTACTGAGTGGAAAGAGAAAGCTAAGGCCACACTGTCACTGCTGGTTATTTCCATCTGTCCTGCTGCCCCCATCCAGTCAGCCTCATTTGCTGTTGTCCTTCATTATTCCTTTTTAAGATGGAACAGATGAGTTGTGAAGTGCTGTGGGTGATGTCCTGGTGTCTCTGCCCTCCTGCCACTTCCATTGCACCATGTGGGAGCTGCAGGGGCATGTGAGACACCTGGAAGAAATCTCCGAGTTTGTCTTCATCACCCTGAGCAAACTTGATACCAGCTGTGGAGCAGCAATCTCCACTATGTGCTTCCATGTGGCACCCTCTGAGAGCTGGGAGAAGCAATCCTTCCCTCTCCCACCAGCACTCAGTGCTAAACTGAAGGGCTGCAGCATTATCACTGTTTCATTCCCCATGTCCAGGACCTGCTGCACGCTGTGACCTACTGACACAAGTTCCCTTGGGATGGGAACATGAGGGAGACCAAGCCTACTAGAGACCTGGTCCACCTTCTCCTCCCAGTCCCACCCATGAGTGCTTCCCCGCTCCCATCCCTCTTGCTGGAGACCAGTCCACAAGATACTTTTTTGCTTGGTACCTGCCTGTTGACTTTCTTTAGCATCTTCTGAGCCTACGTTGCCCTTCTCCCTCCCTCCAGAGGCCTGGCAGCCCTGAACCCTTGCCCAGCAGAGCACAGCATGGTGCTCAGAGGTGCTGAGGGGTTTCCACTGTAGCCTGTCACAGCAGGCTTCTCTCCTTCTCTCTGCCCTCTTCCTCATGCCAAGCAGGCAGCAGCAAGCACATACAAGCTTCTCTGTGGTTGTATTTGCTGCAGGTGCAGGGGGAGCAGAGCTGGCCACCCCATGTTGCACACTTCAGTTTGTTCTCAGGCTGTCACAGAAACTTTTGAACTTGGCCAAGTTCAGGCCCTTTCCAGCTTCAAACAGTCTTGGCAAAAACAATGTCTGCAGCTTGGGAGATTGATGTGGACTGGAAGAAAGAGGCAGTTGATGTAATTCTGTTCCTTAACCTCCTGCAACAGGGCTTGGAGAGAAGGGAACAAAAAGGTGTGATGGGAAGAGGAGGAGGAGGTGGAAAATCGCTCACTGCTTTAATGAAGGCTTTTCAAAATGTCTCACACCTTGTCTCTGGATTCAAATCCTTTCCAGAAATGAACACTGGGGTACATGGTGCCCTTGTTCGAGGCAGCCGGCTGTTGTAATGCAAGATACCCACACTGGTACGTACTTTTTGGTTGATCTGGTTTTCCCCTTCTTTTGTAGAAGTTCGAGAGACAGGGTTCAGAAGGTGTAAGCATGCACTTCAGACTTTAGGAGCACATCCCTTCCCTTGGAGCAGGAAGGCTGGTTTTGTGACAAAGTTAATTTTTCCTTCTGTGGGGCTTTTAGAAACCGGCTTTACAGAGAATAATATTTAAAATAATTTGGTTGGAAATGATTGCAGCCTTTTTTTTTTTATTGGAACGCACTGGAATACCTGAAATTCTCCTTCAGGTGCAGCAGCCTTCCCTAGGCAACCTCCTGCGATAAACCCATGGAAAGGACATCACGCTCCTGAGGTGAAAGGTCCTGAGATGTCCCCATCTCTCTGCCAGACCTTTAGCCCACCTTTCCCACTGGCACCCACTGCTCACGACAGGTCTATAGCTCCCCCGGAAAATCCACAGGGAATCATCTCCCTCTTACGGTGCGATCCCGTACTGCACTTGGGTGCTTCCCCGTCGTTTTCTGCTCCAACGAGTGCTTGGAAATGCGGAGCCAAGAGGTGGCGTCTCGCCTGCCTGCGGCAGGTGGCCAGGCAAAGAACAGGTCAGCTAAATCATCTCAGGAATGAGCGGGCCTAGAATGGGGATGAGCTGGAAATTAGAAGAGGCTTAACTACTGGGGAAGGAAAATGGGGGTGGGAAGGTGTGACAGGGGTGTTCAGTCTGAGTGAAACCGAAGGAGGGGATGGCCCGCAGCTGCCGAGGGCTGGAACCCGTGAGGCAGAGCTCCCAGCCGGTCCTTCACGCGCACAGCCAAAAATACCCCTTTGCCCTGGAGCCGCGCTGCCTGTGGCTGTGCCGGAGCGGGCGGTCCCTACCCGGAGGAAGGATGCCAGGGATGCGGCACAGGTCTGTTTGCCCATCGCACAGGGAGCGCTGACATGACAGGAGTCAGCGCCGGGGCTGGAGGTGTTGCCCTCACCTCTTTGTGTCAGCTCTTACAGATTCCGTACATCTCTTGTTGGCATCTCTGGTAGAGCTTGGTCTTACAGCAAGAGGGGCTGCAGCCTGGGAACAGGGTGCTGACAGGCAGGAAGGCTGCCGTGCCCACACTCCCAGCTTGCAGCCTGGCTACCCTGCGCATGATGACCATAGTAGACCTTGTGGATCTTGACTCGATGGCTGTGCAGGGAATAAATTGTCAACCAAACTTGCCAAAACAACCCTTAGAGCTGCAAGAAAAGTGCAGAAGGCTGGGGCAGGGCTGGGGCATGCCCATGGCACCCCATGGAGACCCAGCTGCCTGCACTGGGAAGCACTGCAGCTCCCGGCTGAATGGGAAAGCAGCTCTTCCCTGGCAGCACCCAGCTGGGAAGGAAGGTGGCTTGTGCCCAGATCCTGCCTAGGGCCCTTTGACTGAAAGACAAGGCAGCCAACATGCTCTGATGGTGCATGCCCAGCACTTCCAGCACAGCAGTCCCAGATCAGACTTGCACAGAGGCAGATCTTGGTTTTCATCATCAACCTGAGAAATGGGAAGCCTTCATGGAGCAATTTCTGCTATGTCTGTGCATCAGTCTTAAAGAGGAATGCAGGAGCTTCCCTGTGTCCATGTGACTGTTTTCTCAAAGCTCAGGGCAACTGGGGAGGCCTCACTTCATGATGAATATTCAGAGAGCAAAGCCAGCCTAGTGACACTGGCTACATTAATTTGAACGGCCAAGCTGTCCCCTTTTTGCTCTTCACACTGCGGGATTTTCACGAGTCTCACAAGTGCTTGAATGATAGCTTTTAAGCTGGACCACTTGTGTCCAGGTAACACCAGCAGCATCGCAAGAGGAAGTACAAGAAGTGCCTCTGTTTTGCAGATCATGGCAGAGGTGCTACCCCTCCACAGAGCTCCCCTCCACTCCCCACCTCCCAGCCACCTCTCCTGCAGCTCAGCCAACGTCACAGCCAGTTAAATACACTAACGGCCAGGTGCTTATCCTTTGACATGGACCTGGGAGTTATCCAGGGGTTGCTTCCACTTCCAAGCAGTGCTGCTGGCTGGGGCCAGGCTTCATGGGCTGCTCCCATGCCCAGTCCTCTTCTGTGAATTCTGTTCCCAGATTAAACCACCTCTATTCACTGCAGCCGCAGTGAAGAGGAAGAGCCCAACACAGCTGAGGCTGGGTATGTATTCTGACCATGCTCATCCCTTCACAATCCCAACCTCGTGAGTGGTTGAGTGCTCTAAGGCTGCTCATGTTGTTGGGTTACATCCTTGCAGTGTGAAGGCTTGGAGAAGGAATGAGCTACCATTAAAGATGGGAGTGCTGTTTACATCTTGCAGGGCAAGACACAGGGAACAAGTCAGGAACAAGTCACTTCCAAACTGCTCAGGTACCTTCCCTCTAATGCTGTTAGGAGAACCTGCACATGGCTAGCCCTTCTGCACCAGACATGCTGTTGTCGAGGCGAAATCCCTTGACCCAAAGACACATTAATCACCACAAAACCAAGGCAGAAAGCAGGAGATGGGTGTTTGCAAATCCTGGATTCTCATTTGCAAGGAATTGTCCAGTTCTAAGTCTCCAATTGTAATCATGTTCAAATTATAGCAAAAAAAGAGGGAAAAATATCTGAGAATCTGTTTGCTATTCTGGAATCCCTGACTAATGTTCCCTACAGATGCAATGGCTGAAAACTAAACAGAGATTATGGAATTGAATGGATAATCATGGTACAGCAAGCAAAGGTAGATGTGTCCTACTGAAGTTGTAATTTAACATGGAAGGTACAGGGGGAAAAAGCTGAAGAGAAGAGTAAGAAGGATACCTGCTGTGAGGGAAGGTGGTGATGGAGAGGGAGGAAAAATGTCTGTAGAGAGATTTATGCAAATCACCAAGTGTTTTGTTCACACTCCGTGCCCTGTCCATGCTCCCAGTGCACAGATGTCACGGGAGGTCCCTGTCCCACCTGGAAGGAGCATTTGGACCATTAAGATTTCTTTGTGTGATCGACTCCTCCAAAGCGGGTTTTTAATGGGCTGCAGCGATGGGAGCTGCTTGCAGCTGCCGTTCCCAGGTTTGGGCCGTGGCAGCAGCCACGTGGCGTTGCTTCTGGTCACTGACTGGGTGACATTTCACTCTGTATAAATTACAAACATTACAACTGAATGAGCAGTTTGAAATTCATAGAGTCATAAATTGGGAGGCCGGGGGGGCCATTTACCATCAGCAGCTCTGACCTCTGCGTAACACCAGCCATAAAACCACAGCCGGGAGCTCCTGCATCCAGCCTGGCAATTCCTGCCTGAGCAGGAGTGAATCTGTGAGAAAGACACTCTGTCTTGATTAAAGTCCTGGCGTGACAGAGAGCTCATATATCCTGGCTGAGGTCTCCTCATTACTCTCACAGAATTCATACCTTGTTCTCCCTTCGGGTTTGCTCCTTTCTACAGGGTTCCTTACCTGCATTGCTCACAAAGCTCCCCTGCAAAAACCAGCTGGATATTCCATTGTACCCAGTGGTATTTGGCTGCCTTGGGGACCATTGCTGGGGTCTAGATTCATAAATCACTAGGGGGCTAGTCTGGGGGCTGGATTCATAAATCACCCTGAGCAGACAGGATGGCATGTGGTCACCTGCAGGTTTTGGAAACACCAAAATATTCAGGTCATTCATCAAATATATCTTACACAAATGATTCGCTGAGCCCTCATCTGAAAGGGGTCAGTGGGTGCTTGTGCCCCCAGTAAGGGCATACAGGGAAAAGAGGGAAGGAGAGGGTCGGATGGGTGAGAGGATTGCCCCAGGGCTGATGAAGGAGATGAAGGAGGCAGTGTGCTGAGCCTCACCAGCAACTGAGGACTAAAAACACACAAAAAAGAAAAAGGAACATTTTAGGAAGCTTAGATGCTGTGGGAAAGATGCAGAGAAAAAAGGGTTTGGAAGGCAGGTGCCAGGCGGAGGGATGCCTGTGCTGCGTGCGGGCTGGAAGATGCTTAACAGGGGAGGGCAGGGGACCAGATAGATTCTCCATGTTCACACCAGCGCAGACCCTGACCTCCCATCCCCATGGCAACCCTAACCCGGCTGCATCGCACCGAGGCAGATGAAGGCATAAATTGAACAGCAAAGCCAGGCACCTCAGACCCTCAGTGCAGCCGAGTGCGGGTTGCTGGGGAACCATAACTTTTTAATCATGCTGCATTAAGGGTTTTATTAGTCTGCATATTTATAAGGGTTGGTTTATTGAGATCCATTGAGGGAGAGAAAGAGAGATTTGCCATTTTGACTGTCTCTCACATTACCCCAGGTTTTTCCCTCTCTTTGTATTACACTGGTGCTGGTGCGGATGACCATGGTGCCACTGCTGAAGCCCAACAGGGTGTAAAACAATCACAGTGCAAAACAGCAGAGATGCTAAAGAGAGAGAGCTGCAAAGAGTGAGAGGAAGGGATTTCATTGAGGCGGTACCTCAGTGCTGGATACAATATGTAATATTTCTGCGGATTTTGAGTGAAAAGGCAGCTGGGACAAACATTAGGAGGTGTTCTACATAAATGGCAGCTACAGACATTTCAACAACCAAAGGGAAAAATAACATTCCTTTCTGGACAGACTGAAGAACAAATGCGACCCAGAAGAGACATTTTCTGCCCTCCAAGCCATTTGCACACCCTTGTTATTTCCCTTCCTGGCCTGTACAGCCTTGCTCAAAAATCTACTTGGAAAGCCTTTGGAAAAACATCAGCACTAGTCTTTGTTCGAATCAGCTGGAAAATAATGTCCTTTCCAAAACATTTGGAAAGGCACAGAAATGACCTAAAGAAACTTTTGGAGGCTGTCCCGGCCTCAGGGCTCAGACAGACTTGTTCCTTCGGATTTGGCTGCAGTGATTTAACATGTCCCTCCAAACTGCATACTTTCACTGACCTGAGTATGTCTGGGCTTCTCGCTGAGCCCATTGCACTGGCTAGGTGGGAGGTGTGGGATGCCAGGGCCAGGCATCCCCTCCTTCCACCCTGGGGAGGACCAGGCTCGGTGCTGGGAGGCTGTGTGCAACCCATGCCTTGGGTGTGATTTGGCCTCCCTTGCCAACCTTCCAAACAAATGAGCTTATTGCCAGGAAAAGTCCCTTCTGAAAGCAGCAGGAAACCCAAAAGCTGCCAGATTTGTGCCACGTGCTTTAGAAAATCCCTTCCAGTGCTCCAGCCATGATGAGCTCCATCCCAGCCAAGCGTCTGGCTGTGCCTCAGCCCAGGCTTTTAGTGCCAGCCCTATCTGTGGCAGTGATGCAGCAGAATAGGAACAAGACCTATTGCTTCCTCAGAATGACTTCCAGCACTGGCTGCTGGGGCTTTGAGAGGGCTCGAGGCACCAGAAACACTGGAGCCTCCAGGGGACCTGAGGAAAGCTGGTTTCTTTATTCCACTTAAATAAATACCAGGGGAGAAGGAAGAAGGAGCTGGTACCACGTGTACTGTGGTGCGTGACACAGGTTGGGGTGTTCCCAGTGCTGACATTTGTCCTTTTCTCCATCAGCTCCCCTTGCTGCAGCTCCCCAGCCCCTTCCTGCTCCTTCCAGCCATGCCCACACTCTTAGTTGTGCCAGCAGCAGGAACTGGGGTACCAGCAGTAGTGCCCTCAGGGCTCTGGTGCCTTTGCCTCTCTTGCCCCCCTCTAACACTCTCTGCTTGGTGTCTTTCCTCACTCATTTCCCAGCAGTGCTGGTATTTCAGTGTTTGAATACTCCAGGCTCTGGCTGTGGGGACGGTGAACACACAAATGCATTCCACATCACAAGGCTCCAGCTGTGCCGGGCGAGCTGCTGCGCTGAGGGACAGGGGCTGAGCACAGCGTGTTCTCAGCACGTGTGCTTGCCAGGCTCAGCCGCAGGGTGACCTTCACGTGGTGGGTCAGGGACAGCCACGCCGACCATGCGATGCTGTATGTTGTACAGAGCCATCACCCTATGGACCCAATGTCCATCCGACCACACAGCTTGTCCCTGCCAGCAGCAGATGCTATGGGAGGAGGGTGAGGAGAGGGTGAACCCATTGCAGCACCCTCCTCAACCTCTCCTCCCACAGCTCCAGGGACTCAAGGGACCTCCTGGGCCAGAGCTGATGTCTCCGTAGCCAACAGCCTTTAAATGATTTTCCTTTCATAATGTTTCCCTGCCACAGTCTGAAGCTGCAGCGAGCACTGACAGCTCCCCATAGCAGAGCTCCATGTGTAAGGACAACCACCTCTCTGTTTCAAAGCTGCTGCCTTCTGCTTTCACTCCATGCCTCAAGGTGTTGGCTGGGAAGAGGTGGTGAATGGCCATGGCCTGTTTGCTGTCCCCAGGCTTCTTCTATCACCTCTTCCTTCAGCTGGGTGGGAAACCCTTATCTTTTGTCCTGATGCTGTAACCTCTATACCTGCAGCTGCCCCTGCACCCAGCCCTGCCCCTTCTCCTTTCTGAAGGCGAGGGGGAGCAGAGCATCGCTGCTGCAGGCACAGTGGGGATCTCCACTGCACTATGATGAGCATCAAGGAAGAAGATGGTCCCGAAGGGGCCTCCCTGCAGGTATGGCATGGCACTGCAAACCCTGGTGCTGAGTGAGCCACTGGGTACCTGCTGCTGCTTGCCCTGAGTCCTGGGCAGGAGGTTTCTATGGATGTATTCTGTGGTAATGCCCTCATGTCAGTTAAGCACTGCAGCACTGCAGCTGGCACACACACAGCCTGAAGCAGGACACTCTGGGCTTAGAATAATGTCATTCCATAAAGCTTTATGGGTCAGGCTGTTGCACTTGGCTGCTGGTGCAGAGGCTGAGAGCCTGTTCCTGCAGTGAGCCGCTGGCACTGGGCTCCCATGCAGCCATGCCAGCTGCTAGCACCAGGCTGGGGACAACACTCAGACCTTATCCCAGCATGCTCTGTGCAGTCACTGTCAGCGCTGTGAAGCCTTGCCTTTCCAGTGCCCTTTTCTTCTCCATGCAGCCAGTGACTTAGAGAAGAACACAAGGTTATTTTTAGACCTAACTTTGAAGTGCTTCAGGTCTGCAATTGGGTGACTCAGCTGTCAGTGCTGTTTACTTTAGTTTTACATTCAAACTGGGCAATTACAGCCCTGAACAGCTGCTTAGAGACCGTATTTCCTTGTCATGCTGTCATATAGCTTGCACGTGGCATTGTCTGTAAAGAATCACTTTGTGCATGTAGGTGCGTGTCTAAAGGATTTACAAAGCAGGTGGAGAATAAAGCCCTGGGCAGTCCTACCTCTTTCCTCTGGCTGCCTGTGAACCCACCTTCCTGTGCCCTTCCTAACACTGCCTTGTACCAAGCTGATCCGGCACACTCTGTCAGGGACGCTGCCCACAGTGACAGCTCGCAAAGGATTGCTGCAGGATGTGGGTCACGGCCGGAGCACAAGGGGACATTTTATCCCTAATGAAAGTCTCTCACACAGCTTTTTCTTTTCAGAGGAAGACATCACTGCAGCTCACAGCCATTTGTACTTCCTTAATGATGCTCGAGACACATCCCAGGGAAGGGTTCTGCCTTAGCTCCCTGTTTACCTCGAGCCCGCTTATTTATAACATCCTTCCCTCCAGTTCTTGAATCCTTCACCTGCATGAACATCTCCTTTAGATCATCTTTACTGAATACAGTTAAGTGTAGCTCATGGGGTTATTGAATTGCAGGCATGAACCTACCAAAATGAGATAAATCACTCACATATTAGCCTCTCTCTATTAAACACATTCCACCGAGGCATTTTCCCAGAGAACACATTCTATATTTCAAGCATTTGAACACTCCAAGTAGCAAATGCAGGCTTCTCCCAGCCACAAGGCACGCGACAGGAATGCAGCAGCCCCCTGAAGGAAGCTAAACCATGTATTAGAAACAACACCCTTTGTGCGAGGCTGGAGCGGGAAGAGCTGGGCATGGAGCCTGAGCTACGTTTGCTCACACTGGATCCTCTTTGATGCGGTGCGGCATTAAACTGCGATGTGCAGTGGTCATCGCAAGGCGCCGAGCTGCAGCCAGCACCGGGCCTGATGTGTGCTTCTGCCCAGCCCCTGGCACAGGGCGAGCGCTGCTCCCCCTCGAGTCACACACCAGCACGCTCCGGCCCAGCACCGGCTTTGTCCCACGGGCGAGGGCTGTGAGAGATGGGTTTTGTCTTCGTGAGTGATTGAGCACCAGTGGGGCTGGGGAGGACAGCGGTGCTGGGCAATGTTGACATTCGGGGACACTTATTTGAGGAGTGCTGATCCCAGACTGCATCTGCTGACTTCAAGCCGCTGATGCTGTAAGGTCACTGCCTGAGCTTCAGCCCAAGGTCTGGGAGGGGAAGGCAGGAAATCTCTTCTCACCACTTCACCAGGGGTGTGCAGAATATCCCTGCAGGTGTGGTTTCCTGTAGGGAAAGTGATGCAAAACCACCTCCCCTTTGGTGCATTCCTGTCCAGGTACAGAAATTGAGGGAAACCTTCAGTGGCCTTTGGCATCCCTCCTAGGATTAGAGAAGGGGACTGATGGTTTTAGCTTGCTGCTCAGCCTGCTGACAACTGGCTGAAATCTGTGCAGAAACCCTCTTCTGCTGAATGCTCCCACTTCCTGCTCTTTTCAGTGGAGCCAAAGGAATTATTTTCAATAAAATGATTCACTGAAATACAAAGAAGGGGAAAAATACATACATATGTACAGTAATCTGCCAGGATACATGGCCGTGAGGATTAGTAACCTTTCAGGAACAGGCCCATTCACCGCAGCACTGCTGGATCCTTGCTCCTTATGCACAGGATCTTGTTCTGAATAGCTCTTAAGTATTAATGAAAAATGTATAAATAGTCAGCATTATCAATATTGTAAATCCTGGCATTGTTAAGGATTACACAAGGATTGTTAAGGATAGACGCAGGTGCATTTGTAACCAGGAGCATAAATGAATCTATTTAAATACAAGTTGCTTCTCTCAAGGAAAGTAATTTTGATAACCAATTAATGAGGTTTCCAGCCAGTGAAAGTGGTTTTCAGTGTGGATGTTGAACTTCTTTCTCTGGGAACGCTTTTAATTAAGGAGTAAACTGTAAATTCAACAGCACTGATGACATCCATGTATTGTATTCAGTGTCCTCTGTCCACAGAGAGGGTTTTCCTGCCCAGTTTTGCAATGCACTGCAAAAGCCTGTGATGGAAGCAAAAGCTACATCATCCCTTCCCCTGCGGTGCCCCTGCACCCCTCAAGCACAGCGGACCCCACGAGCAGCACTTCTGGCTGCACCACCCCGGGGTTGGCTGTTGACCATGGGCACACGTGTGCAATGTGCTGAAAACAAACCAAGGGGAGCTCCTCTCTCACAGCCCTTGTGCTCATAGGTTTATGATGTGTTACACCCACTTTGTCTTCCAGATTCCAGCTTGGATTGTCCCCATTCCTTTGGGTTATGTGCATGTTGTGTGTTTACAGACACTGCGTTAAAACAAACCTCTGTGGTACCATCTCTTGTCATTCCAAGTGAAGAGATCTCATACTTCTAAATTTCTATTAAAAAAAATCCTAAATAGACAAATCTGACAGACCAGCTTTGATGACTGTGTTCTATAGTGATCCATTTTCAGTCTTCTCTCCTGGGGAAGCTAGAATCGCTCTCAGAGCCACCTCCCACTCTGCACTACTTTAACCAGAGCTGTCCATCACATGTAAGCGTGACCCAGCTCACAGTCTGTCGGAATTTGCCAGGCAAGGGCATGGCAATGAACCCCTGCAGGGGCTAAGAATGGGATCGCAGCTCCCGGCACACACTGAATGTCAAGCTCCACAAGCAGCCAGGTGCTCAGTGAGGCTCTACACCATCAGCTGGTTTCATCTTTAGCCCCCCATCAGCAACTGATCTGCCTTTGGGCATCCATCCACACGTTCTTCCACATTCCAGACAGGGAAAAGGAGGTTTTCCAGCTGATCGACCCTTCTGCAGTGGGTCCCTGCAGTGTTTTGAGCCACCAGCATCCCGCTGAGCCCCAGGGTGCAGAGCAGCTTCGCCTCTCCCCTCAGCGTGGCCTGTGCCTCCGGGGGAGCAGGGGAGCGTGTGATCGTGAGTGACAGCATCACCTCCTCGCCCGTAGCACGAGGATTGGGTGAGATCCGGTCAAGCTGCTGCTCACCAGCCCCAGGCACTGGGGGATCTCCTAGCACAGCCTCCAGTGCGGCTGGGGGACTTTCAAACCAGCTGGGTGTGTGCAGCCTGCAAGTGAATTGCAGATACCTTAACCTGATGTTACCTTAACCTGATGTTACCTTAACCTGATGTTACCTTAACCTACCTGCGTGCCTGGTGGTAGCGGAACATAAATTAGGAGCTTATATAGGGATTTCTAAGTTCCTGGGCTGAGACATCACATTCCTCTCACCTTTTCCTGATCTTCTGATGGTAGGATGGGGCAGAGAGCCAGAGCAAAGCCTGAAGCCTGTGCACATCAGGAGTGCCTGACCTGTGCACGAGCTGCCTGCACTGAGGTGAGCACACCTCAAAGCACACAGCCACCACAGTGATCTCTTGTGGCACACAAAGGCAGAATTTATCCACAAGAATCCTTCTCCAAAGCTTGCTGGGTGTCTGTATTACAACCTACAGGAGCACGTGCCTGGAGCAGATGTGGTGCATGCTAAACACACATTACATGCATGTTCTACTGCCTTCCCTAGGCAGTTAATGGCAAGAAATTAAGGCAGAGCTTGGCTGGTGCAGGAAGCCCGACATCCCCAGGTGTATTTGGAAAACACTATAAACAGCAAAATAATTGTGATTTAGAAGCTGATTGATGAGAACAGCTCTGTGCACACCCTGCAGTGTCTGTGGGAAGAGCAGCCAGGTGATACTAAAGGTGACCCTGCATAAGCTAGAAATACAAATGTAGAACACAGACAGGTTTTGGCACAGCGACCCAGAGAAGGAATGAGCTCCCCTTAAAGATGGGAGCGCTATATACACCTTGCAGGGCAAGACTGCATCTCTTTGCCTTCTCATGGAGTGTCTTTAGGAAAGCTTTAACAAAGGCCTTCCACGGGCATCTGTTCAAGGCTTTCAGCTCTAATCTCGGCACTCCTGTAGGCACTCTCCTTAGAGAAATCCCTGCTTCATCTCCCCCCTTCCTGAGTCAGCTGGCCGCATTCCTTATGTGGTTGTGGTGTGGCAGAGGGGCTACTGCCCTTCAGACACCGAGTGAAGCACTGTACAAATCCAAAGCTTCCACAAGTAAGAACCAAAGGCTTGCTTCAAGCACAGGGCGGCTTTCCTGCATCCCAGGCTGAGAAATGGAGATGTTTGCTGTAACATTTTCAGTATTCCCTGGTGTTTCTGTGGCAGGGTCCGCACCAAGATGTGCTGCACAGCTTGAATAACACACACTGCTGCACTAGCCCTTTCTCCACCTCCCCTGGCTCAGGTGAAGCACCCAGCTCACATGGGTAGGACCAGAAATACAAAGGAACAGTCAAAAGTCAAACTCAGTGTGAAGGCCAAGGAAAGATTCCTTGACCCCAGCAGGCTGAGAAGTGCCCTTCAACATCCTGTGATGGAGGGGGGGGGGGGGCTTTCAGAGCAGAGATAGAGCTTGTCCAAATTCCCAGGCTGGGCTGCAGCTGGTGCTCATCCCCCCAGGGCAAGGGCTTCGTTAACATCAGCACCAGAGCCAAGCTCCACAGCGCAGGACCTCTTTAACGACAGACACTGCTCGGGAGATAGCTCCCTTCTGCCACTGCTGGAGCCAGCCACCAAGACACAGAGGCTGCTTGAAGCCCTTGAGAGGAACTGACCCCAGGAGTCCTAGTGGAAGAAGCAGCTTTGTTTTCCTTTCAAAGGGCAAGAACCTTTTCCTCTCCCTCTCCTACTGCCAGAGCACAGTCTGTACATCCCATCATTCAGACGTCTGACATGTTAGTTCACAAAGTGCTCTCTATCCATAGCTGTGACAAGCAAATTACACTGAATTAAGCTCATCTACCTTATCTTCAAGGGACGCTGGCTATTAACCTGTCTCAGAGCTGGCATTCTGAAGCACTGTCACCACTCAGCCTAGACAAGATGCCGAGACAGCTGTGCTACCCAACAAGAGCTGCTCTGTTCAGGGGGCTAACTGAAGCAGCACATAGGGAGCACATCACTCCCTGAACATCACTTTTCCTCCAGAGAACAGGTTCAGTTTACAATGGCAACACTCAGTCCCAATAGCAGGTCTGCAACTGCAGTCTGTCTTTCCTGTCTGATACACAATAACCACTGCGAGACCCTGCAGGCTCCATCCCACCTCCATTATCCCACTCGGTGCCAGTCAAACTGTGCCCATAAAATCATCAACAGCCACCACACATGAAAGGCAGAGATCACAGCCTGCCTTTTAGGGAAGCTAGGATGGATCTGGGGGTGATACAAGAGCTGCTGTTGTCCGAAGGCAATTTTAGAAAGAAATGCATAGGACACCAGGGTGACACAAGCCATGTCTTCACAGAAAACCTTCACTTGCAACTGGCTCCAACCCTTGTTCTCCCTGACTGCCCCCTCGGCTGAATGGGCAAGAAACAAACAACAAGGTGAAAATGATAGGAGCAGCTTCTAAGATCTTCTTTTGACGGCTTAAGGCCATTTCACATGACATGGCAAACTCCTACATGCTTCACTCCACTCATGCTTTGCCATCTTTTCACTGCAGTTGGCAACAGGGAGTCAAGTTGGCACCACTTCCTATAAAATAACATCCCAATTGGAAATGATCAGAAATTATCACATCCAAGTGAGTAGTGATAGAACAAGGGGGAATGCTCTAAACTGAAAGAGGCTGGATTTAGATTAGATGCTAATAGGAAGCTCTTCCCTGTGAGGGTGCTGAGGCACTGGCACAGGCGCCCAGAGAAGCTGTGGCTGCCCCATCCCTGGCAGTGTTCAAGGCCAGGTTGGATGGTGCTTGAAGCAACCTGCTCGAGTGGAAGGTGTCCCTGCCTGGGGCAGAGAGGTTGGGACTGGGTGAGCTTTAAGGTCCCTTTGAACCCAAACCATTCCATGATTTCATGGCCAGTCTCAAAGAAACACGCTCCTCCGTGTTCTGGGGAACTCTTTGTACAAAGCTGCCATGGATGCAGTAGCTGGTGAGACGCTTGGGCTGCTGATAGCCCTTGGCAAAGAAACCCAGAGGAACCTGCTCTTTCCTTTTGGAGGAGCTCACCTGGCAGAAATGACATGCCAAGGAATGTGGTACTGTTTGAATAGGCAATGGCACATACCTACCACCTGCACTAAGTACCTCCCCTGAGAAAGCAAAGCACGAACTAACTGAACTAGCGCTGGGTTACCCCTCAGATAGGGATTGCTTGGGCACCACCATGGGCAATTAAGTGAGCTCACTGAGTATTTTCCAATGTGTATGTGCACACAGGAAAGGAGAGGACATTTCCTCCTTCTGACTGCTCCTCCCACCACTAGCACAGAAACCCTTCAAAAGGGATCACTGCAAAAGTTGTTTCTTAAAGAAGCTGGGTCCTTATCAGGTATGATAAATCCAGAGCTGCCATGAGCTAGGCTTGCTGAAAATGTCAAGGTGAAAGTGCTGGCGTATTTATCATTAAGTTAAGCTTACAGCCTGCTTTCAACATAACTCTACTCTAGAAAAATAATATATGCTTTCATCAGAGAACAAAGGCAGGCTCTCAGAACCCAGCTATGTGAAATATGCTCAGATGGGTCCAGGTAATTGTTGGTGAAAGATGAAAAGCTTTGAAGTTCTTGAGTCTGGTGACAAAAGCTGTGCCAGGTGAGGAAAGAGCTGCGGCTCACACACTGCTGCTGCGCGCTGAGCTGCCACCTCCCTCATGGGGATTTGCACCTCTTCAATGTTCTCAAAGGCGCTTTCTTCTTCCTCCCCTTCCTGTAAAAAAAACCCAGAGAACAACAGGGACAGGACTGGCTGTTTCAAACAGTTCAGGAAAGTGATTTAGAGCCTTGCCCTCAGTATTCATAAAGCCAGTATTAAAGAAGCTTATGTGATGCAAAAGGTCATTTACAATTATCATGAATATGACAAGATTAACCTTACCTGCAAGAGATATATACGCTGTCTTGAAGGCACCAGAGGCTATACTAAGCACTGAAAAAACCTTTCTTTCCACAGTTCTAGACAAAGCAAGCTCACATTCCTCCCCCACCATGTCCACCTGACTCAGACACCAGAACAAGTCAAAGACTAAGATTCTACTTCCCTGCAGGATCTCAGGTTGTTGTGGTAATCTGCAACACATCTACTAAAAATGGAGGAAGAATGAATGACATTACTGAGAGTAGCAGGCTATTCGGAACTAAATGCAGAGTATCATTCAGCTTTATTATAATTTGTTGGTAACACTGCATACCCTTCTTAATCAAAAAATTACATTCAAGTGCAAACTAATAGCAAGGAGTCCTTTTTGTCAGCTGGATGCATTTCCCTTTGCAAAAAGGAAATTAAAGCCACCCTGCTACTTTCAAACAAAGCATTGAAGGCATCACAATATACTGCTATTAAGGTTTGCATTAATATGAACTGTTATGCATTAATATGCATCAATAAGAAAACAAAGATTCTAGGCTAATAGTACTTCAGCCGAAGAAAAGTTACCCTTGTCACCATTTCAGTACGCAGGAAAAGCCTGGAGATACTAAATAGGCAAGTTCAAAGCCTAAATATAAATTAACGAAAGGTTAAAAAAAGGCATTCACTTGAGAACCAAACCAAGAAGTTTAAGGCACTCCCACCTATGTGTTTGTGTTCCAAAACCTCAGGAAGGCCAGATTTTGACACCACTTATTTCAGAATGAAGAGGGTATCACACAGTATTACTAAAGCTGCATAAACCTTGCACTCGGATTTTTCTTTAGTTTTAAGTCTCCCAAACACTTTAACCTTTACACCTCACACAGATAATTTTATCTCCACCTCACACATGGTTTGCATTTTGGGCTGGCTACCAATTTGCTTTTTCTTTTGCCCCTTGTCAGCAGCTTCAGTGCACTTGAATGGCTCCCACTAGTTGATATTCACACTACATGAAGCACTTGCAGAAATAAATCCTGCATATATTGCATACATTTATGTCAGAATCACTGTGTGGTGTTAGATGTCAAGGTAAGAATGAGTTACAGAAACCTTCAAAGAACTGTTCGGATAGGAACGTCTCCAGACTTTGTAGATGAAAGAAGCCATCTGATCTAGCTTGTAATAACCCCATGTTCAGTGTCTCCAGCTGATTAGCCACAGGTACACAACAGGGGGAGTGACATTCTACAGAGGTACTGTGTTCTTTTCCTGCTGTTAAAAAATACCCTTCCCAGCAGTTAATGGAAGCCTGCCCTCTTGCAAGAAGAATTCCCCCCAGACAGTGATTCTCAGGACACAACCCAATACAGGTATATGAAGGGCGAGGAGTGCTGTTGCTGCTAAGAAGAAATACAGGCAAAGGTCATGTGCAGATTTATGAAAAATAAATTTATTACATAACACCTTGTTTTAACAATGTTTGATTTTTTCTTTTATTCAGAATACTTGTGTCATTCATGTAAAATAGTTTGATACAGTACATTGTATGCAAGTTTTTCCTCATAAACTCTAAGGCTCTCCTAATACCTTGCTCCTCTGCTGTAGGAATGGCACCCCTAAACAACGTGCGAACGTTAAAAACAAAATGATAATCATTAACTGAAAAGAATTTAAAATCCACTACACCAAGCTGGTTCTCAAAACTCATGACGAAAGAGCTGAACGGATGCCGCACCTCTTTAGGAAATATCACTCATGCTTTTTTATTCCCAAAGCATGCTCACAAATCAGTAACACCAACAGGAAAAAATAAAACACTCTCTATGACAATCAGTTTAGTTTGTTTGCTGAACCAAACATGTTTATATCAATGACAACATACTTATTTTACTATCAAATAGCAGCTTTAATACCAGTCAAGTCATAGATTTAAAAACAAAACCAAGAACTCATGTTGGAAATTAATCTTTGGGACATTTGTAGTTGCTGCAAAAGAATGCAAATGTTTGCATGTTCCTAAAAAAATCTCATTGTAGCAATCGCATCGGTCATAAAACATTGATATGGGTGGAAAATGAACCATCCACAAAAGTCACTAAAAATAAACGTCTATCAAAACTGTCTCCGAGTCATGGTTAGTTTGCTTTGCTTTTTTGCCATGGTAACATATACTGTATGCTTCAAGTACCAGTTCAAAGATGTTGTGTACTATTGGTCAGATAAAGTTGTTACACCAAGAGAACTCACCACATACAACAACAAAAATGCTTGCCCCTAGCACATTTCACAGCTTCAACTGCTACAGACTGTCACTGAAAACAATGCATCGGTCAGTCTGAACCATGTCAAGTAAACTACAGAAGTAGCATATCCACAACACAAACTGTGCTAGCACTTTCTTTTCAAGTCTAACCCCAAAACCAGGTACAATTTGGGAGCCACTACTCCGCTCTGTGGAAGGGGGTGGATCGTGGCGATTGGACAGGTTGGAGGTGAGGTTGTACAGTACATTCTCGTGGCCCAAGCCAGGTTCCAGGCAGGCAGCTGTGCGGCCGGTCCTGCAGCATTACCAGCAGTGCATTGTCGGTATCGGGGTGCAGCTCAGTACCGATGTGTCTGATGAGAGTACTGTGGCGGCTGCTGGGAGGTAGCTGAATATCCCATGCTGCTCTGTGGCTGTGATGTGCTTGGTCCGGGGTTGGGGTAGGCAGCATGGGGGTTGGAACGCTGCAGAGTGGTTAAAGCAGAGAAATGCAGTTCTTCATAACAGGTACATCACCAGTTTCACCTACTGATTTATTTCAAGAGGTATCAAGCACACACACTCTCAAAGCAGCTGCACCTCCAGACTTCTTTTCACTTACTCTGATTACAGCAGGTGCAGGTATGAACATCAGAAATACTAGATTAAACAGTGACAGCTACCACCCTTCAGTCATCCACCCTAATTATCTCCTGTGAGCCTACACCCATGACAGTCAAACCTCCAGTCAACCCTTCAGATGACTGCAGTACACCTGCAAGTTACACAACACTCCCACTGCTCACAGCAGCCATCTTCTCCCCTTGCTTCCTTCCCCTTCAAGAAGCTATACTGGAGTGGAGGTTCAAACAGTGCATCTTACTGATCTTATCCTGCATCACTGTGGAGATTTTACTATACACCACTCTTTATGTGACCTAAGAGTAAAGACAGAGCATGCTGTGCTTATTTAGGCTACTATGTCATCTAGCAACAGCCTTAAAAATACTTGAAGGAGAGTAAAAGGTAACAAGCACCGCCTTCTCAGTGCAACCAGATTATTTCAGGGGGAAATGGCCACACAGTCACAGATTATAGCTTGGGAGGTTCAGGCTGGGCGCTAAGGGGTATGGAGAATCCTCAAGAGACCAGCAGAAGAACCTGCCCAGAGAGGCTGTGAAATCTCCATCTATAGAGGTTTTAAGACTCAGCTAAACAAAACCATAGCTGACCTGATTTAGCATTAGCAACAGTCCTGCTTCAAGTGGGAGATCAGGCTAGATGGTCTCTGTAGGCCCCTTTCAACCAGCATTTCTATCAACTATTTACTGAGTGGAGCACTCATCTCTGAGCAAACCAGCAAGTGCATACTTCAAGTTTAACCTAAAATGTAGTTATTTACAAACCATGCGTTATAAAGGAAAAAGGACTGCATGTCAGATTTTCAGTCTGAACACGTGACCACTTAGTAGCCTTTAACATTGCATTAAATTAAGACAATTTCAGTACATTACTGTGCTGGTTCACACAGACAAATTTTGCAGCATTTAGAAACTGCTGTAACTGTAACTTCTGACCTCTTGATATCACAAGATGTATTAGGAGTTTTAGAGAAACATGCTTCTAGGAAAGGTCTGGAAACTTTCCTAAGATAAATATTCCAGGCCTAGGGCATAACTACTGAGACATGAATATGCAAAACTTTGGTGAACTAACGCCCCGAAACAGTATTAAAATAGCTTTACAGATTTTGTAAGTCACAACATAACAATTTTTTTTCCTGCTGCTCAGCACATAGAACAGAAGCAAGAATCAGGTTGCTGAGATGATAGCAGAAATGAAAAGGCAAACTCTACTTGTTAACATATGTTCACAGGACTGATCCAATTCCTTAGGGGTGTATAATGTAAAGGGGAAGAAATGGCTGAGCCATCACTTAATGTCAATGGGAACAAGCCAGCACTGCTAAACCACACTGTTAACACAGTGACTGAACTTTTGTGACATTTGTCTTCAGTCTTGAGAGACAGACTGAGTCACTCGTCAACAGACATGTCACAGCTCTGGGTCACCCATCTCTACATCACAAATACAGGAGGCACTTCAGAGAGCATAAAAACTCTGAATATTCTTTTTGCCCAAGTGGGGCTCCTGCATGTAAGAAACCATCACAAGTTCAGTGATTTAAAACCTGACTGTTCATGTCAGTTGTAAACACTGTCTGCACCCTGACTTCTAAAATAGATCTTAAGACAGAGGCAGTTAAAAATCACCAGATTCTTTCATGACACCCAGTGCAACAGATGGCTTTTGTTTAAGAACAGATATAAACACCCAATCCTTCCTAAATAGCATTAAGCACCCAGAGGGTTATCACAACCAAAAGCCCAGAGTAGTGGACTTGTTCTAGCCTGTTTAATCCCACTGCCTGTGGAAGTGTCACACTGCATATTTAAACAACAAGGCAAGGAAGTCTCTGTGCCATGTGTCTATTATTTTTATGCATGGCAGAAAAGGATACAAGGTCAACTTGCTTTGCAGGGGGTAATTCAGCTTCTGAGGGGATGGAGAAACTGTCTTAGTATGCCTTGCCCAGGAGATGGCAATCCTTCTTCATAAGCTTTATATGGGCAATTTGAGCAAATTAAATGAAGAACAAAGGAGCAGGTGTTTGATTAAAACAGAGGGCTGCATTGTAATATTTGTTTGCCATCTCCTCAAATTGCAGGCTCAGAAGCAAAAAATGTGAGGAATTTTGTTCAGGGAGACCTGAAACCACCAATAGGCAACTCTAAAACTGCTTTTATTCTAGTGCCAGCAAGTTCAGGTCTCCTCCCTTCGATTACCATGTTTTCCAAATACCAGAACAAATCTACCACCTGCATTCTTGCAAGAATGGGGAAGAGATTTGTTTAGCTCTTTCTGAAAACCAGGTGTTTTGCCTCCTAGACAGACAGCAAAAAGATTAATTGGGAGCAGTCACGTTACCAATAAGAGCCCCTCAGATATCAAAGTAGCAGTTGTCACTGCCTCCAGGCAAAAGTATTTGGAAATGATGGTTGCTGACAAGGGCTGCCCCCAGCTATAGTCCTGGGATGGATACCTGAGAGTTCAAAAGTGCTGATGAACATGAGCTGAAAACAAACCAACATCAGCTCTTGCGGAAGCAAATTGAGTCTTCTGACCTCTCAACTAGCAAACCTCAGCTCTTGCTCACAGAAGCAGAAACTGAAGTTTGTTCAAAATGCCAAGCTGCAGCAGCAAAATGAGGTGAAGGGCGTGTAAACAGAGCAAGCAAACAGGGCTCCCTGACAGTATGTGCAACCTCTGCACCAATCTGCTTAGGTATGTGACTCAACGTAAGGGGAAAATTCAGAGTTACAGCTGCATTTACCTGCTTAGAAACACACACACAGAACTGAAGTGGTAGAGCGAGCCAGCTAGAAGGCCAAAACAGCGATCGACTGCAGCTTGCTAAATTGAAAGGTGCAAAGGTGCCTTAAGAGTGCTCTGTGATGCATAATACAGCTAAAGATGTTTATATTTAGAGGCAACCCACACTGCAGCACTGTAGTCAAGGCTGGCCGCTGCTTCAAATAGCTCTAAAAATTTACATTGTTCAAGGAGAATGACTTAAAACCTGATGTGCTACCAATGTCCTAGGATAAACTCAGCAAAGGCACTTGTGAACTAGATGAAGAGCTTCACAAAAAAGCTCCTGAAAATGACCTTGTATTACATTTTCAGTGCTTTCAAGTTTTGCCCAATGCTGGAAATATACAGGTTTAGATAAGGATGTGGGTAACGCCCCCACACAGCTTTTGAGAGTATCTGGTACTCTTAGGGACAAACTGAAAAGCAAGACTTCAAAATCCACTGGTGTCTCCTCATAAACAGTGTCAAAACTGTGAACAGCAAACTGACAGCAGAAGTTTTGCTGACACCATTCTTTCAGGTTTGCTACAGAATATAAACATAGCTAAGTGGCTTCCCAATGTTAGGGTCCCAGTTTTAGATATTAATCTTTAACTGAAAACTGCCAGTAATTTCTGACTTCCCCATCTTTTGATTTCATCCAAGACACTGTTCCAACTGGCCCTCTGTACTATGTATTCCTTGTGAACCAGTATGTAATAGTTCCTGCAGGCTAACGTTTCCACCAGCATGTCTCCTCTTGAAATCTTCTATTCCCTAGGCTTTCAAAATCTACCCCCTCTACAACTGCTCCTATGCGTATCAATCCTTGTCCCTCTTTTGCAGTTTCTTAGCTTGCATTAACTAACAGTTGTGTCCTTAATTCACGTCTCCCCAGTCTCCAGGAGTAACATCATCCAAACTCACAAATTCAGGTATCATTCCCTGGGGTGACTCTCAGACATTCTTCTGCTCCAGACTCTTCCGATTTCCTAATATCTGACCACAAGCCCAAATGCAGGAAGACTAGAACGTAGCTTTCGACTTTTCCTCAAGCTTTTTTCCTACACTCCTTATCTTCCTCACTCATTGACTACCACCACCTCACCTGTCTGTTCAGATCTATAATACTGGTCTTACTCAACCTGGAATCCTCCTTTGCCTTCAAACCAGAGATTATGACAGCATCATCATCCAAAATACTGCTTTCCCATCCATCTGCCCCACTAAAACGCTTGCTTGAATTCTTGTTTCACACTTGTTTACTGTAATATCCTTTGCCTCCTGCCATTACAGGCTTATTCAAAAAAGGAATGGTACAGAGCATAGCACAACAGGCTCCCGGTCCACAATCAGCATTCCCTAATATGAATGTAATAAATCAGTAACTGTAATATCTGATCCTGATTTCCTTACTGCTAACCTAAAGAGCATCAGCATATCAATTTACAGGCAAATGAATCTGAAAATAACAAAAAAAACCCAGTTAATACAGTGACACTTTAAAAGTTACTTTTTAGCTTAAAGAAACACTGCTGTAAACTTGATAACCAAACACCCAATATACGAATAAATACCTGATAGTCTGAGGTCATAATAAGTCCACCTGAGGTAGTGGTAGGAGGAACAACTCTCACTTTCTTCAGTGGGGGTCCCTGTGTGTGACTGTTGTCTTGGTTCCCTGGGTGACCAGTTCCATTAGTATGGTTATTGCCCTGCTGCTGCTGCTGGTTCTTCTCAATTGTTTAAACACAAAGAAAAATTTCAACTCAAAAGCAGCACGTGAAATAACATGAACACAGGAAATAGTGTGAAAGCCAGTGAAGCATGATGATGCTGTTCTTCGAGTACTTACTTTATCTCCTTTATCATCTGGCTCTTCTTCTGTTAAAAATTCTCGTTTTGGGTAAGGGATTTGACAACCTGCAAAAACACTGCCCCCCAAAAAAGTCTATTTATCACTGTATTAGAACAGAAGAGTTAAACCTGTAAGATTCATACTTCACACCCATGCTACTTTCAAGCTGCCTGAGCCACAGTCCATAACTAATGGAGATTTTCCTGTCTTACTTTCATCATATTCTAAATATAGTAAACCTATTGCCATTTAATCTTCAATTGCCTCTTATACACTCATTTAAACTCCTAATAGTTTTCAGGGTTTCTGTAACTGGTCACCAAACTGATGGTGGAAAGGTACATGGCCCATTTGATATCTGTAAGGTCACAAAGAGCTATCTTAATCCAGCTTTTGTGTAATGCACAGTCTCAGGACTAACTAAAAATACTCTTGGAAACTCCACTGATAAATAATAAAATCACCTTGAACAAAGTTTAAAAAATAACAAGAAATTTCATCTGGCAATTTGTTATCTCATGGTCCACATGAATTTGCTAGTGCAAGTACAAGCTAATATTTACCCACCCTTAATCAGTAGAATGTATTTATAGTCAAGTCTCTGTACACCTGTTAGCATTACTCATTCCGTATTCACATTAAAATGCCAACCTAAAGTCAAGAAAAACCCAATGACTGTCCTAAGTGCAGTTTCTGCATTCACATGACAACATTAAATCAGAGACAGGTCAGGAGCTGTTATAAATAATCTAGTAGGTTTTAATGAAATAATTTCATTTTTAATTAATTGCTAATAAATATACCATATGTCATAAATTCTTCCCTAGATAACAGTAGAGAATCGTACACAGGATGTACTAATAGCACTAACAGCTTTCTTAAAAGGGCATACAAGCATGCTTTCTGCCTAGTCTTTTGGGAGGAGGCTTAATTTTTAATGAAATCATTCACTGTCCCTGAATTTTCTTCCTTTTGTAAAGGTCCCTACACAAATAAAGATGAACATCTACAGAAAATGGATTTAAGTTGTTCAGGATGACAGGAGAGAGACACAGAATTGACTTCCCCACCCACTGAATTTACAACAAAGGCTAAGACAGAAAAATGTAAACTAATTAGATAATGTCATCTGGCATTCTGGAGCAGAGAAGTGGACCTACGGGCACTTAGCAGTTGTCTACAAAGATCTGTAGCACGCATAATCAACCTGTCAGTGAGTAACAAGATTAGTACTGTGACTAATAGGATCAAAGTTTCATAAAGCAAGAGATTAGTAAGAATGCTACTTAATTTTAAAAACCACAAATGGCATTTTTGTGGTTGTAGCTTTCCTTGGTTGTTAGACAGTATGTATTTGGCTCACTGTTCACAAACATAGCAGAGAGAAAGCACACATTTCTAAAGCATCTCTAAATGTACCGATAGGTTAATAAACCAACCACTTACTCGGAAGTGGGAAGAGGATCTTCTAAGAAATAGGGATCCTGCATAGCCTGTTCTGAGGTAATTCTCTTTATTGGATCCATAGTGAGCAATTTCTGAAGCTGCAAAAATAAAAAATAAGCAGCTCTGCATTACCAAGACAATTAACAGAAACTTCACTATTATTCCTGAAAGACAAGCTGATACAAATGCATCTGAACTCAAAACCACAACCATACATGGCATAACCACATTCTTCTCTTTTGTTAAAAGAGTAACTTCATTTCCCATTGAAGAACACCTGCAAAGCCCAGGGCACTCAGTTCAGTCACAAATGTTCTAATAAAAACATTCCAAGAGTTTCCATGACTTAACAGCAGAATTTATCATAGAATGTTTGGGTTACAATGAGTATGTGTATCTTCAACTAGATCAGGTTGCCCAGAACCATATCCACCCTGGCCTTCAATGTCTCCAGGTATGGTGCATCCACCATCTCTCTGTGCAACCTCTGCGGGTATTTTACAACCCTCATTGTAAAAATTTGTTCCTCACATCCAGCCTGAATCTCCCCTCTTCTGGTTTAAAACCATCACCCCTCACAACCTACTGCAACAGGCCCAGCTAAAAAAGTCTCCCCCAATCTTTCTCATAAGCCCCCTTTATATATTGAAAGGCCACAACAAGGTCTCCCCAGGGTCTTCTGTTCTCCAGGCTGAACAATACCAGCTCTCTCAGGCTTTCCTGCCACACAGAAGCAGGAAAATAGCAAGTCTTCATGTTTCACTACAGGATACAGTGTCCAAGACAAAACTACAGTAGCATGTAAGAGACAGTGATCTTTAAAGAAATACTACACATTCCATCTATAGCTTTTTTAATAAATCATGGATCTAACAAGATATACAGAAGCTACATATGCAAGTAATACTCATTTTACATTTGCTATTTGTATTTCCATGGGATTAAATTCTCCTTTTCATAGAGATCCACTGTCATGACCTGTGTCTGAACGGGTCATCTCCTTTCACTAGCTATTAAGCGAGCATACACAACCACAATGCAGACCTCCGCGCTGCAGACAGCTAAAGTTAGGAAAGTACATTTTCTCTCCTCAGCTGTCAGTTTAATGGCATAGTTAAGAACATAATAAATATGTATTACAACCATCAATCCAGTTTTGTTTTTCACATCATCAACAAGGATTCACAGTAAGTTATTTCAGCCCTCCAAGTCTGCATGTAGTCTTTGTAGAATATCAGTATGAACAAAACAATTCCTGTTCTTTCAAACAGCTCAAAAAGCAATCCCAGGAGCCAGAAAAAGGGAAGGCAAAAAAAATGAGAAACAATTGCCAACATGCTGAAAAACATCACAATCAAAAAAATATTGCAAAATTCTGGCATCATTTCTGGCAATTGTGTTGTATAAAGCTGTCCATCACATGCTCACAAAATGTGAGCAAACTTGGTCATAATCAGCAACAGAAAACAGAAACCACAAGAAAAGTTTAATGACTGTGCAACCATTATCACACTGGGGATCAATACTCTTATTTTGCCCCTTTGTTCAGGTGCCAGCACAGAAGTGAGTCTTCCACTTAGCATTACAAATATTTTCTATTTAAAAACTGTTCAATTAAAATTTCACATGACAAAATAAAATAATTTCAATGACAAAATAAAAATGCAGCAAACTTTATGTATCAGCAGTGAATGAGACAATCACTACCATTCATTTGGACCAAGGTAACCAAAAGGAAGATGAAGCATCACTCAGTTAAAGAGAAGCAGCAGCTGCATATACCCGTTTTCTAGGGCATTAAGAAGTAAGTAGGAAAGAAAAATAAAAATCAGGAAAGTGAAAGTGGGAAACAAACAAACAAACCAACCCCAAAGCACAACCCTGTAAATTGCAAAAGCAAGAAGGGGCCAAAGTTGTCTTATGCTAACACATCAGTTCTGCACGTGGAAAGGGACCAGACACATGAATGCAAGCAAAGAGGGGGAAAAAAAGCCTGGCTAATTCAAGTTGGGAAATCAAAACATTTCAATTTTTGGCAACAACAACGATCGTTGTGCTTACTTGTGCTGTAATTATTAGTCCTGGCACATTTTACAATAATAGATGTAAACAACTTGCTATGTCAAATGTGTATTTTTTAAAGTATGTATTGTCATAATAAAACATAAGATCACCTTGGTAAATACTAAAAATGCATTTCTGAAGCTCTGTTATAAATATCTACATGGTAAAAAAGTGGATTAATTATGAGCACATCAGTTCTTCACATATCAACAAACATTTCATGCATTACATACAAATACACAGACTGCTCAGCAGCTTCCACTGTGCTTGGATACAAAAATCCATCAAAAATCCGAGATCTCCATCAGAAAGGACTAGTTTCCTCACTTATGCAGGCATCCCTAGTATTCCACCAACTTTTAACTTTAAAGGGCAGAGACACTTCACAGAAAATGATGCCTAACGGTACAACTGCCAGGTAACTTCCTGCAAAGTTTACTTGAATCAGCTGTTTGTATTTTTGGTTTTAATCCAAATCTTGAATATAGATTCTGTTTTAGCTGTTGCAGTATAATTCATCTGCTTGGAAACGCCCATTTAGAAATGCTCATGCAGTATGCCACAAGAAGAGTACTTCCTCAGAGCAGCTCTGGCTGAAGGATAAATTCCAAAATTTATAGGGAAGAAAAAGAACTGAACAGAAAAAAAGACAGCTGCTTAAAAATTTTAAAGTCTGATCAGAGAAGGTACATCTTCCAATGACTTGAACAGAAGCCACATGGTCCTCAGACACACCGGCCCCATAACCATCTTCCCTTTTCTCCAATTTATTTCTCTCACCTCCAAGATCAAAAAGCTTCCCATTTTCTTCCCCCAGTCCTGTCCACTCCCCCTCCCCCAAATAATATATTTACCTTACAATTTTAGCTTGAAAGCATTTAGTTAAAATTGGAAACATCAAAGTAAGGAGAATGTCCATTCAGAGAGAACAACTGGGAACTGGAGGAACTTACCAAGTGGAATGCCTTACTATCTGGTTTAACTTTATGTTTTTCCATATATTTGATAAGGCTGCAGTTGGTATACCTAGAAAAGGAAGAAAATACGGTATTTCTAATATACACATCACCAATACTGCTTTCCTAATAGCTACAAAACGTAGTAACAAGAACCATTTAGTCTCCATTGCTGACACACTAAGCAGGAAAACAAACACAACTACCAACACCGGAGACTGCTTAAAAAAATCATTCAGACACTACAGAAATGCATCTTTCTCTTACATGCACACAAAAAGCACACTTTGAACCCACAAGCATACAGCAAACTATCACTTGGATTTAAACTGCCTTTCAGCAATTTTATTACTATACAGTTGCATTCTGTGTATTTCTAATGCCAGTCAGGGAGATAAATACTAAACCCATCTTAACACTCTCCTGCAAAGTACAGGTTGCTACAAGAACATCCACAAATTCACTTTTTTGAAGAGAAGCTCAGAAATAAGGCTTCCAAATGGTTGCAACAGCATGGCAGATGCAAGAAAAGTATGTATCAGTACAGCACCAAATCCCTCAGCATGGAAACAAGGCAACAGGGTAAGCAGGGTCTTAAGTGCAGGTATTAGACTCTGGCAATGTGACAGCAAAACTGAAAAGTATTCTTTTCTTTAGCCTTTGAAAGCTGACAGTTACACCCACTGTTTGCTGGAAGCAGCTTAAGGTTACTGGATCTCTTGTGCAGCTATTACAGAAGAATCATTTCCAGTACCATGGATTTGGAACCAGCTGTGACAAACTGTGCTTTGCAATCTTCAGGGCTGTGTGGGGTCTTACTGGCACCACCCCTTCCACACCTGCCACCTCATCATTCACAGTCCATCCCTGGCTTACTCTTCTGATTCACACCACCTCAGCAGGCAAAGTTCACCATTATCAAACAACTCTCTTTTTCACAATCTAAACCTTGTTTGGCATTTACATAGAAAACCACCTGAGCTACAATAAATTCAGTGTAGGAGGGAGGAGTAAAGTATGCTTTCTTAAGAAAGCTCAACTCAAAGCAGACTTACGTGTTTCTCCGGAAGTCTTTCATTAAAGTTGAATGTTCGGGCATCTTTTTTATGTCTTCCCAATCTTTATCTGTAAAATCAATACTTATTAGTAATATTTTTTTTTCTTTCACCCTGAGTAAAACAAAGGCTTTCCAAGTATCTCTGTAGCCCTGTTTTTTTTTTAGGTGTTTTAAGTCTGCTTCTCTAACCTTGCAGTTACTTAGTTCTTTGTGCTCCTTGGCTCCTACCCCTTCATCACCTCTTCACAATAAATCTTACCAACACCTAGGAAGCTCCAGCTGCATGTTGATTAACTCAAGAACTGTAAAAAGCAGCTGCAAGCCACAGTGAAGATCACCATATGCCCAAAAGACAACACATAAGAAAAACACACTAGGCATTGCGCTTGCACCCTTCCGGACCGTTACTTCATTTATTTAGACAGGGTTGGGATCTCAGAACAGAAGCACCTGAGGCTCTCACAAGCACTATCTCCTTCTAAAGGATTTTCCATTCTGACAGCACTGTCTTCAGTTATCAGAAAATGCCCAGAGGTACTCAGTAAATGTCTGCTTTATCAAACTGAAAGAAATGCTGTTAGCCAACAAAAAGTTAAGAAAAAGTAACAATTGCACACTCAAATAATATTTAATCTCAACTTCTCTGTGTAGACAAAGCCTGCAATGGATTTAAATATAAACCAAAAAGCCCACTACCAGCACCTGGCCTCAAATGTATTATGCAAACTCCTGAAAATGCTCTGTGGGCAAGTAGTTTAATTCAAATCAAAGCTCTACTAAGTCTTATCATAACTGCAGAACACTGGGAGCTTAAAAATATTAAGTAAATAAATCAGAAATTTGATAATTACTGTTGAAGTAAAATATTCTTCTCTTTCCCCATCCGAAAGACATGTGAAAGTTTCAAATATGACAAACGTCAATTAACAAAACAAACCAAACAAAAAATTAGCTGCTATTAAATGAAAAGCAATGTGTATTGGTAAGAAATAAAGACCCTTAAAAATCAAAGGCAGACTATTAGAAAGGATTATTTAAACCAACTGGAAAACAATAATGACAGTGCCATCTACTTATGTAAGCTACACAAAGACAATGTAAAACCCAAATGAAGAAAAGCACACAGGATAAAATTCTAGGCTACAAGCAGAAAAGGAAAGTATTGTTTACAGAAGCAGAATTAAGGGGGACTTCCAAGAAACTCAAATATTCAATATGCAAAGGCAACACTTCTGGGAGCCTCATACAGCAAGTATAGAAACCATGAAGTACATACAGGACAAAAAAAAAAGTAAAAGGGAAAAAAATAAGAGCAAATTTAATAACAATATTCTAGAACCACAAAATCCATATGATAGGAAGAAGAAAGTCCACCAGGACAGTAAAGAAAGTTCTTACTAACAGACAGTGGACAACAGCAAAGAACACAAGCAGTAAGGAGAAAAATGACCAAAAAGTAAAAATAAGGCCACCGTTATTCTGGCATCTGCAATCAGATGAACACTAGAAGACAAAGCATTAAAACTGAAAAGATGCAAGACACCCTGGAGAAAAACAAGATATGACCAACACTGAGGGGAAAATGCAACAAGTGATACCCACATTGTAATTTGTTTTGGTTCATGCAACCAATTCTTTGTTCTGGTTCAGAATAAAGAAATGTTCTCCATACCACAAAGGTTTCTACCAGGAAAAATAAACTGATACCCTCCCCTACTTCCAGATGCTGTGCTTAATTTATCACAGGTTAAACATCTGCATAATATTCACTAAATACATAAGATTTTTGCTTGGCTTCCTACAATGGCCAGTCACTTTCCAAATCTAGAATCATTACTGAAGGAATACAAAAATATTCCTTCTGATTTTTAACCATCCACAATTAAACACGATCTTTTAAAATTATAAAAGATTGGTGCATGTAGACACAAAGAGTGCTATCAATAATAGGAAAAACAGCTAATATGACCATTAGATGCTAGATTTATAACTCATGAAATAAAGAACGTGCTTGAACAGCTTTGTTGCTTCTGTCAGCTGCCACCTTCACTTGCAAAGAAAGCAATACAGATATCTTTCTTTGAACAGCAGTGAAAATAAATAAATACAGTATGTACCTGCAGGAAATCCCATTACATTGAATATTCTGTCCAGCTGGTCATGGTGATAAGGGTTACTAGTTTTGATATCTTCTTGTCGACAATGGAATATTGGTTCTGACGTTAGCAGCTCTGCAAATATACACCCTATGGCCCAAATATCTTGGAAAAAGAACAGAAATCAAAAAATAAATCAAATTAATCTTTCCAAAAGCATCTTGGGGAGGTAGAATGTTAGTTTTTAGCTTATCAGAGATAAGGTCCCTGTGCTGAAAATTTTGAGTTTCCACTGCAGAAGCGCAAGACTTGCTCAACTTTTCCTTTTAGCTACAGAGGCAGTACACAATCCAGTACCTACACAGGAGCTGAATGTAACATACAAGTTTTTTGTGGGGTTTTTAAAGCATAGCTCTCATTTACTGATGGAAAAAAAAGATCCTGACAAAGAACCAGGAAAAAAAAGAAAAAGAAAAAGAAGGAAACTTTCTGGGTAACTGTCCACACATAACATACAAGAAAAAAAAAACAACCAATATCTTGCCCATTCACTGCCATATTGTCCCAGCCAAGAAGTACACCCTCTCTATCAACACTGGATTTAGTAAGTATTAAATGACCTAAAAAGGACAAGTTGAAAAACAGTGATACTGAAATAAGCCAAATGCTATGCATAAAATCTTGCAGAAAGGGACTAACAAGAAGAACTAGGCCATGCCCATGTACCTCACCCCTTTTTTTTTATAGCATTCATTTAAAACACATGAGAAACCCCAAAACCTGTTTAACTGCTGTTCCAGCCTGCAAAACCAGACAGCCTGACTTCTCCCAGTTTTGTAGATTTTTTTTTCCTAGTATACCCAAATGCAAGTTTTAACTTACATAAAGTAATGCTACACTGAACCTTGAATGAACAAGAAAAGGTCATGAACAAGTAAAGAGCATAACCCCATTACTCAGTGTTTTCATACAGTCAGTTTTTTGTCTATGCTGAAACAAATGAGGTACTAAAGGCTATACCTGTCCATGCAGTTTCACGTGCTGCAAGCAGAAGAAAATGCCAGTAAAGTGAAGGACCATGCAAATACAACAATTAAAGCAGTTTAAGGGAACATATAAAGAAATGTATTTGATCTACAGAAGAAATATAGTATTAACAGAAAAGCAAATGAAAATAAGTCAAACATTTTAGAGCTTCTGACAAAAACACTGACATGGTCTTAAAAAAAGAAAACAATGCCTGGAGTCTGAGAAAAGAATTTCAGGTTATAGAAACAACATGTTTGCTGACACACAGCCTCCGTGTTTGTGCAAAGTAAGTGGAGCATTGCAGAAGTTACTTCCCCCAGAATGACTGTCAGGCTTTAACATATCTTTTATACCAGCTAGCAAGACAAAAACTTCCCAGTCCTCTTCCCTAGAGAGTCTCTTCCTTCCATGGCAAAGCTGTTGACACCCACTGAAGGCTGGGCTATTCCCCCTTTGCTACATCATAGCTGCTCTTCATAGCTGCCAGGGATCCCTTACCTGGGAAATGGCAAGAACAGGAACTAGTGGAGTGAAGTCAACTGTGCCATGACAAAGCTCTTTAAATGCAGACTAGCAACTATTAATCAAGTGGCAAACAAGATGCAGCATTAAGCTGATGTAACTGACACCATCCTCCCAGTATCTGTATTCTGTGAGGCTTGTTTTCTTTCTGGATATGCCTGATGCAGCATCATAGCCTAGCCTGTTGCACAACTGACCCCATGTCTTCAAGCAATTCCCATTTATACTTATGCTTTGAAAAACAGAGGCTAAAATGTAGCTTATTTTTACATCTTGGTTTCACTGCAGCCAGCATATTCTCCATTCTGTACATTCGTTCATGTATTTATTTAAACTAGGTTAAAACCTCTGTAATAAAATTAATGTACTGTGCCTCATCATCATCTGGATTCTACTAATAATTCAAAGATGCATCCATATTTTGTATTGCCTCTAACAATGTTTATCGAAGTCTTGTATGAAAGCTGCATAAACTTACACTGTATCACAGGGCATGTGGAGCCAAAACCCAGAAATATTTTATTCCTACATATAGCCAGAGACCATAATAAACTAAACAATCTGTCAAAGTTGAGTTTTTCTTTAAGAAATCAAGAACATACCTTTAAATCAGCTACTATTCTTTGTACTATCTATCAATGCTTCAATATTTGGGTATGCTTTACATGAAGAAAAAAATAATAAGTTTTGGTCCAATTTACTTACCAATAGCTTTGGTATAATGCCTGGCCCCAAGAAGCAACTCTGGAGCTCGATACCAGAACGTTACAACTACTGGATCCAAGTCTGCTAAAGGCTTCAGAGGTGAATTAAATAATCGGGCAAAGCCCATGTCAGCTGCAAAATTCAAAGAGAGATGCTTTAAAATGAGAGGAAAACTACCCTTTTTTAACAAACTGATTGACTTTACTTGTTAGTGCTACCATCACTGCTAAATAAAACGCAAATGCAGACTGTAGCAGATATGAACTCTGGGAGATTCTCTTAAAGCTTTTGTAGAAGTTAAGGATATTATCACCTATAAAGTATATCATTATAAATCATTACTAACATGAGCCATTTAGAACAAAGAATTAACCATTGTTCTGAAAAAGCGCATAAACTCACTTCTCAGGACACTGGTAAATCCTGACTCATTTTACCTGATATTCTCTGGTAAAATATTCCATCATTACAGGATGGTCTTTCAAGAAGCAGCATTTTAAATGTGAGCAAAGTGCAGGTTCTGCAAAGGTTAGAATGATTTATAATACATACATGCAGATCACAAAAGCTCCCTCCTCATAAAGTTAGCTATAGCAAGATTTTCTTCACACAAAACCAGCAACTAAGCCTAGAGCATCTGCCTTCCTGCTTATTTTCTGTCAAGAAGTATTTCCAGTATCAAGAGCCAGTATTAAATACCACATAGGCTATGATTTTTAAACTGTTTGGGGGCATCATGTCATTAAAACCTGCTTTTTATAATTGGTAGTATACAACTGCCTAGAAAGCTGTGTGAACTACCAAATATAAGTGACACAGGAGAACATGGAGAGAGACTAAAATAGGCACCTTCTCCCCACCAAATTACTTTCCCAACCCACCACTCCCCAAATCCCAAAGCAGAGGGACTCTGCAGTGCAGGGATATACACATCTGCTGAGAACACTTGAATGAAATGAAATGAGCAGCCATTCTGAGGGAAAAGGACCTACACGCTATATAACTCAGTGGTTAAGGGAAAACTGCAGTGTAAATATGGGTCTGTAGCTTGACTGCACAATCCTTAATAATTTTTTCATAGGCATTCCTATTTATGATTGTTTTAATGCATTTGAGAAACATTTTACAGTTTTCTACATTAAAATACTGATTACTCAAGATATCAAGTCACTAGTAACTATGAAAAAATAAGGAAAAGTTGTTGGCAGAAAATAAATTTATGACTCGAAATGACACAAAAAGCCTGTAAAAATTAGTTTTAGTTAAAAGACCAGTTATGTATTTTTTAGAAAACTTAGTTACACTGGAAAAGTGGAAACCCTTGGTACGGGTATAACTTCTGCATTCTTTTCCTGCTGTGGTAGTATCTTAATAAGAAAAATCTACATTTTGACAACACACTTAGAAATCCAGGGTTCCCCTCCCTCTTCCCCTGCTGGGAATGGATGGCTCAGAGGACTGGTGGTCCGATACAGAATCTTTCACCTGTCCATTAGCAGAATCTGACTAAATTTAGTTGTGTTTTAAGTTATTCCCAAATTAATTCGCAACTATAAATTGAGAAATAAATGGGTGGTCTATGCGCAATTACTAGCAAGTAGTTGTGTACAGCAAGTATCACCACCACAGTTGAAAGTGAACATGCCTGAGTATGACCTATGTTCCCAATTTGGGAAGTAACCACTCCATGAAGAATAAGGTAATGGGAGGAAATTTTCCCTTCCGCTGTCTGTGCTGTACCTGTTTTGTACGCAAAAGAACTTCAATCTCTACTGTCAACCTTAAACCTTGGAAGGGCATTAATAACTTTCAGGGTAGGATCTGAAGGAGTGTTCTGCCTCAGCCCATCTGCTCCTTGGATTTCAAAGGACAAGGGAAGGACTAGAGCAGCACTGAACACTCCAAGAAAATCCTGGCCCGAGTCATTACACTAATGATTAACAATATAGTTCAGATAAACAAAAACAGTAAGAGTACAGAGCCACAATGCAGAATAATCTCATAAAAGAAAGCCAGAGGGATGAAAAAGATGAACTAGCTTTAAAAAAAAACCTTCCAAACGGGGCTGCATTACCATAACAAATATAAGCAAGCTGTGCATTAGCAGTCTGCTATCAAAGCACCGCCACACTAATGCACAGCCTGGTATAGCTTATTACTGTTAGACTACAGTTAATCTTGATTTATTTGTTTATTTTAAAACAATTGAAGCTTTACAAATTATCATCTCACTGTGAACAGTAACTTCCACCAGAAAGTTACAACAGTGGGGAAAATGTTGGGGAAAGTGTTCCTACCCTGGTACACCCCAGTTTGAGCATTTAGCAATAGTTGTTACTAAGCATTTTGGCTGGATTACTGTGTTTTCTGGATTTTTAAGATCCCTTGCATTTATCTCCAAGAGCCTGTCTACCCTTTCAAGAACAATGTGCAGGCTAAATGCCACCTTGATTCCATTATAAAAATTTAAGGTGCGTAGCAATGAGTAATTCCCTATTTAGATTTTATAAGCAGCAGCAAGATAATGTCATGGCATTACAGGGATAAATGGAGGAAATGTTAAAATCCCATTTCTTTCTCCTCCTTTCCCCTAGCTAGCTGTCATATTCATCCCCATATCAAAATCCCCCTCCCCACACAAACACCCACTTAAAACAAAATATAACGACATTTTCCACTTTGTATCGATGAGGCTACAGCATTTCATGGTCAGAACTGGTGCATGGGGCTAATATCAAGAGGCCCATCACCCAGAAAGCAGCATTTAGGCAATGTGCCCAGGCACATACTAGCATTACAGTGGCTACGTGGTACAACTGCACCTTCAGAACATTCTAACTTAAATGCTACACTGGGACTTATCAAAGATATAAACATACCAATTTTTACTCTTCCTCGCTCAGGACCTTCACCCATAACTAAAATATTAGCAGGTTTCTGTGGAAAAAAAAATAAATATACAATACATATACCACGATAAACCTAAACATCAGTCTCTGAAAAATCAGTTAAGCTTTGTTTTGCCAGTTTTAAACCAACTTTGTTTTGATAAAAATGAGAAGTTTCTCTGTCACAGTAAAGCTGTCCAAGGACCCAGACACAGGCTCTCCCTGACTGCAAGTTCCCCATGTTTCTTTATGGTATTTCTGTGCTCCAACACTGTGCTTCCCTAACTTACACCCTGGTGTCTGCCCTGAACCCACATGAGCTGGCAGTTACCAAGCCACTGAGATTTCTACCAAAACTGCCCTAGATCCTTCTGTTAGGAGGCAGTCCTGTTGCTGCCCACCACTCTGCACCCCCAGCACAGGGATGGGAAGCCAGCTCTACAACATGTTTTGCCCAGGGTCTTTAGGCACATTTGCAGCCACATTTTACAGTAAAAAGAAAAAAACCAACAACCCAACCCAAACCACCCAAGTGAGATACAGATTAATCATTACCATATTGCTCAATACTGGAGAGAAATATGATCTACATTATTCCTATTTACCAATTTAGACAACTGCAAAACTGGAAAATACTGCCTTTATATTATTCTTTCTTCCCTTTCTTTCTGTTACTAGGGATGCGAGTTAAACAACTGAGCTAGAGTTCGGCTGGTTAGAAACCATTCACTTAATCCTGTATTTTCTGCTGTCCTGTTCCTCATAATCCAGTCTCGGCATGTGTAGTCTGAAGACTTCAAATGCTAATGCTGTTTAGATAAAACAAACCTGAAGTGCTTATACTGAGGGAAAGAAGTCAGGAACTTTTTCAACTAAAACTGAATATGTATGCTAGACTTGCTTTGAAAAGGAGAGATTTAGATACCCATTCATACTGTAAGTCCTTGACAAAACAGGGGCTTCTATTAGGTTGTGAACTGTAAGAATCTTAATAAGGCTGAGTTACAGCTCTTGCTTTGCTTCCCAGTTTAAATTCATCTGAAGAAAAAAGTACTCCAGCAAGATAGTTTAGGCTACCTAAAATTCAGTATAAGATCCTAATATCTCAGCATGATTTAACAAACTTACTCCAAGAAATTCTCAAGTCTTCCTGAATCTACCAGGCTCCAGTGTAAACACATTCAAAGAAACAAGAGAACACAATTTTGTACCAGTCTGTAAGTAATTCATATTGTGTCAAACAAGGTGCAAAAAATTAATACTCCAGCAAAAGTTTCTGTGAGAAATATGACTGCTTATGAAAGGCTCCAACATTGATTTTGGAAACCGTACAATCCATGGGCAAATTATGTATAAGGAATTTGAGGGGTTGCATCCCCGAGAGCCGGTTAAAGTGGAAGAAAACATTACAGCTTGACTGTGATCAAAAAGGTAAGATATATCCCATTATCTTTCCAACAGCAATCAACAGATCCAAATTGTGCCGCATTAGCTCAGCAATACACACAACAAGTTGTGTCCCACACCACCACTGCCACCACCCAGTTTGGTTTCTAATCAAGGCATACACTCCAGGTAAGTACTGCTGCAACATAAACAAAAAGCAGTATGTGGGCACACAGCTCACAAAGCGTTCACATTTGGTTGCTTCCTAGAAAAGTCCTAGGAATAAAGAAGCAGCATAAACCTTTAAATTCAGAGTTAATGTTGAAGTTTAAAGCAATTCAAACTGCTAGATAAGAAAACACAACTTCACCACACAAACCATTTTAGAGCAAATACACATACCTCTTACAAAAGCTGCTTCAATATATCTGGGTGTTAATAAGCTACAGGCCTGATTAACATTTTTTGAGTAGTTAACAACACATTACACAAGCACTAAGTTTTTTCCGATAAATAATACACTGATGTAAAGTATAATTCCCCCCTGCATTTTCACAGGTTCATAATACTCTACAAAAAACCTTGCAAAATCCTCAGGATGTTTTCATCTTAAAATGTTACTATTTGTATTTTGACAGGGACAAGGAGTCATATTCACACAAAGACTCTATTATGCCAGATGATTAATCAGCACAGCACTGGGTACAATTCCTGCCCCAAAGATCTTCTACCCTAAGTTCAAGGTAGTACAGATGAGAAGAGAAAGCACAAAGAGATGAGACAGTACTGCTTAACAAAACAAGTAGCAACAGCTTGATTCACACTCAGGGTTTGGGTTGTTTGGGTTTTTTTTTTTGGTCCCCCTTTCTCCTTTCAGGATTTACAGAAAACGTTCAAAAAAACCCAGACAATTCAGAAATCTGTGTAGGAGTCTTCTAAAGCAGCAAGATAAAAAAACCCTCAGTCGATCTGGAACAATCACTGACAGCAGCCCACTTCTTTCTAGAGTCAAGGCCCTTCACAAAACAGTTCTGTTTGAAACAGAAAATTCTTACTATAGACAAAAATATTTATAGAGTCATATCACTGTAAGGATACATCATTACAGTTACAGATTAAAAAACCCCAAACTTTACATCGGAGGTCTCATCCTGAAGGTTCAAAGGTTCTCATTCCTAAAATCACTGCATTAGTAGCCTGCACCAACATCATTAGTTGAAAGATTTTTCCAAACAAGAATGTTAAACACTGTCAAAATTCAACAGGGGAGAACCTACCAGAAAGCAGTACAGGAACAGTACTGGTGTTCCTAAAACATAAGCATTTTGAGGACTCCCCGAAAAACATTCATGTCCGCTAACAAAAGTCAAAACACGGGTCAGGGATTCTCTTCCAGTATCTCTGACTCAAGCCCACCATCTGGAGAAAAGAAACCCAACATCCCAGGTTTGGCTCTTTGGGCAACTCATTATACATCAGAAGTTTAATTGTAAAGAAAAATAAGCAGTCATTAGAAACTGGAGGGAGAAGTCTAGACGAACTGCAGTTTAATTTGTTACATTTCAGTTTAATATTAATTATCCAGAGCAAATGAAAGTTTAAACTGCTTATTCAAATCACTTGGGCTGAGAAAGTGAAGAAAAATCTTCCAGCAATTTTTATGGTGTGCTCTGAAAAACACACTACTTTATACAGCTGTCTTTTTTTAATTACTACAAATGATCTCATTTTTGTTCTAACAGAGGCATGTTTACTCATGCCATACAAACGAGAAAGCTGTTACGATCCCAAGCAGAATATGAAGAGTCATGCAGAGAGGTACAGCTGAGTACTTCAGACACCAGGAAAATAACTTTGATACCCCTACAGAACAAAATATAAGAAGAAAATCACCACCCACCCCCAACACCCCACACCTCAGCAGCAGGGAATAATGAATTCCCATGAAAGATTGGCCTTATGACCATGGCACAGGACTAAATCTTATCCTGTCCTAGATGTGGCTTTGTAGGACTCCTTGTGCCATTCCTAGAGAAATCCTGACCTTGCGCATTTAATCACTGTTACTACTGAGGAGAGGACAAAGATTCTCACCGAATCTTTTTAGGTCCTTCTAACTGTATCATTATTTGCAAAGTGCAAACAGAAATCCTATGTAGCAGGTTTTCTTTCAAATAAGGGATCTAAAAAACTCCAAAGGTTATACTGACAAGTTCCTGATCTCCAAAGATCTTCAGGCAGCTTCCTTCATCTGCCTGCCCTAACACATGATACTACTCCCTGTTCACCCCAATTCTAAAGCCTCTGATGAGGAAGACTGCACATTCTCCATTGCAGTGTTTTTCCTTCCCTCCCATCACAACAAATGAAGTTACTCCCATTGCCTCTTCTCTTACACATCAGCACAAAGATCAGACAACCAGGGCTTCACTGCAAGGATATACATCTCTTTAGAGTCCCGCCATGTGGATTAAAAGAACCCATAGGTCATTTTTTTCTGGATGTATGATCATTCTTGTTGCTTCCCTCTAGCTGTTCTGCCTTGGACCACCTATTTGTTTGAACTGGAGTGCTCCAGATTACACACTGCTCCTGCGTAGACTTCACTAATGCTAAATACAGCAGACGGACTTGTATTACATGCCTTGCACAGCATCTTCCACTTACACAATCCCAGTATGGTATCTTGCTTTGCCTCATTATGTAAAGTTATTGAGTCTATGTTAAGGTTACAAGCCATGCATTTTCTTCATATCTTTTCTGCAGGACTTGTACTTAGTTTTTCTTTAAAACAAAACCAGAAATAAACCATTGTTCCATTTGAATAAACATTGCAGCCACATATTGCTTCTTCACATACACTGAAGATGCTGGTGTTCATTCAGAAGAGAAACTCAGACTTTAGAACTTACTTGGATTTTTATTTTGAACATAAAGATGCAAACAAAAAAATTATATCAGTCTATGTCTTGATGAGATGTGATCATATTAACATAGACAGCATTCCTATTGCTCTCAGCAAGTTATTCACAGGAGAGGGAAATAATTACTTATTCTATACCAGCATACTAGATGTCTGGGAATCACAGGACATTTTCTCATGCTTCAGGAAAGGCATTCTGCTGTTGAGTCCTCCTTCCACCAAATATTACTTATCAAAGCAGTGAGGAAAAAAAAAGGCACTTTTCAACATCTTAGCCATTGTCATCTTTGATACTTACTACTTTTGGCATCAAACCAGGTCTGTAGGAACTATTACTACCTAGTAGCAAACAAAAAGTGGAGTTTCTGAACGTGTTCATTTTCAAAGGTTGATTTTAAACATGCCTACCAGTGAGTGACTAAAATTCCTTTCAATTATCTATGGTGGTACAACGTAGATCCCTCCTCCATGTTAATGGTTTGCAGTAGTTCCATTTACATTTATGAACAGACTCACTCGCTTTATACCTCTGTTTTCATGCATGATCTAATAAGGTTTCAGTATCACCCTAACCAGTTTTTATTTGGATAATTCCATACTTAAGAGTTTGGCTACGAAAACATTACGCGGTAGAGGGTTCACAGTTATAAGGTGAGTCACACCAGTGACTTTTCTTAACCACTAATATCTGTGCATCGTTAATAGCTGTGCTACTCATTCTCAAAAGGCCTCCCCCCCCCCATTCCTACCCACTCTTCAATTTCAAGATAATTGAAAAAAAAAAACCAAACAACAGAACCACCCCCCCAAAAAAAAACCAAACAAAAGCAAAACACCCCTGGTTTTCATTTTAGAAAAAGCATCTTAACTTCAAAAAAGCAACAGTAAACAAAGATTTTATCCCTACATTATTCTGCTTTTGCAATCATTACCCAGCAATGGTTCTGTTAAGATTCAGAATTAATAACTTTAACATTTTAGACTTCAAAGTGTTATGTTAAATAATACAGGAATAGACTCAAATGCACAACCCCACAATCCTACAAAAAAAATCAACTTTGGCTGTATGTGAGCAAGTGCCTGAGAAGCATGAAATATAAATGAGTTGGAAAAGTCTTGCTGTGAAGTTTGTAATTCAATGAACATGTCAATGCAACCATAACCAAATGATAGCATCAGCCTTTTTCTGAAGTTTACTTCTTCAAATTCAAAGACATGCATTCACAATTAAGATACTTTTTTCAGTTGCATTTATTAACTGATTTGGGGCTTTAAAATAAACTTTCAAAAGACACTGGTGAAAAAAATGGCTCCACAGAACTCAACATGTAGTAAATCTATACATTAAAGCCTTTTTAATTAAAAACAGACATGAAATGTGAGAAGCACTGGAAAATAAAGAAAAGCTATTTTAATTTAATACTTCATGTTTATCTTCTGATAAAGATCTCAGTTGCTTAAACAATAAAGTATCTAAATAAAATTCTCATTAAAACCAGAAACCATTAAAATTGCCAGTAACAATCAAACAAAATCAAACACCTAAGTGATCAAAGCACACATGCTCAAAAATTTTAGAAGTACAGAAAGTATCTGGGTGGGATAGAAGATAGAGGGATGCTGTATCTATGCCAGGGAGGCCTTCTGCTAGTTACCATCACCGTATTTTATCTGTTTCAAGCCTAATGAGAGCTACTGGCCTCACTATCACATTTTTATGCTCTGAACACATTCCAACAATTTCCTTACGTTGCTATCAGGCAATTACTGCCAACTTAAAGCCTGTACATAGCCTAATACACAGGCTTTGCTATCAACTTCGTTGTAACTGTATTAAAGTTGAAAGAAAAATATAATTACACTTTTCAGTAACTCTCCCGCTCCCTAAAAATGCTCATCAGGATAAGCTGCAAGGTGGGACTTTCTGGACTAAGTCTCTAAGGAAGGAAAGGTGGATATCATAGCAAAAACATCACAGCAGGAAAACCTAACATGTCAAATAGCATTAACACATCATTCAAAAGTGTAATAACAAACCTAAGAAATGAAAACTAATAGTCTTGCAGAAATATAATTCCTGTGTATTTTGCTACACAAGCAATTAACTCCATGCATAGATCAGGATATCTCTGGATGCTGTGGACACATCACAGCAGGATCAAATGCAAGAAGAGACTGTGCATTGGAACCGGGTTTTAGGTACTACTTATTCCAGAAACAATTCTGTCTCCTTTTTCAATTCAGAGTTCTGCCTAACAATTGAGGATTTTGAATAGGTAACAAAAACATCAAACACTATTTTTGCTTGCCCATTTTGTTGCCACAGCTTCTGCAGTTGACAGACACTCAGTAGTACCATAAGCATTTTCTAATGCTTTCACACAAAGGAAGAAAACTGTCTTATTTATTTACTCGTTGGTTTGTGGCATCAGTGGTAGCCCTCGCCATTTTCCTCAACAGCCCTGTTTTATTTTTGGTTTTCATTTAAATAGTAGTGCCATCACTTCCGTATCACCCTACTTGCATTGCCTAATACATAACTCCTCTCGACAAAGAAAAAAATTAAGGAATTGAAAAGCCCATGCAATTGCCTGGGTTTTGTTTTGTTCTTACTTGTTAAACACCTTTTGCACAGAACAAACATAATATTTCAAACAACACTCCAGAGATTGTGTTCTGTGTCACCTGTATTCAGAGCAAGTGAGATAAAGGGAGTTCATACAGAGCAAGCTTTCATATGGGATAAGCGTACCCTATTTGTAAGGTGAATTTTCCACAGGTTCCTTTGAAATTGCTCAGATTTAATCAAAATACTGTTTTCTTTTCAACTTTCCTTTTGTGAGTACAGATCATTTGCATAGATCATTACATTTTCTCTCTACAACAGGATCCAGAAAAAACAATTACAGCTATTTAACCTATTTTGAACAATTTATATTCCTATCTGCCATATCATTTTCATAGTGATAACTTTGTCACGACCTCAATAGGTATTTGGTACTAAAAAACCAAACAAAACTAAACTCTAAATTGCATCTAAGTGTTCTAAAATCATACTACATTTTTTTTTCACCAAATTAGGGTATTTATTGACTAAGCGTACTTCAAAGGCAAATTTGTGATCAAAGAGCTTCTGGGTCTCCACACCTCTCTCATGTCAGAACCAAAAGTTGTGTTGATACATTCTCCATCTGGCTAGTACAGCTCATTACCTTTATGAGAGGAACTAGATCTGAAGCTTCCAGAATGCCTTTTCTCTGTAGAAGTCTCACCTCTATTTGTACTTATGAGCGTTATCTCAGGCAGTTACCTATCGCTACTGCATGGCAATGCACTGAGATGACTGAGCTTGCCTTCAAACAGGGAAGGATTACTTACATTACGCTCTTGGCAGCGCCATAATCAGGTATCTGGCTATCTTGGGAAGCCAACAGATTAAAATTCAGGCTAGTAACAAAAGAACAAGTTTAAAACTACAGTGAAGAAAGAAATGTATTGCATTCCCAAAATTCCACTTAATTCAGGCATGGCTTTTGCTATTAAGATAAAAACAGATTCAAACAACTTTCGTAAATCCTTATATATGTAAACAAATAGATATTAAAAAGGTATCTAGATGTCAGGTATCCATATATGAATTATACTCCCCATTAATTATATTACACATAATTCTTAGTACATTGTTCTACTTCAGTTATCTACTCAAATGCCATGGAGTTTAAAAAAGTCAAAATACTTCCAAGCTTGGAAAAAAATAGCTGAAGTATTTTACCAAATCCAGATTTGACAAAACAGCACTTTCATTAATGAGCCTTCTTCATATAAAGAAGGTTGGTTCTGCACGTAGGTATCCTGCTTTCTGGAAACTGCAGAAGTTCCAGACAGTATTAACTGCATTTGCTAGGAAAGTATCTCCTTTGCAGTACTGAAACTAGAGTACTGCAAACTACTCAAACTACTGAAATTAGAAGCACCAAAATATATTCTAATATTTTGATTAAAAAAAATTTGTGAAATACCGAAAGCTTTCAAATGTTCATTTTTGTTACAAAGACAGTGGTCATCTCTCCATCTTCCCATATATCCAAACATCTACATCTAGCTGTTGCTCCTCCTCCCTCTCCCATTTTTTGTACTGCATGGCAGAATGAAGTTAGCACACGTTTTATTGCACACTCCTTTTTCTTTTCTAAAGCCTTTGTGAGAGCAGTATAAATTGACTCAGACTGAAGCAGTAATAACTCCTAAATGAATTTATGACCCACTGAAAATACCAAATACAGCACATACAAAGTGATGGCATCCCTCAGCTGTCAGACAATTCTGGGTAGCTGACTGCAGATTTTCAGAACACCACATTTCTAAACACAAGAAAGTTGCCTAATAAAGAAACCTCAAGCTTTTTTGACTTTTAAAAAATGAAGACAGCTTTCACAAGGAGCTCCTACAACTTCACAAATAACGTACTAAAGTAAACCTTTCAAAGTCTCCTAATGGTCCAATTTTCCCTACATAGTCACAAATAATGCAACACATGAAATGTGATACTTCTTTTTTAAGAAAGATTAGGATCAAAAACATCCCCCCAAAACCACCTTTCCATATTAAAATCCACTATTCTTCATTCTATATATTCTGACTAAAATATTCATCACAAAAATCCTTGACATTTTCTGGTTAATACATGATGCTACTTGAGCAACGCCTACACATTTATCCAAATGCTTTTTAGATGACCTGTTTAATTTTCCTACGAAAGCCAACTTTGATTATTCAACTTTCTGCTTTGCTACATATTCCTCCTGCCCCCAGTCAGTCTGCTATAGGATTCTTCATACCTTCACTCAGAGATCCTACGGAAGAGATAAATAATATACAATTTTAATGGGTAGTAATTTCTCTTATCTAAAACACTAAAGCATTTCCTTGTTTTCAGTTTAAAAGACTATATGCAGCATGCACACTCACATGTTTCTGGTGCTGTTATTAAATGCATGTTTCACCAAAGGTAAACTTTTTAAAAGCCTTTAATATTATACATTAATAAAATAATATTAATTCTGATGAAAGGCACTGAAAAGACTCACCTTGGTTTGATACCTTGGTAAGGTAAAGATGTAAATGGTTAAAAACATCAGTCCTGAAACACTCTTATCTAGCACTGAAGGGCTTTAGCAGAAAGAGAAGAGAGAAAAGTAGTACTCCTCACACCAGCATTTATAGCCATACAAAGAAAACCCACAAGCTACTCTCAGTCTCATATTTGCAGTTCCCCTTTTGCAACAGTTCTTCACTACCGGTTAATAGGTCTGAGATCACAAGTTAAAAATATTTTATTTGCAATGATATAGAAATGCCAGGAAAAACGCTCCTCTTGCATTACTTCTGTCTGACAGTTCCACAGCAGATCAGTGAGAAGCACCTCACTAAAATACTGATAATCATGTAACATAACTTCGTCTCCAAATAGTCATCTCTGTTGTACTCATTTGTCCCTAAGATGTCTGGTGGTTAAATAAGCAGCCTTGCTTCCTCCATTTCTTTTCTGCACCTCGTACTACTTAGACGTAGAAGTCTCTTTGCCTATTGAACTCCAAATTCAGAAACTTGACCTGCATTCCCTCTAGGCACTAACAGTCTTAAGAGTAAGCCTGCTTAGGTTTGGTCACATTATTGGCTAGGTAAAGTAACAAAGCTCTTATATACATTGCTCTACCTTGATCTTCCATCAATACTTCAGACAAAGATAGTGTTTATTGTTGCTTCAAAACAAGGTTATGTTTATGAATAGAGCAAAACGGTGTTGCCAGTATGACTGCCAGTTCTGAAAGACAAGATTGTGGGACTCATGTTTTACTTTTTTTCCACCTCAAAAGGATTAATTATTTTAAGATTTATGGAAAAGAAATATTGAGCTAAAAACCAAGAAGTTATAGATACTTCCAAGAAAAAAAAGACTTGTCTCTGACGCTCAGATAAAATTGGATTTGATGATTAAGTAAATGGGGCTTTGAATAAAAGCAATAGTCTAATAGAGATGGATTTGGAAACCTGTCTTGAAATGGTCAGATTTCTGACCTTTCCTTGCACCCCCCATTTCCATTTGAATCAAGCTGATAAATGAGTTTTATACTTGCAATCAAAATATAGAAAAATATTTGAAGAAAAGTATCTCCAAAATGCTCCCCTATTAACCACTTCCGTCTTATAATAATAGGAATCTATTGTGTGGTAAAAGATTAAAAGAACTTTTAGGACTGATTTCCCTTTTTTGCTAAACACTGGTTGCTTAGGTAAAAATTATTTTCAGGTGTAGCTGCTGAGTCCACATATTACAAATCTTGGACTTTTACTCTATCCTTTTCACAGCCATTACTTAAAACTTCTTACATGACCTCACACTCGATCTGAGATCAAAGATGATCAACTTGTAAAAAACTATGAAATATTATATTCACATTCAAGAATTGCTTGAATGGAGGTGGCCTATGAATTAAAAAAAGATCTGTTCAGTATCTTTAAAGATGGCTGATTTACAAAATCCTCAGGAAGCCCTGCGATGAAGACTCAAATGTGACTGAATATTGTATTTTCATTTATCTTTTCCCATTTGATTTCAGTGCTTTAGAACAATAGGAACAGTATTTCAGCTAAGAATAAAAGATGTAGGGCTAATCCAAGATATGTCTAAAAATATAAGTCTCCATAACACTTTAATTCTACCGAATTGACAATTTTTTTTTCATCTCTCAAGACCAGGGTATCTCCTTCTAGAGATACTGCAGTTACAGAAGGGTTTCATACTCAAAGTGGGTGACGATTTGATGATCCAGTAGAAATACGTCCTTCATTTTATGACCAAGCAGCTTACATAAAAACTTTTGGGGATATACATCATCTTTTTTCTTCAGGAAAAGAAAATGGCACCATGTGCTCCCTCTCCTCATGCTGTAGTCAAGATACATCACAAAAATGTCCTCCTTCACTGCAAAGGTCTTGTATTTCACTTTTCTTCACATTGCTCCTTTTCCATTCAAGCTATTTGATCTTTCATATTCTTACTCACTCCTGCTCCCACTTCCCCTCTACCACAGCTTCTATTGATTTCTCATGATTTTAAATTTTGAAAAAGCAGCAATTGAATTTTTTGAGACAGATCAAATGAAATCAAAGATAACACATTCACAGAGTGGCTGAGGTTGGAAGGCAACTCTAGAAATCATCAGTTCACTTGTTAAGGGTGTGTCCTCTCCCATTGTCCAGGTTGTTAATGATGATGCTAAACAGCACTGAACCCAGTATCAGCCTGTGCAATGCTCCACTAGTGACTGGTGTCCAGCTTGAGAGCCATGATCACAATCCTTTCAGCCCACCTCACTTCACTGTGTACTTTGAGAATCCGTATGTCATTTGTTTGTCTACATGGATATTACAGGATGTAGTGTTGAAAGCCTTACTAAAATAAGCAACACCCACTGCTCTTCTCACATAGTCATTAAAGGCTTTCAGGTTCGCTAAGCATGATTTCCCCTTTGTAAATCCATGCTGACTACTCCCAATCACTTTCGTGTCTTTCAGATATCAGGAAATAGCTTCCAGAAGGATTTAATCCATCACCTTTCCGGTGACCAAGGAGAGAGTGATCGACATACAATTTTCCAGATCCTCTTTCTTGCCCTTCTTGAAGACTGGGGTGATAATCTGCTTTTTTCCCCTCAGGAACCACCCCGATAGCTATGACCTTTCAAAAAGAGTGGTCTCACAATGATTTGTTTCTATGATTTTATGGTGAATTTAGTGATCTCCAAGCATTACGCCTTCTAATTTTCTAACTGGAAGGCTAGCAGTACTGCAGCAATATATTCTGGATTTCTAACTTCACATCTGCATTTGTACAAACCTGACAGACATGACTCAATCAAGAGCTCGACCTAACAGGCCTCTGCCAACAATGACGTCCAAGATGAAAGCCAGACAAATGGATTCTCATTTGCACAGCAGTTCTTAAAAAGTAAAACCACTTTGATTATTTACTGGTTTGAAAGTTCCCTCTAAGACAAAATGCCCAGAACAGTGGGCGGAGAGTAGTCATATTCCCTGTAAATAGGAGAATTAAGAAACAGCATATAATGCTATTTTAACTATGGAATATTTAGAATTACAGTAAATTACAGAGAAGCATGTTAGTACAGCCTATGCAAGAAAAGGTTTTGCCAGACACATTGTTCTTCTGTGAACTCATGAAAGCACACTTACATAATGAAAAACACCTTGGAAACAGAAATCTTGGGAAATGCAACAGCTGACAACCAAAACTGTGATTGGGTTTGGGTTAGGTTGTTTGTTTCTTCCTCCTTTTAAAGCAAATCACTAGCAAGTCATTACAGTACCTTTTGGGAAATAATGCTCATTATCCATTATTGGATATACCTAAAGAGGGTAGAAGACCATCCTGCTTTTAAAAGCTGGTAACTTCTTTCTAGTAGGAAAAGTTGTGCACATTACTATTCGTTTTTAATCATTTAAGTGCATTTCTTCCAATGACCATTTTTGTAAGCACTAGAGAAGGACTGAAGGGCATCCATGTATTCCTGAAGTATTCTTTGAATACTGATGAGAGAGACATCCTTGGATTCAAGAGCTCTAATGCAGAAAACAGAAAACTGGCAGGGTAAATATTCCATATATTTAACTTTGCCTAAAGCATATACTTTAGTGATTCACAGCCAGAGCCTGGGAAGCCATTGATGTCTACAAAAACAAACCCTGGCAGTGAGTGGGTCTCCTCATTTACTGTAAAAGAAAATATTTAATGTTCTTAGTAATCCCAAGCTGGCAGCAGGTACCCCTTGGGAAGAGGTCCCAGGAAGCTACATTCGAATTGTATTACACTTGTCTGCCTGAAAGCTTGTTAAAAACCAGTGCTCATCCTGCAGCAGCAGTTCAGTAGAGCTGCACACTAGAAACATATTAAATAGGCTGCAGTATCCTGTGCTGGTTTGCAAATGGCCACATCCTAACTGTGTGGACAAGGCCACGACAAACTAATATTAAAGAAAGACGCACTTTTATATACTAACAGGTGTGACATGTTGCTGTACCATGCAAAGGGACCTCTATTTTAAGCCCATTACTTAAAAGTCTTACAAGCATCCTCTCTTTTCTCTTGCTCTTGAGGTTGCAGATTGATAAAAACAGAACTATAGCCACTCTTATGCTTATTTTTGGTGTGGAATAAGAACTTTGAGTAAAGGAAGAAGTCCAATAGCTGGATATCATAAACAGGAAAAAATACTAGAAAAGTAGTCAGCAAAATGCAGTATGTTTGAAGCATGCTTGATAACTAAATTCAAAATATTACTAAAACTATAATTGATGCACTTTGTGGTAATTACATGAAGTGTTAGTTCCTTCCTGCTACAGTCAGAGCATGAATAAACAATCTGCTTTCAATTGCTCTCAGTCATGAAATTTAAAAAAGCTGAAGCATATGCAAGTCAAATAAGAAATTTTAAAAGGCCTGACACTCATTTGCTGAAAAATTTTACTGGTGTTTCAGCCTTATGGAAAAGCTAACTACTCAGGCACAGCAGTATTCAGACAACAAATACAACCCACATCTCTCTTGCGCTGATGGAAACAGTGAACTGGCTTTCATGTAAGCAGTGAAAGAGGAAAAAAAGAAAACAGCAAAGAGTTGAAATTTATGCAGTTAATTTATTGTTAAGATTTGTATGCATTTCCTTTGTAAAAGGCAAACCACAACTACAAAAACCTCAACAGACAACTGTTGTCTTCCTACAGTTTTTACTGTTTCATACAGAATATACATTTTTTTAAGAATCTTACAGGAATTAAAGATTGCTCAATTCCACCATTATGAAGACAAATTTCAGTCTAAGTTGATGATTTTAATCACCATTAAATTTTACTGCCTAAACCAAAAAGGAGTTACTTTATGCCACATTTTGTTTCTGATTACACAAGTCAAGATCTCAAAAACTCCAAAACATTGGCTACCTAAAAGCTACCTTCATTAAGACATCTTAAAAAAGACCAAAACCCCCAAAGCAGAAAATTGCACTTCAATGAAAGAGAATTACTTTCCCAAGAGATGAGCTTTCTTACCCTTTAAACAAATCCTTATTAAGAGAGACATAGCAAAGAACAGATTTTTTTCTGCCAAAGTACTGTTCTTACGCTTTCCCACCACCCCAAGCACCGTCACTCTTATAACAGCTAGTGAATGAAACGAAAGCAAGAATGTTACTTGAGCAACAATGTGTGTGTATCTGTACACATCTAAAACTAGCAAAACATAAAACATTTAGCAACACCCATCATTTTAAAGGTAGGAGAAATATCAAATCCGTCCAGCCATCCAGTCAAGAGTGAAAATCAATTATTTAACACCAATATTCCTGAAGGCTAATACTACAGGTACCCCACAATAGAAACCCACATCGAAGAACAAGTGCTAATGTCAGTTATTTTGCTTTCAATCAGACTATATGTGCCACTGAAGTCCCGAATGACCAGCTTAACTTTGCACCAGTATGCTCCTGTCTTGCTAGAACAAAACACTACATAGAAACCCTTCTGTTACTCAGTCTATTCCCTGATGAATGGAAGAAAATACCCGACAGATACAATTCTGACTTTTCTCCTGCTTGAAACAAGTGCCTTCTAAATTCAGCTCAAACTCTGTGGTTTCAAAAAAAAAAACAAACCCAAAAGGTTTCCATGGACAAGGCAGCACAGGCAGCCCCAGCTTAGGTTTCATCAGTTTCTCACAAAATTGGCTTGACAAGGTTCCAGTGGGAAGACCTCTCAGTCTCTGCCTCAAGCTTTTGGTCTCTTCCTTAGATTATCAAAAGGCAGCCAATTGTGAGGGCGTTTTTTCTGCTGGAAGAACACTTCGTTCTGGACTGAGACCACCAACTCTTTTCACATACGTCAGAAAATGAGATGGTAACAGTTTTTTGCAGTTGCCAACTTAAACTGTATTTGAGCTACAGACCTAGATGTGAAAGGCTCTGTAACAAATTACCAATCTCCTGAGCCATCCAGTTAACAACCTGCATGGTTTTCTTTTTAAATTCAGTTATGCTTAGGTTCTTAAATTCGCTGAAACTGTAGAAAGTAAAACGTCAGAATAATTAAAATTCTTGATTATAGGTCATTTGCTTCCTGTGTGCCTCCTACCAATATACCAAAGAGTACTAGTGCAGGCAGAACATTTAAATAACATAACATTTTGGTTTAAAAACAAAGTGTGTCTAAGTAGTAACAAGCACTATATATTTCTACATTACGTTTTGCTCCACTATTACATGAGTTGACAAAGCCACCACAATTTTTCTGACTTTTCCCCTCAGTGCTGAGGCTTCTGTTCCATTTCTAAGACCAGGAGCAAATTAGAAACAATGTCCATAGAATTATATTAATAAAGCAGAACTTCCTTGCATTCTGAAGGGGGGCTATAAGGATGCTGGGGAGGGACTCTTCATTAGGGACTGTAGTGATAGGACAAGGGGTAATGGGTTAAAACTTAAACAGGGGAAGTTTAGATTGGATATAAGGAAGAAGTTCTTTACTATGAGGGTGGTGAGGCACTGGAATAGGTTTCCCAGGGAAGTTGTGAATGCTCCATCCCTGGCAGTGTTCAAGGCCAGGTTGGACAGAGCCTTGAGTGGCATGGTTTAGTGTGAGGTGTCCTTGCCCATGGCAGGGGGTTGGAACTAGATGATCTTAAGGTCCTTTCCAACCCTAACTAGTCTATGATTCTACAATTTCAGTTCTGAAAATGTTATTTATCCAAGTTACATCTTTTCCCCATTAGTTTAAACAGACACTGGCACTCTGTAAAAGACTTACTAGGCACAAATACAGAAGACAAATAACTAATCATTGACTACATTTCCAGAAACACTATTAATGCTATTTCAAAGACAAAAAGTGACTCTGAAAGATGAGTAAGGAAGCCAGACTTACTGCACCAAGCACAGAATAACACTGGTAATACTGATTATGGGAATGAAAGGTCAAACTAATGATACTCTCATGCACTAATGAAATTTCAGTAATTAGAAGCATCATATACAGATAATACTTTGATAGCTCCCCCCCCCCCCAATTTACTTTTAAGAATAAGAGCTACAGACAACCGAGCTGGAAAAACTATCCAGTATTAAGCCTAGCCAGCCATGGGCGTATTTCAAAGGCAAATACACATAAGAATTGATGAGATTTACCAGTTTTAAATATATAATGGAATTTGCTGGTTAAAAACACTCGGGTTCAAAATGTGTTGCTTATATGTAATTGGCTAAACACTAGTTTATTTGCAGAAGTCTTCAAAAGTTGGCATGGCTGTATTTCTGACAGATTGTAAGTAGTAGAAGATAACAGTCTTCAAAAGTTACTTCATAAGTAAAAATGATAATTTTAGGGAGTTTTTATTTTTTCAGCAGTTCATAGAGCCAATCATCCTCTCCCCCACCTACACACATGCTGTACTTAGTTATTTATCTTGCCTGCAGTGATACTACCAAAGGCATTTTCTGTACCTCAACATGCCCGTTATTTAAATGAACACTTTTAAAGTAGTTTCTTTAGAAAATAAAAAATGGAAACCAGCCATCTGATATATTTCACTGTCATAAGCATATCAGATCATAGCCAGCTTTTAAAATTCACTCTACTAATCAAGGCTGACTGCAGTACAAAAATACCTATTTATTAACACATTCCCTTAGCAAAAGGTATTTTCTCCCCATAATTTTTTCATGAAACAAACCCATCCTTGCCCTCAGTCATCATCCCAGTGCTAAAACCCATTGCGGATCCACTTACCAAATCCCTGTGTAACACCCAGTTAGCATGCAGGTAGTGAATACCATCTAGGATCTGATATAACAGTGACTTCACCATTCCCCGAGGTAACTGAACTGGTTTCTTGTTTGCTTTAGAAGCCCTGTGAAACTTGATTATATGCTGTAAAGGGGAAAAAGAAATCAAAATGAAAACGTGTAATGTTATCTACAGCATTACGCAAAAAAATTACCAGCAATTCCTTACACAGAATTTTTAGCTTTTTTTTCAACCTTTCATCATTCATTTTCAAAACTAGCAAGCTGTACTTTTAGTACCAGAAAATTAATACTATATGAAGTAAAGTGATGGCTGTCCCAAGGAAATCTCTCAAATGAAATCAGTTGTTGCTGCGGTTAACCCCGGCAGGCAGCTAAGACTCACACAGCCACTCAATCACCCTCCCACAGTAGGATGAGGAATACAAACCCAATACAACTGCCAAAGCAAACTCCCTCGCAGACCACTGACCTTGGACGGTTTTGGGGTATTTTTGCTTGGGGATTCTTTTGTTAAGATAGGCTTATATTTTCTGTATCACAGCACAGAATTAAAAGTGCATTACCTAGCTCCTTTATTATCTTAATTTTAGGATTTTTCCTACAGTAATGATGACACTAACATTCAACACATATGGCAAGACAAATTTCTTGCAAACTGTATTGGGAGTTTTAAACATTTAATTGGAGGCCCAGATTTATACCTTCTTTATTTACTACACGCTTAAAGCACAGACTCTAAAAACAGAAGCTGCTGACAGAGCAATGTTATAAATCTGTCAATCTTAAAGTCAGCCACCAAGCCAGATGCAGAAAGTACCTTTAGCAATTTTAGAGTGTATACACAGGCATTGTCTAGCAACAATGAGAAGTCCAAAAGGTATGCTGTCTTAGCACCTGAGTCCCAGGTGCCACTAACTTCAGTAGCATAAGGTGTGTCAGGGTCATGATAACCACTTCCATGCTTGTCTCCTTTTAAGAGAGAGGTCATTTCTAGATTGACTTTTTTCATGCATTCACACTTATTTCCTGTACTGGCTTGCACTTGTGAGATCATAAAAACAGCCCTGACCTTGTCCATCCAAAACCTGGCACCAAACTTCTATCACATGTTCCTCCTATATTCCTGAATTTTCATATTCCAGGTGCCAATGAGGTACCCAACTACTTAAATAAACCCCTTTGGGAAATTGCCTTTCCCCTCTTGCTGCAGCCCAGCTCCATACAGCCTGCCCCCCTTTGCTCCAGGTATAGATCTTGTCTTTCCTGGGAGGAAAAGACACATCCCTGCCCTCTCAAAGGTAAAAACGGAGCTGCACAGAGAAAAGAAACATTGATGAAAAGGTGACAGTCTCTGTCCAGTCAGCCAAGCACCTCGTGCATGAGCATCCCTCAGTTTGAGCCACAAGTTTCATCTTCCACTTCAACTGACTCCAAACAAAAAGTTATTTTTCATGCAGTGGCCAGAGAGAAGTGAATACTCAGAGACAGATGGCTCTCCTGGATTTTTTATTCCCACTCCGATACACTCTGTGCCCTTTCCTCTAGTCTTGCTTGAGACCTGCTGCGCTAGATATGCTCAGGACTGGAGGAGTTGGTCCATAGCCGGCTCTCTGGGGCACAGAGCCAGCCCAGTCACTGCAGCTACGTCTCTTGCATCCAGATATAGTGAACCACCAGGAGCTGATACGGGCATGGAGCTCAGGAGCTCACATGGGCGTGGAGCTCTGGAGCTCACACAGGTATGTGCATGTAAGCATAACGGTCAAAACTGAGGGTCATTCCTAAGTTGCTAATGTACAAGCCAGTGTTTCATTAACAGAAGTACTTCTGCAGTGATTCAGAAATGTATAAATACAAACAAGGACAGGTCAATACTAGTCACAATCATCCAAACAACTATTAAGCCTTGCAGCATATTTTGAAACAAAAATCCTCCAAAAAACTCAGACATTCCTAAACTTCTGGAGGTTAACAGATCATAAATATGGAGGAGCAGTGAAAAAGTAAGGAAGTGCTTGTTCTTTTTTCTAGGTAAAAATATGTTGGGTTTGGGTTTGCTTTTGTTGTTGTTTTGTAAATCAGCTTTTAGAACGTCTCGACATTACAATGCCTCGACTCAGTAACTTCCCCCCCCCTTTAATTTTATTTTGGTTAACAAGATCTCAATACCAAATACCAGAGCTTCCAAGACATTTAACTGGAATACCTTCAATTCTGTTTAGCTGAAGGAAAACCAACACACTGGTTCTTCAGAAAATACTGCTGAATTATTCCCAAATACAATGAACCCCATTTTCTAAAGAATTTAGTTTTGCTTTGGTTTATGCTTCCTGACTAAACTACATGCAGAGAAAAAAACCTCATGATTTGTGCTGAGTAATTCTTGCACTAATGCATGCAAAGGTTCCGTCTCGTTCCAAATTGCCTCTTTGATCCAAATTGTCTTGATCTCTTTTAAGGTCCTATTATGACAGCAGAGCTCAGAATGCATGTAAGATTTAATTTGAAGACCACATACCTTTTTTTCAGGGAAGTCAAGGTTGCATGGTATTTTGAATTCTTTACCATGCCAAATGGATGTTGAGCTTACAAATACTAAATTAATAGAAGAAAAATGTATGTATCTTAAAGCAAATTTACCTGTCCTCCAATGCGTTTATATTTTAAAGCTCTGTTTTGCAATTAGGAATAAACAGCCTTTCTCCCAAATATATGAAATCTCAGAAGATGAGTAAAAAGCTCTTCTGCTGAAACATATGAATTAAATTTCCATTACATACAGTGGCATTGCTCTCACATCCATTCATGGATGACATGCAGTGTACCTAAAACTCTGAACTGCAGCATTCAGTCCATAATTCTGTCATTTTTTAAAGGGAATCCACCTGTATAATCAATTACATTTTCCTGCACCCTACTTAAGCTGTAATGGAAGGCTATATCTGCACTTATTTAACTAGATTTCTAGTACTGAGAGCTGAACACAGATTTTATCTTCCTAAAGAGGTCACAGATTAACTGTGTAGTGTGTTTACCCAGCATTTTCCATTGCTTTTCTTTTAGTACTGAAAGAGTTTCCAACAAATAGGGAGTAAGAGGTCACACTATTTTTAAACCAATGTGTTTTCCCTGACCTTGTCTGTCTTCTGCAGCTAAAACTTTAAGCCTGGTACCTACAAACAATTCACCTTACCCAGAGGTCATGCTCAGCGTAGTCAAAGAGAAGCCACACTTTCCTGTCAGCATGAGAAAGAAACACCTTTTGCAGAGAAATGACATTTGGATGCTTGAGCTCCCGCAGCAACTGCAAAATAAAGAAAGTCCACAAGAGTTATACCCATACATCCAGAACTGTCAGAGGGCTGGAAAGACAAATACTTTAAAATCTTTACTACATACAATACCAACAATAACAGTTGAAAACTGCAAGTCACAGAAAACAGCACATACTTTTTTAATGAAAGAACCAGTCATTAGTTTGAAACCAAAGCTGGACGCAGGTCATAACTCCCTTAGGGCATTCACTTCCTATTCATTTCCCAAAAAGTAGAAGTCTATGTAAACCTCACTATTATCCAGGATCAAGGAGACTCCACAACCAACCAGCTGTGGAACGTGCCCTTTCCCATAGGCTGCAATCTTCAATACAGCCATTTTGGGTATCCAGTTTTCTCTTCAATCCCAATTACCTGTAAACCTTGCATTTTGGTGGCAGTCATTCAAGGCTCTCATTTAGAGCCAGTCAATGCAGCCAGCTTAAGGCTGGTATGGTTTTTAAGATGGTGACCTCATAGATCAACTGACTCCACCACCTACAGAAGAAGGTCCAGCTCCTCCCACAACATATATTACACCAGTTACAGTACTCAAAAGCCATCCACAAAACAGCTCCCAGTTCAAGAAAAAACTAACCCAGACACAAAAAGGCAGTCACTTTCTGCTCAAGTCCTGAGCTGAAATGACCCACAGCACTAACAACAAACCCAGCACTAGCAAAGGGACACAGCTAGGAGTCATTAAGCCATCTCAGCTCTTTAGAAACTACAGCTTTAACCACCACCAAAAGGAAAACATAACAAGGATATAGCACAAAAACTGAATGCAGCCATCAGTCTCTTTGAGCTCTGCTTACTGGTCATGTTGCAGTTACACTCTACTCACACAACTGCTAAGAAACAAACAAAAACTTTAAGAAAACTATTGTCAAGTGCAGCTACCCAAAGACTAGGTAAATTCTTGCCAGCTCAGTCCACCAGAAATTACGACATTGTTAATAAAAGGAATGGCTAGGAGTGGATATCTGCTTATGTTTGTTTCCTTCTTTTTTTTTTATTTCATTTGAGACAGACTCCCATTCCTACCCACTGACCAGAGTCTTCAGTGTGGCACTTCTTGAGCAAGAGGACCTATAGCCCACAGAGCTTTTATGTCAAGTATGAGATCAAACAGGGAGACAGAGGGTTGAGGAGACAACACAGCATTATAAATCAATGCAGAAAGTATTAGTTTCAGCATGTTAAACCTCTTAATCTTGATTTGTAAAAGCATTACATGGAGGAATTTTAAGGCAGGATCTTCAAGAAGCAGTGTGGAATTCTGTAAATGCCTATAATTCCTACAAAGCCTAAGATCAGTATAGAAAAAAAACTGTAAGAAATGCTTATTTGCATTCTTTTTTTATCAATTACAGGTGTTAGGTTGACCCCAGCCAGCAGCAAAGCCCCACATGGCCTCTTGCTCACCCCCCTCAGTCAATAAGAACAAAAAAAGCAAGAAAATCTGTGGGTGAGGACAGACAGTTTAATAAATGGAGGAAAGAGGAATTTAAGAAATAAAGAAGCCCAGCCAGGCTCTGAGCAAAGGCTACTTCCCAAAAGGGAGGACATTCAGTAGTAGCCAAAATACTGGTTATCAACAGTGTTTCAGTCCCACATCCAAAGCACTGCACCATACAGGCTGCTATGGAGAAGATTAACTGCATCCCTGTCAGGCTCTGTACAGCATCAAAGACCATCAGCAGGAGTCAGCCTCTTGATAGCAAATGAGGTTACAGGGTTTAAGGATAGACTGTGCCAGTCCTTACTGAGAAGGACATTGTTGAATGAGTAAATTCACAGCTTAAATTTATGCTAAACAACTTGATGAATTAACTGTACCCAGAAGACTGCAACACAGTCTATCAACTGTGTGTCCATACTGAAATTTTATCTGATTTCCTGTGGTCTGATGACACACTTGTATCAGACACCACAGACATTTCCAGCAACCTCACTGTTCATGAACCAGACCTCCCGAGGTCACAGACCACATGCCTTTCCTACCAGATGACTGACTCGTGTCCAGCAGCTGACAGAGTTCACTGAGGACAGACTACAACAAACATGGTCGGGCTGTCAGTTCAATGCCCACTGTCTAGTGTTTTTCATATCTAATTGCTTTTGTCTACCCTAATCCAGTTCTATAGAACACAAAGAGAAGGTAGAGAAAAACTATGCATTTGGCTTTCAGTAAATTACCTTCCTTTTCATTTGTTTATCATGACAGTTGAAATCCATTTTTACAACTAGAAAGCTTTCCCCTAAATTAGGTAGTCTGGGTACCCTTTGTGAAGAAAGAAGATACCATTTACCTTCAAAAAAACAGAAACTGGCCAATGATGAAGATGCTGATAGACCTGGTCTGACTTACGTGCTATGACCCAATGCTGTCCCTGGCTGCTCTTGCCCTTGCTTTCATAAATATGGTTTAAGACACAGCAAGAGAAAGAGCATTCTTATGTCAAAGACCTGGGCTTGCACTAGGGTTCCTCCACTTCCCTCTTCAAATGCAGAAATATTCATTCCACAGGCATGGGTCAGCTGAGAGACAGCAAATTAAAGTGTTCTAATGATGTATAAGTTGTTAAACTGCTTCACAAACAAGGACAAAGTGAAGTAAGACAGGACATTATTAAACAATCAACAGCAGCAGTGAGGCAGCCTGGCAAACTGCTACATGACAAAGGCAAACCTTTTCTTGCACAGGGACACTAACCATAATTACCTTGCGCATCAGATATGAGCTGAACTCAGCACAAGTCTTCATGAACATGACATCCTTCCTCCAGTGATGCTTCCCCATTTCCTGTACAGCTCTCCACCACTAGACAAGTGGTGGAGAGCCAAGACACAGCACTTCATGTGAGGTTTTCTAGCTTTACTGCAAATGTCATTCCACCCCCACTCCTGATGCTTGCTACTATATGAGGTCTGCAATGAATGCAAGCTGCTCAGTGCTGCAATACTACCGTGTTTACTTCCACCATGGAGCACATTTGCTAGAGCAACTGGCTAGATAACCTGGTCCAGAAGGAGCTTCTCTGATGTCCTGGTCTCAGGATGCGAGCTATTTGAGAAAAGGCAACTCCTTCCTCTCACCATCTTCCTTTGAATGCTATTGCAACACATTTCTCTCAGAGCTTAGCAAAGTCACAAAGCTGGCTAGACACAAAGCCATTGGCAATACCAAGCATTCACACAAGCAAAAATAGCTATTGATTCATCTTGCTAGTTTGATGGCATTAATTCAAAAATCTAATCATTATCTCAAGCTTCAGAAAGGCTCACATCAGGTTCATCAAGTGATCCAGCAAAAAGCACACCACAGATTAATAGTCTCCCATGGCCCTGAGATGGAAAATGGGTAAACAGGGCAGTGGAACAGAAAACAGATTGAGGCTGATGCATAAAGAAAGGCAATTTTCAGAGCAGAAGATGACTGACAAGGAGGATTTAGTCATCCTCTAACAGATAAGATCCCAGTGGAACTACACTACAACAAATGAGTACAGACAGTAGTGAGACAACCTGAAACAATATGCACAGTTCTGGCCAATTCAGGGAAGATTAATTCCAACTGCAGCAGGGCAAAGAAAGCCCAAGGCTACACTGAGTGGAAGGGAGAACAGCAAGCCAAGCCAAAATCCTTATAGCCTGTCAAAACCAAACCAGAGAAAGAATCAGCCTCTCTCCCTTTAAAATGAAAGTGGGAGAGAAGAGCTATTCTAAATGACAATATTATCCAGTACAAATGGGTATGAACTAGTTGTGATTAATTTCAGCTTAAAAACTGAATGAATAATGTTTACAAAGTCATTACTAGAAAGAGACTCAGGAACTGCCTTCAGAGATTTTTCTTTTCAAGTTTAACTCTCAGTTTGCTAAATTTCTGGCAGTGCACTCCACCTGTCTGAGAGAGCAAGAGCAGGACACGATGACCCCAATTCTGTATTAATGAAAAAAATCCTAAAACACATTCTAATCACTCTTCTCAGTTTCCTATAAAACGCTGGACCTGTTTACGCTTGTTATTTAAACTAAAACCCAAATTTTATCACACAAGTTACTAAACCCCAAGTTGACTTTGCTGCTACACCAGGAAAAGTCTGTTTCAATGTAAATACAATTTTAAAGTTTTATGTTCTCATGAGTCAGATATTCCACAGCACTAAAAAGAAAATCCCTGCTGAAAGTACATGCCGTTTTCCTTTCAAAAGTATTCAGATAAAGGCATACAAAGGCAATGTAACGGAAAATTACAATACCGCTCACTGTAAGAATTTGTTATGAAGCTGACAGTACATTTTTGAAGCTCCAGCTCTTCAGACACACAACCATGTGAAATTATTGCTTTAAAAATAAAAACAAAAGAATAAAGTCCTAAATGTTGAAAAAAAAGAAGGTTTACAACATGAAATGTCAGGAGACAAAAAAAATGCACATTTCTGTTCTCAGCTTCTGGGTTTTCCAAGACAAATGTGTCTTACCTGATCACACATACAAGCCAGTATTTATTAGCACCTCTTATATCCAAACACATTCAAAGTATTAGAAGAGGTGCTATTAAAGGTTCTCTGAAAGTGAGGTGGTAGATGAAGAATCCAGAGGAGACAGACACTGGATGTCAAGCTTGGTCAAATTGTGTTGCTCACAGAAAAAATTATTTCTAAGGACTCCAATTTCTAACATTTAATCAGTATCTTTGTCCCACTTTAACAGAACTAAAAGCAATACCTGCCCTCCTTTGACATACAATCTCTCAAGAATACTGCTTGTAGCCCTGTAACACAGCTCAATAGAGTACTCATCAGCCACAACTTACATTTTACACATCATATTACTATTAAAGCATTTAAAAGGCATTAGACTTGTCAAATACGGTCAAATCAACCATTTGTCTTCCTCAACACCTTGTTGCCTTTCAGCACATGAGAAGATTGCTAAGGAACCATTACTCGTCTTCTGACAGGAGGACTGCACTCATCTGAAGGACTTCTGGTTTTGGTCTTGTGGGAAACTGCTTTCACTGTTAGCATGGAAGGGACTTCACAACCCCCATAACCCAAGGAACCTACACCCAAGTATTGCTCCTTTTCACATAGGTGGTACAGGATCTCTTCCAGAAAGCTTATTGTGACAGTAATCTGTTCCTTGCCAGGGGAAGATGTTGAAGAGGGTGAATCCTTGAGTCATGCAGTTTCAGCTTCTGCTTCAGAGGGTCCCTTCCAGCTGCTGCATGCTGCCTCAAAGTCCTTGGTCACCCTCAGACTGGCTCTGAAAGCACCTTTATACCATTCTTCCACCCCCTCCACTGGCAGAGGGGAAAGAGTCCTGATAATCATGTAATGACGTCTCCTTGTCACCCATGACATGGAAGCCCCAGCAGCCTGCCTGAGCTCAATACCTCTACAGCAGCCTGCTCTGCTGAGGTCAGCTTGGCCAAGACCACCAGAGACAGCTTCCTTCTCACCTGCCATGGGGCACAGGCAGGCTGCTCTACCTCTGCCTCCTTTCTGCCCAGAAGCTGAAAGTCTGAGGTAAGACTGCTGCAGAGGCTTTCCCTTTCAGGTAAGGGCAGCAGTCATCAACCAGCCACCTCTCTGCTGCTTCTCACACTCCCTGGGTACTGTGTGCCTGCTCCCTGCAAACCCAGCCAAGTTTCTGAGGAAATGAGAGCTGTTATGGGACCCAAGCCTCCTGCCTGGGAGACAAAAATCAGCACTCCCCTTTCTTTTATCAACACTCAGACAGACATGTGAACTTGAGGGCTCTGCATTATACCCAAACTACACCTGCAGGTTCCTGGCACCAAAGGAAGCACAGGCAAGTGAAGCACTGGCAAACCTGCTAAAACTGACTAAAAAAAGCTAATCAACAAGGAAAATGTCAGAAAGTCACTTGAGTACTTTAATATACAGGACTTCTGTAGAGAAAATGGCCCAATCCAAAATTCTACATTTGAAGCCTGGTTAACTACTCTAGCTTCCTACAGCCTTGAAGAATTCTCATGCTTTGCAAAATGTGAAATAGCATTTGCAGCACTATTCCAGGTAGATAGGCTTTAATGATTTTCTTCCCTATGATTAAAGCAGAAGATAAGGAATGGAGTGTTTGGGATTGTATATTTTGCATATTTTTTACACCAATCTTCCCACCATCCTATCCCTCTGATCTCTTTCTAATAAGAAATTCATCTCTTGGTATGATGAGCATGTAACTTTAAATGCCTGCTTAAGTCCTCAGAAGACAAAATGCCGATCGTAAGAGATACCCCATTGAAAAAGAAGAGGTTTTTAATGGTTTTATATAAACGATTTGTTTAACTGGTAGAGTTAGCAGTTATTGTGCTAATTATACTAAGTGAATCAGTATCTTTAATATCAAGATATTTGTAATGTTATAATCTTCCTTATCTTCCCCCAGTCATCTACCACATGGTAAGCGTTTGTGAATCCTGCCTCTTCCAGAGCCTTAACTGAACATTTGGCTGCTCAACTCTTGTTCCCTGCAGACTTGTGTACTGCCTGGGATTCTGGGTAAGAGACTAGCTGGGTTCTTGAACACTAGGTCTGAGTTCTCATGCTGCAGGAAGTACAAAAATGTAGGCATTCTTTCAAATACATTCACATGAGTTGAGCTCATCCATAATTGAGTCAGTCATTTCAACTCAGGTCTCTGACCTAGTTCGATCCTTTCCCTGTAACTGATGTATTTCAATAATTATTTTATTTTTCTGAATAAGTCTTTCTGCATTTTTAAACATGTAGGTTACTCAATAGTCCAAAGCTGAGATTAATCATCATAAGCAAGACAAAAGCCATTCCAGAGTTATAAAAACAAGAGAGTTTCCCTGGGATTTACATCAAACTACGCTCTTCCCAGGTAGTCAGAGTGAAATACACAAGCTTCAGCTCTCCAGAGAAACATAAATGGATATACCTCATGCAAGCCAATTCACTCTAGTTCCTCTTAATACCACCATACTTGTAAAATGCATTAACTGGGGTAGTCCAGAACACCCTGTAACAAAGTCTGAGATTCAGCCTTGACTTTTTAAGCATGACAACAAATAATATAACTAATTAGATGTACAGATGACATTTTAGGGTACAACACTGCTGATTAACCCAGTAGCATTTTCATATATACATTACACATACTCACATAATCAGTATAAACAGAATGGCTACTATCCTTAATTTGGTCCATCTCCAAATGGAGTTCCCTTTTTCCCTTTTACAATATTAACTGATAGACAGGAGGGGAAACTCTATTCAACAGACTTAAAATTAACAATTTGGGGAACATCAATATTGGGGGGGGGGGGGGGGGGAATAAATCTTCTGTTAACTCTGAAGAGCAACATCAGAAGAACGTTAAGAAAGAGGGATTCAAACCCTAGAAGTCCATGGTGAATTATTAATTCAGCTGCAGGAAAACTCAATCACAGAATCAGCAGTTGCAAGTCTGGAAGCACGACCAGAAGCAAAGTCAGCAACAGCTCAAGAAATGCTGCTTCAGGTCACTCTTTCCACCCTATACCTGCTTTTGGGTTCCACTCCCCCCACTGCTGTCCATGCCTGCCTTCTTGGCAACTTTGGTGTCTTCAGTATGTTCCCCTCCTTCCCCCCACTAACTCTGTCCCACACAAGTCCTGCATTGCACTGCTGTTGTCTTCAAAGGACGCACGCTGCAGCAGCTCAGAGCAAGGAGAAAGCCTCCCTGCTTCTTGCTCCTCTTCATCACTACCAGGGACGCTGCTGCCAAAGAGGAATGACTACACAACACTCCTCAAGCCATGCAATGAGGCCAAATCCCTCCTAACTGTCAGCCAAGTTACTGATTCTCTTAGTAGACAGAAACTGATATAGGGTCATATTGAGAGCAGAAGCACCTCCCTAACAGTAACCAAGCTTCTGCTGCAGAACAAAACTGCAGTTACATCACTGCAAAAAGTAAAACCACTCCCAAATCCCCCTGACATGGCAGCTGATTTCCCAAAAGCATTCAGCCTGAAGAAGCCACTTTCCATTTGGAAAATTGCTGCCAAAATGGTTGAAATAAGCAAAACATAAGATCCTGTTTTCAGCTCCTTTAGTTCAGAGCGTATGTCTACGATAGCGGGGAGACTAAGCTTTCATCAATGGATAGGAAGAGGTTCTCCTGAAGAATATTTTTTGGGCTTCTTTTTTCTTTACCTCACTCAGTTCATAGACTAACATGTTTGAAATCACAAAGCTGACTGGAAGTTGCCAAAGCAGCAAAGCCTGGTACTCACTTCAGGCAATAAAATAAGGGTAGGTATAGTTTTATACTCTTGAGGAATATGGTCTGGAAAGAAACTATTCACTTCCCCCCCCATACACCTAAGACACATGCATTTCCTTTTATTAAGCAATTTCAGTTGAAGCATTTCAAGAAACAGAAACCCAAGCATCATATAACATAAGAACACACAACAGTTAAATTTCAGAATACTGGTTTTACCAGTGTTTCTTTGCAAGCTTGTCACAAACCATAACCACATTCATCAGCTTCTAACAACATAGAATATAAATATAAACCTGAATAACTTAAGAGAACGTCTGAAATATATTCATGGTTGTATTACAGCTTCCGAGGCAACAATGCCAGTTTAGTTTGAAGTCTTCACTTAAATAGAAGCTACAATGTTTTGATCATTATAAGCCAATAAGAACTCATCTCTTTAGGAATACAACTGAAGTGCTAATGCAAATTATGTATTTGATCTGACTTTAAAGTCGCTGACTCTAATCATGTTTTTAAACTACTGCATTTAATGTTAATCTGCCCCGAGGCAGGCAGGCAGTAAACTGTAACTTAAAAACATTGACATTTTTAGACAGCAAAGGTAACAGGTGGGGAAAATCTTCCAAGACATTTGTACTTATTTTCTACCTCTATGATAAAAATATAGCATCCATAGAATAACACAATTCAGCAAATGAAACCCAGCATGCACTCAAAGCAATACTTTTAAAAAGTCTTTTTGCTAGTAGAAAGAACTAATGTTACTTACTGCTATTTCTCTGCATGCAGACATAGAAATTCCAGTACCTTCTATCTGCTTTAAAGCATAGTCTTTATCATCTTTCCTGTGGAAGAACAAAAGAAGTGGTTTTATTTAAATTGCACCATGGATTCAGAGCAAGGTTTTCACTCCCATTCAGAGGACAGTTTCTAGTTAATACAAATTCTGCATGACACTTTATTTTGACTCTTTACTAGTTTAGAGTCTGGATACCTGGCTAAACCATAAGCTCCCCACACTATCTTGGTAAAGCTAACATATAAATTTGATTTCACTACACAGATAGGGATCACCACAATGTATCTGTTATATCTGAAAAATCCAGATACATGCTTGTTCAGCTTTAAAAAGGTATGCAAGTAAAAGCCTGTTTTGTATAACCATCACCCCCTCATACTTTAACCAGTACATACCCTGCAGTCATTTATTTAAAATGCAAGCCAATTAGTAACTGACGACCAAAAGCAAAACAAAGAAGAGATGCACCTCAGCAAAAGAAGACATTGAACTCTTGCCTACCCTCAGCCTCAAAGAGCTCAAACTTTTAAGTGATGGAGCACCAGTCCTTCCTACTTATGGGCTGGCATCCACAGCATTCCTGGGGGACACGGCACTTATTGCCTTCAGTATCTACAGCACTTACATAGTCCCAAATCTCCAGGTTCCCTAAGAACCCTTGTTAATTATTAATGAATCCAGTTTCCACAGCTGTGAAGAGCCATCCTGAAAAAATGCAACTCAAACATCCTAGAGGCAAATAAACCAAAACCATAGATAAGCATTTAAAATATATGCACTTGTTTCTTCCAGCTCTTGCTAAATATTTGCAAGGCTTTGAATTGCTGTATTTCTGCCTGAAACACTTCCCCCTATTTGTCACTACCTGTTTAAATTATCAGGTCCTGTACAAGGGATTTTTCATGGGGTTCAAAGACAACCTATTGTTAGCAATAATCTTCCAAAATGGAGAAGAAGGAAAAAGTGGGAGATTAATGAAAAAAACCTGAACACACTTATTGATGAAGAACAATGAAACATTAAGCACACAAGAGCAGATTTCACTAAGAGGGCTATTACATGGATTTAGCAAGATAGAAGAGAGGACCTGATTGCAGGACCTGATGCAAACACGGAAAAAAAGTCAGGAGCACAATGACAAAAGGTATTAAAAAGCTTCCTATACTAAATCTTAAAACTTCCCAGCTTGTGCTGAGCACAGACTCGTACATGGACAACAAAAGGTGTGAACAGGGAACAACTCCCCGTTTCTCACCTTAAAGGAAAACAAGTTGCACAAAGCCCCAGACCAAGAAACCATTATGGTATTAATCATGTAATTAAACTGTGCAAGTCATGATGACAGAATGTTATGGGTTCCAAAGTATAAATGGATTTCAAATCAAATAACACACATTTATGTCAGAAAAGAGAGTTATGGAGCACTCCATGAGCAGCTACTGAACATAATCCCCATCTGCTTTCCAGCACATAAAGTTTCTGGGCTGCTGACAGAAAAAGATAACGGGAAATTCTCTCAGTTAAAAATCATTTTACCTTCTATTTGCCTTACCTAGCAACAGTTGACAGCCCTTACTGGATACAAACATGAAACAAAATGGATTGGATTAGAGCTTATTCTCATTGCCTTATGTGCTCATCTTACTTTGAGGTGTTTGGAAAGATCAAGGACAAGGGATAATGGGCTCAAACATAAACAGGGGAAGTTCAGGTTAGATATAAGGAAGTTCTTTACTGTGAGGGTGGTGAGGCACTGGCACAGGTTGCCCAAGGAAGTGGTAAATGCCCTGTCCCTGGCAGTGATCAAGGCCAGGCTGGACAGAGCCGTGGGTAACATGATCTAGCATGAGGCGTCCCTGCCCACGGCAAGGGGGTTGGAACCAGATGATCTTAAGGTCCTTTCCAACCCTAACCATTCAGTGATTTTGTGATCCCTATTTCATTAGAAGTGCTACCACACAACTGATACTGTTACAAGCATTATCACCAACAGAATATGGAGCAAAATGGGTCAGACTAAATATTCTTCTCATTGCCCTGCTGCTCATCTACTTAGACTTCAAGTTATTTGAAGAACTCAGCGTAACAGGAGATGATACTGTACAAACAGTATCATTACAAGCATTTCTGGTAGCACTGCCTACAGTGAAGCTTGT